>NC_141462.1:30985208-31631666 GCF_015680905.1 Coptis chinensis
CATGAGGATTCTGGCGGAAAAAATAAATCTTGAAAAGCATTTCATCTGTCTTCAGTGGTGGGTAAAAATGTTCCATAAACAATTGAACAAGTTTGGCCCATTAATCCACAGAATTAGGCGCTTGGGCAGTTAACCAAGATGCCGCCTTATCGGCTAGGGTGAAAGGAAACACCCTCAGTTTAATTTGTTCCGCACCTACCGTAGGATGATGGAATGTGGTAAGAACTTGTTTAATCCTACACATATACTGATAAGGTTTTTCATGGTCTAACCCATGAAAACCTGGTAACAAATTAAATATATTCAGGGGGATTCGGAAATCCCCCACTGGGTCTGCAAGAATGATGCAAGATTCTGGGCTATCTTTCAAGGCTTTGTAAAAGTCAGAGAGAGGAGACTCTCTTTCTTCAGCCATTATTTCAGGTGTAGTATGTGGTATACTAGATAGGTGTGTATTGACGTTCACGATAGATTACGGTAGTCATTTTTTCTCTACCTGACCTTAATCTCATGCAAGGCTAAGTCCAATATTAAAGAAACACGACAACAGTCAAAACAACCCTAATATGCTAGTATAAATCCTCTAACATGAGATGCGAGGAGTAGAAGAAAGAAGTACCTGAATGCCTCCTTGCTTCGCTTATGAATAGCGTCTTATATACGCGAGCTCAGTGTATTTAACAAGTTAGAAACACTGAATAATTTGAAGAAATGGAAGTTTGTACTAACTTGTAGAAATCGGGCTATTCAGAAGAGGGCGTGTGGTGCGCTCAGATTTTGCTTTCAAGGACGCGTGTCACACTCTTGCCTGACTCGAAGTCCAGGCACTTTAGCGCGGGGGCGCTTCAAATTTGCCTAATAAGGGTGCGGGGTGCGCTCTTGCCTTGGACAATGTCCAGGCACTTTAGCGCGGGGTGCTCTCTGAATTTGCCTTAGAATGGCATAGGGCGCGCTCGTGCCTTGGACAATATCTAGGCACTTTGGCGCGTGGTGCGCTCGGAAAACAAGCCAATGAGGCGCGCGACGCGCTTAGTGTATTTCTGCGAAAAAAAATCAGTTCTGACGCAAACATCCACAGTTAGAACCAAACAAGGGTGGGTGGGTTTAATGAGATTTTGGTATGATTAACACTACTAAGGAAAATGAAACTAAACACAACTAAGATGACAACGGCGCCATTTGATAGACGGGAAAATGATAGTTTTACCTACGAATAAGTGATGAAACTCAAATGTAAGTAAAACTAAAACTAATTTCTTAATAATTAACTAGATAACTTAAGAGTTAAGCCTTAGTCTCTTTATATAGAAGAGGCTAGATCCACAATTTTGTGCATGGGCTGAGGAACCATGTTTTGGGCCGGAAAATCGAGCCCAAAACCTCATTACTTCATTCCACAAAGGGGATTTTTAGCTGGAAATGACTTCAGCAACCTTTTCGTCCACTTTTGCTCCTCTGATTGGGTCAAGGCTTAGACCATTAGAAAGCTCTTTCCAATCCAGTCGTTTTGACATAAGGTAGTCCCAATTCCGAGGTCTGAGTCCAAAGATACGGCATTCGAAAGTTCTGCTAACTTTTATACGCTATTTTTGCCTGTGTTGACTTTGACTTTTCAGCTTTGACCGAGCTTTAAAAAGGCTTTTTCTCTTTGAATCTTGGCCTTTAATTATAGAACTTCTTATCAACCAACCTTTGCACCTTTATCTTGCAAAAGGGACACATTTCTGCACATATTCAACTCCAATGCCTGAAATACATAAGAACACGATAACAGTACTAACTCTTACTTATTAATCACATAATTGGTCAAAAAGCAATATTGTTAAGGGGTTAAAACTACAGTTTTGGGCTCTTATCAGGCAGCATAGGGACTAATGGTGTGGCAGACAGAAAACCCAGACTTAACATAACTTGCGTAACAAAAACGGCAAGAGGGGCTGACCTGAGTGTGGCATGCTAATAATATCGAAAAGAAAAGTCACTATGCAGAAGTTTCCCTTTCGCTCCTGGAAGACCAAGAGTAGGTAGAGAAATGTCTTGTTAATGTCCGATGGCTTTAGGGTGCGAATGACATTCTGTCCCAGCCATTAAGTCACGGCCAATTGGTTTCGTCGCACCGAGCGTTGATACATACATTTCCCCACCATATTAAAATCACCCTCGATATGCGTGTCAAGCATGAGGTCGTAAGTCCGTGGATACAAGGACTGCTGCTGAGTCAGCACGTGGTCAACCACAGGTATGCCTGTGATCCCGGAGATCAAAGCAGGTGTGACTGGGCGGCGCACGCCGTCGATGGTGACCCAAAAATGGTCGCCATTAAAGCCACCATTGTCGTAGAACTTCAACACCAAATCCGTTGAATACATCCCGCCATTAGCATACAAAAGATATTCCCATCCTCTAAAGTGTATTTCTATGTCAAAAAATGGAGCAAACATCCCACTTTCAAATAGGGATCCAAAATTTCTTTCCACCGAAATTCGTCTATTTCCGGCCATTTGTGATCGCAGGAAGAGGATGGGTATTAATTTGAGATGAGGGGAAGAATTGGAAGTTGTTGACGGAAGGGAATTTGAAACCAAGCTGTGGTGGTCTTGCGCGAGACTCAAATTTAACTAGAGGCTGTCTAGTGTGAGACTGGATTTGGAGGGGACAAGATCCGGTTTTTGTGGGGGAAAGAAGGAGGAAATGGTGACGCGTGGGAGAGGTGTCTCGGTTTATACATGGGCCGAGAATCACGAGATTTGGTTGGGCCCAAAAAAATTTCTAAGCCCAAATCAAGCCTAAAAAATTTAAACGTGCACACATGACTCGTTCGGACTCCGAATTGGATAAATGAGCGGCACGAAAAATGCTATCCAAATTTATGAGTAATTCTCAAAGGCTACAAGAATTTTTGAAAAGAATGAGGGATGTTTTATTTATGAACAATGTTTTTTTTTTTTTTTTTTTTTTTTTTAATATATGGTTTTATTTCTGTACAAGGGAGATTAATGTGAACAACACTGGATGTCCAGAAGACTCACCATTTAAACTTATAGGCAACTGTCATGTCGGCTCTGGAGTGAACCCAATCCAACCAGACTGTGGCTTCACCTTTATGTATTATGGGTTTAGGGACAGGACGGTACCATCCTAGACCGTGCGTGCTACAATCTAATAATATTTCTCTTATTACATACAACTATCCTTAAACCGCCCCAAAGGGAACTCAAAGTAAACAATTCTAGGGGTTGGCCTGGTGGAATCCATTGCCCGTACGTGTTCTAAGTAGGCAACATCTGAAGTTGAACACGAATCTCTTTGTGCATAGCTTAAGCAAGTGGAATTTTAAAAAACAACAATATTTACATATCTACAAGTTGAGTCTTTTAATGTTAGATCCTCAAGATGAATCAAGTCTTTTAACATCAGATCCTCAAGACGATTCCCAACCCGTGGCAGAAATGGCTCGGCGACGAAGTTTATCCTGCTCAACTGGTGTCAGACAAAAGTATACCTTATACCGGCTAGTATTGGATAGGAAGTCAAGACCTAGATAGAAAGGTGTTTGACAATGCATACACCACCCCATCCTTCACGCACGTCGTTTATGAGCAAAAGTACTATGACCATTACCTATTCGTGATGAGTGAGACTTACATCAAATGATTAGCTGAAGTTTGCGAGGCAGAGAGTAGAAAAGGGAAGAGAATGAAGGAGGGGAAATTTTTGGTACCCATCGTTTACCAGCAAGAATGTTTGTTCGTGTTTTAGAAGACATTTATACTCAGTTCTGAAATAGAGTGTTTATGGACTACGGCTCCGGCGCTTGCAACCACACACTTCAAAGCTTTTGAGATCATAAAATAGAAGATGGCCTAGCTACCAAAATGACGTACCCTTTACAGAAAAACAACATTGAGTACGTCAAATGAAACATCTAGTCTATGTAGATCAGATCTTGGAGAAGAGTTTGTTCAACAGTTGGGGAGCGTAACTCGTGGTAATGTTTGAGGCATTGTCCATTTACTTGAAATTCGTTGTTATCTTGTGGATTAAGCAAAGAGATTACCCCATAATGGATCACAACTGACACAATGAAAGGACCAGACCATCGTGTTTTCAATTTACCAGGAAAAATGTGTAATTTGGAGTTGTAAAGTAAAACTTTTTGGCCAATTTTGAAATCTTTTCGCAAAATGTGCTTGTCGTGCACTCTTTTCATATTAGCTTTGTAGGATTTCGAAATATCATATGCATCACTCCAAATCTCCTCAAGCTCATTTAATTACAGTTTTCACTTCTCGCCTGCCGCGTTGATATTGTAATTGAGGCTTTTGATAGCCCATAGGGAATGATGCTCAAGTTCAATCGGGAGATGACAAGTTTTTCCAAAAATGATGTGGTAAGGAGACATACATATCGGTGTCTTAAAGGCCGTTCAGTATGCCCACAAGGCATCCGATAAGCGAAAAGACCAGTCTTTTCTTGATGGATTGACAGTTTTCTCCAGAATGGACTTTATCTCTCTGTTTGAGACTTCCACTTGGCCACTCGTCTGTGGGTGATACGGAGTAGCAACTTTGTAAGTAACTTCATATTTCTTCATTAAAAACCCAAAAGATTTTATTACAAAAATGTGTATCCCCATCACTGACAATAGCTTTGGGAACACCAAAATGAGATAAAATATTTTCTTTTACAAATTTCACGACAGTCTTATGGTCATTTGAGCGACATGCGAGTGCCTCAATCCATTTGGACACATATTCCATAGGGACTAGAATATATAGAAAACCTTGGGAAATAGGGAAGGGTCCCATAAAATCAATGCCCCAAACATTAAAAAATTTCACAATTAAGATAAGATTTAGGGGCATCATATTGCGTTGGGTAATGCGACCCAGGTGCTGACAACGAATACAAGATTTGAAATGTTCGTGTGCATCGCGAAAAAGGGTAGGCCAGTAAAAACCATATTGTAAAACCTTGGCCGCCGTTTTCTTCCCACTGAAATGACCACTGCAAGATTGTTCATGGCAAAAAGATAACACGTTAGTGTGTTCCCAGCCGGGAATGCAGCGACGAATAAGTTGGTCGGAACAATACTTATAGAGGTAAGGGTCATCCCATAAATAATATTTTACAGTGGATAAGAACTTTTTATGATCAGGACGTGACCAAAAGGAAGGAACTTCCTCAGTAACTAGGTAATTAACGATATTCGCGTACCATGGAGAGGAGAAAATGGAGTACAAATGCTCGTCTGGGAAGGAATCACAGATTGCATCATAATCACTATCATTGTCACCAACTAGCCTTGATAAATGGTCAGCCACCATATTTTTGGTTCCTTTCTTATCTTTGATTTCTAGGGTGAATTCTTGCAAGAGAAGGATCCAGCGGAACAATCGCTGTTTTGCGTCCTTTTTTGCGAGTAGGTACCGAAGTGCGGCATGGTCAGTATATACGATGGTTGAAGAGCCGACCAGGTAAGGGCGAAACTTATCCAAAGCATAGACAACAGCTAGTAACTCTTTCTCAGTTGTCATGTAATTACGTTGAGCGTCATTAAGGGTTTTACTAGTGTAGTAAATGACAACGGGTTTGTCATCACGTCGTTGGCCTAGTACGGCGCCAATAGCAAATTTGTTAGCGTCACACATTAGTTCGAATGGTTGAGACCAATCAGGGGGTTGAATGATAGGAGCAATAGTCAGAGCAGTTTTTAGAGTTTCAAAAGCTTGTTTACAATTGAAATTGAAGTCAAAGACCACATCTTTAAGCAGAAGATTGGTTAAGGGTCGGGCAACTTTAGAAAAATCCTGAATTAATAGCCTGTAAAACCCAGCGTGGCCTAAAAAGGCACGGATATCGCGAACTATTCGGGGGATAGGTAGAGAAGTAATTTTAACAATTTTAGCTTTATCAACCTTTATCCCGTCTTTCAAAACAACATGACCTAGAATAATTCCTTTGGTCACCATGAAATGACACTTCTCCCAATTAAGTACCAGATTTTTCTCTTCACAACGCGTTAACACTTTAGAAAGGTTGGATAAGCCGTCATCAAAGGAGTTTCCATAAATGGAAAAGTTGTCCATGAAGACTTCCATATAACATTCCACCATATCACTGAAAATGTGAAGCATGCAGCATTGGTAAGTACCAGGGGCATTGCACAGACCAAAAGGCATTCGTTTATATGCAAAGGTTCCAAAAGAACATGTGAAAGTTGTTTTTTCTTGATCAGCTAGATCGATGACAATTTGGAAGTAACCGGAATAGCCGTCAAGAAAGCAGTAGTAAGCATGACCGGCTAAACATTCTAGGATCTGGTCAATGAATGGAAGAGGGAAGTGATCTTTACGTGTTATGGCATTAAGTTTGCGATAGTCAATGCAAATTCTCCATTTCACTGAGACGCGAGTGGAAATGCATTCATCATTTTCATTTTGCACAACTGTAATGCCAGACTTCTTGGGAACAATGTGGACAGGACTAACCCAAACACTATCAAAGATATGGTATATGATACCCGTATCAAGTAAACATAAAACTTTCTCCTTCACCACCTCCTTCATGGTGGGGTTAAGGCGACATTGCGGTTCCCGCGACGTCTTTGTGCCATCATCTAGATGTATGTGATACATGCATACACTAGGGTTTATTCCTTTGATATCATCTAAGGACCAACCGATAGCGGAGCAGTGTTTATGAATGACATGAATCAATCGCGCTTCTTCATCGGTAGTCAAATAGGAAGAAATTATTATAGGGTGACTACCATCAAGATCAAGATGCACGTACTTCAATTCAGAGGGTAGAGGTTTTAAATCCGGAGTTGGAGGTTTGGGGATCAATGATTCGTGAAGGGTCGCCTCTTCAATGGAAAAGAGTGAGTCAGGTTCTTCTAAATCAGTTGGTAACACAGCAGTAGGGATCAAATAGTGGTATTGACTCTAATAATGCATGGACATCCTTAACGTACGAGTCATCGTCAAACTTAGGTTTATCAAAAGAAAGAAATTGGTGTACCTCGTCTGGGGGAAAAGAGTTTGTGAAATATTCATGTGCCAGACTCTCAACCATGCTAATCTAACCCTCAATGTCAGGATCGGGAAGTTGTTTCATTAAGTTGAACACATTGACTTCTACAGAAAGGTTCCCAAAAGACATTGTCATTGAACCATCCCAACAGTTAATGAGAGCATTAGCAGTTGCAAGAAATGGACGTCCTAAAATGATAGGAATGGAATCACAGGCAACTTCGGTGTCTAGAATGACAAAATCAACTGGGTATGTAGTAAAAATATTGGACCTTGACTAAGACGTTTTCTACTATACCCTTTGGGTACTTGATGGAGCGATCCGCGAGTTGTAGGGTCATACTGGTAGGTTTTAATTCATGAAAACCTAACTGCTAAATAAGTAGTAGGGAAGTAGGTTAACACTCGCGCCTAGGTCTAAAAGTGCGGTAGCGGTATACTTGTCGCCCAATATGCATGGCACAGTTAGTCGACCTGGGTCTTTGTATTTAACCACACCATTGGTAACGGTAATGGAGAGAAACTGCTCAGTGAGGAACGCTTGTTAAGGAACATTCGTTCATCGTTTGTTGGTGCACATGTCCTTCAAAAACTTGGCATGCTTGGGCAAATGCTTAAGTGCATCGAGAAAAGGTAGGTTTATAGTCAAATTTTTGAAGGTTTCTCGGATCTCATCGAAATGCTCGTCTGGTTTGTTCTTTGCCAAACGGGCAGGGAATAGAGCTTTTGGGCGGAATCGCGCATATGGATCAGTGGTGTCTTTCCCCAGGGATGTTATTGTAGATTTGGAAGGAACAACATTGTCCGTTATAGGTTGTGAGGTAGGATTTGGAAGGACGTCAGCCGCGGCATTCATCGGTTGAATGTCTGGCATACGTATATAATTGTCGACGGTATATCTAGAACGAAGCGTGGTGATGGCATTCACTTCACCCTGGCTGGGATTACTAGATCCTAGTGCATTGGTGAGGTCAAAAGCAGTGTTTGTGGGCTTAGGGTTTGGAACTGCTTGGCCAGGAAACACGCCCTTTTGACTTTTATCCTGTACTAATAGCTGAAGAGATTGTTGGATAGATGCTAGGATTTGATTCTGTTGATGCATGTAAGTCAGAAAAGTTTCAGCTGCTTTATCAGTAGTGGATTGTCCCAGTGGAGCACCAGGAAGAAGTTCACGGTTATTATTTACGGGTTGATTTTGGTATCCATAACCTTGATTGGCGGGAACAAGGCTGCGGTTGTTTTGGCACCCTATATTTGCGTTGTTGGGAAACTGACTTTGCCCTTGCGGAAATTGCAGAGGATTCCCTTGACGGTAGGAATTGTAGTTCATGGGTGGCCGTACAGGAGGGTTGTTGAAACCTGGAGGAGCTGGCTATTGGGCAGGGGAACGCCAAGCCAAATTCTGATGTTGTCACCAAGGTGCATTAGGGATGTTGAAAGCACAAGCCTCTTCAGATGGTTAGGGAGGGCACTCGTATGCCAAAGGATAATAAAAATTGGAGTGCTCAGGACTTAAGCAAAGAATACATGGGGCAGCGTCGGCGGCCATGACTTGTTTGGGTTTTTTATCATTCACTTGAACCGAAAGAACATCGACTTTTTTTGTTAGGGACTCGATTAGAGTTTCTAATTCTGGATCGAGTTTGACCTCGAACATAGACGTCATTTTGGTAGGAGTGTCTTTAGAAGTTTTGGAAGAATCAATGTTACCCCAATGGGTGTTTCATGAAGCCTGTTTCTCGAGAAAAGTGTATGATTTAGTAACGCCTTTGTCCATGAAACAGCCACTGCTCATGATATCTAATGTTTTCTTTTGATGGTCAGCGAGATCATTAAAGAATGACTGGACTAAGACAGCGATGTCGAGTTGATGATGGGGACATTCGAGAAGCAGATCAGTAAATCTGCTCCATGCTTCCGTAAAGGATTCCTGGGGATGCTGGCAAAATAATTGAATATTCTGAAGCATTTCTGTAGTTCTCTTCTGAGTATAGAACTTTATCATGAATGCTTGTACAAGCTATGCCCATGTGTCAAGGGATTGCGGTGCTTCGCTCGGGAGCCAAACTGAAGCTTTATCAGCTAAGGTGAAGGGAAACAACCTAAGCAAGACTTGTTTGTTGGTAACGGTCGGATGGTGGAAAATGGTGGCCACTTGCTGGATCCTACGAAGGTGATTGTATGGTTTTTCATAATCTAGACCATGGTAAACAGGTAACAATCCGAAAACGTTAGGCGGAATGCGAAAATCACTTGCAATCTCATCGAGTTTAATGCAGGACACAGGTCCTTCCTCTAAAGCAGTATAGAAGTCCAAAAGGGGCATTTCTACTATGGGATTTTCTTGGGCCATAACTATGGGAGATAATGGCAAAGGAGATACTTGAAGAGGTTGGTTTACGGAGGAAGAACTATGTCTAGGGGATAACTTATGCAGTTGTTTATTGTATTTCCTACGATGATATGTAAGTTCTAATTCTTTATTAGTACCAAACCGTAGTCTCATGCAAACACAAATTTTAAATCTAGGCTCATAAGGAACGAATTATGATATGAGGATTATTTATTACGGAAGGAGGGAGGTGAACCACGTCTTCCTTAGCTGCTGCTAACGTGAGCAGGTAAGCTAGGATAACGTGTAAATATTCCAGCAGGCAGGTCATATGAGAGAATTAAGGGAGGTTGTCCGTGCTAGCACGTTTTTTAATTAGGTAACCTCAATCTTTCAAGTTTCCTAAACACTGATGGAATAGGATGATGATTGATTATGGTATATTATGCGATTATTATTAGTAAGATTATAATGAAATTTTTAGTCTTAGGATTTTTTTTTTTTTTAGTTTACGTAATTAATGTATTATGGAGAAGGGGTTACAAAACATGCAATTGAAGACGAGAGATGTCAAAATAGAATACTAAACATGCAATTAACACATGCTAATTTTACAAAGGAAGTCTACACATGAAATTCTATATATATGACTTATACGTGAATAGAAACACGTCCTATGCATGCAATACTATATAGCTACGCATACCTAAAATAAAAATCTATACGTGCAACTATATGCGAGTTAGTGGAATGTCAAGAACGAACTCAGGCAAAGTAATACCGCATAGGTGAATTGATGTAATATACACATACAAAAATAATCTAAGCAGGTGGTTTGAAATTACACAGACATCCAAATATATTCGAATCATTTTAATCGTATTAATATGCAATGACGAACCACATATACGTACATGCAAAGATTTATCATGCCAACATACAAATATGCGAGGTAAAATAGGTTATAACAAACAACCAAATAATATCCTCGACAAAGTTTGAGGAGTTTAAGAATTTGAAACCTGGCATCCCGCTTTTCCTCGTATAACGTTCGAATTAATTCCTGAGCTCGTGAACTTACTGGAAGTTGGATAAACAAGTATAGAGAGTTCAAAATAGTACAGAGAAGGAAAGAGACTTGGATCTGAAAACTGGAGTGCTAATACTCCAGGTTAGTCTCGCGCGCTACTAGATAGTCTCATCCGAGACTATAAGATCAAATCAGTACCTAAACTTCCTACGACATTCTTAGACTGTGCTAATGATGATAATTAAGATCTGGTTCACAGATATCTGTTAGTAGAAAAAGAAAAGTTGGTACAAGCAGGTGCGTAACACGTTAGTATCGCAAAACAAATAAAAATAAAATGAGGTGGTAGGAGAAGGGGGGAGGGGGAGAGTTGTCCAATGATGTATTCCAATTGTTATGTTAATAGTTCTTAGGTGTGCAGTGGCGCTATTTGATAAACGGTAGTTTAGGGTTTGATTCTTTTAAAGTCCGAAGTCCAAAGTCCAAAGTCCGTAAACATCTGTTTAGTCAAATTACCTTACTCACGTAGGTTGCTAGGATAAGTCGAGTAAGAGATCGTCCATACCTTAGCGCTCGGCAAGGTTCACAACTGGATTTACAGCTTTTAGTGAGTAGGATTTTAGGTTATTTTTCTGGTTTCGGTAATTTAATGGTAATGTAATTAACGTAAATTAACAACGATTGATTTCTACGTAAAATAAACAGGGGTAAATATACAGGAAAGGGTTAACTATACTCATGCAAAATCAGTTTCCAAAGTTAGAGTACCAAATCACTACAACTCTAATCTATCTTGAGTTTATAGACAAACCTGAGATGGCGTCGAGTATCGATCCCTAGTGAGATGCACGCATCTCTGAGTTCATCTCACTAACATAAGGAGTTGAACTAATATTCCATCTTTGGCATATCATTTCAGGTCCTGGTTCGATTCTACATCAGCTGGACTAACTAGAGAGCTAACTGCTACCATAGGGTCTCGCACGAGATTGGACCTAGTGTAAACTGGGTCTCGCGCGAGACTGTTCTGGAGCATCAGCACTCTAAACTTGGCCAGTCTCAATTATTTTGGGACCGGATGCATAATCTACACCTAATTCCTAAGTAGCGATTCTGGAACATTAAGGTGTCAATCCTGATCCTCACATGAGCATCATTAACCCTCCCCCTTGGGAGGGTTTTAGCTCATGGTCATTGAATGATTAATCTATCTTGTTGTATAAAATAAATATGTATAGGAATTTAACTTGAAAATAAATGAATTTTATTGAAGTAAAGGACTTACAGTACTTGATGCTTGAAAAGCTACTGGAAGGAGAAAAAAAACAACGGAAGCAAAATGAAAACAAGAATGTAACAAAAACTAAGGTCCAACTTTGGTCCCCTTCTCATATCTCCAATATATAGCCCCCTGGTCTCTGTAAAGCTCCCCTTCTATTTATTGCCTTTTGTCTTTTTGTTTCCCCACACATCCAAACCTTGTTTCATAAGGTTTGTCCTTTTCTTCCATAAAAATCCAAGCTTTTATTTTCATACAAAACAAAACCTATTTAATGTTTTGTTTGTTTCTCTTAGCAAGGTGTCACCAAAGTGTGCCCCTGACTTGCCATCTGTCCCTGGTGACTCATCATATCTTGTGGACCTGCAGAGTAGGTCCACATGCTGTGTCCAGTGGTGGCCCAAATTTTGGTATTTTAACAACTTTCTGTCTTTGCGTAGAGCTCGTCACCCTAGTTGCTCTGGCAGTTCACTTGCTGAAATCGGCGTCCAGGTTTGAAAGATGTGAGCTTCGGAAGTTTGCTGCTTCTTTACACGTGGACCCATTCTGCACTGGTTTTGTCCCTTTGGAAATTTCGACTCTAGTCAAGCGTTGTTGGGCTTCACTGGGGCTAAGTGGGAAGACTTCAAGTATGCACAATATTCTCGTACTTTGATGCAATTTTATCATCATATTCACGTTAACCGTGAAAATTTGCCAAAGTACGAAAATATAATTATTTCAAGATTATTAAACACATAATTAACAAAAATGCTATATCTCTACGAGGTTGAGTATTATAGTTTTGGGTGCTTATCACTCATGATAATGCTTTGTTGATTACATTGAGGATATCAGGATATGATGTGCAAAAGGTGTTGGTTGATTATGGAAGTTCAATGAATATTCTTTTTTGGAAAGCATATACGGGTATCAGATTTGATGAGTCGCATCTGAAAGAAACACATTTTAATCTGTTTGGTTTCAATGGAAGCTCTACTAGGCCAACTGGGGAAATTAAATTACCGGTGAGAGCAGGTTTGCAGACAATTATGACTAAATTTATAGTCATGAAGCATCAATCAGATCATAATGTTATCTTGGGAAGAAAGTGGATACATGCTATGAGAGCAGTTCTGAGTACTTTTTACCAGGTTATCAGATTTCTGAATGCTTTTGGACCACATGAGATAAGAGGTGATCAGTCAAAATCCGAAAAATGTAATTTTGTTACTGTCAAGGGTATGATGAAAGACAAAAAAGTAGACATTGGGGGCGTCTCGGAGACCACCAGATAGCAATTAATAGAATCTTTATCTCCAAAATCCGATACCAATAAACAACGAGAAGATTTTAGGTTCACCTCGGAGATGAAGACAGAGTTGGAAATGGTTCCAAGCAAAATGATGGAAGAAGTACAGAAAGTAAATATCGGTCAAGACAATGAAAGTTGCTTTACTTTTATTGGTATAGAGATGAGTTCAAAAATCAGACAGGATTTGATAGAATTCTTAAAGACAAATAAAGATGTATTTGCTTGGTCGATGGTTGATCTTCCTGATATTGATCCTCTTATATGTTCTCATAAGCTGAATATGAGAGAAAGAGCAATTCCAGTGTATCAGAAACATAAGAGGGTCAGGCCGATATACAAAAATGCGGTACAAGAGGAGATTCAGAAGATGCTGGAATGTGGAATTATCAAGAAAATCGATAATTCAGAATCGGTAGCGAATATTGTTGTCGTACCAAAGAAAAATGGCAGGTTAGATCTGTGTTTATTTCACCGATGTTAACTAGGAATGTCCCAAAGATTACTATCCGATGCCAAGAATTGATGAATTGGTCGATCGAATAGCTGGGTTTAAGTTGTTGAGTTTTTGCGATGGTCATTCAGGATATTTTCAAGTTATAATGGCAGTACTAGACCAACTGAAAATAGCGTTTGTTGTAGAAGGAGGTCTTTACTGTTTCATCAGAATGATGTTCGGTTTAAAAAATACAAGAGCAACGTATCAGAGGTTGGTGGAGAAAATGCTCAGAAATTATTTGATTAAGCATATTATGGAAGTATACATCGACGATATGGTGATAAAATCAATAAAAGTAGATGATCATGTAAAAGACCTCGATACGGAGTTCCGAATATTCAGACAATTCAACATGAAGCTCAACCCAGAGAAATGTACTTTTGGAGTAAGTTCAGGAAAATTCCTGGGGTATATAGTCACAAAGAGAGGTTTCGATGTTAATCTAGATCAGATTCTAGCTCTTCAGCAAATGCCTTCTCCGAGTACTAGGAAGCATATACAAAAGTTAACAGGAAGAATTGCAGCTTTGAATAGATTTATATGAAGAACTTCTAACCAATGCAAACCCTTATTCAAGTTGCTAAAAAAGAATACAAAATTCATATCGGAGGAAGAATGTGAATTAGCATTCTCAGAATTAAAAAAATATCTTCAAGAAGTGCCAACTTTGATGAAGCCAGAGGAAGGTGATACTTTATTTTTATATCTAGCAGTATCTGACTTTGATATTAGTTTGGTGCTAGTAAAAGTAGAAGATAGAGTTGAGAAACCTGTTTATTTTCAATCCAAGACCATGCTCGAGGCTGAAACTTGATATTCGATGTTGGAAAAATATGTATTAGCTCTCCTTTATTCTACTCAAAGGTTGAAACCTTATTTCCAATCTCACTCAGTCATTGTCATGACGAATCTTCCTTTAAAGCAAACTTTAGCCAAGACAGCTAAGTCAGAAAGAATGGCGAAGTGGTCAGTGCTTATTGATGAGTTTGGGATTGAATATAGGAATAGGGTTTCAGAAAAAAGCCAAGTCTTAGTAGATTTCTTAGTGGATTTTTCCGCTGAAGATGAAAATTGGAAGATTAAAGAAGATAGTTGCTTAAATTTGCAAGAACCAGATGATGTGATGGATGAAGATGATCCATGGGATGGCACAAATGGGTGGAGACTTTTTGTAGATGGATCATCAGGACAAAAAGGGTGTGGTATCGGAGCTGTTTTGATAACCCCTGAAAATCAGAAACTGGAGTCAGCAGTTACTCTGGGCTTCACGCATCTAACAACGAAGTAGAATATGAGGCATTGATAACAGGATTGGAAATGGCTAAATCACTAAATGTCAAAGAATTATCTATATTCAGTGATTCTCAATTAGTGGTAAGCCAAATTAATGGAGGATATTCAGCGAAATGCGATAACATGATCGATTATTTGAACTTTGTTAGATTGAAGCTCAAAAACTTCACCAAGATTAAATTTCAGCACCTCGATCGGGGAGAAAATCGACATGCAGATGCTTTAGCATATGTCGTTGCTATTCTTGAAAATACAGAAGGACGTCTTTTGCACATTGGTGTTCAGCAAAATCCAAGTATCGATACGGAACATTCAGAGGTTATGGAAGTAGATACGCTGGGGGCGACATGGTTAAGCAGCTATGTTTCATTTTTGTCTAAGGGTGAATTATTAGAAGATAAAAATGAGGCCAGAAGGGTAAAAGTAGGGGCTGAGAGATATCTGCTAATTGATAATGAGTTGTATCAGAAAAACCCTGGTGAACCACATTTAAAATGTATATCGGCTGTCGAGGCTAGCCAAATTATTGCGAAGATGCACGAAAGGGAATGTGGAAATCATTCAACTGGAAGGTCATTAGTTAACAAGATAGCGAGGCAAGGATACTTCTGGCCACAGATGCGAAGAGATTGTCTTCGATATGCAAAGAAGTGTATCCAGTGTCAGAAGCATGTACATGCTATTCATGTTCCAGTAGAAGAGCTGCATTGCGTATCGAACCCATGGCCGTTTGCCTTATGGGGAATAGATATTGTCGGCCTACTAATACCTGGGAGAGGTAAGAAAAACTGAGGTAAGAAAATATTCATGCTTGCTATAACTGACTACTTCACTAATTGGGTAGAGGCTATAGCATTGCAACATATCAAAGAGCAAGACATTATCAATTTTCTGCTTGAAAGAGTTGTTTGTCGATACGGTTTGCCAGCCATATACCATCATATCAGATAATGGGCCTCAATTCATCGGTGGCAAGGTGAAAGATTTTTTAGAATCATACAAGATTAAGCAGTTCACATCGGCACCTTATTATGCTCAAGGTAATGGGCAAGCTGAAGCAACAAATAAGACTATTATGGAGAACATCAAAAAGAAACTGGAGCACAAGAAAGGTTTATGGGTTGATGAATTAAATAGTGTGTTATGGGCATATAGAACAACTCTAAGGGTAGCTACTTGGGAGTTACCATTCACTCTGGCCTACGGTATGGAAGCAGACACTAGCCGAAATGGTGGTATCGACATCCAAAACAATGCTTGTAGGAAAAGGGCTTAATGACCATGGAATGCATGCAAAGGTCCTAAACTTGGAAGAAAGAAGAGTACAAGCAAGAATAAAGCTTGATTCTTATCACAGGCAGCTCCGAAAGGCATTCAATAAAAAGGTTAGAGAAAGAAGTTTCCAAAAGGGATACCTAGTGCTGAAAAAGGTCACTCAAGCGACAAAAGAGAAGGGAGCTGGCAAGCTATCGGCAAACTGAGAAGGCCCTTACATTGTTCATAAGGTTTGAATAAATTGGGCATATTATTTGAAAAATGTTGATGGAGAATTATTACCAAAACCTCAGAATGTCAATAATCTGAAGGTATTCTATCAATAATGTATTTTTCAATTTTATCATGAAATGAGCTGTGTAGTAAGAATATTCATTTCAATAAAAAAAAAAAAAAAAAAGTAATGATGTTATAATATGTGCATAAAACCCTAATATCAACAGAAATGTTGATATCAGGCATATCGTAAAAATCATGATATCAGAAATAGTGGCAGATACCAAGCATATAAAGCCCTGATATCGACAGAAATGTTGGTATCAGGCATATCGTCAAAAGTTCTGGTATCAGAAACAGTAGCAGATACCAGCCATATAAAGCCCTGATATCAACAGAAATATCGGTATCAGGCATATTGTTAAAAGTCGTGGTATTAGAAACAGTGACAAATACCAGGCACATAAAGCCCTGATATCGACAGAAATATTAGAATCAGACATATCGTCAAAAGTCCTGGTATCAGAAATAGTGGCAGATACAAGACACATAAAGTCCTATTATCGACATACGTGTTGATATCAGGCACATAAAGTCCTGATATTGACAGAAATATTGGTATCAGGCATATCGTCAAAAGTCCTGGTATCAGAAATAGTGGCAGATATCAGGCACATAAAGTCTTGTTATCGACAGACGTGTTGATATCAGGCACATAAAGTCCTGTTATCGACAAACGTGTTGATATAAGGCACATAAAGTCATGATACTGACAGAAATTTTGGTATCGGGCATTTCGTCAAAAGTCCTAGTATCATAGTGGCAGATACCAGGCACATAAAGTCCTGTTATCAACAGACGTGTTGATACCAGGCAAATAAAGCCCTGATATCGACAGAAATGTTGGTATCAAGCATATCGTCAAAAGCCCTAGTATAAAGCTTTGATACCAACAAAATTGTGGGGATCGGATATATCATCAAAGGCACTGGTATCGGAAATTGTCAAAAGACGGGGAAATTTATCAAAAATAATCCGATGGTTAAGGTATGTTTTTCTAAGTTATATATCGCTGATGATACATGTCTAAGTATCAATGATACTTTCTCTGTTTGAGGGTATCAAAAAATTCATTATCAAAGTTATATATTCTAAATATCATTGATACTCTCTTTTTGTTTGAGGGTATCGGAAATTTCATTTTCTAATGATACATGTCTAAGTATCAATGATACTCTCTCTGTTTGAGGATATAAAAAATTTCATTGTTAAAGTTATATATTTTAAGTATCATTGATACTCTCTTTTTGTTTGAGGGTATCAAAAATTTTATTGTCAAAGTTATATATTCTAAGTATCATTGATACTCTCTTTTTGTTTGACGGTATCGAAAATTTCATTTTCTAATGATACATGTCTAAGTATCAATGATACTCTCTCTATTTGAGGGTATCGAAAATTTCATTGTTAAAGTTTTAAGTATCATTGATACTCTCTTTTGGTTTGAGGGTATCAAAAATTTTATTATCAAAGTTATATATTCTAAGTATCATTGATACTCTCTTTTTGTTTGAGGGTATCAAAAATTTCACTTTTTGATGATACATGTCAAAGTATCAATGATACTCTCTCTGTTTGAGGGTATCGAAAATTTTATTGTCAAAGTTATATATTCTAAGTATCATTGATACTCTCTTTTTGTTTGAAGGTATCAAAAATTTCACTTTCTGATGATACATGTCTAAGTATCAATGATACTCTCTCTGTTTGAGGGTATCAAAAATTTTATTGTCAAAGTTATATATTCTAAGTATCATTGATACTCTCTTTTTGTTTGAGGGTATCGAAAATTTCACTTTCTGATGATACATGTCTAAGTATCAATGATACTCTCTCTGTTTGAAGGTATCGAAAATTTTATTGTCAAAGTTATATATTCTAAGTATCATTGGTATTCTCTTTTTGTTTGAGGGTATCGAAAATTTCATTTTTTGATGATGCATGTCTAAGTATCAATGATACTCTCTCGGTTTGAGAGTATTGAAAATTTTATTGTCAAAGCTCTCTATTTGAGGATATCAAAAAATTTATTTTTCAAAGATATATATTATAAGTATCATTGATACTCTCTTTATTTGAAGGTATCAAAAATTTCATTTTCGACGATATAAAGTTCAAAGTTTTATATTCTCAAATCCCACTGGTATTCAGAAAGGTAACAGACAAAATCATTTGATAAAGATTGACCAAGAATCCAATATAATTGTATCAATATTACAAAACCATGAGCAAAAGTTTAATTATTAACTGAAGGAGTATTAAGGAGATAATCCACCTCAGCTATGTCAAGTAAGTTAGGAGAAATGGGTTGAGTAGTATCAGTAGAAATATGAGGAGCTGGGGTTGTGTCTGGGTCATGATCAGAAAGGCGAGTAGCATGGTGAGCGTCTTATTCTTATTCAGTATCATCAGCAATAAGTCCATATTCCACAAGGACAGAAGGAGGAACATATTGTTTGAAGGCTTCCAAATGATCACCTATGAGGTTTAAAGCCAAAGCAACATTGTTATACTCAGCATCAGAAGCCTCCTCATACTTAGCTTTTTCTTTAGCAAAATCTTCATGAGTTCGCTTCAGAATTTCAACATGTTCGGTGATTTTCTGGGTTAAAGTCTTTTCAGCAGTGTCAGCACTGGTTTTCAGCTGATCTACTTCGCTATTTAGCTGACTAACGTCTCTGTTTAACCGACTCACTTCTCGGTTCAATCTATCAATTTCCTGCTACTGAGAATCAATTTTTTTTAAGACGACCGAGATCACAGTTTTGTTTATAATGAATATCAAACTGGGCCAGCGTGGCCACTTTAGCATATAGAAAAAAGGGGAATAGATAAGCAAATAGAAAGAGATGAAACCATTATGAAATGATAGAAGAGAAAGTAAGAATACCTTTTCCATATGATCACAAATTAATGTTAGGCGTTCGGCGGCAGTTATATTGCACATGGCAATTTTGTCGTTGGGAAGAATGCTATTGGTAGACAGAGTAACACCTAAATCTTCACTGGGATTATCAGCAAAAAGCAAGGTTGTCAAAGGGACATTACTTCTATCAACCAAATGGAAGACATGTTTAAAGAGGTGACTAGTGTCAGCAGAGGTAACATAAGTAAGAGTTTGGCCAGCATCAAGACCACTTTCACCCCAGGAAGTTTCCCTTTTCTTAGGACTAGAATGAGTATGGGTATCGTGTGAAGGAGTAAGATGATTCTCTTTGGAAGGAGCAAGCTGCTTATCTTTAGAAGAAGCAACATGAGTATGTGGGGGAGGGGCAGTGGGCAATGGGCTTATATCCTGTGGAGCTTTAGCTAACATGTTTTCGGCAGCTTTCTTTTTTCCCTTATCAGATAATTGGCGACCAACATTTGGGTTTATCGCCACTCAAGGTGCCATATCTGTATACAACAAAGTATGCTGGTCAGCTATATCTTGCAAAAGGGGATACATATAAAAGTCAGGTACTTCTTTTTTAATCTGGGGAAAAAGATCTGGGGTCATGTTAAGGTTATTATTTAAATAATCAAGATAGCATTGAGGGAGAATATGAGGAAATTCATGCAAAACGAAAGAGGACAGAAGAAAAGAACGAATATCTGGAGGATTTTCTAAAGGAGACTGAGTTGAAGGCGGCGACTGACCCATTCTATGAAGAGCCCTACTTTTGAGAACATAAAGAGGGGCACGATAATTATTGATGTCTGGAAGATGAACATCATCAGTGGGGTTGCCTTCTTTATCTGCCCCAGTCTTGGCATTGACTTCTTCATCAGTTCCTTCCAAAAGTTTGAGTACTTTTTTCGAATTCCCACGAACCTTATCAAAATGAGGAAGGAGAACTGAAAAGATATAGACAGGTTTGGGTCAGATTGGAATTTCAATATATAGATATCGAAAATAAACAAAAGGGATATTATACCTGAAGAATTGAAAACTTGATGTTTTAGAGGAGGAATGGCTTCAGTGTCGGCACTCTCCCAATCACCGAAAACTATGATAGGGTACAAGGTCCATTATTTGTCGCTTTTACGATTTTTTTGAATGATACCCACAATGTCTTTCTTTGAATGGTTTTTGGGATAAAAATATCCAAGGTGCTTCTCACAAAATTTATAGTGAAGAAGGATGTCGGATAATCGGATTCTATAAGTTTCATATTTTTCTGGGGAGAGGTGGCTATTGTAATAGTTGCAGACAAACATCAACCTCCAGAAATTACCCATGCCCTGACCAGGGGAAATGTTCAGATGGTTTAGAACTTCATGATCGAGGTTTGTTAGAGGAAATCTCAATCCTGCGACGATTTGGCCAACAGTGACAATGATGGCTTTCTTAGTACCACTCTAGCATTCGGTATATCTCCGAGTCCCAGCATAATGTTGAAGATAAAGGGAATGGGGAATTTGATAAGCGGCCTGGACTAAAGCTAAATTTGGTCGTTTGATAAAAAAAATGTCTGAGACCATGTTTCCATCGACTGGTATCTTCAACAGTCTCGCTGTAAGACCCCAAATTATTTTTACATTATTTCGTAACAATATTTAGAATTTTGGAATTTGATATTTATTTCTAGGTTAATGGGCTAGTCAATGTGGGCTTGACTTTTTGGAAAAAAAAAGGGGAAAATAGTTTGTTTAGTTTGAAAATGATTTAATAGGAAAGTTTTTAAGTTTTAAAATAAGGTGTAGAGATCTTATTAATAAGGAAACAGGGAGAAAATAATTCCGAAATTTATGGGAGAAAATATGGAAAGTTTCTTAAAATAAAATATGGCAAAATTCTTTAGAATGGGATGGTTTTTCAAAAATGGAGGATTTTTAAGAAAAACTAATTTTTCATTAGAACTAGACAAGTTAAAACAAAGAAGAACGGAGCCCGGATTGTGCATCTTGTAGCTAGCTTATGATCGGATTATCTGTGTCATTTTTCTATATACCTTTCGCTATACTGGTGAGTAGATATTTTATGGATTTTTATTTTATAAAATTCTCATTACTGTTGATTTCTTTTCTATTGACATACTGTATTATGATTCTGTTTTGGTGTGTTATGGTTCTGTTTTAGTACTGCATATTATTTCGGGTTAACTGCGTTGACCATATTGATTATTGTTTTAAGAACCAAGTTGTCTCCGGAGAACTTGTCCAGATCCAATGATAAAGATTGAGAAATCAATCGATTAAAGATTTATGTAATTTACTTTGTAGATCTAGATTTTCAAGATGCGTTTTCACGTTTTGGTTTGATGGTGAGTGGTTGGTGCTGTCGAGTTGGGAGATCGGTGGTTAAACTACCGGGTTTGAAATCGATGGTTTACTGTCAGGTTGTATGGGAAGATTGTAGTGTTGGCTGGTGTATGATTGGGGGTAGTGGGGATGATTTGGTGCTGGAGAATGGGTGCTGGAGAAGCTTTGAGAGGGCGTTAATGGCGTTGCCTATCCTGATCTTTTTGGTTTGAACTCTTGTTTTTATGATTTTTACTTTGTTGATTTGAGGTTGGTTATTGATGTTTGAATGGGTGCTGGAAAGGGGTAAGATTGAAGCTTGAAGAAGCTGTTAATGGCGTCGATAATTCTAGATCTAGTTTTGATGAAGATGATTGATTAAATGATTTGAGGTTTTTGTGTTAATTAAAGTTGTAGGGGTTTTGGTTGTGAGTATTTTCGGTTAGGTTAGGAGGGCTGGCGAGTGGAGGATGGTGGCTGATCCGGTGGTGGCTGGTGGAGGAGAGTAGCCTGGCGAGGTGAGGAAGATGACTCTGTTGGGCTTGGGCTTTAGATCTATTTGGTTTGGGCCGGTTTTAGTTTTTGGCCTTTAGATTTTAGTTCTTTAGGCCGAACTAAGTTAGTTAGTGGTTTGGGCCATTTTCAGATTAATTTTTGGGCCAGTTTCTCTTATTTCTTTGGGCCGAACCAATTAAAGGTTTGGGTCAGTTTAAGTTTCATTTTTTTAGTTGGCTTGTGCCGAAACCAATTAGCTTTCTTTGGGCCAGTTTCAAGTTTGTTTTGGGGCCGGTTCATATAAATTAAAATAAATCCAATGGGGTCTTTAACTGTTTAGACTCTTGGATTTTGGTTTTGGGCCTTGATTGTGGACTATTGACTGTTTAATTGCGTTACTTTTTATGTTGTAAATTTTATTGACTAATTCTATGGTAGAATGTTGTGGAAGCCTGTATAACTGGTATGTCATTATCTAAGAAAGATTTGACGTTGATATGGTGTATTTTTGACACGTGACAAGAGTGAAATTTTACAAGACATGATATTTCTAAAACACTATAAAAATGTTATGTGTTACGTTTGGAGCAATTGGGAAGTTATGTGGTATGTTGAAATTTGTTGTTCTGTTAAATAATATCATATGTTAGGATATCTATTAAATGCAATATCTTTGAGAAATAAATGTAAACACTCCATCATTATACCTGTGAGATGCTACTATGAGGTAATATAATATTTGTGGATATTTCCCAAGGGATTGTCGCTTAGTGCAATAATTTATTTGGCACGCGAAGGAATGAAGGTTGTTATGAGATATATATGTATGATACCTAAATAAATTACGTAACGAAAATCCTTGAACCTAGCTACCACAACTCATATGATTGGCCCATGTGAAGGGCGTATGTGATTTGATTGGCCCTTCTGGCATTTCAGTGAATCTGAATGGCCCTTCTGGCGTAGCCGAATAGTGGCTTGATTATTCCGTTCGCAAAATTAGAACGAGACACGTGATATTTTATGCCGAATAGTGGCAGTACCCACGTAATGACGGTCGTGTGGGGGTTACCTGGTATGCGATATCATGCTTAGGGTAATTATGCACGGAGTGGTTCATTACGTGAGGGGAGGCATGTGGATGTACATGTTCGGCGTTGGGAAGCGATTGTGGTAGCCAGGGAAACTAGGTAAAACATAAAGACGACGTGATGCTAAAGACACTTCAAGAAACTCCAAACAATAATTGTGATGATATAACAAAGTGTACGTTAAAGCTCTAATAAATTATTTATTGTAATTTATGTTGCATTCACAAGGGTTTTGCAGAAGGGTGGGTTGAATTGATTATTTATGCAGGTGTGACCCACTCTGTGATCAGGCCTACACTCGTGTAGGTATAGAGTAAGTTTTAGTTTTATTATTAGATGTAGTTGATCTAGTAGGGTTTGAAGCTAAGGCGCCTCAGTGGAGGAACTACCTGTCTTAATTATTGTACCTAAGGATGTTGTATTATTCGTTGGTTGTTAAGGCGCCTCGATGGAGAAACTAACTGCCTTATTTATTAGGTATATATATGTATTAGTATGATTTGTATTTTAGGGCTACTCATACCAGCATTGTTTATAATGCTAACCCAATTTGTATATTTGCTTATCGGGTGTGTTCATTAAATGAACATAGTTGATAAGTCTTGACAGGATTAGTGTTGAAGAAGGTTGGTTGCTGCTTGTGGTTTGCATTAGCGTCTCATTACATGATATGTTTCGTTTTCCCTTGTGGTGCAATAGATTTTCAATTGAAACAATGTTGTTTTGTATTTTCAGTTGTAATTATAATTAAAGAGTTATTGAAAGGAAATTTGTAATATAATCGTATTTGTGAATTTTTATAATGAAGAGGACTTTTGTTTATTTTAAAAAAAATTATTGGTTTCCAATTATTGGAATAGCTAAATAGATAATGGGTTTTTAGAAGTTGAGAGTGCATCACACCTCGAAAGTCGAAAAGTCGGGAACAAATATTGTTTTCCCATTTTGTCGAAATTCGGGGTGTGACACTCGCGCTCAGATTCAGAAGCAGTAGTTTCAAAATGATGACAAGGAATTCCTTCTGCAACATAATATAATTCCCAAGAGGTCTCAGGTCGATATGTCCTAGTAGAAGTAGAGGCAAAGTTATGGCTAGCGGTTCTATTTTCAGAATGAGTATCTTCACTATTGGTACTAACATCAAAAAGGGTGTCTTCACTCGCTATCAAGATGACTATAGACAGAGGTGACGACAAAGGTATTTTTAGTATCGTCAATTTAATATATATTGACAATAATATATATATATATATATAGCACATAGTCAATAATACAGTTTGAGATATCGGAAATATTGATATGAGGGTTTTCAATATATATATATATATAGCACATAGTCAATAATACAGTTTGAGATATCGGAAATATTGATATGAGGGTTTTCAATTGATACATCCGATATGTAAAACAACATACGGAAGGTTATACATGCATATCATCTTAGGTATGTAAAGATGTAAACTTTTAAGCATTTTAAAGAATGATATAATGTTTTCTCCTGTTATGTAACACAAACATACACAGATTTACAGTTTTCAAGTTTCAAAAAATTTCAAATCTTTAAACTGTCGGTTTTATTTTTTTCAAAGATTATATAATAATGTGTGTTTTTAGAGTAACAAGTAAAGTGCAGGAAGTAAAGAGCGTACCTTATAGCTTGCAAAAATTGGTTTCTTCTAGAAAATAACAGAGGGTTGCAAAGACGAAGGGAGAATATTGTTTTTCTGGTTTCGCTAGATAGCGTATAGAAGAAGTTGAAAAGATGAGGGAAACAGAAATGGTTTGTTCAAGCTTTTATATTTAAAGTTTGGACCGAGTTATTACCCAGGCCCAGATGTGATAATAAGTGTTTCTGATATAACCGCTTTTCGAAAAGTTGAAATGAAATTTCAAAATTTCGAGAGAGGGCGATATAGTGGGAAAATATCGTGCCTTTAGATATTTTTATCTAATATTTCAAAACTCGAGATATTGACATAAGGGTCAATATCTCGGTATATTTCATAGGTCAAAACTAATTGAGAATACTATATAAAGACTGGATGAGTAGAAAAAAGATTCATTCCAACATTCTTACAAAATTTGTTAGAAAACAGGAGAGAGAAAGAGAGAAATAGAGTGATTGTAAAACTTTCATTATTATTCAATAAAAAACTTCGTTCCACTCCAGTTCATTTTATTAATTCAAACCATTATTGAATCTCAGTGATCTTAGAACATTCAAGAAAGGTTGTTTTTAGACATCACAACCCCCACCCACACCGAAGATTCACACTTTAGCATGAGCACCAACATAGGAATCCGAGATAAATGATTGACCGAAATTCTAAGCCTTTAGTCTTATTTTCTTCTTTCAGTAGATGTTGCTGCTTATATTTCTGATGGACAAGTCCCTTTCCTTTTTTACTTCTACTTCTTCCGTCATGGTATCAGCCTTGAAAGTTTCTTCACCTCTTCTAATCCTCCTCTCATTCTGTTACAATCATCTATTGCCCTTCAGTCCTTCACTTCATTGTCCCACAATTTTTTAGTACAATCCGGAATTTGACGCAACCCAACCGTGTTGGACTAAGATCACACGACACAAAATAGTTGACAGTAGACCCACCGAAGCTGCATGCCTGCATTAAGACAGACACAAATTTACAGGTGATTTAACAAAGTCGTGGTTCATGTCTCTTCTAGAGCATTTCCGCCTAGGGGGAGTGTTGAAATTTGTTGTCCCCCCTCCCCCCCAAAAAAAAAAGTAAAAAAGATAAAAAAAAGCTCTCCATTTTTAACCAAAACAACCGCTGAGCATCCAACTTAAACACCTCAGAAGTGTGGGTCACTCTAAAATCGCCCTCAAATTTATCGAAAAAACATCTCTACACGACTCCACCAAATAGCGCTGGGACATGGGTCCTGATAGATTAGGTCTGTCCGGCATTTCTACTTGATGATGATGTAGCTGAAGTCCAATCTTTAGATTTCATCTTTCACGTCTCCACCCTCTTTCATTGCGGAGATCATACTTTTTTGAGTCAACAACATAATCGTATAATCATGAGTGACAAAATAGAAACATCCTTGCAGAAGACAACATCACTATAAGGCACCGTAGCCCAGGTACTGTCTGTACCATGTTCGAATTCCTGGAGTCCAACATGCAATCTCTGAACTAGAATCAGCTAGGAGTAAACCCATATGGTTTCCGTCAGTTGGAGATGTTGAGAGTACCATTTTTATAGTACAGACGCGCGCACCTCGGGCAAAAGTAGTCTTAGTCTTATGGTGGCCAGCATGGCTAGTTTCTTATGGTCGTTTGCTATACCATATTCAATAACATCATGGGGATTGCTGGACATAAAAAAGTAACATATCTATGTTCTTTCTAGCTTTCACTGATTCTAAAGATATTCAACATTCGCGAGAGTACTCACAAAATATTCCACTTGGATTTTTGGAGTACTATGATATCAGAAAGAAATGAGAGGGTACTCTCTGCTCTGATTTCTCAAACACTGAAACATTCCTAATCAGAAGTGATGGTCATAATGTAGGCAACATAAGATTTCTTATCCTGTAGCCCTAATGCGTATGAAACCAAGCTACTGGACTGGATGAGGAATCTGAAATCGGTATTCCTGCTCTCCTTGAGGATGGTATCAAAATAGTATTATCTCCTATGCAAATGGCTTGGTTAGTTTCTTTTATTCGTCTAAGGTTTACTTCCCTCAGCTGTTTACTGAATATATTCAGATTCATTTAGGTCGGAGTATATATCTATATGAGCAGTAAGCTCAAGCTGCAAGGATGGAGACCCGCGGAACATTTGGAAACCATCAAATTATACTACAATCGGTACAAAAATTCCGGAAACTATAAGTCTTTGCCCCTCCAATTTTTTTTTAAGACACTGTACTACTGCCCGCTCATATACATTGACCCCTAACATGTTGTTGGGCTGACCACTTCTAGAATTTTGTTAGGTTTTGTCTCGACTTCGTGCGGTAGTACGATTTTTGATGTGCATTTTTACGCCCTTCTAAAATCCCTATGAGACATTGTTTGGTTTCATTCCTTTGTGGGAATTCATTGGATGGATGATTTGAGAAACTAATGTATTGGACCTTAATTGGTCGACTAATGAATGCAATTGCCGATTGTTTTTGGTTGGCGGCAGTCTTTGACACTCATATATATAATTGTAAATGCTATTTGACTACCATGATATGCCACTGATGATTGATGCCAGTAATAACAGCATTTACGTGGCTTTCTATCCTTGTGGCTTTATGTCTGTAAATTTAATAGCAAGTAAGGGCATCAAATGCATTGGATTCTCTGGGAGCCCAACTGGCACTTGTCTACTTTTTTTTTTTTTTTTTTTTTATCAGTAATATAAAATTTATTAATGTCACACAGGAACATTACAAGCATAAGATCCCATTGATCACGGCTTAAAAACTAGTCACACTTGCCCAGGTGTGTGTACCTGTGGGAGCCCTTAACTAAGTCTAAAATCATTAAAAAGGAACGAAACCAAGCCATCTGGAGAGGGAATTCCAATGAGGGAGATCCTCACTTAGTCGCACACTCAAGGATTTAGCTATCCATCAAGCTGCAGACTACCCCAGTCGCAAACACAACTCAACTCTATGTTTCATTGATTAAATTCTCCCAGTCAAAAACCAGCTCATAGAAATCATGATCACGTCTATCTTCATAAGCACCTAGCCAGAACCATATCGTTCCTTTAACCTAGCAGATCACCTTCTCCATAGAAGCATTCTTATTCTGGAAAATGGCCTTGTTTCTTGTCACCCAGACCGACCAGCACACTGCGTATGGGAGTAACTTCCAAGTGATTGCCTTGAACCCTTCAGAGTTTAAGAGTGGCCAATTGATAAAAATGTTTCTAAAGTTACCCTTATCCATTACCGCATCCATAATCTCCACTCTGTGATGTAAAAGACGCATCCATAACATGGATGTAAAAGGACATAGGAAAAACAGATGAATGATGCTTTCTTCACTGGCTTTGCAAAGTACGCATCTGTTTTGAATGATCATTCCTCTATTTCTTAAATTATCCACCGTCAATATCCGCTCCCACACTGCGTACCACATAAAGAATTTGATCCGCAATGGTAACTTAACCTTCCAAATTATCTTGTATGGAAAATTTGGGACCTGAGCATCACCCCTTCTTTTTCCGTGTAGGTCCAGATAGTATGATTTCACTGAAAAAGTTCTGTTGCTCATCCCGTTCCATCTCCATGAGTCGTCTTCATCATCCAGAATGGTGTGAGCTAACAATACTTTAAGCTCGTTAATCGAGTTCACCTCACTTTCTCTGAAATTTCTTCTCCTTAGATAAAAATTCCACTCCATCACATTTCCTTCTTGCGTCCGATGTTGTTCCACCGACCCATTCTTGATGGAAGCATGCCTAAAGAGGTTTTGAAATTTTACCTCCAAAGGAATCTCCCCACACCACTTGTCCATCCAAAATCTTGTTTTGTTTCCTCTTCCCACATTATGCAATTTGCCCGCAAAGAAATCTGTTTGCGGAGCCAGGATGCCCCTCCAAAGAGAACATCCGTATGTTTGTAGAACAGTTGCCGGCCTACCCCCTTCATTAGAGACACCATATCTTGCTTCAATAACATCCTTCCATAGAGCTTTACTTTCATTACCATACCTCTGTAGAAAGCTGTATATACTTTTTCATGTATAGAGCGCGACCTGCGTCCAGATAAAGCATGATGGAGCGCGACCTGTGCCTTAGTCATGACTGATGTCCAATAGCTAGAGCGCGACCTGCGCTCTTCTCCAATACAAACAGAGCGCAACCCACGCCTCGTGTTTCTCAAGCCACACCGACTATTTTGTCTCTATTTTTTGTAACCTCTATATAAACAATTATAACCTCTTTAGAATTCAATCAAGTAAATATAGAACGGAATTGAATTGAATCCGCTGCGTATTACAACCATTAATCAAACTATCCTTGAATCATTGAATCTCAAACCCAATTTTTTTTTTTCCAAAACCTAAACCTAAAACCCAAATTTTTCATTTTTTTTTTCTGCAATGGCTGAATCTGACAACAATTCCTCAAACGTCATACATCACCACTACACCCCACAAAACAACTCCGCATTCCCAAAAACTATTTCATTAGATGAGTCCAACTATACCATATGGGCTCCTCTCATGCGGATGCGTATTGGAGCAAGGGGAAAGATTGGTTTTTTGACTGGCGCAAAGGTTGAACCGGATATGACTTCGCCTGAATATAAAACTTGGGCAACAAATAATGAAAAAGTGAAAAGTTGGCTTATTGATTCTATGGAGATTTCTCTTATGAATCGATATATTCGTCTTCCTACTGCGAAAGACATTTGGGAGGCCGTGGAAGACCTTTCTATGATGACTCGATGAAACTCGAATTTTTTAATTGAATATGAAGTGCTTTGAAGCGAAGCAGAATGGGAGACCTATTCTTTCCTATTACAACGAATTGGTGGTCCATGTTCTAGGAGATTGATCAAAGGGTGACATCCCAGAATAACAATGTTGTAGTTGTAGTTCATAAGACGTCAACAATGACCAGACTGCAGGTTCATATGTTTTTGAGTGGACTAGATTCGGAGTATGATCAGGTGCGTGGAGAGATTCTTCGCAAGGAACCTAAATTTTCCTTGGAGCAAAGCTATGCTTACATTTGCAAGGTGCAATTGGAGAAACAGGCTATGGGGCGCTCTGTATCAACTGAATCCTCTGTCTTGGCGGTTCATAGCAAGACCATTACTCCACCCGGTTTCTCTGGTCCTTCACGCCACCCTAAAGGTAAATCCAATCAAATAAAAAGTGTAGTATTTGTGGAGAATTGGGTCATAGCAAGGAGAGATGTTATGAAGTGATTGGTTATCCTGATTGGTGGGACTTCACAAAGAGGCCACGAAAGAATATAAGCAAGGCTGCCATTGCTAATACTGTGCATGGACATCCAGACCATGCTTCGGCTAATGTAACTCAATCAGGTATGAATGGTAAGGTTATTTCGAATAGTACATGGATAATTGATTCAGGTGCATCTGACCATATGACAACCCTAACCTTGTGGAAAGTCTTAGAGATTCACCTCAAACCGCTATTTCTACTGCAGATAGTACTTCAACTCCGGTTAGCGGAGAAGGTTCTATTGTGTTATCTAAAACCCTCACTCTTGAATCTGTCTTAGTTGTTCCATCCCTTGCTTATAACCTATTGTCTGTTTGTCAAATCATTCTAGTACTTGCATGTACTGTGATGTTCTATCCATCCTTCTGTGTTTTTCAGGACATTCTGACTCGACAAGTCCTTGGTTATGGTGTTAGAAGGGGGAAATTGTACTATCTGGACTTGACAGAAACTGGAGAGAAACAGAAGAATTCTCTTGGGCAAGCTAATCAAGTCAATAGGGTCGAGAATGCAAAAGAAGTTGTGTGGTTATGGCATCATCGGTTAGGTCATCTTTCGTTTAGTTATCTTAAGAGGTTGCAACCTCAGTTATTTTCAGTTGTTAGTGATTCTGAGTTTCATTGTGACATTTGTGAATTGGCCAAGAGCCACCATATTTCATATTCACCAAGTATTAATAGATGTCCTGTTCCTTTTATGAAAATTCACTCCGATGTTTGGGGTCCTGCCAAAGTTTCTTCTTTTTCTGGAGTTCGCTATTATGTGACCTTTATTGATGATTGCACTCGCATGACTTGGGTGTCATTACTAAAACATAAAAGCGATGTATATGGGATGCTTGCTGTTTTTTACAAAATGGTGGTGACACAGTATCAACAATCTATCAGGGTCTTTCAGTCTGATAATGGTGGCGAATTTGTGAATGGCCTCATGTCTGAATTTTGCCGGTCAATTGGAATTCGTCATCAAACCTCTAATTCTGGTACACCCCAAACAAAATGGTTTAGCATAACGGAAGAACAGGCAGTTGTTGGAAGTTGTTCATGCTTTCTTGTTTGGCATGAATGTACCTCGTTCCTATTGGGGTGAAGCAGTGAAATCAGCAGCCTATGTTATAAACCGTACTCCCTCACGGGTAATTGAGTTCCAGAATCCTTATTAGAAACTCCATACACTTTTGTCCATCCCATCCATGCCTAGTTTGGAGTCCCACCGTTTAGATTTTGTAACTTTTGGATGCTTCATCAAGATTTCGAAGCTACTTTGAAAACTTGTTGGGACATAGCAGTTTATGGCAGCCCAACCTTCATGTTATCCAGAAAATTGAAGAGCTTAAAAGGGGTGTTAAAAGGATGGGCAAGGACTTTCTGCCATGACATTCAGAGACTAGTTAAAGACACAAGAGCTGAGCTGGAAGATATCCAAGAAAGATTGCACTTGAATCCGCTGGATGGAAACCTTAGTGAGCAAGAGTTCCTTATCCGAGGGAAGTTGTGTGACTTGTTAAAGCTAAAGGAAGCAGAAATGTTGCAGAAAACAGATATAGACTGGATGTGCTATGGGGACAAGTGCAGTGAATTTTTCTTCAATGCTTTGAAGGAAAAGAAGACACGAAAGTTTGTATGGGATGTCATTGATGAACAAGGGATAAGAAGAGAAGGGAAAGAACCAGTAGCAGAAGCTTTCTTGAAGTTCTATACAGACTTGCTAGGGGTGCCTTCAAGTGCGAAATGTGATACGGAGTTTCTAAGTAGGCTAAAAATTGAGGAGGTAAGCTCCGCCACTAGTCAATACTTAGAATCTCCAATCAGTGACGAGGAGATAAAAGAACCTTTATTTAGTATGGAGGACAATAAAACGCCAGGTCCGGATGGGTTCAATGCTCATTTCTTTAAGAGATGTTGGGCCACTGTGGGAGAGGATTTCATAAAGGCGATCAAGTTCATATTTTCTCAAAAGCAGTTGGCAGGAGGTATAAATTCTACTATGCTTTGTCTCATTCCTAAAATGAAAAATGCTTCTCATGTTAGTTCCTTTAGACCCATTTCCTGTTGCAAAACCATCTATAAATGTGTGTCAAAAGTACTAACTAACAGGATGAAGACATGTATTACATCCTTGATCTCTAGCTCTCAATCGGCTTTTGTCCCTGGGAGGTCTATACAGGACAACCTGCTCCTTGCACATGAATTACTCAGAGGTTACACAAGGAAGAAAGGGCAGAAAAGATGCGCTATTAAACTTGATATAAAGAAAGCCTTTGATACGGTCTCTTGGCAGGCTCTCCAAGCCATACTCGAAAAGTTCAAGTTTCCTCCAATCTTCATCGAATGGCTGTATATGTGCTTTGCATCCCCCACCTTCTCTGTCTTGGTCAATGGATCACCTGAAGGATATTTCAAAGGTAAAAGAGGGATAAGACAAGGCGACCCACTATCACCTTATCTGTTTGTGCTCATAATGGAAGTGTTGAGTGCTTTGCTCAAACAAGGCATCCAAACCAAGTCGATCCAATGTCATTCAAAATGCAAGAAGCTGGCTATCTCGCATTTATGCTTTGCTGACGACGTCCTTCTTTTTTGCAAAGGAAACATAGAATCATTACTTGCAATAAAAGACATTCTCTCCACCTTCTCACTAGCTACAGGGCTACAACTGAATAATGAAAAGACCACCTTATTAGCAGGAAGCATGTCTGAAGAAGAAGGGCTATCTTTAGCTGAAGAGATGAATATCTCAGTTGTTGCTCCGCCAATCACATACCTCGGCGCCACCACTTACATGCAACAAGATTGGGTATTAGAGATTGCTTACCTCTCATTGAAAAAATAACAAGACGTATCTCTGATTGGAAGAATAAGGACTTGAATAGAGCAGGAAGAGTACAGCTAGTCAAGTCAGTCCTATCTTCCTTTCACACTTACTGGGCAAAGACATTTGTTTTACCGAAAACTGTCTTGGAAAAGGTGAGCAAGCTATGCAATAGATTCATATGGGCAGGACCGAATATGGCAAGGAAGATGCATCACTCGAGTCACATGACAATGCGATTGGAAAAGGAACAAGGAGGGCTAGGGCTGATTGACCCAAGAGTGTGGAATCAAGCAGCCTACTGCGGCCTAGTGTTTAAACTGGCCCAGAAATCAGAGAGCTTGTGGGTTCAATGGTCTTGGGATCAGCAAATCAAGCAAAAACATTTCTGGACAATGAAAGCCCCAAAGGACTGCTCCTGGGTTTGGCGAGGTATCTTGGAGCATAGAGAAGCTGCATGGAAGCTAGTCCGGTACAGCATAGCGAATGGAAATGACACGAGCTTCTGGCATGAACCTTGGTGCTCAGGGCCACTAATTCTAAATGCTCAAGCTAAAGACCTTCTTCTAAACTCAGTACCCCAGGATGCTAAAGTAGCTGCAGTCATTTCAAATGGAGAATGGTCGAGGACCATCACAGAAATGTCGGAATGTGAAGTCAAGAAATGGATCATGGAAATTGAAATCAATACTTTCCTTACTGATGATCAAGTTATATGGACTCCGTCAAGTTCTGGAGAGTTTTCCACTTCCTCAGCATATGCCGCTCTAAAAAATGTCCGTAGTAAGGTGAAGTGGTACAAGATAGTCTGGGGGAAGCTTGTGACCTCAAAACATGCTTTCACTATGTGGCGGCTATTCTCCGGATGCCTTCCCAATACGTAATCGACTTGAATGAAGAAAGTGATTGGGCAATCAAGATGTTTGTTTATGTGACTCGCAAGAGAAAAGTTCGGCACATTTATTTTTTTGAGTTCATTTTCGAAACTAGTCCGCAAAAGCATCAAGAAAGCAATGGGGCTAACAAAGAAGTGGTTAAGTAATTCACATGAAGAGTGGTATCATCTCATGAGAAAATGCAGATCGAAATCGATGACGATAGAAGTGATAAAGGCATTGATCGGTGCTTTCTGTCCAAGCTATCTGGACCGAAAGGAACCGGAGACTCAAGAAACAAATATCAGAGTCTGCCGAGGTCGTAAAGTATCGAAAGTACTTAACAAGATGAAGATATACTTAGGGAAGATGCTAGAAACAGTTAAGGAGGATGGATTATTGAGAGCCCTCTTGGCGGTGGGTGGTGTAGGGGCAAAGTTCAACAAAGAATGAAGCAAAATGGGTGCGATGGGAGAAGTCGACCACAGCTCACACTCTTAACTCGACGGCTCTCTCCAAGGTGGAAGCGTAGGGTTTGGAGGAGCAATAATGAGACTGCAATGGAGATGTTATTCTCATGCATGCTGGTAGCTCCAACAGAAAATCGGTGCTACACCAGGAACTGCTTGCGGTACAAAAAGGGATTGAAGGAGCGATAGCTATGAACATACATAGACTCCACGTTCAATCAGATTCTATGCGAGTGATCCAAATAATTAGGAAGGAAGAAGTGTCGCCATGGTATTGCAGGAATCTAATAGCACAGATATGGGCTGATATTCCAAAGTTTGACGAAATCCTTTTTAAACATGTTTTTAGAGAAGGAAACCAAGTAGCTGACTATCTATCCAAGCTGAGGAAGTCCTCATGTAATGATATTTTGTATCATATCCCTCCAATGGACCAAAAAATGTATGAATTGGTTAAAAGGGATAAAGAAGGAAAAATGTACTTGCGCTCTTGACTAAATAAAAGGTTGGGGTCGCCTTAACCCCTAGCCATTTCTAAAAAAAAAAAAAAAAAAAAAAAAAAAAAAAAACTTGGTGTTTGGATGTACAAACTTATGTCCATATCCCACAACCAGAACGAAGTAAACTTGATCCTTGTGCGAAGAAGTGTATTTTTGTGGGTTATGCCGAGTTTCAGAAAGGGTATAGGTGTTATGATCCAATTACTGACAAGATGCATATATCTCTTGATGTCTCATTCCATGAATCCGACCCGTATTACTCAGGGGGAGTTTCCCAGTCTTCCCTTCAGGGGGAGAGTGACGGTGAAGGGAATCCTGATGTCTTTGGGGAATTAGAACACTTGGAGGAATGATTTGAAGTTCCTAAAGCAGAAATTGATCCTGTAGCAGTAGAGACGGAAGCACATGATCCGGATGTATCTGAAACTGTAGTACACAACATTTCTCCTTCTACATCAATAACTGGAGATCTCGATTAGAATGATCCGCCTCAGGTACCTCCTATAACCGTTAATGAATTTGTTGGATTAGAAAGTCTTGAACCTAGACAATCACAAAGAGCTAGTAAGGGAGTTCCTAAGAAACAATATGAACCAGCCATCAAAGCCAATGTCAAATATCCTATAGCTAACTCTATGTCTAACCATAGCCTTTCTGAGTCACATGCACTTGTCATAAATCAATTATCTACTGTATCTATTTCTAGTAACGTGCAGGATGCTTTGAAAGATCCAAACTGGAAGAAAGCAATGAATGAGAATTGGAAGCACTTCAAAAGAATATAACATGGGAGGTAGTTAATATGCCTGTTGGAATGAAGACTGTTGGATGTCGTTGGGTGTTTACTGTGAAGCTTAATGCAGATGGAACTATTAATAGTTATAAGGCCAGATTGGTTGCCAAGGGATACACACAACGTTATGGAATTGATTATGAGGAGACTTTCGCACCTGTGGCGAAAATCAATACGGTCCGAATTTTAATTTCGCTTGCAGCAAATAAAGATTGGCCCTTGCACCAGCTTGATGTGAAGAATGCATTCCTAAATGGGAATTTGGAGGAAGAAGTATACATGGATATGCCTCCAGGTGTGAAGAACCATCCCAAAGATGTTGGGAAGGTGTGTAAACTGAAGAAGGCTTTGTATGGCCTGAAACAGTCTCCAAGAGCTTGGTTTGGAAGACTTACACAGTCAATGAGAGTTTTTGGGTTCAAACAGAGCAATTCTGACCATACCTTGTTTATCAAACACAAGGATGGTAAGATTACAACTCTAATTGTGTATGTTGATGACATGATCGTTACAGGGGATGATCCGAAGGAAATAAATGAATTGCAGAAGTATTTGTCGAAAGAATTTGAAATGAAGGATCTAGGACAACCAAGTATTTTTGGGTATTGAAGTTGCAAGGTCTAAAAATGGGATTTCACTCTCACGAGGAGGAAGTATGTCCTAGATTTGCTTGTCAAAACAGAATGTTGGATTGCAAACCAATGGAGACACCCATTGAGATGAATCATGGACTCGCTATTCATCCTGATCAAGTTCCTACTGATAAAAGAAGGTATCAGCGTCTTGTAGGAAGGTTAATTTATCTCTCTCATACTAGACCTGATATTGCTTATGCTGTGAATGTGATTAATCAGTTTATGCATTGTTCTAGTGAAGAACATATGGATGCAGTCTCTCGTATCTTGAAGTATTTGAAGAAGGCACCTGGCAAAGGTTTACTGTTTGGAAAGTATGATGTATTGGACATTGTTGGATACACAGATGCAGATTGGGCTGGTGATAAAACTGATAGACGTTTTACATCAGGATATTTCACTTTTGTCGATGGAAATCTTGTAACTTGGCTTAGTAAGAAGCAGAAAATTGTTGCCAGATCGAGTGCAGAAGCTGAATTTCGAGGTATAGCATAGGGAGTATGTGAATTGTTATGGATCTGTACTATCTTGATGGAATTGGGCTTCAAGCTTCAAAAGCCTATGGATTTACATTGTGATAATCAAGCCGCTATTCAAATTGCACATAACCCAGTTCAGCATGATCGAACAAAGCGTGTGGAGGTTGATCGTCATTTTATTAAAGAAAATCTTGACAGGAAGGTTATTCGTTTTTCGTTCGTAACTTCAGATGAGCAATTAGCTGATGTTCTTACCAAAGGTGTATCTCACAAGGTGTTCGACAGCTCAGTTGACAAGTTGGGCATGATTGACATCTATGCACCAACTTGAGGGGGAGCGTAGAAAGCTGTATATACTTTTTCATGTATAGAGCGCAACTTGCACCCAGATAAAACATGATGGAGCGCGACCTGCGCCTCAGGCATGACTGATGTCCAGTAGCTAGAGCGCGACCTGCGCTCTTCTCCAGTACAAACAGAGCGCGACTCGCGCCTTGTGTTTCTCAAGCCACACCGACTGTTTTGTCTCTATTTTTTGTAACCTCTATATAAACAATTGTAACCTCTTTAGAATTCAATCAAGTAAATATAGAACTGAATTGAATTGAATCCTCTAGTTCTACAACCTCCATAGCCACTTCCCAAGGTAGGCTTGATTAAACATTCTAATGTTTTTAAAACCCAGACCCCCATCTTTCTTAGGAGTACACACATTGTCCCATGTGACTAGATGATATTTTCTCTTCTCAACATCTGACCCCCATAAGAAATCTCTCATTATTTTTTCAAGCTTGTACACCACACTCGCCGGAATAGTGAATAGCGAGAGATAATAAATAGGTAAATTTGATAGGGTGCTATGAATAAGAACTAGCCTCCCTCCTTTTGACAATAGCTTCCTTTTCCATCCAGTGAGATTTGAATGAAATGCCTTAACTACCGGATCCCACACCTCTAAATTTTTGTAGCTTGTACCAAGAGGCAGTCCCAAATACTTACATGGGAGAGATGCAACATTGCACCCCAAAATGGAAGCTAACTCATATAATCTATGAACTTCTCCCACTCCAATAGTCGAGGATTTGGCGAGATTCACTTTCAACCCAGATACCACTTCGAAAATTAGAAGAATAGCCTTAATCATGAGAATGCAACCAATTGAGGCATCAGTCAAGAAAAGTGTGTCATCTGCAAATTGTATCATGCTCACTTCCAACTCAGTATTCCCAATTTTAAATCCCTTTAGCAATTTTTCCTCGGTCGCTTTCTTTGTAAGTCTAGAAAGTGCTTCCATCATGATAATAAATAGAAAAGGGGAAATGGGGTCGCCTTGTCTTAATCCCCTTTTACGTACTTCTAAAGAAACCTTCTGGAGCTCCATTCACTAAAACCGAGAAAGAGACTGTGGAGATACATGTACGTATCCATCTTCTCCACTTAACTCCAAATCCCATTCTATTAAGGATATTATCTAAGAAAGCCCAACAAACATGAACGTATGCTTTAGTTATGTCAACTTTGCATAAAATCCCCGGTTGGCCTTGGCGTTCTCTTGCATCATTGCATTCATTAGCGATAAGGACACTATAAGAATTTGACGACCTCCAACGAAAGCACCTTGAGACATAGACACAATACCATGAAGAACCTCTTTTAGGCGTGTCGCAAGCATCTTTGAAATAATCTTGTATATACCACCTACAAGGCTTATAGGTCTGTAATTGCCCAAAGAAAGAATCCCCTGCTTCTTAGGAATCAAAGAGATGAAAGTTGTATTGTTCTTCCAATTCAAGAAGCCAAATCTTGGAACTCCTTAACTCGAGATTTCTAACGCCAGCTAACTTCAACAAGTCTTGTAAATCATTGATCAGATTGATTGACCCTTTCCACTAGCTCTTATTCTGTTAGATCGACACTTTCTTCTTTCTATAGTTTTAACTATGTCCGCTTTAATGTTCACAAGAGGAGCAAGATTCAAGAATGGAAAGGAAAAGAGTTACATCAAGAAAGATACAATGGAACGTCTCACTCCCAGAAGAGATCTTGATCGACATTCTTTTGCGATTACCAATTAAACAGTTGTTGCAATGCAAGGCTGTATGCATATGTTGGCTTAGATTAATCACTTACTGTCAATTTGTTAAATTGCATATTGATCAAGGAATTCAAAACAGCCCGAGGCTCATCTTCACGGCAAAGTTAAATACAGGTACCACCTTATTATAGAATACAAGAATGCAAACCGTGCTACGCATTGGTGTTTTTTCAAGTCTTTAAACCTGTCACTCTAACATTTCTTTAGTATGGTTTTTTGAATTCTAGTTCTAATCTAAAAAATAATATAAAAGCATTAGGAGGGGTTGAAGGAGGTTTTCTAAATTATTTCAAATAATATGAAGCTAATTCTAATTTCAGTAAAGTGAGAGAGTTTTTTGTAAATTGTTTAAAAAAAAGAATTGATTAGAATAATTAATTAAGAGAGATGGTTCTAAAATCTTAAAATAGAGAGAGTATAAATACACTGTTCGGTTGGGTTGATAAGGGTGCCCCAAGACCCGGATATCATATAGCAAGAAATTGGGCTACAAAGCTGCTTTAAAAATAAAATTACTTTTAAAAACCCCGAAGTATTATTTTTGGGTTTTAATACCATTTTGGTTATTTTCATTGCTAAAAGTCGTTATTTTTTAAAATGTTTTCAAATTTTGGGATATGACTCGAGACCGCCAGCGAAACCTTTTTTTTCAAAAAAAATCGTCCTCTTTTTACCCTTTAACCATTTTTCATTAAAAAAAAACAGTTTCTGTGATTCATATTCTTCACCTACTTCAATGGCTCAGTCAATAACATCCGCAAAACAACCTACCCAAGTTGTGAGAACTGTTGACACTCAATTTGTTCTTAAAAGGTATATTTAACTTTTCAATGTGGACAAACTGTTTGTATAAATTACTCTTTTGGGGTTTCTTTAATTATGCGTTTCGAGGCTTTTTTTGGGGTTGTATAGTTTCTTGAGTTTGATTCATTGTCACTCATTTCTAGTTGTTTGGTATAAAATTTTGGTCGGAATCAGCGCAAAATTTAAGTTTGAGTCTTGATTGTAATTGTGATGTTTTTTGCTATTTGGAACAGGTTGCAATCTGAACTCATGTCTTTAATGGTAAGAATGGATTACTTTTTTTGCCCATTTTTAACAATTTTCTTTTAGTACTAGTGGTGATTTAATGATCTTTATTGGATACCATTTTCTTGGTTTATTACAGATGAGTGGCAATCCTGGCATATGGCTTTTCCAGAAGAGGACAACATATTTTGATGGAAAGGAACAATCACTAGTAGCAAAGAAACCGTGTTCGAAGGAACTGAGTACAAGCTCTCGCTAACCTTTCCAACAGATTATCCATTCAAGTCTCCGAAAGTTAAATTTGATGCTACCTGTTTTCATCCGAATGTGGACGTTATAAACTTATACATTTTAAAATGCAGATGCACCATGTTATAAACTTATATATTTTAAAATGCAGATGCACCACGTTATAAACTTATACATTTTAAAATGCATACACACCACGCATTTTAAAATGCAGATACAAAATGCATTTAATTATTTATTTTGTGGGTTTGAATAACTACTATTAAATGAAACGGGTTGGTTTAGGGTTTAATGTTTAGAAATTTAGGATATAGGGGTTAGGGTTTAGTGTCTTAAGGTTTAGGGTTTAGGCTTAGGGTCTAGTTTATAGGGGTTAGGGTTTAGTGTCTTAAGATTTAGGGTTTAGGCTTAGGGTCTAGTTTATAAAAAATTTGGGTTTAGTGTCTACTGGTTTGGGGTTTAGACTTAACGACTAGTGTCAAATGCCTCCACAAAATATTGGAGGCATAATATTTTTAGATTTTTCATTACCGAAAAGCTAGTGTGCGCAGGGTGTACTCAGCGTATAGCATCTGGGCCACTCATATAGGCACAAGTACTAGTATATTGCAACAAAGAAGTACTATCCAAGGGCCCTCATTCCTGCACACTCATACACTCTGATGCACCCTAGATGCCCTCTTTTCATTATATGCATTTTTAAATGTAAAGGCAGGTAGTTATATGTGAAATTTTTGTGTGAAATTCAAATTTTTGTTTTGCATCCCACTACGTTACTCGGTAGATAGTCGGTTATGCTTGTTTCCAAGTGAGGATATTTTTGTCTATTCCTGGTAAAGTTGGGTAACAGGTGGTCAGTTCCATATTCTGGTCAAATTGGGGTATTAAATTCTAAAAAAAAATTTTAAGAGGAGTCTTAGGACTACTAAATATATACTAGTAGTATCTCCTATAACTAACATGGACCCTTAAATTTATCCGGGTATTTTTCTTACGTATAATACCCTTGAATGAATATTTAAATCAAAACACCAAAATACCATTTAGAAGGACTAATTGGTCTTTTCACTTTTTGTAAATTTATCGTACCTATATTGTCCTTAATATTGAAGCATTACTTAACACTTTTGAAAGGGAGTAATCGGTCATTTCCTGTGGTGATAAATTAAATTCCCAAATCCACACCACATTTGAATTGTATTCACACCATAAATACAATTTAATTACCATAAATAAATAGCATTTAATTATACCTAATTAGACGTGTAGAAATTGAAAAGATGGGAGAGAGAGAGAGAGAGAGGAAGGGTTCTCAACAACAAAAACAACTTACCCCTTGCTCTTCTCGCCTGCTTCTCAACAACAACAAAAAATCCAATTCTTCAAAACAATCCCAATTCTTCATCAAGAACAAACAAAAAAAAAACCAATTTTATTATATAGAAATCACAAATCAAAGTACCTGATGTCTCAATGCTTCTTTTTTTTTTGATATGTTGATCTTTAGATTGCTTAAGATCCTTTTGTTTTTCATTGTTTTGTAGGCTTTTAGTTTTTTATATTTGACTATTGAAGGTTTGTTTTGGTATGGACAAACAAGAACATGAAAGACCTTCACAATGGAGGGTATTGAGCGAAATCGAGGAGTCAATTATAGGACTCTAGAGGAATTGTTCAAGATTGCCAAAGAAAGGAATAAGACTTTTGCCTACAACATATCCGTCAGCGTGCTTGAAGTCTATAATGAACAGATTAGGGACTTGCTTGCAAACTCGCCAACATCAAAAAAGTAAATATAACATCATTACCTTTAGTGTAAAGTTAAAATTGATCTATTTCACTGGTTCAGCACTTATCAGGCTTAGAATCTGCTGCTAAGTTACAAATTACTCTTTAAGTTATCAATAATATCAGTATTGAATTTATGCCAATAACAACGGATGGATTTGGATGTAGGTTGGAGATAAGGCAAGTTTCTGAAGGGGTTCATCATGTTCCTGGAATTGTTGAAGCAAAAGTGGAGAACATAAAGGAGGTCTGGGATGTACTGCAAGCTGGAAGCAATGCAAGGGCTATTGGATCTAATAATGTTAATGAGCACAGTAGCCAATCTCACTGGTCTGTGGACACTCAGAACCTTTATTCTTTTTCTTTTCTTTTCTTTCTTTTTTCCTTGCAACACATTTCTCTGTTACTTTAGAAGAAAATAAACTTATTTTCTACCTTTTCCAAAGATGCTCAGTATAATGGTTAAGTCAAAGAACTTGATAAATGGGGAGTAATGCACCAACAAAGAAGCTTTGGCTTGTAGATTTGGCCAAGAGAGAGATGCTTGCAAAGACCCGATGTGCAAGGGGAACGACTCAAGGAAGCTCAAAACATCAATAGATCACTTTCAGCTCGGGGTGATGTCATATCTGCTCTAGCAAACAAAAGCGACCACATCCCATATAGGTAGCTATTAAGTAAATCTTGCTTATTCCGTTGGACTTTATCCGGACATACTTTATTCTTCTGATCCACACACCATGGGGATGTTGCAGGAATTCCAAGCTGACATATCTACTTCAAGATTCATTAGGTAAGGCCAAGATCAAACTGTCATACTTATTTGATTGCCTATGTTGTAGCGTCGAGACGCTAGGAGTCTTTTTTTTTTTTTTTTTTTTTCTGGGTTGGATGGAGATTGTCGTTTGTGTGCTCAACTTATGGAGGCTTATTTGCGTAACGGTAAATATGAAGGTATGTAGTCAATCTTTCATTCATTTTTGTGTTTGATGTTTATTCTTCGAATGGTATATGTACTGTTTGCGTTGCTCGCAAAGAAATTGTATTGTCAAGTATTGGTTTGTTTTTGACAGTTTTAGCAGATGGAGGTACATGTCTTAATATTGTCAAAATGTTACTTCTCAAATTTCAGAAACTTATAGTCGTATAAAGAAGAATAGATGCAAATAGTGGGTTTTAGCCTTTTAGGGACAAGTTGATAATGGGTTATACTCCTAAATGGAGTGATTTTAAAGGTATGAAACAAATTCCAAGTAACTTTACAATGATCAAATCAACTACTTGCTGCTTTTGTGTGAGTTTGTCATAACATGCCTAAAAGCTCTGCATTTTCATGTTGAGTGCATCTCATTGCCTTTAATTTTGTATTGTGAATATGTATTTACAAGAATTGATGGGTTCTATTTTTATAAGTCTAAATACCATAAAATGAATAATTTTGAGTGCTCAATAGGTATTCCGCTTATGGCTATATCTAATTCTTATGGTTATGTGTTTTGAATTAGCATATCTGTTTTGTTGCTAACTAAAATGATTTGGGCTTTCTAAATGCCTCACAAACATCTAATCCGAGAATCCCTACTGTGGATGCAAGTTTCAATTCTGGAAGGGAAACCAAGACGCAACTCTACATTTCATAAACCTTACGAACATGGTAAGAACCTTCATACATGTATCACGAGCAATACATTATTGAATTTTAAACTTTTTTACTTTAAAATGACATGTTCAATACTTCAATGTGATACAGTAATATTGTTTTCTTAATTACAAATAGTATCTTCGTAGTAATACACTTTTAGTTATTGCAAACTATATTTTTGTCTTCCAAAGTGTGTTTTCCCATTCACTCAGAAAATGGCAGACGTCGAAGCAACCAGAGCATTAAGATTATTTTTTTATTAACTCTTTATTTCGGAAAATAAATTTAGTCGAAACAAACTAACCCATTCAGGTTCAGGCATTTGTGGAGATTCAAGGCCCTATGATAGAAGCTACTGGTAAGTTGAAACAGGTATTCCTCTAAAAAAAAATTAGTGTACTCAAATTGTATTCATTTATATTATATTATATTTTAATTTACACTAAATGTATTTTTCAGGTGGTGGCTCAAATGCAAAACAAAGAGACGGAGAAAAAACGTACTTTTTTAACACTGGAAGAATTACGACCATTGCCTGAGGATACAAATACTTACAAATCTGTTGGTATAATTCAAATATTAGTTCTTGTCATATAAGTAATATTTTTTTCTTTTATGGTTGTGCTTTTACTAAACTAGGATTTAGTTATATGGTTGAGTGTTTTAAGGTTATTTGGAAATATTAGTTAAGAACTAAGGGGTTGACAGACAATAGTGATTATTTGCCTGATAACTAAAACATATTTGCTAGAGTTCAAACACACAAACACACAACATATAGACACAGCACACAGAGACACACATATAACAATATTGGCCAAGCATCTTTGAGAAAGTTGTAAGAAGGCCAAATTCAACCGAGGAATGTAGGGTTGTACTCATGCCCATCCCATATTTTTTAAGGAAATTGGGTGCTAGATTTGGGATAGCTAGGTACATTGGAGTCTAAACTCGATTTTATTTTAAAATGCCGCCAGTGGAGATTTAAAGTGCATTGGCACCAACATAGAAGCTAAACTTTGGAGTTCAAACTACTTAGAAAGAGAAGAACTGGTAGAGACAAAAAATAAGTAGTTTACAGTGAAGCCGTACTATGATGCTCTTGCTAACAACAAGACGGAAAAGTCCTTCGAGAGGGTGAAGTGGATAGAAAGTTCCATGCAAGAAGATTTGTTTAGCACAATACCCCCACAAAGTCGCTTTCTTATGCTAACAGACCACCTTCCAAGGCTATTGTAAGGAGGATCTTAGCGTCTTGCTAAGAAAACTTACTACACAACTAGAGATTGTAAAGATTGTTTGTGTAATCTCCATGTTCAAAGGAATGAAATATCTTACTGATATACAAAAGCGTTCCTCCAAAGTGAGAAGAAAAGCATCAATTGTCGGGATCAAATCTAACCTATATTTAAGTTCTAACTTAGTTTTAGCAAAGGTAGTTCTGTTACATATTACCCATATAACAATGAATTGGACATCAGGACATGTATTTGTATCCAACAGGTAGGAAGTGTCTAAGACAGTAACCAATGTAAACCTAATAGACAAATCTATCGAAGTGTATCCTCATGAGTTCAAGTTATGGGGAATGACACAGTGTCTAACTTGAATTTGTAGAAAATGGAGCACCTTTGGAATGCATGGGTTCTACAATTTATTAGCCAGAAAATACTAGTTGTGGGACGTTAATGTGAAAATGTAACACTTCTTGCACCTTCGATTTTATTTTCTGTTCTTATGTTGTTCCCATGGAATGTTTATATGAGCTATTCTACTGATCAATATCGTTACCTAAATTCGTTTAACAAAAGCCAGTTATCTAGAACCATGGGCATCAACTGATATAGTTCTTCTATATAATTACTACTTTAGTTTCTTGTGTGATAGTTGTACTTCTTCAAGGCCATCGACCTGCCATCGACCTGCCATCTGACTTCCATTTTTTTTTATGTTTTACAGGGAGAACGTAAGTGCAGCATTGCTATCTCTCTGATTGAAATCACTCTCTCTGTCTCCAAAGAAAGATCATCACTGCTGCTTCTTGATTATTGGTTATGGTAACATACATAATCACCTTAAATGTTTTTCTTCTTTTTTCTATGATGCCCAGGTTTCTTTTGGAGCCCAAGTCTGTCTTGGTGAATGAGCAGGAGAAGAAGCTCATGGATAGTGAAAATGCAATTGCCTCACTACAGGTCTGTTTCTTTCTCTTTCTTTCTTTACTCATTCCCCCAGTTTGTTGTATCCATTTTTGTTTTCTTTTCCGATTAAAGTTTGGATTAGGCAAACTTGTACCTCTATTAATTTCTTAGAAAGATTAAACTTACAATTGAATCCTTTTCTCTCTTACAATTTGCAAGAAGACCAAGACGAGATCGACTTAACCATTCCAATTGATAGCCTTTCCTTACAATTTTCAATGGAACCAATAAAATCAACACAATTTTCACCAAGAACTAGGAAGTGCCACTCATGTATAGACCGATCTTCCAATAGTGCAAGAGGTTCAATGCAGCTACATACTATGATTAATTAACAAAAAGGACATCAAGAGAAGGACGTTCAAGGCCAAGGACTAAATTTGTCCTTATTTTTTTTATCTTAGTTATTGCAAAAAGTCAAAGATTGCAACAACAATTAAATGACCTCAATTTGTCCTACTTCAAGTGAGAAAAAGAAGATAAAACTAGACACACTTTATGATTTTTTTTTTTTTTGTTATGCTCTTTTAGCAGTTTCATCAGATCTATCTCAAGACGTGAAGTTTCGATCTCCTCTTCAAGGAAATTTGAAAACATCTCCTCTATCATGTTAAACGAATCATGTTAAACAATGTTATAGTGATACACCATTCATGTTCCTGCGTCTCTGTATTTGTATCTAATAGTATACTATCACACTTTCATTTAGGTTACATGTTTTGTTCCTTGGAATTCATTTGTGTATATGTAGCTTTTGTTGTTTACAAATAATTTATACACTATTGGCATAAACAAATATCTCTTACACCATTCTCATTAGTATTGTTTTTGTTGTGATTCCTTTGCAATATATATAAACACAGTCAATGATGGCTACTTGTGATTTTCATGATATTATTGCATTGTTAACTTGAATAAACTTAATTGGTGAACTAAGTCCATTTTGGTTGGTACCTGGCAGTTTATATAATATGCTCTGTATATTAAGTTAGTGCTGTAAGATTTCCTTGATTACTTGGTATACTATTTAAAAGTAATATGGAAGGGCTGGTGGGTTTAGGTACTATTGTGCAAGATTAGTTACTATTGAATCTTATTATCGATTAGGCATTAAATTAATGTGATCATTCAGAATTGAATGAGGCCCCTCCTCCTAGCCTATACCTATCTAAGATATGCATGTGTCCACTTTGGTTCACTCGAGGAATTATTCATTTTGGGGTATATTGGTGTACTTTCGATTACCAGTAAAATAGTAAGATGATAAGTATCTAATTCAACCTCAATAAGCGTTGCAGGTCATTTAAAGTGATGCAGTGTCAGACAATCAACTCAAGTCCACTCCTGACTTCCTTATTGTGTATAAATCCTCAGTTATTCGATTCTTTCCCATGTATTGTAAATATGTAACTACTGTGTCTTTCATATTAAACTTTATGAGAATAAATTATGCTTCCCTCATCTATAAGTCATCATGGACTCAATTGAAATAGCTTTTCTAATTATAGACATGCATAAAGAGCTTTGATTATTTCACCTTCAGACCTAGGTGTCAAACTGTACAAGTGTGACTTAATAACCACTGAGCATATCATGGTACTTCAAATTACCAATTTGATTCTATCCCACATTTGACTAGCTACCATAATGCTTCTATACCTGAACCATTTAACAGTTTAGCACGATTTCTTGATAGATGACACTATAATTTTTAGTAAGATTATATTTTGAGCAATGAGAGCATATTTGAGCCTGCTATGGAAACCTGACCCTTTGATGAGATTACTTGAACTTAAATCGTTAGTGACTTTTTTCAGCTCCTCAACTTCGTAAGTCTCCACCACTATCTTGTGAGGTGGTGTATCAATCGTTTGAGTATCAAAAAGATCTAGAGAATCCTCGAAATAGCCTTAATTTTACTTCGAGTTCTTATACTCAAATGTTGCAACTCAACATCTCTAGACTTGCAAAAATCGAGATATCAAAATCACTGCAAAAGCCGCAGCACTTAGACCTGGCACAATACTGCTAAGTGCGATGTAAATTCCAATTAAGTGCAACTTTGATCTTTTTGAATGATTTTTCAATGGATTGGTCATTGTGGTGTTAGCACTGGGGAAGGCAGAATTCGGCTCACGGGGATTGGAGTAAGGACTAAGGATTGGTTTGCTATTTAGTGGAATTAAAAGAGTATAAAATGGTTTGAACCTTTCTGATATGAAAGTTCTTGACATGTTATTGGAGTACTATAGCATCTATATATAGCAATATTAAATGCAAAATCTTAGCTAGAAACCGTCTCACCTTCATTAATTTACAAGATAAGATACGACAAGTTGTGTTCCTTGATTGAGCTTACCTCTCAATGGGATCGGTAACTGAACTTCATCTTGAAGTCCCCTACGAGATAGACTTGGATTATCTATGGATAGAAAGTGACTCACTAGCTGCTATCATAGCTTTTAGTAGGGACAATGCTCCTTGGGTGCTCAAAGCAAGATGGCTTCGAGCAACACAAAAACTCACCAACTGGAAACTGTCACACACTTACCGAGAAGCAAATTTTGGCGCTGATGTAGTAGCCAAGATGGGATCAACTCTGAACCAAGGTGAGGAGCAGTGGAGCTCTACCAGACCAAGTTTTGTCACTAGCCTAGAAATCCCCTATAGGAATTACTACTGGTTTAACTAAACTTGGAAGTACTACTATTTTCACCTTAATTTGGATGTAAGCTTTCCACTCTCGATGTAACATTCTTTATTAGATTAATAAAGTATCCTTACTTGCGTGCAAAAAAAAAAAAAAAAATCTTCCCTTGGATGCACTACTAAAGGAATGGCTTTTTGTGTCACTTTTGAAACTAATTCTGAAGTGACCTATAAGCCCCCGACACATAAAGTTCTACCAAAAGTGACACAAAAGCCTTACTAAAAATGTCACTTTTTGTTAATAAAAGTGACACTTAAGAATAGCCTCTTGTGTAACTTTTAAGAAAAAGTGTCACAGTGCTTGTCAAAAGTGACCTATTAGTTGTATCAGTTTTGAACCAGAGTGGGACATAAGTACGTCAAAAGTGACACATTAAGTATACTAGTTGTGTCACTTTTGGACCAGAGTGAGACATAAGTACGTCAAAAGTGACACATTAAGTATACTAGTTGTGTCACTTTTGGACCAGAGTGAGACATAAGTACGTCAAAAGTGACACATTAAGTATACTAGTGTCACTTTTGGACCAGAGTGAGACACAAGTACGTCAAAAGCGACACAAAAGCCTCTTACTTCTTGTGTAACTTTTGGGAATCAACTCCATATAACTTCATTATGAAAGCGACACATAAGAGTGGTCAGTTGTGTCACTTTTAATATATATTATGTCACTTTTTCCAAAAACGAGACAAATGAAAATAATTTTTTTAAAAAACTTTTTCCCATTTTTGTATTCGATTGTATTCATTTCTCAACTGCTTTATGATAGAAACAACATCTACATACATTTATCAAAACATCACAACCAAAATCACTTTAACCTACTTTATGATATGGAAACATCCACTCGAGAAGAAAGAAACAACATTCAAAACAATTAACTTCTATTGATTTCATCGATCAAACCAAGTATTTATCATCTAGTTTGACTCCCAACAAAATAAGTCATTCCAATACCAAAAATAAAAATAATAATAAAAAATAAAAATAAATAAATAAATAAAAACTACATAGCGCCAATACTATCCTAGCAATATTTTAGCTTGTTGTGCGCATTTCCAACACCAAAAAACCTAGCTGCCATCTATTCATCTGTTAATCAATCCATGCACCTGTATCATATCATGAAGTCGTCATTCCAATATGACTAGTATATAAAATTAAAAAGCAAGTGAATCAAGAAGGGTACATTGTACAAGTAAGAAAAAAAAATCGATAAGAAAAGTATATATACATAAAGAAAGGAAAAATATGGAAGCCCACTTACCCAAATTAACTACTCAGATAAATTGTTGGATAAAGTCGATCTTTTTCAGTGGTGCAACTCTTTTTGCTATAGAACTCCAATACCTGTTCGATGAAAAATATATTATAAAAATGTATAATGCAGGCAATACATTGCCTACCATATTTACACATGCACCAATTTAAAAGCTAGCTAAGACTATATGAAAAATAATGCTACCTTACAGTCACCTTCTTTTTGAGTGGTGGACCAGGATCCTCTACTAAATCTCACATAAAGCGCAATACATAATATCCGCATACAATCCCCCCTTGTTGTTGTGGGCACTATACATAATTAATACTTGCATTAACACATGCACAAATTGGAAGATACTTTGTATTGTATTCCAAATAAACTAAGCTTACTGTCACATAGTTCCAATTTGGATTTGGATTCATCTTTCTCTTTTCTTTGGACATATTTGATGTCTTGATCGCATTGAAAATGCATTTGTTTCATTCTCATTATTTTTAAGATAGAATCAAATATACAATGAAAAATACAATAAATAAAGACTAAACTCACGTGTTTACTAATAATTTAAAAGCTGGATCCGGCAACCCTCAAAAATCTTTTAAAGAGTCCAACCAATACACTTCCATTAATGGTATGTCAAGAACCATTAAGACCCAATACCCCCTACATGGCCAGTTATGTGGATACAAATCTAATTAAGTACTTTTAATTATATAACTAATCGGGAAAAAATAAATAAAAATAAAATAATTTTAATTATATGAAAATAATGTATATGTACTGCAAATGTATAAGCATAGTTACCCTGTGTTGAAAAGAATTAAAAGCACACGATCACCATGTTCTTCAGCCAATGCTAATTTATAGTCTTGGTCCTATAACAAATAAGCAAAACAAAGACAATATTATCTAGTAACAAATTTGATGCAAACATTTAATCAACCTTTTTAATTAAGAAAATATTTTTTTACCTTCCCATCTTTAGCTTTAAGTTTTTCGGAATCCACAGTGCTCTTTCCGTTGTCTATTTTTAACTATACGACGAAGTGTACTTCAAGTTAGTATATGTGTGAAGCACTTGGAATAAAGGAATGAAAAAAGCTACGTATCATTTCCTGCATTTACTATACCACAATGAGTATAACATGGTTAAGACAACTATAGAATGAACTTACCTTCCCCTCTTTAGCTTTAAGTTTTTCAAAATCCACAATGCTCTTTCCGTTGTCTATTTTTGACTATATGACGAAGTGTACATCAAGTTAGTATAGGTAAAGCACTTGGAATAAAGGAATGAAAAAAGCTACGTATCATTCCCTGCATTTACTATACCACAATGAGTATAACATGGTTAAGGCAACTATAGAATTAACTTACCTATACATTTTTCGACTTAAGTTTTACTGAAGTCGCACCTTTTTTTTGTTGACCACCATCTTTTCTCTATATATTTAATATGAATTTAGTTAAAGAGAACACTCGAAATGTATAGAAAATCAGAAATACAAATTTAAAAGCCAAAAAAATTACTTGCTTAGACTTGGCAATAACTTGCTGCCTATTATCACTTTTGGCACTATTGGATTCCACATTTTCTAATGGCAGCAAGTTGACGAGTTTTGGTCCTTGCTTTAGCAACTCGCTCAACAGTTCTATCATCGCTGGTAAATTAGTCTCACCTTGTTCTTTAAGCACATGTAGCACCAAAATTTTCAACTTCTCGTTTTGAGCTTCTTTCTCTTTCAACTTCACTTCCAAATCCTCGTGATATTTCTTTGATATTTTATTAGGAAGATTGAACTCATTGAAGTACATAGTGGGAGTGGTATATTGTCCACCTGCCTTGACTCGACCACTAGGCCCTGGAGTTCTCAATGCCATAGTAAGTATGTCATTCTTTCCTTCCGTTGCCAAAACCCCCTCCTCTACCTTATTTTTCAGCTCCTCCTGCAAAGCATGGGGGATTCACTACAAAATAGGTTATGGTGATCACAAAAGAATTATGCTAGGCAGTCAAATAGAAGCATTGATAACTTACCTCAAGAACTAATCTCCTATATTTTACTCCGTTCTACTGTTAAAGAACTTGTTCGGTTCAAGTGTGTAAGCAAGTCATGGCACAACATGATCACTAATCCTATTCTTACCAAGGAGATTCTAGCTCGTTCATTCAGTCCCCCCTTCACCTATGTTGTTTACCTTCCAGACACTAACAAATAATAACTATACTCTTCTTCCAAAAACTAAGAATCTACAAATAATTATTATTTTCCATACTGAACAAATAGTAACGAATATCACCAACAAATAGGTATGCAATCGAAACTGATTTGGCATTAAAGTATGCAGAAGCAAAATCATTATCTAACCTCAGCTCGAAAACTTATTAGGGGTATAAAAGCAACTGTTCACCAAAGAAATATCTCCTCCATCACAAGTTTAGAACTCACTTCTAAACTTCATCCCCAGAATTAGAAATAACAAAAAGAACTCTTCTAAGTTTAACTAAATTTTCAAAGTTGAATGATAGAATTTTAAAGAAACCACTACCTGCAGGCTGCAGCTCATTGCAGAACTATTCACTGAATAAAATTTACCAAACTGAAACCATGACATCTTTGCATTCATTTTAACTAAAGCCTAATACTGAAAAACTGCAAAGAGGGTGAAGGTCAACAAAGCTTTGTGTTCAGAACATAGTTAGTAAGATGTAGAGCATCATTCAAATTTTGTCATTAGACTATAAAGTGTAATAGTCGATATCCAACAAATATCTAAGATAAATACTTTTCTTTCATTCTGGAGAGAATACCTACAAAAAGGCAATCGTAACAAACAACGTTTACATCTTAAAGCTGAAGATTCTTGTCCTTGACAAGAACACTAAAAATCCCTTAGAAATCCACAACAATCCATACTTTAATCAATTGGATAAGTCATCATATACACAAAGGTCAATAATCCAATCCTTACATTGAGCATGTCGTATATTATTTTCTTCCTATTGATCAAGAGATCAGACAAACAGTTTGTAAAGAGCTGGACTAACCTGAAGAAAGGAAAATTGTGAAGTATTGTTGTATTGGTCCTCTTCATATCCAACCATGCATGAAAACTGTGCATGCTACACCCCTACACTTCACGATTAGATACTCTCTTAACAAGAGCCCAAACTCAATTGAGACCCTAAGTCTAATTTACAGACAAGCACGCAGTTAATAATCATCTGAAAACATGCAAACTAGGGGGGATCTAGGACAGAGAATGGAATCTCCTACTTGTAAGAACTTTCATCCATGGACAGGTGTAATAGATATTAATTGCGAAAATAACAGTCAAATTGTCCAAGGACATTCTCCTCTCTGTGGGTGGATGCAAAGAATTCAATAAACCCCAAGTGATGTCTTATATTGATAACAAATTAAACTTGTTAGTTCTACACACTGAGTACTGACAAATTTGGTGGCTATCACAAGAAACATGCCCAATTTGTTTACCAACATTTAGAAGCCCAAAGATAACTTTCTACATAACTTACAAATTTAAGATCATGACTGTCAAACTAAGCAAGCATTGCATAACAAAATGGGGCATAAAATAGTATGTATTTTACTGTTATAATCTAAAAACGGAAAATAATAAAGTTCAAGGAGATTCCATCCAGAGTAAGGAAGGAACTTGGAATTTAACTCAAAACTTTCTAGGAAGAAGGGGAAGACAATGAGCAACAAGGATAAAGCATTCTAATACTTCCCTTCTACATAGAGGGACATCTCTCTAATAGACACATAAATTAAGGATGTAGAAGCACAAGGCAACACTCGAATACAAAACTCTAGAGTAAATGTACGACAGTCACACCACTAGAGCATTCTAATACAAAACTCTAGAGTAAATCAGGCAATTAAATAAAAACGAAAAAAAAATATTACCTTTATTTTCTTGCTCCCGAGAGAGAGAGACAGCTGGAAAGGGAACTGGAGAACGATAGATGGATGAGAGACGCTGGGTGAGAGAGCGCGCGTCGTGCTATAAAACTCTGGTGAGAAGTTGGGAGGAAGAACGGTGAGGTCTCTTCAGCATTTTTGCGAGACAGTTTTTCTTTTATGTTTTTTTTCTTTTTTAACCCTAAGTGATGAGTCGTAAGTGATTTAAACGACTTCAGTTTATTCCCTTTCCATTTCTTTTCCTTTAGGTTTAGTGAGCTATTCTTTTGGGGGAACCTAAACATATAGCCACGCGCCCAAATAACGACTTTGAGTTTCATGGCATACGAAGCAATTACTCGTACTCATGTCACTTATTTATTTTGATAATTTGTTAATTTTGTTTTTGATATTTTTACACCCAGAAGTGACACAACAAGGCAAACCACTAGTATTACGTTCAAATAATGGGACACAAAAAATAAAATCACTTGTGTCACTTTTCCTAGAAGCAACACATTAGCTCTCGTTACATAAAAAAGTGACACATCAAAACTCTGTGTGTCATTTTTTTCTAGTAAGTGACACAAGACAAAAAAAATAAGTGACACAAAAGGCCCTTCTTTTAGTAGTGATGGTTTTGCCAGTTGTTAATCCCTCCTAATGATTCTGCAATACCATAGAAGCTTTCCTTCAAAGACACCATTATTACATCTACAATTCAACTGGGATTAGCAAAGGCTCAAACTTCTAAAGATATTATGTACTATTGTGCCACTTCAAGCACTTTAGATTCCCTTCAACACATGGTTTTGTAACTGAGTCCACAAATTTAGTTTGGGGACTTGAGGATCATATAAAGTATCAAGTTCTCTTGATCACCATGTTCATGTATCATCAGTTTAAAAAGGAAAAAATATTAGGGAGTTTGATATTGTTTGAATATCCAGCTGGTTGAATATATTATATGTGCATTTTGCAAGCTAATTTAAAGGGCTCCACTACCATGGAGGTGATCAAGATATTCAGGCATTATCTACCAAGAGAACCATTTATGCACATCTTTATTAAATCGACAAAGCTCAGATCTTGTCAAAATTCCTGGCGGTTCATGTATCAATTTTCCCTTTTTAGGTAGTGTTCTTTCAAAAAGATTAAGTTCTCACTTTATCCTTAATCGTCATGTGTTGATATCTCTGATTACACTTTTCTTCTGCAAACTAAATCTCTTTCCATAGCTTTATTTCCATATGAGACGATGAGCACAATGTTTAGTTTATAGCTAATGACAATTTTATTATTTTTTCAGTCATGCTACTACATGCGGTGAGTTGCTACAAATCATTATTAAAAGGTTTAAAATTATGGACGGCGACATGAATGAGGTTGTTTATACATTTATCTTTAGGCAATCTTATTTAATTGCATTACACTTTTGGTAAGCTCTTCCATCTCTATATTTTTTTGTACTATATATGCTCTTTCTTCTCATATCAGATTGAATTTGGACTCCTTTTTTTTGGCAGGGTTGGTTAAGAACAAGTTGCATGAGTATTGCAAACAACTTTGGACCATCATTGGCAACTAAGTTAAAAAAAAAACTCAGATAAAAATATCAAACCTTGCAAGAGGCTGACAAATTAGTAGTATAAACAATTTCATAATTTTGGACTGAGCTTTACTTCTGTTGTATAGGCATGAAAGTTTAAATTTTGTAATCTAATGTTGATGCATGTTGTTTTTATATTATTTTGATATATGTAAATACTCAAAATTCATCCTACACTTTTATTTTCCATCCACGTGCATTTTAGCTAGTATTTATAACTTATTCCTCTAGACTAATTTTGTGTATCGTATAGTGTATAGTGTATAGTGTAGATATATGAGACAACAATCAAGTACCATATGGCATTTCAAATAAAAGTTGGATCGAGTTGATTGAAAACAGATCTGTGGACCGGGTTTGGAACGACTAAAATGATCCATGGGCCATGCCGACATACGTACAGACGTGCAGACCCCGTAACCAGCAAGAAAATAAATAGCAGTCTCAAAGTTGAGAAACGAGGTGCAGACTGAAAAAGAAGAAAAGAAAAGTTAGACTCAGAATTCGACGAAGATGATTGAGGTGGTGTTGAACGATCGATTGGGGAAGAAAGTTAGAGTGAAGTGTAACGAAGACGACACGATTGGTGATTTGAAGAAGCTTGTTGCAGCACAGACTGGAACGAGAGCTGATAAGATAAGGATTCAGAAGTGGTATAATGTTTACAAGGACCATATCACTCTTCATGATGGCATGGGTCTCGAACTCTACTACAATTGAAAAGTAATCTTTTTTATTATTATCGAGGGTTTCATTGTTTTTATTCGATTGTTAAACCCTAAATTTTGTCAATTTGGGGGTAATTATGTAATTAGATAAAGCCAATTCACGTGACAATTGTTGATCAGGTTAACTTGAATTTAGTACATATTTTACCCTTGTCATTGTAGATTTGAGAAATAGTGGTATAATGTTTAAAAAGAAGAACATTTGGGATATCTCAGTATCTACATTTGAAATGTCCCAAACTAGACGAGATTCTTAGCTTCTAGCTTTCTAGGTTGAGAAAAGGGAGTGGAGAAGGCTCCCATTTATAGTCGATATGAGGATATTGTCTCCACGCCTGATCGATATTTCCTATTTCTGTTATTATACACAGTCCTGCCCCAATCTTTATCTGCCACCTATGTTGTTAGGGGAGAGTCTAGACCTAGGTTTCTCAACTTATGTTATCAGTGGGCTGTAGTTCTTGCAAAATTTCATGATGGCGTTATTGAAACTTATGATCTCAGAAACTGGTCTTCAGATATAAATATGTTAGCTTCTCCGTCTTGATAATTTCAGCAAGTTCTATGTAAAATACAAAAAACAGACACAGTTTTTTTTCTAATTCTTTCATATTAAAAAAGTAGAAGAGTGCTGATATGTATGCCCCTTTCTTTTGTTCGAACGAAATTAGGATACGTGCTGATATGTATGACCTTTTCTTTTGTTTGAATGAAATTAGGATATGTATGATGCACCTGATTGGTGATATCATGTATGTGGTAAATTGGCAAGACCAGGGCAGCTGTTTTTGTGTCTGTTTATGTATTTCTTGGCCTTTCACTTTATAAATGTAGAGTTTTTTCAATATTTGTTGTGATGCGCATTTTAATAGAATTTCCTCAAGCAACTATGTTATGTGGTTTCAGGTGTGCGCGACCTCAGAATGCATCGGAAAGCAGGATGCTGAAGTAATCAGATCTGTGTGGATGAATTCTTGTCCAGGAAACACGAAATAGTAATATCTCGGTTGTATGACTTGTATCTTCATGTTGTCTTATATAAATGATTCTGCAGACATAATTTTGGAGTGACAGTTATGTAGACAATCTGTTCTAATTGCCTTCTGGTGTGTATGTGTTTTAGCAATTCCTGCGACCATCTAAATTGAACAGCGCAATTTGCATTGTAGGCACACCAAAGTGGATTTGGTTTATGTTTGATATGTATACACCAGCCAACATAAGCTCGTTGACCAGCTTTGATGCCAATGCTGCGAGCCTGTGACCGACTTATGTAGGTGTGCTTGGAAAGTTTTTGTTGGTATCTTTAAGTGAAATTAGGGATGGTTTGACCTAAAACAAGGATGGTTTTCAAGTAGAATGGGGATGTTTGTAGTAGTTGATAAAGTTTTCCACTTCCAAATCCCTTCCCTAAAGATTCTAACTATGGAAAAAGTATTACCCTCGTTGGGTAGTGAGTATTTTGTTTAGTCTGAGACTCAGGAATCAGGTTGATTCAGTGTTTTTGTTAGGACTTAGGACCAATATATTATTATGAACTTTCTTATTGCTGGGGTCGATTCTACGGAGCTATTCCTCCAGAGGGCGTAGCACCAAGTTTAATTAGCCTGCCAAAACAAATATAAGGTATGGAGTATGGAGTCTTCCCTTGTCCCTGTTCGCATATAAATTAGGGATATTAAGTCCATATCTTTTGACAGCATCCATGGAGGAATTCCATCCGCGTGGCTATTGATTTGGAAGCAATTGGTATCGGAGGCAAGTCCAGCATATTTCAGGTCATTGTTTTTTTCTTTACCTTTTACACTTTTCTAGCTTGGTTCCTTTCTTCCTGCGGTTGGGCCAGTATGATCTGGTGACTCAACCACCAGAGTCTGGTGGAAGGACATTTATGTACTTTTTAATTGTTTAGCCTCTTCTCCCAATAGAAAATGGTATTATGAACTTAAGGAATATTTGTGTGGACAGTGTCCCATTATGTGATCACTCCCTAATCCTGAGAAATTTCATCTGGTTCATATAATGTGTTCATGTGAAGAGACTGCATCAGTTATATTTATTATAAAATGCATATTGGATGGAATCATGGAAGTAAATAACTCTACTGACTACTATCTGTTGTTGTCGTAAACTGCCACTGCGATTGGTCTGCTTCTGATACACCTTTTCTGCTCTCATTTTATACTTTTTGTTTTCTAAGTTGGATTGTATTATATTACTGTAAAGAAAAGTGTACATTGTATAGAGAAGAGTAGAAAACAAGTCTCCAACATTCTCTGTTCAAGCTCATGCTCTCATCTTATACCCTAATTTATTTATACAGACTGGAATTCTTGTTCTGTTACTGTAATTATAATGACTGTTAAGCTTTTATCTGTTTTGGACTTTTGGTGAGATTGACCAGAGACTAACTACATGGCATGGTAACAGGGTGGTCCAGATCCATGGGCTATAGAAAACTTCGCCAAGGTAGCAAAATATCCTTCTGGTCAAATCATCGCACAGGTTAGTTATTTCTGCTGTGACATCTCTTCTCTTTTTCATGTTTCATTCTTCCAACATTAAAACACAAGAATCGTTTTCAGTTTTCCCTATAACCGATTGTTGATTGAGAAGGATTTACAATTTGTTTCCTTTGGTAAAAGCATCTGTTTTTTTTTTCATTTGGCAAGCAGAGTTTGGGACTGTAAAGGAAAAACAATCTACTCAATCTATCTACTTTGATGGATCACCCTATAATTTACTTTTTCATAGTTGTTTCCTCCTCTTATGAATATTACAGTTTTCACAAAAGTGACTGACCAACTTAAGTTTCTATTCTAATTCAAAGAAAACCGCATATGAGTTGCCACCCGACATAGTGATTTATTTCTTGTAATTAATGCTGGCATTGAACTCCTTACATCTTAGGGCTGCTAGATCAGCACATAAGTCCCCTCTCTTCATGGATGAGATGGACCAATCAAACTGAGACCTGCAGGCCCGAAATTGGACTGAATATTGTTCTGTGGCATGGTGTTAGAGGTCTTTATTTGTTCTTGTTTGCCAAAATGAACGTAAATCTCATTATAAAAGGTAGAAAAATGACCAAAAATGACCACCATTTACTGTAATATCCGCTCTAGGTGTTCCCTAGCTTGATTACCAGGCGAGTCCAATGCCCGAATAAACTAGGAAATATCGTTTTTATTCGATCTCTGCCGCAGCTTCAATCAGTTAATTCTATAATACACCTGAACTGAATGACACATCACTATGATACTATGAAGGTTACAGCAGGGGGGGGGGGGGAAGGTTTGAAGTGAGGATCCATTGTACTACTCGTTGTCACACTGAAAGAAACACAATGGATGGATGTCAATTTCTTATGTAAAGAGTTTACATGCTATTGTGTTTGTAACTTATATAAGATGCAATAGATAGTGAGCTGATGCATCATGGTTTGGCCTTCACTATTTTTCCCTTTTACAGCATATGTCAAATGGAGAGATGAGGGTAATTCCACAAGAAAAGATTATCAAGTTGAAGTATATGTTTTAGTACTCATATTGCTACTCATATTGCTCAAAATTTGGATATTGGACGATAAACAAAGTAGTACCTAGATCAAAGTTTCAGTTTAGCAAAATGATTTACAGAAGATCAGAATTAGATGACCAAAACGTCCATAAGTAAAGAAAATAACCTATAGATTTGTTCGGATTAATAATGTTAATAGGCAAGCTTACTGGATATGCTGACTAAAGCTTTCTCTCAGAACGAGGAAAGATACGATTTCAAAATACTAGATTTTTGTTAATTTGTTTTCTTTGATGACATAACCCAAAAGGACTAAATATATTTGGCTAAGCATCTTCCATAGTCGTAGCAAGGGTTGTCAGAAGATTATTTTGACATATTCTTAGAAAGGAAGCAAACTGCTCCAAAATATTCCACGTTCATTCTGTTCTGCTGCTAAGCTCTAGTAAACTGCGTTTTTCATGTTAGCTGGCTCCGGTGATTATTAAATGTATAGCCTTGTTTGAGGATTGTTTATATAGCAAAGTTGTTTCCAACTTAAACTGATTTTTGTGGTATTTAAATAGCTGTATGATTGTATAAATAATTCTTGCCAACCTAGTCCTAAACTGATTTTGTAGTGTTTCAGGATCTCTTTCTTTCAGGCTTAATAAAATCTGCAACAGATTTCCAAGTTTACAAAGAAGTTGCTGGTCTTTCTGGGCTTGATTTTGCATATGCAGATATCGGTGCAGTATATCATACAAAGGTTGGTCTTTCTTTGTGCCCCGTGTTCCTTAATGTAGAAGCGGAATTAAAGAAATTACCAATAGATTTATCAATTTATAGAATTAGGGATTATTACTTGAAAGTTAGCACCCTAAACACACAACCTTGGGCCTTAATTCAATTAAACGGAAACAACCAACTTACTCATGGCTCGCAAGACCTAAAATGTAGGTTTGGTTTTCTTGCTAACCAAGTACTCTTATTGAACAAGGAACTTAAAACCCACTAATTGTATAATTAATGGACTGCAAGGAAAGAAATTAAGTAATAGATAAAAAGTGGGATGCTGCGACGTTATTAAATATGCGCTGCTTCACTCATCCAACTGAAAAGAACTTGACCACCAGCTACAGAGGCGGTGCAACCTTGCCTGTTGAAACACTCAAAATCTGATGAGGACCAGGTGTTATAGACTTACTGGAGGATCTGGAATTTCAGATGCAAAGAATCAATAAAATTATCATATCCATATCTGTCAAGAAAACTGGATGCTTCTTTTTCTTAGGGTAGTAAGTTTTTGTATGGCTAGGTTCGCCACGGTCAAAATCTTTCCATGTGGTTGTAGTAGGTGTTGATGTGACAGCCAGAGTATGCCTTTTTTTATGTAGTTCTTCAAGCTTTCAAGCAAAAGACTCAGTAGCTGCCATGGAAGTGCTACCAACAAAAGACATTTCTGCTTACATTTTCTTAGTCAAGCCATTAAGATACCACTGGGACTTTGTGTTCTTCAGATTCAGCAAGTTTAGATGCGGGTGAAGTAAATTAAGTTCTTCAGTGTAATCCTGTACTTACATATCATTCGTTCTTCTTCGTTTAGGCAGCAAAGACTAGGGGTGGTCATCGAGTCGAGCGAGCCGAGTATTGGCATACTCAGATTCGGCTCGTGGGTTTTCGAGTTGAGCTCGAGCTGAAAGTCGAGCTCCACTTTGCGCTCAAACTCGGCTCGTTTCTAATTACATATAGCTCGAGCTCGACTCGTTTTACAAAACGAGCTCGAGTTGCACTCGAGCTCAAGACTCGTAGCTCGTGAACTAGATCTGGAAATAATGGCATAAACTCCATTTTTGAACGAATTACGTATAAAAAATCCAAAACACATTACATTTCAGTTTTAGGAAAGTAAGAAGCACATTCAAACTACAATCACCATACAATGCCCTTGTTTCAAAAACCATCACTTTCAAAAACTGAAAGCCAAAAATATAACAAAATCAGTATTTTCACATCTCTATCTTCCAACTTTCTTAGCTGCAATGCCCTTGTTTGGATCAATTGCTTCTACAATAGCAGCAAGTCTGCAACACTTTTTCTCACTATCACCTTGAGTATCAATGATGGGCAAAAAGAAAATGAAAAGAAATAAGAAAAAGTGAAATTTACTCCATGAAAACAAATATGAAAATGAAGGAATTGAAGTTCAATGATGGAGGTGTCAATAAGTTGATTAGCTTTGAGATGGTGGTGTGGGTGTATTGGGGTTTGAGAGCCGCCTGTAAGTTTTGGCCTTTTGGGATAAAATGTGTTTTGACTTTTGACATTAGAGACGTGGCTATTGTTTAGGGGTTTTCCTTGTGGGCTTATGGGTTCATGTGTTTGTGGGCCTGGGTATTATTCTCTTTTCTCTGTATTTATATGTAAAATATATATATATATATATATATATAAAGAGAAAAGAAAACTATTTGGTGACGAGTAGCTTGCGAGCTACTCGACTCGAGCTCGAACTCGAAACGAGCCTAAAACTAAGCTCATATTTGACTCATATTTTTTCATGAGCGAGCACGAGCCGATCCCAAAACGAGCTGAGCACCGAGCCTGATGACCAGCCCTAGCAAAGACATGTATTCATCTTACCATTGGATACGGGAACATCAATCTTAATGTCTCCTTGTTGATTTTTTTGCGAGTTCAGACTGCAAGATTTACTGTATATTTTTTGGGATTTTGCTATTAATGGAAAGAGAATCATGAGAAGAGTCGCTATTAGAAGGGTCGGGACTCGGGAGCATTACCTCGAAGGCCCTCAACCCTAAGTAGGCATGGTGGATCTGGCGTCAGTCCTCGGCGTTTTTCCCATGGCAATTGCTGATTTGGATTAGGGGGACGTTTTCCTTGTTCCCTCCACGCCACATTTCATTGCTTTTCTTCCATTCCTCCTTTTTCCTTATTGCTTTCTCCATGACCCTATTTATGTTACTAAATCTCCTAGTGGAAGGACAAGGTGGCCATTTTTACCTTGAACAGGAGTTCCATAATTTCCTTTAGACAATTTATGTTGGGGAGATATGTATTATGGTGGACAGTACTTGTATACATTTGTCCATTTAATGGGAAGTTATTCATACTAAAAGTACTCAGATGCCCTGTATTTTTTGTCCCCAGAGTTCAACAGTCTTGGGCTCTTGCCTTCTGTGCTTTTCAATAGTTTTTACAATCAGCTGAGTGATAATCCAATTATTAAGGAGTTGGCCCTTAATTGGTATAGTATTTCTTGCTCCTGGTAATTGCTCCTTTGCTTTGTGGTGGGTCCCTCCCTCTAGTGGCTAGCAATTATTAAGAGACTTAAGGGGTGCAATTTATTAGGATGTCTTAGACCCTTATGCTATATGGTTGCCTTGTCCGTCATGTTTTTTCTCTGCTGAATAAAATGCTTAATCATCACCTTGAAAAAAGATAACTGAAGTCACTATAATGTCTTCATTTTGGAGCTAGCTTGCTCTTATGAATACCAAAAGGTTTATACTTTATCAAAGCCTAGTTGTTAATTACTTACTACAAAGCACCTAGTGGTCGTAAACTTTGGTCTGTCTAATTTTGTGCCATGAGTTAACGATAACAATAATATAATTGCACTACTAACCATATCGTCACTTCCTTGTTGAAAACCATTGCTTTTATTGCAGTGCACATTGACTAGAATATTATATAAAGCGACATCCATGTATATTATTCCCATGTAGCACCAGTACCACCAGAGAAGGATAATATTCTCGTCCGGTCTTTTGATGCCTCTCACCACCTCAGTTATGATAATTTGCTTTAGTAGTAATTTAAAATGCTTCTGCGTTACATATGCTTGCCTTTCTACTTCAAACTGCCACTTCACCCCATTTTCCAAAAGCGAAGAAGTAAAAAATGCTGAAGACGTAGTTCAAGATCAGGCGGTATTCTTTGACATTCTGGTAATGTAACTAGCGAGACTGTATTAGCTGTTGGAAACTTTCTTTTACTTTGAGGAAACTGTTTTCACTGTGAGGTAATGTCTGATGCATGGTCTTTTTGTGTTTACACTTCTCAGGGAACTTACATGGTTGTCTACCGTCAAAGTTTTGCGAATATGCTTCATAACTCAGTAGTACTGCAGGCCCTTCTGATATGAACAACATCATTAGTTATAGGTGGCTATCCGGCTGTAGTTTCACTGGGATTATCATGGTTAAGTGTTCTTCTCATGTGGATATTTTCACTGAGCTTCTCTGTTACTGTTTCTTTCATTCTACCACTTATTTGTTCTTCGCTGGTCCCATACATTGCCAGCCATGGTTAGTTCTCGGGTTATTTGTTGTACCTGCTGTTCTGGGCGCTCTAATTGGTCAACATATGGGTTATCTCATTCTCTTGAAATATTTGCGGCATGTTTTTTCCAAGAGAAAGCAGAAGGGGTCACCTATATTTGGAGCTGATATCATCCAGTCAGAGGCTGAGAGGTAGCTATTTAAAGCTGGTTTTGTTCAGTGGCTTGCTATTTTGATTCTAGGAACTTTGTTTAAGATTGGGTCATCCTATGTTGCTCTTGTTTGGTTGATATCACCTGCTTTTGCATGTAAGTCAATACCCTTGATTATGGTAATTTCTTTGGTATAGTTTAGTAAGTAAATAGTTTGTTACTTATCCTCATTCTATTGTGTGAAATACCTAGATGGATTTCTTGAAGCAACCTTATCTCCAGTGCGACCACCAAAGCCTCTGAAAATTGTAACCCTAGTGCTGGGTATGGCTGTTCCCATTGTACTTACTGCTGGTATATTTATTCGATTGGTGGGCACTGTAATTGGTATTGTGATCCGCTATGACTGGTAAGATTTCTTGTATCCTATGAAGCCAAAAGCAAGGCTTCTGGTTAGCATTCTGTTTATCACAAAAATAAGAAAATCGTGACCGCACAGTTTTCTAGCCTAGCCAATATATGTTTGGCATTATGACATATAGCCTGATACTCTGATTCACTACAGCTATTAAACTAGGTTACATTGACACGCCGTATCGGACACAGATACGAATTGTCGGACACGGCAAAATATCAAAATTCGAGGTAAATTACATGCAATATGTGTCCGATACGGAAACGTGGATACATATCCGACACGGATTTTTTTCAAAATATGGCGTGTCCATGTAACCTAGCTATTAAATAATGGATTTTCATTTCAAAGTCTTTCTAAAGCCTATCTGATCATGAAGATGTTATATTGGGCAAGCGTAGTCTGGTGTGTACCAGCTTTGTGTGCAGTTACGTGCGTGCCTAGCGTGTATGACCTGGGGTCCCTCTAAAGGGAGTGTGTAAGTCATAATCTCTTTGGTATATGTTGTTGGTGCACCTCTAAAAGTTTGGGCATGTAGAACAATGGCCATCAACCACATGATCAAGGGATTCATATTCCTTTGGTCGAAAGTATTTGAGGAGGCAAAAGATATCTCATTGGATCATTGTGTTGGGATCATTAGTTATAAGATAGGAGGCTCTCACGGTCTGATGGGTGTGGTGAGAGTTTGGGTGTACTTTGTTCAATTTTCTCTCTTGTTTTATTTTCATATCTCAGCCCTACCAAGTTTTAAATTGGGTACCGATACTCAACTTGACAGATAAGAGAGAAAAGAAAAGATTTTCAATCAAGGGGGTTGAATCACTAAATTCATGTGCTTAGAAAGGCCTAGAAAATAGGTCGTACTATCTTTTTCTTTTAGAACTATATTTATTGTTTAGGCATCTATTTAGGTTTGAAGTTTCTAACTGATGTTCCTAACGCTCAAATTCTCCATGCACCTATTTTAATTTCCTATCTATCCCATGGCTCTTATTTGTTTTCATGCAACTACTACCTATCCTTATGCATTTTTCCTAAAGACTACTATCATCTTTGGATGCATCTGTAGTTAGATGTCATCCGCTATTTCATTGTGAAACTTTGTATACTGATTAAGGTAAAGTCTTCTGTTATTTACTTATTTCGTGCTTCTCCATTTGATAATTAACATGGCATTTTAAGAACATCTTGTCTCGTAGTAATTGTCATCATGCACCTATGAAGGACTGATACGTCCCTAAGGGTGAAGTATCCGTGTTAGATACGTGTCCGACACGGATACGCCCGATACGCGTCTAATACGTGTCGGATATGCGATTTGGAGTATCCGATTTTATAATTAATTTTTTTTATTTCCGACATGCGAGGGACAATAATCTCACACATACAAGAAATTTTTTTGGAACTTCAACAAAAAAAAACAAGTGAAATAAAATCCAAGTTAAGAAGAGATGCAAGAGAAGAAAGATGAAGTGAATCCAAGTTATACATGTAAGTTGTTGCTTGATGTGTTTATGAAGTAGAATTGTCATTTTAATTTGAATTTGGTGATTTTATGAAGTAGAATTGTCATTTTAATTTGAATTTGGTGAAAAATGCTCAATTATATAATATATATATATATATAATTCAAACGTGTCCATGACGTATCTATGTCCACTATTTTTGAAAAATGCCGTGTCCGCGTATCCGTGTCGTGTCGTATTTGTGTCGCGTATCGGTATCCGTGCTTCCTAGTCATTCACTTGTGCAGGAACCCTGGTAGCACTCTTGAGTGGCTAGGAAATGTATTGGTCTGTGTTTGTTGCCACTATTGTTTGTCTTACCATGGTGTATCTTCTTTCATATGTTCACCTTTCAGGTACTAATTACATCTCAAACTCCTATTTCTTATACTCCCCCTCCCTGTTCTCTTGCGTGTGTGTGTGTCGCAGGGGGGTGGGGGGATGTAAATACTTTCATCTTATCATATGTACGCTCTTTGAACTGGCAGGACGAGAGTCACCCATCTCTTACTAACCTTGGGATCTGGTAATTGAGTGAAACTGCCAAAACTACTATTTCACGGAGGAAATGATATTTCCAGTTACTGTGTTTATGAATTACATATAATTTCTATTTGTGAAGGGTTTATGCAAATTTGAAATATGCAAGAAAAATAGTGTTTCATGATAACTTCTAATGTACGCTCGAGCATAGTATCCTTTTTGCCCCTTCTGTTTTAAAACTATTGGTTCTCTGCTTAATCGTCTTCTTTGTGTGTTTTGCTATTACAGTTTGATTGAAATTTGTGATTCATACTATTTGTTTTGTACTTGCAACTCATCCTGCCTCCCAATTTTCTGCTAGGTGCAAAAAGACCAATGATAATTGTAGCTTGTGCTCTGTTTGGCCTCACAGTCTCAGCTGTTTTGACTGGTATTGTACCACCGTTTACTGAAGATATTGCTCGCACTGTAAATGTAAGCACTTATATTTCATTTCTTTTTTACTTGTCTATATGCATGATTCAACTGAGGGCTTGAGGCTGAACATTCTTCAAAATGGACACAAATCACAAATAGTTTATGGATTTGACTTGGTACTTCAAAATTTTGGTAGCCAACACCATCAATTTGAAGTGTGAACCTTACAAAAATTGATTGACCATGACAATTGCCTACCCGTTAGGGGAATTGCTGAGATGTTTGTTATAGTCCCACATGGGATGTGTGAAGCCTTGTAGTGTACTATAAATGTTCCTAGACCTCTCCACCTCTCACCAATTCGTTTTGAGTTAGATGCTTATCATGTTTAAGAGGAACCAAGAAGAAGACTGGTTAATTTAAACCATTGTCACCAAGTACGGTACGGGTTTAAAACGGTATACTTGAAAAAAACTTAGTTAGGTGTTTTAAACGGAACGTCCTAAAAAAAAAGCGTGGGGCATAAAAAGCGGGTTTAAAACGGTAAAAGCGGGTTTAAAAGCATAATATGATATATCACGTAAAAAGAAACGGTAAAACCGATGATAAATAATATAATAGATAAGGAGTTTGATTTTCTATAAAAGTGGGAAAAAAATAGACACATAAAATAAAAATAATAATAATACAAATGAAAGAAAATTCAAATACATGAAAGTATCAAATTATCATTACTCATCCAAATACTAGAAGTTTTAGATTCTTGCCAAAACACTATTCAAAATAAGATACTACTAATTACCAACCATAATGGCATAATTAAGTACTACAAATAAGTTAATAACTTTAAAAATTTAATTAATTATTAATAGTCTAAAGCAAAATAGAACGGTCTCAATAAGTCAATCTAACTTCCACTCTTCAAAAGGTAAACTCCAAAACCCTTTTCTTTTCTAGCATTTTCTTAAAAAAAAAAAAAAAAAAAAAACGGAGATTTTCAAAATCTCGGGTTTTAAACGTTTAAAACGGGTAAAACGGGTTTAAATCGTTTAAAACGGGTTTAAAACATTTAAAACGCATTTTGTTGAAAAACCCGGGTTTTAAACTGGAACCAGACGCCTTGGCAATATCTCGGGTTTTAAACGCGTTTTAAACCCGTATTTGGTGACAATGATTTAAACTGAAGTTGTGCATTATCCTGCATGCCCCCCTGTATGCGAAGTCGCGTACAGGCATTGGGTCGGCACAATTCTCGACAGTTTTATCTGAGCTGTCACTTAACAATTGAAATCCAAAGTCGCAGGAAAATTTGGAAGAAAAAGAAAAAAATGCAAAAATTGAAGAGAAATTGTGAGAGAAAAGAGAATGACAACAAAGTTTGAGGTAATTTTCAGTTTTTCACAGTGAATTACCAGTGAACTTGAAACCCAATATAGCACCAATGAACTTGATACAATCAGGCATGCCCTGATCCTTTTTAGTTGAAGTTTTTGGATGAATTCTACCAAACTTCAGAATACTGTGAGGGAGTTACATCGGATGATTTCTTCTGATTTGTATATTGTTCAACAGATGGTATATTGGCACAAAACCCTTTACAGGCCCAAACATTTGCGCAAGAGGTTCTTGCTGAAGCTATAATGCTGCCTCAAATGCTTCCATTTTCCACTCAAAGAAGACACTCCCCACCCACCTTCGCAGACAAAGGCTCCTTTTGCACCCATTAATTTCCAACCATTCCAACTAGCAATGAGTTTCACCGTCCCAAAAAAAGAAAAACTATACACCGCTTTTTTTTCCTGTTTTTTTCTGTCCATGGGGTGGAGAGAGGAAGGGGGTGGGGGGTGTAATGTATTGAGTGATGATTAAAACAGGCAATTCAGTACTCCTAGGCAGAGAAACAATTGGTAAATCAGAAATTCATACAGGTCACTCTTGCACCGCTTTTCTCCATTCGTCTCCACTTTTCCCTCCTAATTTATGCATGTCGTAGAGGCAACAGGAGGATCAGGCGAAAATCAAACCCCAATATCATACATTTCCTTATTTTCTTTTACTCCTGGTAAACTAATTGAGGAGGTCGAACATGTCAAAGAAGAAGGGTTTGTTTGTGGAAATACTAAGGTGATTGATTTTGTGACTTTTGAAGTCAAGTATGGCTGCATTAGCTCTAATGATGCTAAAAGTGGGTGGGATGAGTCGGACATTCCTAACTGCATGTTGAAAGTGATGTGAAGAAAGGTGACAGGGTGACCCAAATTTTAATTGATACAAAAGTTTCTACACGCTGGTTGCTTGCTATTAATATGGATAAAATTGAAGACTTTAAGTTTGAAGGTAAAAATCATTTGCATTAAGCTTCAATCTCTTTGTTCATCACTTTTGACAATTGGACATAAATGTTTTGAGAAAAAAGTAGAAAAGACATAATCTTTGTTGTCGTTGTGTGTAATTCTGTTGATGTACAGGAAATTCTGAGGAGCTCGTTTCAGTTGGTGATAAGATAGGGGGTTGATGGATGGCACATTATTCAATTCTCAGGAGGGAAGGCTGCACCTAAAAAGTTCAACTTGACTCTTTTCTGGATGACGACTACAGAGCTGGAGGGGTCTAAACAGGCCCTTAATCCACTACTAAAACTAAGAACAGATTTGGACAAATTAACTCCAAAAGCTGAAAGAGTTCTTCAGAAACTTCCACCTTGGTGTACTGTATTTGGAAAATCAACTTCTCCCCATACACTAGCTTTCTTAACAAGTCTCCCTGTAGATTTTTAATTGTAAAACGATCTTAAATTTCAAATTATACGAGAATGTCATAAGATGGGCGTCCACTTTTTTGTTATGAGGGATAATGTATGCTGAACCTGAGTTTTGTTATAAATGTTCATTTTGCTGTGGTTGTGAAATTTGCAAGATTGTCATTTTTTATTTTTGATTAATTCTTTTTCATTTTTTCCCTTACTTTTAGCAAGTTATGCTTATTAGATTCACCAATAATTAGTTGCCAATTAAAACTGGTTACATTTGTTAAGTATAGTTAAGAGTGCCCAACAAGCCCACATAGAATGTGTTCCACTTCCCACATAAAATTCACTGGTAATTTAAATATAGATACAGAAATTTCAAACTACATATGGAAGAAAAAATATTTCTTAGGATTCTCAAGTTGTTCCATTACCAGGAAACCAAGATTCTCTATATTGCAATAGCTGCTCTACGTGATTATCTTTTGCCCGAGGAAGTGAACATTATCTTGAAGAGAAAGAGACCGAGATCGATAATGAAGATCTTGTTACTCTCGTCAATAATTAGTATTCGCATAACTCTTGATCATTATCAAAACTACCGTGCTATTGTCAGGATTACTATGGCTCTAGATATATGTTGGGGCTCCTGATTATTGAACAACCTGAGTTGTCTCAAGAACTTGGTCCAACTCTTATTCTATGGATTTTGGTAGGAGTAAACGGGTTCTGCGGATATGATAAGGACTTTGTATAGGCGTTTGTCATTACCCTCCACTCTCAACCACTCGTGGTAGACCATGTGTCCAGACTACAAGCAGATTGTGCATACAACCTAGGAAACGTAACTATTGCAAGCTGGTCAACAATATCATTAATGACAGATCATTACTTCGTAACGGAAGGAGTAAAAATAATCATCAAGACAACGCAAAAAGGGATCTACGCCTATAAAAAGTGGCGCCTTCTCCATTCTCAAGATGGAGGAGGCTCACATTCTCTCCATCTCCAACTCAATCACTCAAGATGAACTACGTCTGACTTGATTCTAGTTCATCAGAGAACTGGATACGTAGGCAGCTCAGAGCACCGACCTGAGTTCAATCAAACATCTTATACAAACCCAATTCTCCAAAATTGTAAGGTCGTGATTAAAATGTACCTTTACATTAGCGCCGTCAGTGGGGAAGATTTCTTGGAGAAATCTATACTAGAATTTCTTGGAAATTTTTTTCCTAGTTTCTCACAAATTTTAAGTTTTTCCAAGCCCATGAAGCGTGGTATTCAAAGAAAAAAAAAAACAAAACAACCAAATAATTTACAAAACTTCAGCATCAATGAAAGCAGCATTCAAAGAGGAGTAATCTGTCAAGTCGTTGAATGGGAATCCTAAAAGGCTAAACCAGCAAGGATCTCGCTATTCTCAAATGAGATAAGTATACCAATTTCAATTTTTATTCAATGGTTTCAACCTTCGTTTGTGTCAGATCAATTCCTTTGCTAGGTACAATTTTTGTAATGGTTTATCTTGAATATAGATCTTGAGCGACCGGAGCACAAGCTAACATATCAGCTCACAACAAAGCTCCAAGCAACAAAGATCATATCAAGACCAGCCAGGTCACTATATCAAAACCTCAGCCAGATCTCATGCAAAGACCTCCGCCAGGTCGTCCATGCCAGGTCGTCCTCAGCCAAGTCGTCCTTAGCTAACCAGTCATTAGTCAGGTCCTCAGCCAGGTCTTCCATCAGCCAGGTCATCATCAGTCATGTCTTCCATCAAGCAGATTGTCCTCCGCCAGGTCTTCGTCAGATCAGGACAAAAACAGAAAAAGATGAATTTGCAAAAGAAAACAGTGGATTTTGACCTCGAAAATGGCCACCACAAAGTGAAAGCTAGATGGTGACAACGTGCGCACCACCGAGATCTTTCTGAATTGGGGCCACACGCATGATTCGGACAACTGTAGCCAAAGTTATGGCCAAAATACCAAAACGCATCTAAACTTACTCCAATTAGCTAAAGATCACGATTACTTGCCATCTTTGCGCTGATCCGCCAACTCATGATACTTTAGTACCATCAGTGTGCAATCTGACAACTCAGCATCATCTGACTCAAATCCTCTTGCATCACTCAGCCAGGTCCTCAGCTAGGTCGTCCTCAGATCAGCTCATCCTCAGCTAGGTCGTCCTCAGCTCAGGTCATCCTCAGATTAGCTCATCCTCAGATCAGCTCATCCTCAGCTAGGTTGTCCTCAGCTTAGGTCATCCTCAGATCAGCTCATCCTCAGCCAGGTCGACCTTAGCTCAGTCATCCTCAGTCAGGTCGTCCTCATATCAAGTCATCCTCAAGTTAGGTCAGAGCAGGTCTACAACCTAGAAGAAACAACCAATATTCCAACTATCAGTTCAACTCGAACACAATTACTATCAGTTCAGCTTGTACACAGGTTGTCATCAGTTCACTGGAGCTTGAACGAACATCAATATTCAAGGTCGTCCTAGACTAACCACACCGCAAAGCTCGCGTCGATGATGTCAATCAATCTAAAAAAAGCTCTCTTCGCCATAGAGTTATACCACACACAAAAGGTTGCCAGCATATCCATCATAAATTGAAATAACAAATCAAGGGGAAACAATACTTTGTCGAATCAATGAATCAACAATTCTAGACTGAGAAGCATCGAAGTGTTCCCAAATCAAATATAACAATTCAAAGTACGCAGTTCCCTCCTCGACAGTTCGCATATACTACAAACCAGTGAGTCACTCGAATTGCAAAATGGAAGCTCACTCCCTTGAAGTTTATTGCAAGCCAATCAAGCTGGGGGCTAGCCATAGCCATCTCCGAACTGGGACAAGTTATTGCCATATAAACATGTCAATCAAGCTCCAACATTGGGGCTAAACAACATTAACACCCACAAAGGGCTGATTCTACTACAAACTAGGGGCTAGCTACAACCATCTCCAACTTGGTCGCTCAAAGCTCCAAAAGTGAACCTAGCAACATACAGTCAATTCAAGACTAACAACCATAGTGGCGCCTCCCAAAGGCTAGCTATCAACCATAGTGACACCCCAAAAGGCTAACTATCAACAAAAACGCCCCCAAAAGGTGTACAAATCAACTTAACACCAACGCCAGGGTTAAGCTTGATTCATCTATAATTACCACTCAAAAGCTAATTATCAGTCAAATCCAATCCACGGTACCCCCAAAAGGACTACAAATCAACTTAAGGCCTCTGATAGGGTTAAGCTTAATTCAACCGTAATTACCACTCAAAGGCTAATTATTAGTCAAATCCAATCTATGAACTACGATCCACGACTATGACCTAGCATATCAACTCGATCAAAGGTGCCACCAAGAGGCCCACTACGATCTACGAACTACGCACTACGAACTACATACGATCTGCGCACTACGATATACGAACTACGAAGTAGGACCTAACACATCAACTCGCAACAAAGCTCTAAGCAACAAACGACATCCAACCTACAAACAGTGATGTAAAGAAAGGGGGCTATGTCAGTACCCTCCACTCTCAACCACTCGTGGTAGACCACGTGTCCAGACTATAAGCAGGTCGTATATACGACCTAAGGTCAGGTTGTCCAAACGACCTAGGAAACGTAACCGTTGCAAGCTAGTCAACAACATCATTAATGACAGATAATTACTTTATAACGGAAGGAGTAAAAGCAAGTATCAAGACAACGCAAAAGAAGGATCTACGCCTATAAAAGGAGACGTCTTCTCCATTCTCAAGATGGAGGAGGCTCACATTCTCTCCATCTCCAACTCAATCATTCAAGATGAACTACGTCTGACTTGATTCCAGTTCATCAGATAACTGGATACGTAGGCAGCTCAGAGCACTGTCCTGAGTTTAGTCAAACATCTTATACAAACCCAATTCTCCGAGATTGTAAGGTCGTGACTAAAATATATCTTTACAGCGTTAAATGTTCTGGAGATTCTTGTAAGGAATAACGTTAAGAATATTATAATCATAGCGTACATGCATGGTATGAGTGATATCATTAGAGGTTTGGTCGTTTGGATAGGTGTGCAAAAGTAGTAGAGGAAAAAGTTATGATGAAAAAGGTGTTCAAATGCATTTCTTATTTGTTGGTTGATGAGGAAAATAGAGATAATTTTCTGCGAGTAAGTGGTGTCACAATCTTGTTTATAACATCATGTTGGGGCTTAAGCTAGGAATGATACCACGCTAAGCAAAATATTGGAATGGGGCATAAGCGTGCATGAGAGATGATGATAAACTAAAGAACCAAAGGGTCCCCAACATATATAAACTTAGAAGTCTCATTCAAAAGGAGTCATTTTTTACTTACTTGGTTGAACAATCATGTAATAAAAGTAAATTTTAAACAAATTATATCGCCCCATAATGCGTTTAAACTTTAAAGTTAAAACAGTATGTAAATGGATATTAAAATCTAATCTACCTTTAAAAACTCAACTCAGTTCACCCCTATTGCAAACGAAACCGAACTTGAATTTCACCTCTCCTTTTCATTCAAAACCACCATAAAGAACAAAACCACCCAAAAAGTTTGAACTCAAACTTGATCGAATTGACACGGATACTCTAGGGCTTTCCGAAGTCATTCCTACCATTTATACAGATTTTCCTCCTGATTGTAATTAGGCTTATGGATTACAGGTGATAGGGTTATATACTAAAAGCATTACTTTTGTATTAACTCTAATTCTTTATATTTTGAATGAGAATCATATGGACAAATGTTATGCATATTATATATGTTATTAGTTATATGCATACGTCTAATACTTTATGTTGTAGATGATATGGTGTGTGGTGACACACAGAAGATCACATTATCAATACTTTATAAAGTATAAGTAAACCTTCATAACCTAGATAGATTTGGACAAACCATTGGTACGGTTGTAGTATAATCTGGTATTAGTCTATCTTGACTACAGGATTACACTAGTACACTTTGTGTGTATTGAACAGGACCAAGTGAGGTTGTTTCTCTTTATACTGACTATATAAGAGAACAAACACCTCTGTTATTATGGATGCTTGTCCTCTTAATCCGGATATAATAACAGGCACTTATGTGCATTGTACATTACTTTAAATCATCAATGAGTGAGATTCATTTGTGAATCAACAAACTCGATGGATTGGGTAATGACATTGTATGTAAGGTGTGCTGTTGATTATAGAAGGAATCCGTGACCCGCAAGAAGTCGGGTTGATGATGTCCCCTTGAGGAGCTCATAAGGATTGTCATGTAAACCCTGCAGGTGGATTTATTCCGACATGACAATGAGGTTGAGTGGTACTACTCAAGGACATAAGAAGTTGATTAATGTAGTTGTCAGTAACTTGACTTAATCAACGGGCATTCGATATCTTAAACACTAGGAGATCAACAAGCATATAATATGGAGCCCATAAACGTAACACGTAATTTGGGATTAGGGCGGTAGTACAACAATGGCCTTTAGTGGAATAAGCCATTTGTTGATGGACTTGGGCCGTGTGTTCTTGGCGAATATGGGAATCCCAAGCCCGTCAGGAGGCCCAACCCTAATTTCCCCTCATGGTCCCTGTTGTAGCCTATATAAAGGAAACTTTTTCTCTGGCCGTTTTTTACTCATGGTTTTACTCAAGAAAGATTAGTTCAAATTCGGTTATGACCTTGAGAGTGATAGAGGCCAAGAGAGAAAGAAGAGGGTGGTAAATCGTTGCCCACACAACGTCCATTCCATTGATAGGAATACAACAGAAGATCAAGATTAAGGTTGCTGATTTTGTAGATCTTGGATTCTCAGAGTTATCACAGCCGATCTAAAGGTATGAATTTCTATCCAAAACCGTGAGAACCCCTTATTCCGCTGCACGTGGGTTTTCCCGGTTCGTAGATCATTCGTTGTAACCATAACAGTTCCTACACCAGGGTCGTCTCAAGATAATTTGAGACCCTAGACAAAAGTATGTAAAGAATCGACTCCTTCTAAAAAAAAACACCTATACATTGCAAATATCTCTAGCAGCCTCTAGCTAAAAGAAACTTTTTATGGATGACTGGATCTAAAAATTTGATTAAAAAAATTTGGCTTTGAAACTGTAGAATTGTTCTAGTATAAATAAAGGATAAATCATAAATAAATATAATAATGATTGTTTGTTTGTATTTTCTTGACGAAGGAAACAAAGAGTTAGAGAAAGTAAAAATCAAATAAAGAAAGGAAGTAAGCTAGAGTGGTTTATACAAGAGTGATCTTAGTTACACCGAAGAAAACAATATCATATCATTCCCTATCCCGGAAGTAAAATAAATTGTTGTAAATCTCATTTTTGAAAGACCATCTCCACAAAATTTCAGCTCATTTGGAAACCTCTAACCTAGATAAAAATTGTTGTCATCTTTAAAAATATATATAACGTAACGGTTCAGAAAATAGTATTTTTGCAATCATTTTTTGCATAGGTTAGAGATTTCTAAATGAGTTTAAATTTTGTAGAGATGGTGTTCTATATATATATATATCATGATGATTATATATATAGGTCCGGATCTTAAAAGTACATACTTATTTTAAGTTAAAATACATACATAAGTAAAACTTCACCTAGAAAATGAATTCAAACCAAATTTTTTGTGGATATCATCTACTCATCATAAAGATCATCTCCACAAAATTTCAGCTCATTTGGAAACCTCTAACCTAGATAAAAATTGTACTTCTAAGATCCGGACTGTATATATATATCATGATGATTGCAAAAATATACCTATACCAATAATTAATCTCAATTAATATTACTCCAAAAATCTCGTGTGTTCTTGTTTTTTCAAATATTTAATAGGGAATGTTGTACTAATTAGTAAATTTGAATTGTCTAATGGCTGAAAAGATATTTCAAAACCAATATGATTGTAAGGGGGATTTTCTGTCATTGACTAGATGAGTAGATGACACGTGTATGGGAAATAACCCAAGACTATAGATGTCTAGAATGAGACGAGAGGCATCGGATTAGTTCTCTGAATAAGTGATCTCGTGTTTAGTAAGCATGTGTCAGACACGTGACTAACCACCTCTAAGCATAACAGTTCTCCAAGTCATTAGGAACTGACATAGACAGTTCCTGAACAGAAGGGAACTGAAGAGGGCGATCTTTGAAGATAAGGAATGAATCGTAATGACATATCTTTAAGAGTTACCTTTTAGATATAATCTTCCTATATACGATGGGATATTATGATCAACAAGGAAACCTACCTCTAATAAGATATGGTATAGATTCAGATTTCCATAAGGAGAGGATTCCTAATAGGAAGGCAGAGTCCAAAGATGGAAGGGAACTCACAAGCGGTGAGGTTAACCCTAACCTTAGGACTCTCAAAACTCTTCCTATATAAACCACAAGGATTCGCTCTTAGGAACTACCAAAAATAGGGTTTGATTCTCCTAAATAAAAAAGGAGATACTTAGGCAGCCGCCAGGTGGTTCAACCCTGAACTCTAAATCATCTCTTCCTTTCTCCATTAAGAAAAAGCTTCTTATCAGAGAAGGATCAGGGGATGCATCTTTTGGCGCTGTTTGTGGGGACAAAAGTAGGTAAACATTCATTTCGAACGACTGATTTAGTTTAAAAACTCTTACCGTTGTGATGGCAGGAGCAAAGAAAACTAAGGGTGGCGCTACCACACGCAACGTCGCTGTCAGAGAAGAAAAACACGAGATGCCTGAAGAGGGGGAGAATATTGGTCACCATGATGCGAATAATCCCCTTCAAGGACCGGTGACCAGCACCAACAGACCAGTTGCATCTGGTGCAGTTCCTAGAAATAATGCTCCAGAGGAACGTTAAAATGGTGAAAATGCTATTTTCACCAACCCAAAGTCTGTCCAGGCGAGCCAGGCGGTACAGGCTCTGGAACAGCAAAGAAGCAACCTCGAGCGAGAGTTACAGCTGCTGAAGCATTTGTACCAATCTGACATAGGGAAGGAGCCACTCATCGATCTCGATGATGACGGCCTTCTAGAAGGCGGTCGTACTAGGAACCCAAGGCGTGGGGATCTAGTTCGACACGAACCATTAGAGTCAGAATACAATAACTCAGATGAGGACTCGGATACGGCATCAGAGCCAGAGTCAACTTCCCCCAATTAGGAAAATATCACGTGTCTGGACTGCACCAGTCCCCCACCAAACACTGGATAGAACTTGAGTTATGGCAGGATAGGCAGTGGTTTGGCAACCACCCCTATAATGACTCAGAATTTTACCTACGGGTAAACCGGTCATTTTACGTGTTAGTTCAGTGCCACTCTAGGTAATTACGTATTATATGGCGAGGTTTAACATTTTCAGTTGGCGGGCTTGATTTATTGATATGGGCTTTTCCTTGATGGTTATCTTTATATTGGGCCTTTTCTATTATATTGGGCTTGTTGCACCTTTTAATTTATTGGACCTGTTATATTATTTGGGCATGTTCTATTAAACCAAGTTTGAGTTGTTTTTATTGAGCCTCTTTATGATAATTGTGGAGGGTCTGTGTGTAAGGAAGCCACATATGGCTTCTAGAGAAGGGGAAGGAGGAGGACTAGACAGAAAACTCTCGGTGGTTTTCAATTTTTTCACTCTCCCATTCGCCCTCTCTCTCTCCCAAAATATTGAAAAGAAAAGGAAGATCTAAACTAAACCAACCATGGGCGGCTAAACTAAATCTCCATTTAATTTTCTCCATTTGACAACCCAAGTGAACTACAAAACCAATCAGTGGAGAGTGGAGTGCTTTCCAGTCGAAATTTCTGCTACGCTATCGGTTCGGGTTGACAGGATCTCAAGGGAGCAGCAAGGTGGAGATGGAATACGCTTAAGGGGGCTTTTCTACACTTTAGCTAGAGCAGAAAAAGAAAATAAAGTTTTATGCAGGCGTACAGAGGAGGTGTCTCAGGGATGTTCAATTTTTTTTGAATTTCAAGCTTAAAGGTAAACTTGACACCAATTTTGAGTTTAATAGAGATTTGATATGCTGATAGGCATTAAGGTGAGGAGTAAGGTTTCGGCTAGCTTCTGGTGAGTGCAAGCACTCAAATTTGAATATTCCATTTGATTTGATGATTAGGAAGTGATTAATAATTAAGACGGACTGCTTGTATTCAAGGAAGGGAGTTAGTTTCTCCGCTTAGGAAGGATAGCTTTAGATGCTATATATATATACAATTGCTTTCTCATGAATATATACGAGTTACATGTGGTGGTCTGCAGCTATAGGGTTTACACCTCTAGTTTTCAATTCCTTGTATCTTGAATTAAGAATTGGATAGCTAGACCACCTGCTGAAACCAAACAAGAACTGTTTTTGATATCTGAATTGAGAGTTGTGCTCAGAAAGGCCGCAATAGGTCGTTGTCAGGCCACAAGGAGTCTATCACCAGGCCATTTGTTGGGCCGCTACATGCCATGTTAGCTCACTGCAGGCCTTTGTCGGGCTACCACAAGCCGCAATGAGCTTTAATATATCTGTGCCTATTTTATTAACTTATTGTTTTATTTCCCGCGTAATTAATTGGTTGTTAGAATAGTATTGAGATAAGTATATTAATGACATGCGATTATCATAGGTTCTCTTGCACTAAATACTTCTTTTTTCTAGGTTGAATAATAATATATATATGGTGCGTTTACTCGAGAATTAGGGAAAAACCCTGAATAAGTAGAAGTGAAGTGACATACTAGGTAGAATACCGATTCAAGGTTGAGAATCGGTGAAGGGACGTTATATGGTTAGAACAAGGGTGAGGAACCTATACCGCCTTCCTCATCGGAAATGGCTTAATCCACCCCATAGATCCTTACCTGAATAGGAGAACTACGATTGACTTGATCCCTAAAAGGGTACGTAGGCAGCCACCCGGCTCAGCCGCTTCCATAGGAAAACCCCCACCCCTTGTAGTAAGAAAATCGGTTGTTCAAGTTATTTTATTACTGGTTAATTCTAGCACAATTCATTTGCCTATGTGTTAAGCATGATAGAAATCTTGTGAGTATGAATTATATTGAATGCTAACGTTTTTTTTAGATTATGTTAATCGATGTACTTACGATGATTTAATAAGGAAACGGTAAGTGGTATTAAGCAGCTAAAAGTATGTGTTAACCTCGTCTTTTGTTTTCAATTTCATTTCAAGTTGATTATTATATATTGACTACGTATCCAACGTTGAGCGTTGGAGTATCTTCACAGGTGCTCCCATAAGACAAGAAAAGGTGTACGAGCTAATTAAGAACAATTTAACGTGAAGCGCACTCTGATTGGCGGGGCGGTTCTTTTAGCTCTTTCTTGTTTATACATTTATTCATTTAAGTTGTTTTGTAATAATTTAGTATTTCTTTATTGTCTTTAATAATGAATCCATTAGTTAGAAACTAGGACAGGGATTAGCGTCAATTGTGAAAGACCAATATGGGGTATGAGATTTGTTTCGGGGCGTTGCAGCTACTTGATTTAACTGGCATTTGTCGAGATGGTTAAGTAGCCGGTGCCACGAATCAATATCTTTAGTAGTTGGGTTTATGGTTGAGGTCTTAATATGATAAATGGAAGTGTGTTATTTGATTTTTCAGGTTAGGGCAGGTTGTAAATTTATGAAATGTTAGAAATACAGAGGAAACTCTGTCGAAATTTCTTTGAACGCGATGTTCAAAGGGGGGTTTTATATTTTAGTTCTAGTTTGGACTCGTGTGAGGCAAACCTGCTCTCGTCTTGGTTTATTAGACGGTTGAATATTTGGATCGAGCTCTTTTATCTGAATATTCAAGTGTCTGGAAAATCGGGACGTTGCAACCCCTGTGTGGTAGTACCTCTTAATCAGCTCTTATACATGAAAATCATCCATATCTACATTAACTAAACAACCCTTCCTTGTTGAAGCAAGAACACTGTACAAAACAAGATTTGACAATAAACTTAAGAGAAGATTGGCAGGCTTCTTCAGCACATGCCACCTTCATCACCAGGTTGTACAAACCATGAGGTTAGGAAAGGCCCACTTCCATTTCCACTCCATTCTCGAGCATTACCACAAGCAGGAACTGTTCACAAACGAAGACACTGAACCAGGCTTCCTCAAGTGGATCAACTCGACACTTTTACTCTGAAAAATTGATACCAACCGAAAGGTGAAGCTCGATTTTAAACCAATCAAGTGTTAAACCCCTCGATGGCATGCCACAATGAGGTCAATTCCTGGCATTTCTTCGAATGACCAAGCAAACACGTCTTTGTGTTCTCGGAGGAAGTGTATTAAAGCTTGGCGCTCTTTAGAACTAAGTGAGGTGCCGATGAAAGTGGTTTTGGGCGAGTTTGCTCCCACAATTTTCACTTCTTCTAACGGCTCCAGTAAGAGGGGATCCTCCCTCTCTCTTGGGACCAAGTCTGGGAGAGTCGCTTTAGCCTTTGTTTTTGCTGCAGAGAAATTACAACCATACTTCCAGTCTACACTATCAGAGTAATCATAGAATACCAGTTGTAGGGGATTTTCTGAGTATCCCACAATCCTCTGCTGATGTCTTCACACCGTGTTCTAGTTCAAAGCGTATCTACTGAAACCAACAAGAGTATTTGATAATATGGACTAAACCACGAAGTGGCTACCTACGTATCTTCTTTCAGGAATCAAGTTTGTCGTAGTTTTTTTTTGGGTTGAATAGCATACTGTGTGGGGAAGAAGAGATGACCAGAAGTCGGCCTCCAGAGAGCCACCTTTATATCTTGGCCATTAGGTATCCGTCCTCCATTCCCATACTGCTGCTTCTATATATAGTGACTTATGGAAGGCCCTAGAATAAGGTTTCCTTGGCTACCAAGAAACTATCCTCTCGCTAGGGTTTCCTCTTTTCTTGTCAAGATAGGATCAACATTAGAATATAAGTTATCACATAGAAGGAGACATGGTTGGACTAGGTTTCCATAATAAGCCTTTAGACCTACAATTATGCTATAAATGGAACACCTATTCTAAACATGTCCAAGAATCCTTCTAATACTGAAATACAACTGTGCAAGGTCGTCATCCAGTTTTGGACTAATTCTGAAACGGACCTGCCCAGTTCCCAAACTACTTCGTGGAACTGACTAGTCAAACTAAAGGAACTGTCCTAAACTCGTAGGAATTGACCAGAACTGACCAAATCAGTCCTAGAGCCATTATGTTATGCTACATTCTCTTTCTAATAATGATCCTTTGGGGTAATCTCACTCTACCGTACCACGTGTCTTTAGGACATTGACGGAATATTATCCTTACACCAGTTACGATGAGTTATGGAAAGGCCAAACAAATTAGGAAGGTTAGCTAAATGGTCTGTGCAATTGCCAGAGTATGATATTATCTACGTCCCACGAATCTCAGAGAAATGTCAGGCACTAGCAGAATTCTTGGGAGATTTCCCAATGACATACTGGGTGTGACTCAACAGTCACCAGTGCGAAATGATAACATCCTACCTGAATCCCCAAATACCCCTCCAGACCCTTGGGAGCTGCGCTCCAGATGGCAACTGTTTGTGGATGGATCTTCAAATGTAGAGGTGCAAGAGTTGGAGCTGTGTTAGTTACTCCTGACAACATACAACTGGAGAAATCCATCCGGTTAGGTTGGAATGCCTCTAACAATGAGGCGGAGTATGAGGCGACACTTGCTGGCCTCACAATAGCTCTCGACCTAGGCTTAACACACCTCACAGTTTTTAGTGACTCACAGTTGGTTGTGTTTCAAGTTGATGGGGGTTACGAGGCCAGGGATGAACGAATGGCTAAATACCTGGAACTGGTAAGGGGTCTTCAGGGCAAGTTCGAGAATATTCAGTTTTATCAGCTGCCTCGATCAGAAAGAAATCGACACGCAGATGCTTTGGCATATGTTGCCTCAATGTTGGGCAACAACGAGTCTCGCTCCATCCTTGTAGAGTTCCGGAACAACCTAGCATCCAAACACTCACTATCACAACAGTTTGTGTTATTCCAGCCGCCACACAAAACTGGATGGATCAATACAAGTCTTACCTCAAGGACGGGATACTCCCAAAGGATAAGAACACAAGAAGGCGTCTGCTTGCAAAGGTACCAAGATTCACCCTCATTGGAGATGATCTTTATAAGAAGTCCTTCCTGGGACCTTATCTCCGATGTCTCTCCCCAGACCTCGCTGAACAGGTCATGCGAGAGGTTCATGAAGGAATTTGTGGCAACCATGTTGGGGACAAAACACTCGCTCTCAAAATCCTAAGGCAAGGGTACTTTTGGCCTTACATGCAAAAGAATACACAAGTTTTTGCTTGCAAATGTGAAAAGTGTCAACGACATACTCCGCTTATCTATGCTCCAGCGACAGAGCTGCACCCATTGGCTTGCCCATGGCCATTTGCACACACACACACACACACACACACACACACACACACACATATACAATCAAGTAGTTCTACTAGTTCTATGAATGAGGTTAGTACAATCCCTAAAAGTCTATTATGATGCTACTTTCAGTAGAAATACAAATAGATGGAGGTGCAGCTGGAGTTATATGTAAAAGAGCTAATGGAGTAACTACAACAACTTTCTCAAAATTTAGGGCTACTAGTGCAATGCAGGCAAAATTCCTTGATGCTGAAGTTGCTATGAAGCAGGCAAAAGAACTTAGAATGGAAGAAACAGAGATCCTTGGTGATAGCAAAAATGTAGTCTAGGCAATTTACAATGAATAATCTAATGCAACTTGAGATTGTACCATTGTTTTACTTTCTATTAGGAATCTTTCTTCCAAACTATCAAAAGTTCAATGTAATTGGATTAGAAGAGTGGAAAATGGGGATTGGCTATTCATGAGTCTAATTCAAAGCCTCCTCTAGAGACAATTTTGAACTCTAACATCATGTTATTTTGATTATTAATAATGATATGGTTTTAAATGTAGAGTAAATTCTTGATTCGGCAATGATAATGTCAATGTATTTCCAATTCAGCCACAAATTGCAACTCAGTACATTTTGTCAACAACTAGTAGGGTAATGTCAACAACTTTTTGCACTGAGTTGCTGACAATGGCCGGATTAAAAACAAAATGACATTATCATGGCCGAATCAAGAATTTACCCTTAAATGTAAGGTAAAACAATTTTTTTTTCCCTCCAAGACTCCAAGCAACTAAATGGCAATCAAACCCACAATGGATATCGTGTGTTTGGCAAGCAAATAGTATTGTATTCATTTTGTGTCATATAGATAACAAATGATTTTTTTTTTATTGTTCTCCTTTGAGCATTCATTTCGAAAAAAGGAACTCGTGACTGAAAAGTTTTGTCTGAGCATTCATGGTTCTGTCACTGATTGTAGAACTCCTTAAAGAGGTGTTTCAATAGAATTTAGAAGTTTCCTTAAACAATGATAATGCTTTAACCAATAAAGTTATGTACAAACTTCAAACAAGGCTATGATCATCACCAATAAAATTAACAAAAAAAAATTTGGTTTGAGGGAGTTAGTTAATAATTGTTTACATGTATGTACTTCAAAGACATGGCAATAATTTTTTGAGTTCGTCTACCCGAGGATATCCTCATAGGGACGAGATCCGAGACCATTGGATGTGTGATCCAACAGTCCAAAAATAAAAAAACAAACTCACATTCTCTCTCTTCCTTTTTGTTTTTGATTTTCGGACCGTTAGATCACACATCTAACAGTTTCGGAACTCTCATCCCTATGAGGATATTTTCGTGGTAGCCGAGGCCTTTTTTTTTTTTTTTTTTTTTTATTTTTTATTTTTTATTTTATTTTATTTTTTTTTATGTAAATGAATGAGAAGGTAGTTATTGTTTTAAAAAAAAAAATAGAAAGTAGTTATTGTAGTCTTGTAGATAATGTTAATGGAACGTTAAAGGCTAATTTTGTTAAAATAATTTAAAAGTGGGGGACAAGTGTCAATTTCTTGTTTAGTCAAAACTTGAGTGGCAAAAACAAAAAAAATTAGGTCTGGGCTACCACGAGAATATCCTCATTAAAAGATTATAGAAACAATCAAGAGTTTTTCTCCCAACAAATTAGTTGTTAAAATCATTTTAATGTTTCAAATTTTTTTGAATTATTTAAACTATAGGGAACAATAAGATATACTTTTATTTCATTATGCACTTTAAAATGCTCAAGAGTACGGTTTTATTTCACATATTCATTTTTTGTTTGAAAACCATTTTTTTTTCACTTTATTTATTTATTTTATTAGCATTATTATTAGATTTATTATTATTTTTGTATGCCTAAAAGTTTTATGTTATACGAAATAATGTTTTTTTGTACAAGCATCGTATTGAGGTTGCATAATAACACTGACCTTACCACAAGATTTGTGCAATGTAAATAAGGATAAATTTGTGGATTTGAAACATCAATGACATTATAACATATATATTTAGTTAATCTCAATTGAAAATAAATACTCTAAAATTGCAAAGAATATTATATAGAAGAGTGACATTGGAGCTCCCTTGGTTTTCAAATGGTGACAATTAAAACAGAATGGACAATCTAAGATAGGTTGACTTTTTACTAATTTAGAGTATATAGCTTGTTATTAATTATTAAATAATACCATCTAATCTACTTTGGAATTATATATGAGCATAGAGTAGGGCTACTAACTCAATCCTCTTATGTAAACTAATCTTTATTGGTGCAGTGTTGTAATTCATATATGTTAACTTTAGTATTAGGCTAAGTCCAATGGTTTGGGCGCCATCGCAACAAACCATAATAGAATAGTGCATAAGGTTAGTGGGATAATGTTTGAAGACTCAATGGTTTTCTCCAATGGGCGTACAAAAAAAAAATAATAATAAAAAACACCCCCTAGCCGCTTTTGACAATGGTGTAAAAAAAAAAAAAAACAGATCTTTTCAGAGAGGCAGCTAAGACTTTTGATCGACATCTCCGCAGTGTTCTCCAGGGTATTGTGGTTTCTGATGGTCCTGCCTTCGGTGATTTGCAGTGGCATCTATCCACACTTCCATTACATCTGGGTGGGTTAGGTATTTATTGTGCCACTGATGTCTCTACTTTTGCTTTTGTGGCCTCCCGTTGTCAGACTTCTGAGCTTCAGAACCACATTCTTAGGAGTTGTAGCGCAGTGCCTTTGGATGAGATTCTTGATGTTGCTAGCAGTGCATCGAGTCTCTCTCTATCCGATTTTGACATTAACTCTCTGGCTGTGAATGCTACCGTCCCCTTAAAACCACAAAATTTTTTGGTGGAAGCGTTTTACTGTAAGATTGTTGCTGGTCTTGAGAGGGAGTTTGTGTTATCTACTCGTCAGAAAATAGTTATTAGATGCTTGCAGTCAGAACATGCAAAAATTTTCTACTGACTATTCTGATGGAGGGACTTGGACAGCCTATGTTGCCAGTGGAGTATCGTTCTATTCTTCGGTACCGTCTCATGATTCCTTTGTACTCTGATGGTGGTCTATGCCCTATTTGCAAAAAGACTAGACTAGATGCTTTCGGGGATTATGCAGCACATTGTAGGTATTTTCCGGTTTTCAATACCGACATGATCATGTCAGAGATATTTTATGTGATGCATTTTGGAAGGCTGGGGTACAAGTAAAGAAGGAAGCTACTGTGAATTTTCTCACTGATCCGAATGAGGGAAGATCGACACTTCGGCCTGCAGATGTATTGATTTACAGTTGGTCTGAGGGGAGGCATGCGTGTGTTGATGTAACTGGAGCCTCTCCGTTGGTAGGGCTTGAGAATGGAGTCTTTGAGGTAGAAGAAGCAGCTAATAGAGCAGCGGCAGGGAAAATTGAGAAACACGAGGAGGCTTGTAGAGCTAATTAGCATTGTTTCATTCCTTTCAGTTTTGACACTTTTGGTTTCTTGGCACAACAGTTTGTTGAGCTCCTTAAGAAATTGCAGAAAGTTATGGACTGCAACGTAATGACAGCTGGTTCCAACGAGTTTGTATTTAGGAGAATAGGACTTGCCATTCAGAAAGGACTTATGGCGCAGATTGTTGCACGCTTGTCCTAATTATTTGTAAAACTCGTTATCCTTATTAATAAAATTTCCACTTAAAAAAAACAAAAAAAAAAAAAACAAAACAAAACTCCCTAGCGCCACTCCGAAAAGGTGTATGTGAAATACTTTTTGGGTGAACTAGTGTTAACCCCCTACTAGATGAGCCAATTAGGATTCCCCCCTCCCCCCTAGATGGGAAATTAGGGTCTCCCTCCTAAATACACACAAAAAAAAAAATTCGGTCAACCCAATTTGACTTGTTTTTTGTGTGTATTTAGGGGGGAGACCCTAATTTCTCATCTAGTGGGGGAAAATCCTAATTGGCTCGTCTAGTGGGGGGTAATATTGGTTAACCCATACTTTTTTTCTTTCCTTCCCATTTTGCTTCTTTTCTTCCCATTGATAGACCATTGAATCACAATTTCCGTCATATTTCGTATTTTGCCACACCATTGGACTTAGTCTTAGTATATCACACGTATCGCGAAAACTAGATAAGTGCATTTCATTAGTTCCTAAGATTCTCCCCAATAGCCCTCAAGTTTGTTAGTATATAGAAATCCCCACCAGAGTTACCTCACAAACCTATGTTGGGTATTTTCTTGCAAGGAAAGGTTACACCAAGTCTAAAACAAGAGCGATTAAAGAGTAATTAGTGCTAGTAATTTAACTTTCCTCAAAGTATATGTAAACACTAAAATTAATTGGATAACTTTCGCTGAACTTTGAGTCAAGCCGGATCTCTTTTCATTTTTTTTTAACGTGCTAAGAACTTTTTGTATGTAAGAGGAATGGTTCTATATCACAGTCGCTTTGAGTGCGTCTTTACATGAAAAGGGCTCACAATTTCTATGCTCTAATGGGAAGATGTCTACCAATGAAGCCCATCTCACAAGGCAAAGTCTCCAATGAGTGCAGTGTAAGTTGAACTTGAAGAAAATAGGCCAGTGTTCGAGATGGAGTCCGTCCATGTAGTGGCATCCTCTTGTAAGTGAGATCAACATAAGTTCCTTCAATTCCTGTCCTGGTCCTAAATAAGATGTACATAAATCATAATTATTCCATTCAACTCACTTACCTCAGAGCATATCTAGGTGGGCATCAAATTGACCACCCACAAAAAACACTAGATATATCCTGGTTCTTGCGAATTCAACCGAAATATCGTGCTTAATCCCGAGAAATACCAAATGGGCCCAATGGACCCGAAGCCCAATTACCTGCCTATAACTAGCAGTACTACCCAAACAAATTCCTCATTTTTCCAATTCTCCCTGTCCTTCCCGCTTCAAATTTTGAATTCCTCATTTTTATCCACCGTTCTCTTCAATATCTTGATTTGGATCAATTTCTCGGCTGGATTCACTCTTTAATTTCTCAGCCGATTTGGTAATTTTCTTGATTTCACCCTTTAATTTCTGCTGTTGTTATTCGATCAATTTCATATTTGTATCTTTCCTGATTTCATATCAAATTAAACGTGGTGTAAAATGAAATTTAGCATCGATTTAGGTAATATTTATTTCACTAGACTTAATATTCGTTTGGTGATTAAACTTGATTTACAAATTGAGAGAAACCATGAAATTGATATTGAGATGATGAATTAAAAAGATTTGCAGAGGGATTGATATAGTTCCGATCTTGATTTTAAACTTGATTCATAACTTGAGCTTCATTCTGAGTTAGATTCATTGCTGGATTAACAACTTCAGCATAAGTATTCATTCTTGCAATTCCATTTGTTCAAGGCATAGAGTTTTGATTTGTTCGAACCATGTTGATGAATTGAAAAATGAGTATAACCACCTTCTTGTTGAATCTGTTTTCTTGATTGAAATAAAGAAAACCTCTAATTTCTCAATTCAGTGAAGTGATTTGATGAAATTATTGTTTGATTGAAGAATTTTGATGAAAAGATGATTTCAAATCAATAAAATTGGATTGATTTGCGAAAATTTGATAAAATTTTAATGATTTGTGTTGAAGAAGAATGAGGATAGATATTTCCAGTTGATCTTATTTTGAATTTTCAGAAAATGGGATCTAATTTCCAGTTGTATATTCTTTTTTTTGTCTCCATTCCTTTGTTTATTTTTTTTGTAGGATCATGTTTTATTAGTGTGTTTGCATTCATGCATCTTTAGTATATTGGTTAGACTGTTTTCAGGTTTGCTTGAGTGAAATTTCAGCATGGTTTTTGTACCTTTTCAGTGTGTACCTTGTTTCAAGAGAACATGTCGGCACTTGGATATTTTTTTGCTTATTGTTTTGCTGCCCTTGATTATTTATTTGGTCATTGCTGTTTCGTAGCTCAAGTCTTGATATATGGGTTTTATATTTTCAGAATATGGGATTTGATCTTGAGAAGTTCTTTCAAGATCACAAAAGATCTATTGTGAGAGTCAAGTGCCATGTGAAGGAGTTAACAGATGAGGGCGAGGAAAAGATTTCTAAGTCGTTTGGAACGGGTTTCGTAATAAACAATAAAGGTTATGTTGTGACCGCAGCCCATACAGTACCTTTTAAGTCTACTAATAAAGGGTTGTCTTATCTTGAAGATGGCACAACATATGAGACCGTGGCAGTTTCTGATGATAACTATAGGGGTGCTATGGAAGTGAACAGAGATAATAGTGCTGATATACTGATACTTCGTCCAATAAATAAGCATTTTAGGAATTCTTTCATTTTCCAACCTGTTAAGTTTTTTAAGGTGGAGAAAATGTTAGATTTAATTCTCTCCTTTCCAAAAGTGATTTCAATTGGTCATGTATATGGATTGAACTACTAACTTCTTGAAGGTAGAGTCATTTCAAACCATCTTAGAACTGGTGAATATATAAAGTCAACAGTCAACCAAGGCACTAATTCGGATGTTTGGGAGGTTTTCAGGAGATATCAAGATAGCCACTTGCTTATTCCATTGTCACATTTAAATGCGGGACATGGCGCATCCGGTTCACCATTGTTTACTCGAGATGGTTTGGTCATTGGTGTGGTGCTTGACCAAATGGAGGATTTTAACTTGGCTCTGTCTTTGAATTCTCTCGCCAGTTTGATCTCCGAGTATATCCCTCGAGCTAGAAAGAGGAAGGCTGTGGCAGCCCCTTCACCTCAACCTCACAAGGTTCTTCAGGTTTCCAAGCTGGATGGACCTAGTACTCGACGAAGAGAGCGCAGAGCCTTTCATGCGGCGCTTAGGTGGTCTGTTGAGCGTCCTGCTATTCTTCATCAGGTAGTACACATTTTTGAAGTTGAAGCTTGTTACAGTCTTGCTGTCACATATTAATTTTCCTTGATGCATTGGCAGTTCAATTTCTTTATTAGAACGTGTTATGTAATTAGTAGAAGCTTAATTGTGAATTTTACATTTTGTCACTCTAATCTTTTATATGTCATACCATTTGTAGGTGGATTCAATTTTGGATAAGGAAGATTTCACTCTGGAAGAGCTTCTTGACGAGGAAGGAATACTTCAAGAATGCAAAACTCGAAACAGTCGCCTTATAAATTTGTAATACCCTCTTTCACTTTGGCATCTCTTCTTCGCTTCTATTGGAAAATCAGAGGATCTTGGCTATGTCTGTTCTAATATTAGAGTGATATTAGTCATAACTCGTAACTTCTTATTTCTTTGATCTCGCCCATTATTTTGAGAAGCTCATTTTCTTGATGCTGAAAGGCCTTTATGGTGTCACCCACTACAGAATTCCCATTTAGTTAATTTGGAAAACTGGTCATGTTAAAAAACAAAGCAGTGTGAATCTTACAGTGCAAAAATACACTGGGATGACATTGCCACCAGAAATTGGCCTCCCATTTAGCATATGATCTATATCCAACTAAGATCCTTCCAGTGTGAGCTACGTAACTTGCAACTGAACTCTAGTTGGCAAAGAACTTATGCATTGAACTCTGTTACTAAGATAGCTTTACACTAGTTATATAGAAGAGACCTGACATGTATTTATATCTGAAACACTGAGAAGGTTGACTTAATGTTGATCAACTGTAACTTGGTTTTGATATGGTCTTATGCATCTGTACCTCAAGTTAAACTATGTATGTATGCCAATATGCCCCAGATCAAATCAAATTTGCGATGTATAGAGGCTAACATGCTAACTGGGTAAAATATCAGAGTTTGGTGCAGCTTGGAAATTTAGATACTATTTATAATGTTTACTTTAGCTGATGATTGATGAATACAAGTCTCATTATCTCAGTATCTTTAGCTCTTCGGAAGTTATTTATCTGGTCCTTATTATGTTCTGCTTGTTTTAGTTTGCGCGATAGAGCTCAGGTAGAGCAGTTATTGCGGTATATTGTGGAAGAAGCTTCTGTAGATGCTGAAAGCAAACGAGTTTTCAAGTACGATACTCTGACCTCTTTGAGAACCATATATGTTTTGTTCCCAGCTCAAAAAACGTACGGACCTTTGGCTTCTTTGCTAATTTGCTTCTTCTGTGATTTTTTTTGGTGCCATTATTTAGGTTTCCTTTCGTCGCTTGCGAGATATTTACATGTGAGATTGATGTTATTCTTAAAACCTTGGTAGAGGAAGATGAGGTACATGCTTTCTTAACTCTTTTACTTCTTTTCCGGCTTTTGTTGTTATACTTATTCACTAAGTTTCTATTGATTCAATTGCAGTTAATGAACTTGCTCTTTTCTTTCTTGGAACCAAAACATTGTTATAGCACTATGCTAGCTGGGTACTTTAGCAAGGTATCATTTTATAAAGAAAAGAAAATGTTTATGTTGTAATCCTTTGTTGGCTTCAGTTTTTAATGTGTATTCATCTGGTCTACAGTAATCTTGCTAATGTATTTTGAATTCTAATTTTAGCTAGTTGATGGATTTTTGGTCATCTAGGTTGCTGTTTGCCTGATGTTGCGAAAGATGATCCAGATTATAAGTTACATTGAAGTAAGTTGATGCTTTAAGTCTAACACCCCTTAGATTTCTATACTTTCTTTTTGAAATTACATATTTCATAAAATAGTGTCAATTTTAATTGACGACGAATGTTGATCTACGACTATGTACGTATCTCTATATTCATTTTCATTTGATATTTAGATGTTAGCCTTTGTAATCTGAAGTTGTGCAGTATGACAGTATCATTATATTTTATGACTTACTTCACCTTAATAAACTTCAGTTGACGAATGCAACAGTTTTGCTGAAAAATATCTTTTTATTAACTAACACCATGTACACATATTTTATATATGGGGATGGTTATATGAACTCCACTTAAAGTGACTCCAAAAAACCTCCACTACTAAATACAATGAATTAGAAGTTGATTTTTGGTGGAGATGTTCTCCACACAAGAGAGATCATTCTCGCAAAAATTCAGTTCAATTGAAGATGTACAAACTCGTCGAAAAGCATTTAGAATGTTATGAAACTATCTAACGGCCCAGATTTTGACAAGTTTTGACAAGGTTAATTCAATTAAGCTGATTTTTTGTGGGAGTGTTCTCCATCATGTGATGTATATCCCCACAAAAAATTAGCACTCAATTCATCTTGTAAGTCAACTTTTAGGAGTGGAGTAAATTTGGAGTCACTATAAGGTGGAGTTCATATATATATATATATATATATATATATATATCATAAATTTTTAATGGCCTATATCTTCCCTCTTTCCTTTTATTTGTGTATAGGAGTTGATTTATGGGTGCATATTTTAGTTTTAACATTATTGATAAAATTCTGAAAGTAGTAATTTGTTCTCAAGGCAAAGGTGAAAGATGATATGGGATTGTTTCATCTGTTTGTGCTCGTCAATATTACATTACTTACCTAGTTGATTTTTATTAGGCCAATCAGGATGTACTCAGGCGGTTAGTTGATTTGATAGGAATCACACCAATCATGGAGGTCAGTAAATAAAGCACGACAGTTGGATCACTTTAGTCAATGTCTGGCATGTTATCTATTCTAGTTTAGATTTTTGGATTCAATCTTGTGAAGGTTACTTCTCATGCCAAAACCCCTCTCTGCACAGGTTTTGGTTCGTCTTGTTTGTGCTGATGGTCATGTCGATACCACTTCTATGGATGTGATGCCGTGGTTAGCTAATAGCAATCTGTTGGAAATGCTTGTTGATAAATTGAATCCATCTGTAAGTGTTTAGATTGCATGTTATTTTGCATTAATTGTTTACCTAGCGAAATTTGGCGCTTACAAGTTATTTTCTATTGCATAAGCACATCAGCAATCTATAGGCATCATTGATAGGGCAAAAACTCTCCTTTTGCATATTTTTCCTAAACTCTTGTTTCAGAATTGGATTTTCATTTATGGAGAACCCATTGGGTGTAATTGAATTTTACTTAATATCTAAATTGTTCACATTGAAAAGAATAAATCCTTGTAGGCTAAGTGATAATGGTGAGTGGCTGAGTCGGATGCACTCCTTAACTAAAGGGATCATTACAGTCAGGAAGAAGTTTATAAATTGGATGCTAACTGTCTTGTGCGTTGGGTCCATGTGGTTCCTTGCACCTTTTTTTGTCCCTCTGAAGGAAATATCAAAATTCTGGCATAATTAATAATCTATTAGTAGTGATAATATATTGTAGTGATGCGGATGATGATTGGTGGAAGCAACAACGATAAAAATCCATATTTTATATTTTTATTTCTAATTTCGTTCAGTAACATCAACTCCCCTAAACCCAATTACATGCCCTTATTTATAACATGGTTTTACCTTGCTATTCAGATAAACCAATTAAATTAGGCCATGTGGCAACACTAACTGATGTCCTATTTCTTGCAGCCTTGGACTCATGTATTCCCACTAGATGTTCACATCACTTAGTCCCATCATTGATAGGTCCACATAACAAATGTATGTCCCAAATTTAGAGTAAAGGACTAGAAATAACCATTTCATATAAATATATAATACACCGCATCACTATTACTGATTAGCGAAAAAAAAAGTATCACTATTACTTTTTGTATTAGTGAGAGCTTTCTTACAACTGTTTTCTTCGCAAATAAAAAATGATTGTAACAAGCAAAGGGCAATGACACAGTACTATGTCCTTTATCCCATCGGTGATAGTACAAAAAATATATTCACTGCGATTAGATGCCGGCAAGCCAAATGCTATGCTGGTATTGTCACAATTTATCATAAATAAATATTGTTTGCCACTAACTATATTATGCAGTATATGTTTGTCTACTCACAATTCCTCACCCGCTACTATGCTCTTTAACCATAACTTCCTGTGGTCATAGTTGTCAGAAGTGTAGAGTGAGTGACATGTTTTGAGTTTATGAGAGCTGGATTGTTTAATGCTGATTTTTTTTTTTTTTTTTTTTTTTTTTTTTTAGTTTTTCTTTCTGTTTTTGGTCTTGTTCCTGACGGATTTCTCTCACATGGTCAGAATTCTCCAGAAGTTCATGCTAATGCCGCCATAGCTCTCTGTGCTATCAGTCAAAATGCTCCTGCTCTGGCTTCTAAACTCTCTACGCCAAGGTTTTCATTTTGTCTTATATCGCTGGCTAATCCACGTTTTTTAGTTTTCTGGTTTAGTGAAGCACATATAGTCTGAACGTTTATTTCTGTATTTTACTTGTTTGCAGTTTTGTTGCAATGATATTAGCTAATGCACTAGAAGATTCACAATCAAGATCTGGCCTTGTGCACTCACTATCTGTCTGTATTTCTTTGATGGATCGTAAAAGTTTGGCTTCTCCCTTACTTCATTCCGTTCGAAACCAACATTTCTACGAGTCACCTATCACTGAAAACCCTGAGACTATTATTGCTATGCTTCCAAAACTTGGTAAGTTTGGGCTAGTCAGTTAAATTACTTGCAAATTATTTGATCTGTTTTCTGCATTAAGTTTATTTGACCATAGTTACTAGGGTTACAAGTGTATATCGTGATTTAAACTTACGTCACCCTCTTTGTAGATACATATTCATTCTGATTGACTAATGACTAGTATTGTGATTTGTGAAAGCGTGCCTCACCGTCTATGGACTATAAATTTGTTCTAATTATGTTAAGATCATAAAGTATGTCACGTGTTTAATGCTATTGGCATATATCAGCCTATCTTATACATTCATTACATGTTATGTGTCTTACGCCTGGATCACAGTATTGTGAAATGTGTTTCTCAACATGTGGAGTAACCTCTGTTGCCATCTTGTCATGATAAGTTTGTGGGACCGATTTGTAAACATCTTCATATTTGCTGGGTGGTGACGTTAGCTAGTTTTTGTAGATTGTTCATTTGGTTTATTTAGTCTTGCTATATGTATTTTTAGATAAATGAATTCGAAGTTTCTTTCAGCCTTTGCCCTTGACTGTGTTGTTTTCTGAAATGTTGATATGAATTGGAGTCAGACTAAGGTGTGTTTGATTGCATTCTGTGGTAAACCAACTTTTTATTGGGGATTCATCATGAAAAAGAAGTATACAAATTAATTTTTGCCACTTTCAAGAAGTTTCACTAGTAAAATTCTCTTCAAGGTCGGTAAAAGTTTTCTTGCATGTAGGGTGAAGCTTGGTGTTTGACTCCTGTTTGTGCTTTAATTGGTAGTGGATCACTTATCAATACCGATAGTTTAAAGCTTTTAGGAGCGGAGTCGACAGGTTTTTGAGCATTAGACCAACAATGTGTATGAATATGTTTGGAGGTCATAAATGCTTTGTGTGATTGGCCGGGGCATTACTTCTGAATTGTAGTTTCATGGTTTAGTTTGTAATTGGGATAGTATGTATAACAATCTGGTTGCTATGGATGTTCTCATGCAGGTGACTTCCTTATGCTTTTGAATGTCTCTTCTGACGAGAATATTTTATCCACCGCATATGGTGTATTAAGGCCTCCTCTCGGGAAGCATTGCTTGAAGGTCTGTTACTCTGTCCTCACCCTGAGTAAAGAATTACTGTATATTGGTTATTTATTTATATTCAGTTTTTGTTGGAAAAATAGCTTGATTACAAACTATTAATAAAAGTCTGAAGAAACGGTACACCTGTGTAACCTTTTTAACCTCTTGGATAAGGTCGGTAATTAGTAGATCAGAAGCATTTCTTAAATCTTACAAGTACAATTTATGTGGTTTTTTATATAATTGAGTTGTTGGTTTTGATGGCTTTTAACCTGTTGTCAACCTCCAACTACTTGTTTCTTGAAACGATAGTAGGCTTTGATACTATGCCAGTCCGTCTGCAATAGTGAAAAAGTATGCATTGAGTTTGGATACTGCAGATTACATCTTACTTTCAGTTTATAGTCTCTTGAATCCCTTCTTGATCATCAAAACAGCCTAGTAAAATTTATGTTTCTCATTTAACTGACTTGATTGTGTTTTGACTGTTTTAACCAGTTATCAACCTCCAATGACTTGTTTATTTAGAATATTGTATGCTATGCCAGTCCTTGTGATGGTAAAATAATGTGCTTTGAATTCAGATATCGGATTTTTCGCTTACATTTCTCAAGCTTCTCTAATTGTATTCTCCTTTCTGTCAGATTGTGGAGTTTTTTGCGGTGTTGTTGAGGACTCAGAATGAACTTGCTGAGAAAGAGCTGCTTTGTGTAGGAGCCATCAAAAGAATCTTAGATCTCTTTTTTGAGTAAGTAAACCATTATTTCATTTTAGGCCAGATACGTTGAGGCTAGTGGTTAACTGGTTATACTTTTTTTTTTCACAATGTATGCAGGTATCCGTTCCATAACGCATTGAATCACCTTGCAGAGGGTATAATAAAGTCCTGCTTGGAGAGCAAGAATTCTTGTGTTGTTGATCATCTCTTTCAAGAGTGTAATGTAGCTGAAAACTTTCTCCAAACGGACTGTCATGCCATTCTTTCAAGCAATGCAAATCAGGTAGTTAAATTAGCAACTCTTTAAAGAGTTTGAATCCCAACTCTTGCTAATTGGATCTTTTTCCTAATCTTTATTCTTTCCTTTTTGCCTCTGTCTACTGAATTTTGCCTGTTCCGATCTTAAGATTATTTGAATCCCAATCTAATATTTTCCAATCCTGATGATATTTTAAATGTTTGTATGATTTTTTAGTACATTAGGTTAAAATAGGTTTTATTTCAAATGGTAATTATTAGTACTGGGAAGGGCATGGACCATTTATTTGTTTATTTTGTTGTGGGTGGCTATGCGTATGTTTACGTTGCTGAGGGGGATACTATGAGTTGCCTAAGCCCTCTTGGTTGTTCACAAGAAAAAAGGCCCTCTTGGTTTCAATGCAGTGGGATACACGCAATGGAATATTCATTTCTGTTTGTTTGTTTCTGTAACTTTTATTTGATTTTATCTTATATAGTTTAGTTATTCTACTAACAATGAAATTCTATGAATTTTAATTTAGGGATTTTAACACTTAATTTGTCCAAAGAAATTAAATGTTTGACTGTATATGGCTGTTCCTTGCTTAACGCTTCTCTGCCTGTTCCATTTACTTACACTTCCCTTATGTTGGTTTTATCTTGCAGGGCATTGCTCTCCAGTTTTCTCATCAGGTAAAGATGCATGCTCTAGCCCATATGTGGCAGGAAGAGGATTCAATGGACTAGACAGGGTGCTCAGTTGAAACGTTTTTAGGGCAAGTTACATAGGCGTATTATAGTATGAGCTGCAATGTGATGACTTATATATAGTATAGTATGAACGTCTGTTGATGATGCATGCACTGATAGTAAACAATGTCAATTGATGACTGAGACCTTTTTTGCACACAGACGACTGAGACCTTGGAACAAGTATATGAATCGGAAAATTTATGGACTAATGTCTTTGTTTGATGCCTCAGGGAAGAGATTAAATATCTCTTCAGATGCATTTTTGCTATGTCAGCATTAACAGGTGTACTTTTCCTATTTTCCTGTAGTCAACCAAATATTTTGCCAGGTCTACGCAGCGAAGTCTTTCAATTTCAATCCATCTCTATGGTTGGGCATGTGTTTGCTTTGACTTATAGATGAGTTTTTAATTTGGTAAAGATGGGTTGGGAAATCCCCAACGGGTTACTGTTGCAACCTGTGCACGCCACATTACGAAGTGGTTCGATATAGGGGCAAGTAAGTTACGGACACTCGTTTTTAGGACGAGACCGGATATAGAATTATAGACACCAGTTCAAAGAATACTCCTGTTTGTAGGACGGGACCAATAGAGAATGAATGTCTGCCTGTGTAGGCTAACCGCTCTTCTGTGAGGAGATTTTACACTTTCTGTTTCTGAACTTATGTTCAAGGCCTTGCAAATTAGACAAAAATCTCTAAACAAGAGAGCCAATTTCTGCTCATATAAGGGTTAGCCCAAATGAAAAAAACGATTAAACAGACGAAAAATATGCAATTACGGCAGACAATGTTGTTGGTGCACCCAACGAAGCACATTCCTAAATTAGTCGAACAATTGAAGTCATTGACTGAAAATAAGTATCAGGACTTCAGGAGTGCAGCACCATAGTGTTGTCAAGGAAAATTCTAGGTTTGGTAGTTTGGTGTGATTCGGGAGGATAGGAGATCAATTTTGGATAGCAGCAACAACAACGAAGACACATCTTTTTCAAGTGATCCAGAAAACAATAATTCCATGACCACCTCAACATTCTGAGAAAAAATTATGTTTTGTGAACTAAAGATTCTAAATCAGCTTTATTAAATGTAGACTAAGGAGTAAGGATTATGAACCCCTCGTCTTTTAACTTGTAATTGCCATGGTCCATGAACTGAGCTGCAATCCGGGTAGGGAGGGACCTGGTCTCGTTTTCAGGGATTAACACTCAATTTTTGGGCATCTTCTCTCATGGTTTGGGCATTGTTGCCTGTAATTTTGTTTCTGATGTAATGCAGTAACCTCCCAGTGGAACTACCTCAGCTCAAGAATAAACTGAGTCTAAATCAGTTGCTCAAGCTTTCAATGGTTCGATTCCTTGGTCACTCAATCCCAGAACCATTGCAAGCATGCAAAATCGGAAAATTAGTCAGAGGGAAGCTAATTCTAGTGCAGACTCGGCTGCCAAACATGGAGCCTCTTTAGACCAACTTTTGTTAATAGGCTAGAAAATCCTGACCAATTTACTTTGCTGAGGCTGAGTCCAATGGTGTATCCACCTTCTATCTCTATTCCACCAAAAAACAGTATTTTGAGGATGGGGAGTAAATTTTGGTGTCCAATGGTTCAGACCATTCTACGCCACTTCGAGCGGCGCGAAATTACAAATAAAATAAGATAAGAATTCGTCATAATTAGCTTCTGACTTGGTGGGGACACAAAACAATTGACTCCACGCCGAATGATATGTTTGTTAGAAAAATAGATTTGTACAAATCCATTGAGATATAAATGAGTTATTTGTCTCCCAAGTTACCCCACTTGAGATGAAATGGGTTTATCTTGAAACAGTACGTAAAGTGAGAAAAACCTTTTCGAAATAGTGCATTGGTTCGAAACAGTGCATTATGCCGAAAAGGTGCGACCTTTCGAAATATGCACTAGTTCGAAACAGTGCATCATGCCGAAAAGGTGTGACCTTTCGAAATAGGCACTGGTTCGAAACAGTGCTTTATACCGAAATGGTGTGTCTTTTCGAAACATGTGATTTTTCAAAGAGTTGCTTACTTTTTTCCAAGAGTCACTGTGTTGTTTCGAAGAGGCACCACTCACCTATAAATAGTGGATGAATTTGGAGAGAAAAACACACCAGATCACACAGAGTTCTGATCTTTCTCTTCTCCCCCTGTTCTTAGTCAAATACTATGTTGTGTTCGCTAATTCTATAGAATTGAAGTGCTAGCTTTCTATAGAAAGAAATCCGTTCTATCTTGGGAGACAGTTTCCCATCAACCTTCAAGCACCGTGAGGGGGAAAATCTGTCTTAAGGACATAGTGAATCTTTACTAGGCTTGGATTTAATAATTAGTAAATTAAGTTCATTAGTTGAGCTAAATGTTTGTTCATGATATATTTGTTATATCAATTTGATTTTCTTGTTTACTTAACAATAAGTATATTTTTGGAATAAGTTTCCTACAATGCTTAACCCATTTTACGCCATTTGCATTTCTTCAATTTGGCTCCAATTCATCTGGCGTAGAATGCACTTTGCATTCTTCAAAAACACTCTCAATATATAGAGAGTGATATTCGGATGAAGGGTAAAAACCGCCGCTCCCCACACCACTTTTGTGAGGATATGGGGCAATTGGACATAGCCTAAGAGCTGTATATCTAGGCATCTAGCTATAATTGATGGATCTGAAATCCCACTCTCTCGTACACCTTCATTTCAATTAATGTACTACACAACTCTCCTGCAAAAAAGGAAAGGGTTAACTAAGAATGAAGCTCTCTGTTGGTAGAGAAAGTCCAATGGGGAGCTGCTAAAAGGTGCCACATAGGTTTTTTAGCTTGCCCAACCAAATTTGGCTGCCCAAAATAAAAATAAAAACCATTCTAATCACGTTTTTTAGCAGCTGTTAAGTTTGTCTGTTAAGTTGTAATGGCGTTTGTATAGTCCAGACCATTCTAACAGCTAGACACGGCTAGGTTTTATAAAATTGCATATTTATACACAACTACTTCACATAACTCTCTCACAATTTGCTCACAATTCTCACAAAATTTCTATCTACTCTAACTACAATAAATACTACTCCAACTACAATAATGGATCAAAATGAACAAACAACCACATCAAAAGGAAAGAAATCTACTACAAGGTCCGCAAATTTCTCAATTAAAAAAGACGAGGCTCTTTGCAAAACACGGATATATGTTAATGAAGATCTAATTGTTGGTGCGGGGCAACGGGTCACATACTATTGAGAGAGAATATACGAGAATTTTTGAGAGAGAGTTGACGAAAACAACAAGAGAACCAAAGATTCGGTGTCTACTTGATTTGGATACATTCAACAAGCTCGCAACCGATAGGCAGAAATTATCTCCACTTTAGAGAGGAGTGCAAGAAGTGGCACTAACGATCCAAGATCGGTTGGTCGATGCAAAATCAACATATTTGTTGGCTCATAACTCATACTTTCAATTTGAACATTATTGGGTCCTCCTCAAGGATAGTCATAAATGGAATGAAGAATTGGAGAACAGTCCACCACTACAATGAGGAGACAAGCCAACATTATTTTGGAGGTAGATGACGAAGTCGTGCCGTCAACTCTTGATGGCGTTCCAATTGATCCATTTCCTACACAAGTTGGGGATGGAAGTAGAGGTAGAACGAAGTGGAAGTAGAACCAAGAAAAAACGGTCACTGAGAACAAAGGGTGAGAAAGAAAGGTTGAAGAAAGGATGAGAGAATTATAAGATGATGGAGAAGTATTTGACGCAAATGACGAATGTCACCGCCAATAATGTGAAGTTGATGGAGCTCAAGAAGTGGAAAGAAAACAACAAAATATTAGCACAAGATATTTCGACTCTTGAGTTGGAAGTTGCCGAATATTTCAAGATGATAAAATTAGAGATAATTCGCCAAAAGAGAGATAGTGGATCGTTTGGAACTCCAAGTGGTGCTTCTAATGGTGGTGGTGCTTCTACTACTTAGATTAATTTCAATTAATGTTGTTAGTTCTTTCATTTCTATTAGTTCATTTATAATATTGTAATTTCAATTTTAAGTTTTAATATAATGTAATTTTCATTTGAATTATCTTGAAACAACATGAAGTCAAACATAGATAATACTCAAACTATAGAACAAACAAAGATAATACTCACTAACATAAATAACTCTCATATTACATACATTTCTTGATCCGCACGATATTGCCAAAGGTGATTGATAAGGTCAACTTTTAGTTGAACATTAGTTTCTCCACTATGAATACGACGAATTGTATTAAGCCTTCTTGCAATTTCGTCATGTTGATTCCCTACAATATGTAGTGCGACTGGGGGCTCCCAAGAAACGTCAATTTACCAATCTTCAATATCAATCTCTCGTTCATTCTCAACAATCATATTATATAAAATGATACACATTTTCATTATCCGATTAATGTCATTCCTACTCCACATTCGCCCCCGCCTCTTGATTATCCCCAACCTAGCTTGTAAGACACAAAATGCATGCTCGACATCTTTTCAACACGCTTCTTGCATCTTAGCAAAGAATCCCAGCCTCCAGACCATTTGAGTTGTTGCGCAAAGATTGTTTGAACAAGTGTAGCCAATTTAGGATAAATCCCATCGGTTAGATAGTAACCCATTTTGTATTGGTGACCATTCACGGCGTAATTGCAACGAGGAGCATCATCACGCATCAGATTGTCAAAGAGGTGAGAATGTCGAAGTATGTTGACGTCATCATTATTTGAACCCACCATACCAAAAAATGCGTGCCAAATCCACAAGTCTCTATCAACGACGGTTTCCAAAATTATTGTAGGTTTCTTCTTATGTGCTACATGTGTATCTTGCCATGCTGTAGGACACATTTTTTTATTGCCAATGCATACAATCCAAGCTTCCAAACATATCTGGGAAGCCACGATTTTCACCTTTTTGAATTAAACAATGAATGTCTTCTTCATTTGGAGCCCTCAAATATTCTTCTTCGAAGACCGCCATCACGACATCACAGAAATGCATCAAGCTTTCGAAAAGAGTGCTCTTTGCTATTTGGACGTATTCATCCCACACATCTGCACCATAACCATATGCAACCAACCGACTTTTCCATACTCGTCAAATATGACTTTCCAATGCCATCAATCTTGTATGTGAAATACTTGTCATGGTTGGAGATAACTTTCAAGATTTGGAGAAAGAGATGGTGTTGCATCCTAAACCTCCTACGGAAGACATCAAGGGGATACTCGGGTTTTGCACGAAGTAATCCCTCATAATCCTATTGTGAACCTCGATTTGATCATGATAAATGTATTTTCTACCGGTGACTGAGCCTCGATGATCACGACTAACTTTGTGCATGTCTTGCTACAACGAGAAGATAGATAAGAACATGTTCTGATCGTCATTCACCATGTTCTCTTCTTCGAATGAGGACTTCTTCGGATGAGGAACTTGATTCAACATAGCGAGAAGAATAAGCCATTTTGAATGTGAGAAAAATGTTGCAAAATTGAGAATGGTAAGGCTTTGATGGTACAATGAAAAAAAAAGTGTGAGTGAAGGAGAATATTAAAAATTTGTGGTCTATAAAGTTGACACAATAAATAAAATTGGTGGAATGGATGGATGTGATTGAAATGAGAAATGGAGTTCATTAGAACAATGGATAGATGTGATTGAAATGGTATAAATGAAGTTAGTTGAAGCTGTGAGGGTTGAGGCTTTGATGACAAGGAAATGCATCTAAGTGAAGAATTTGTTGAATTTGGCTAAGTAAAAATTGTGTTGTGTCTGGCAGGTACGTACGACAGACTTATATTTAAAATTGTTGTCTGTACACAAATTACCAACAGACGGCAAAAACTGTGTCGTCCGTCCCCCGACAACTTATTATGGTAGCTGATAGACAAGGCCGCAAATTGGCTGGGTTTATCACACCAGCCAAATTTAGGACCCTTCTAACAGCCCCTTTGGAATGACATTTTGGTGTTTGGGGTGCTAATATGACACTTTAAAAGCCCATATAGTACCCCATTGGACTTGCTCTTACAGTGCAGACAGTCTTCTAGCTCAATTTCTAACATTTGCATAAAGAAAAGGTTAGACGAAAATATACATTGCATTGGAACGATTTGTATCTTTTACAGAATTAAAGATACCTCTCTGTTATGGCCTGCTTTCTGCGTTACTTTGGAACACCGTACCTCTTTCTTAACATACTTCTAAACGATGTGTGAAGGAAAGTAATAGCCTAACTTATGAGAAATGATACTGCATTTAAGCTACATGTTAAGCTCAGATCAACTTCCTCATGGAAATTCTGGTGGAGAAGTTGACTTGAACTACCCTGTTTTGGAAATTTTGATATTAAAGGACTGCCGCCATTGGCATCTAAATCTTTGATTATATATATCTGCTCCTCCACTAAACAGCTCGGTTGTTCATAATTCAGGTATTAGTACTTGCACGATCAAAATATGCATGCTCTCCCCCATACTCACACCACTAAAGTTATATGGCTCTTTTTACCAGTACACTGTACACTAAAGAGAACACATCCTCTCTACTTCATTCTTCCACTCAGTGCCGGCCCTGAGTTTCTGGTGGCCCGAAGCCAACTCTTAAAATGTGGCCCTATATGTATAAATTCACATGTCAAAAACAAAAATCAATGCATTTTTTGCCTAGTGTTATTATTTGTTATCTTCTCTTTTTAGTCGATTTTTTTTTTTTTTTTTTTTTTTTTTTTTACAAATAAGATTTTATGTATCTTTTGACTTCGTAAGATGTGAAATAACAAGTGGATTTAATAATTTCATTAGCCATATATAAGCTACAATTAAGCCTATAATTATATTGTTCTTATTAGTAAATGTATATTGCAAAATGTGTTAAACTGTTTCAGTGGACTCTGGTGGTGGACTGGTGGCCCCTTATTTTGCCAAAATAATGGAGGCCCAAAGCGCTTGCTTGTGTGGCTTTGCCTCAGGGCCGGCACTGCTTCCACTGGAAGAGTTTATGTTTATTATCATTGCATACTGATCAGTTAGTTACGGACTTTTTCTTCTTCTTATTCGAAGATGAAGGTTTCTTGGAAATTTAATTTTACAGTAACAACCTTGGACAATGAAACGGAGTAGTGTACTTGCATGGCTAGCTCCATGTCCCACAAAGTATATCCATTATCCAGTTTGGTTTTCAAGATGAGGATCGTTATCTTATCCTTGAGTCTGACTGTCTGAGCAGGCTTATTATTATTAAAACCAAAACAGAAAAAAATAAAATAAAATAAAAAATCATGAACTCGCAGGGGCTTCAAGCCTTCCATATAGGTTTACATTTCACAGTGTATAACTGAGATGTGCAGATCTCATCGACCTGCATAATCAGTGAAAATGGTCTCATCTTCCCTTCTAATTATGAATCCTACATGCATCTTTACAAACTGCAATTTGGCATCGCCTAAGGCGCCAAGGCCATAAGGACGTCTTTGGATCTCTTAATATTATGTTCACCAGTTTATAATGCTTAGCGCCTTGGTGTGTTTCTTAAGATAATACTTCACTATATATAAAACGAAAGTACAAGAAACAACGCAAAACAGGAACCCAAGGAAAAATGCACGAAGTAAATATAAATTCAAGTATTCAACTCATGAGTAAATATAAGTTACCAAAGGATTGTACGTAGCTAGCTAGTAGTAGATTCTTACTTTTGCGGGCAGCAAAATAAACTTCTAGCCTTGCCTTGATGGGTGAAGAACAAGCTGGCTCGCTTGATTCTATACTTATTGGATCCTCATCACTCTCACCAAGTGGTAGGCACGTATATATAGGACGACTAATGCGTCCCCTACAAGCTCTCAGCAAGTTCTGTCGTGGTGGTGGAGGAGCAACGTTACTAGATGGAAGTGATAAATCTCTGATTTTCTTCAGACATTCTTTCTGCAAATCCTCTTGTAGATCATTATAGCAACAACCTCGCAGATCAAGATTTTCGAGATGAGGACAACCCTTGATAATGGCTCGCAAGCCTTGATTTGTCACGCAATTGGATTGAACTGAAGAATAGGTTTTGGGTATGTATTTATAATTTTGGAAAAAAGAAAAAGAAAATTAAAAACTGGGCCAAGGCCCAAGAGTTGTCTTTCCGCCTACTCTCTCAAAGCAGGAAGAACCACCTTACTGAAGACTATAGCACAGTCTATTCCAATATACTCTGTGTCCAGTGACTTTGTTGGATAAAATGGATGAATATAAGAGCAGACCCCTTCACACTTGGAAATGGAAGGTCATATGTAGGAAGAAGGTGAATGGTGGCTTAGGGCTAAGATCATTCAGAGATGGTAATATTCTAAGCTCTTATGTAAAATAATCACAAATGAGAACTGTATCTGGACAAAAATTATGAGAGCAAAACGGAGTACTTGGTGACAATGCATTCACCAGAGAATCTTAAGAGATGTAGTTCATTCAGTTATTTAAAACATATAACTGAATATTAAGTGGCGCCAAATTGTTGCGGAAAACAATACCAATCGATCCCCACTGAGATAGTTTGTACTTGGACAATCTACTACTCCAATAAAAAAAACTAATCTTTCATTACAACTAACAACCACAATCCTAATCTATGGATATAACAATCACAAACAAGCAATAGAAATATAAAGCAAGTAAAACATACCACAACACAAAGATGTACCGTGGTTCGGTCAATGATGCCTACTTCCACAAGAGCTAATCCTTTTATAAGTATGGAAAGTAAGATTATAATCACTCCTCTCAAGTCTCTCCACCTTACTAGATCACTCCTCTCTCTTTACAAACTTTTATCTTTGCAAGAGTTTTCTCTCAATTTTGATTGCTCTCAAAATTGGGTTTCTATTCAAGACTTGGTTTTCCAAAACCTAACTTCTGTTTTTATATTGCGCGCGAAATTTCGCATTACTGTGGAAAAAATCAGAACCCACAAGTTTTAGACATGAGCTAGGGCTCGATAGGAAAATCTGAAAATTTCATGCTCTTATTTTTCCAGCTCAAAAGTCCAAGAACTTTCGTGGCGCGCCTGGTGAAGACCATGCTCAAGTTCTGAATTCTTCTAAGGCATGAGAATGAGCGCGACACCGCGCCTTCCCCAAAGCATATTGAGCGTGACGACCGCGCCTTCAACTATACTGATTAGATGCCTTCTTCCTCACGCTCTAATGGTGAGGGATAAAACCAACAATCTCCCCCTCTCAATCTATGAGGGGGATACCTCCATGCATTTTCAAATAAACAGGAGGAGTGTGCTATCATTCCGGCGGTAGCACAACAAACATCAAACTTATCTTTCGGTAAGACTTTGGTTATCATATCCGACCCGTTCTTGTCGGTATGGATCTTCTCAATGCATAAATGCTTGTCTTTGAGGACTTCTCTAATCCAATGATAACGCACATGTATGTGTTTGGATCTAGAATGAAACTCGGATTCTTGCTCAAATGGATGGCGCTTTGACTATCACATAGAACTACAAACCGTTTATGCTTTAGCCCTAGTTCATCGAAGAACCTCTCATCCATAGCATCTCTTTGCAACACTCAGTGGTTGCAATATACTCGACTTCTGTGGTGGAGAGGGCAACACACTTTTGCAACTTAGATTGCCAAGAAATTGCTCCCCCTGTGAAAGTAAACAGATAACCAGAGGTGGACTTCATAGAGTCAACATCACCTGCCATGTCTGCATTTGTGTAACCTTCAAGCAAGGTTTTACTCCCACTATAACATAAACACGCTTTGGAAGTGCCCTTGAGATATCTCAATATCCACTTAACACCTTCCCAATGCTCTTTACCCGGATTTGACAGAAAACGGCTTACAACACCAACGGTGAAAGTAATATCCGGTCTTGTACACACCATTGCATACATCAAGCTGCCCACTACAGATGCATAAGGAATCTTTTCCATTTGACTCTGCTCATGCTCACCCTTTGGACACATATCTTTGGTCATGCAAAATTGGCCACCAAGTGGACAACTGACTGGCTTTGCTTGATCCATGTTGAATCTCTTCAACACCTTCTCAATGTAGCTTTCTTGAGAAAGCCACGACTTTCCACTCTTTCTATCACGAGTGATCCGCATCCCAACTATCTGCTTTGCTTGACCCAAATCCTTCATCTCAAAGGACTTACTCAAGTCTTTCTTCAGCTTGGATATTTTGTTGATGTTCTGGCCAACTATCAACATATCATCCCCATACAACAAAAGCACTATGAAATCCCCATCTGGAAATTTATGAACAAACTAACAATGATCAGAAGTGGACTTCATGTAGCCATGCTTCACCATAAAAGAATCAAACTTTATGTACCACTGTCTCGGTACCTGCTTCAACCCATACAAACTCTTTATCAGCTTGCATACTAGGTGCTCCTTGCCTTTGACTTCAAACCCCCCTAGCAAGTCCATGTAGACATCTTCTTCAAGGTCTCCATGAAGAAAAGTTGTCTTGACATCTAGTTGCTCAACCTCTAGGTTCATACTTTTGGTCAGACCTAATACCACCCTGATAGAAGTCATCTTAACTACATTAGAGAAAATTTCATCAAAGTCAATACCTTTTCTTTGACCGAATCCCTTCACAACAAGGCGAGCTTTATGCCTTAGGTGTGAATTATTCTGCTCATGCTTGACTTTGAAAATCCACTTATTCTTGGGAACTTTTCTTCCTTTCGGTTTCTCAACTAAGTCATAAGTGTGATTCTTATGCAAAGAATCTATCTCATCATGCATGACCTTCAACCACTTTTCTTTGTTTGTACCTTCAAGAGCCTCTTGATAGTACATATGTTCTCCACCATCAGATAGTAAAACATACGTATGTGGTGGATACTTGGTTAAAGCTTGTTTCTCTCTCCCAGACCTCCTTGCCCCATCTTCTTGTGCCTTAGGAGGATGCACTTCTGCTTGCTCAGGTGGTGGTTCATGCACTTCATCTGCATCTTCTATATCAATAGGTTTTATCCCATCATGAGCAATAAGATCATCATCATGAGCTTCAAACCCATGGTTCTCTGCATTCTCAATGCCTTTTGCACGTTCCACAGTAAGAACTTCTGGTTCTGAATCAACAAGATCATTAGTGAAAGCTTCTAACTTCTCACCATCTTCAATGTCTACTATGGTTTGGTCTTCCAAGAATACAACATCTCGACTTCGGATTACCTCCTTATTAATCAGATCATAAAGTTTGTAGCCAAACTTCTCATCCCCATAACCCAAAAAAATGCACTGCTTAGCTTTGTCATCAAGCTTGGATCTCTCATCCTTTGGAATATGAACAAATGCCCTACACCCGAATATCCTCAAGTATCCATAATTAACATCTCTGCCTGACCATACTCTCTCTAGATAATTACTATTCAGAGGCTTCGAAGGCGATAGGTTGATTACATGTACGGCTGTGCGCATTGCTTTTACCCAGTAACTTCTAGGTAACTTAGAGTGAGACAACAATCATCTCATTCTCTCTACAATGGTCCGGTTAATCCTCTCGGCTATACCATTGTGTTGCGGAGTCTTGGGAACGGTCTGCTCATGACGAATCCCATGACTCTTGCAATACTCTTTAAATGGCCCAATGTACTCACCCCTATTATTTGAGCGAATACACTTCAAAGGCTTCCCTGTCTCTTTTTCCACCATGCTCTGGAAAGTTTTAAACACACCAAATACTTCATCCTTGGTCTTCCGACTATATGCCCATATCTTTCTTGACGCATTACCAATGAAAGTCAAGAAGTACAAAGCTCCCCCATGGGACTTTACTTTCATAGGACCACAAAAGTTTGTGTGTACTAGCTCAAAGATATTGTCCTTTCTGTGAGAGGGGAATCTTTGGAAAGACACCCTGTGTTGCTTTCCTATCAAACAGTGAGTACATCTATTTAAATGTGTACCTTTGATGTTTGGCAAGGCCTTTTGCTTGGCAAGAACTTCCATGCCTTTTTCTCCCATATGACACAGTCTCTTATGCCATAGTTCGGAGGAAGCTTCTTCTTGTGCCGCATTTAACTCCGCTTTACACAAACTAGCTTGTGTCTTGTAAAGAGAGAAAATTTTCTTCCCTTTGGCTACTACAATGGAACCTCTGCTCAGTTTCCATACCCCGTTACCAAACGAGTTTTGAAAGCCATCATCATCTAACTTCCCAGTGGAAATTAGGCTTAACCGAATGTCAGGGACATGTCTTACATCCTTGAATGTCAAGGTGTAGCCGACATTGGTTTCTACATGAATCATCCCCAATGCCTACAATCTTCGAGACGCCACTGTTACCCATCTTTACCTCACCAAATTCACCACAGCTGTAGGTAGTGAAGATTCCCCTGTATAGTGTGACGTGATAGGATGCTCCTGTATCTATCACCCACTTTGTATCATGGCATGAGGTACTAACACAGCACTCACCACAATCTGACACAATTCCCACTAGATCATCGTCTATTAGTGCGGTAGTATCTCGGCCTGTGTTTCCGTTTCTCTTTACTATGTCTTCATATACACAGTTATTCTTCACATCCCTCTTCAGTGTTCTACACTCATATCTGAAGTGACCCTTGATGGCACATTAATAACATTGTCTCTCTGCCTTAGGAGTTCTAGTTTCACCCCTAGATTTGCTTCTGTCATCACCTCTAGAATGAGATGATTTTATGCTCTTACCTCTCCCTCGCTTCTCTGTGACAAGGATCTCTCAATAAGAGGAGCTGCTTCGTGAACCCCTTCTTGTCTCCTCATTCAACAATGCCCCGATAGCCATCTCCATGGACATGATTCCATCCTTAGCGGCCCCGTTAAGAGAAACTGCTAAAGTCTCCCAACTATCGGGTAGAGAGTTTAATAATAACAAATTAGCCTCAACTTCGTCGCCCATATCAATCTTCATCAAGTGTAACTGATTGATGGTATTCTGTACTTCATTAAGATGCTCAGACATTGAAGAACCTTCTTTGTACTCTGTGTTAGTCCAAAATAGAATGAAGAATTGGAGAGCCGGTCCACCACTACAACGAGGAGACAAGCCAACATCATTCTGGAGGTAGATGACGAAGTCATGCCGTCTACACCCACAACGTTGTCGACAACTCTTGGTGGCATTCCAATTGATCCATTTCCTACACAAGTTGGAGATGGAAGTGGAGGTAGAACGAAGTGGAAGTGGAACCAAAAAAAAAATAGCCACCGAGAATAAAGGGTGAGAAAGAAAGGTTGAAGAAAGGATGAGAGAATTATAAGATGATGGAGAAGTATTTGATACAAATGATGAATGTCGCCGCCAATAATGTGAAATTGATAGAGCTCAAGAAGTGGAAAGAAAACAACAAAATATTAGCACAAAATACTTCGACTCTTGAGCTGGAAGTTGCCGAATACTTTAAGATGATAAAATTGGAGATAATTCGCCAAAGGAGAGATAGTGGATCGTTTGGAACTCCAAGTGGTGCTTCTAGTGGTAGTGGTGCTTATACTACTTAGATTAATTTCAATGTTGTTAGTTCTTTCATTTCTATTAATTCATTTCTAATATTGTATTTTCAATTTTAAGTTTTAATGTAATTTTCATTTGAATTATCTTAAAACAACATGAAGTCAAACATAGATAATACTGCAAACTATAGAACAAACAAAGATAATACTCACCAACATAGACAACTTTCATACTACATTTCTTGATCCGCACGATATTGCCAAAGGTGATTGATAAGGTCAATTTTTAGTTGAATATTAGTTTCTCAACTATGAATACGACAAAGTGTATTGAGTCTTCTTGTAATTTCCTCATGTTGATTCCCTATAACATGCAGTGCGACTGGGGGCTCCCAAGAAATGTCAATTTACCAATCTTCGATATCAATCTCTCTTTCATTCTCAACAATCATATTATGTAAAATAATACACGTCTTCATTATCCGATTAATATAATCCCAACTCCACATTCGCCCCCGCCTCTTGATTATCTCTAACCTAGCTTGTAAGACACGAAATGCACGTTCGACATCTTTTCAACACGCTTCTTGCATCTTAGCAAAGAATCCCAGCCTCTATTTGAGTTGTTGGATGAGAGATTGTTTGAACAAGTGTAGCCTATTTAGGATAAATCCCATCGGTTAGATAGTAATCCATTTTGTATTGGCGACCATTCACGGTGTAATTGCAACGAGGAGCATCGTCACACATCAGATTGTCAAAGAGGTGAGAACGTTGAAACATGTTGATATCATCATTGTTTGAATCTGCCATACTAAAAAATGCATGCCATATCCACAAGTCTCTATCAACGACGACTTCCAAAATTATTGTAGGTTTCTTCTTATGTGCTACATATGTACCTTGTCATGCTGTAGGACATATTTCTTATTGTTAATGCATACAATCCAAGCTTCCAAACATATCCAAGAAGCCACGATTTTTACCTTGTTGAATTAGATGTTGAATGTCTTCTTCGTTTGGAGCCCTTAAATATTTTTCTTCGAAGACCGCCATCATGGCATCACAAAAATGCCTCAAGCTTTCGAAAAGAGTGCTTTTTGCTATTTGGACGTATTCATCCCACACATCTGCACCATAACCATATGCAACCAACCGACATTTGCATACCTGTCAAACATGGCTTTCCAATGCCATCAAACTTGTATGTGAAATACTTGTCTTGGTCAGAGACGACTTTCAAGATTCAGAGAAAGAGATGGTGTTGCATCCTAAACCTCCTACGGAAGACATCAAAGGGATACTTTAGGTTTTGCACGAAGTAACCCCTCATAATCCTATTGTGAGCCTCGATTTGATCACGATAAATGTACTTTCTACCGGTGACCAAGCCTCGATGATCACGACTAACTTTGTGCATGTCTTGCAACAACGAGAAGATAGGTAAGAACATATTCTGATCGTCATTCACCATGTTCTCTTCTTCAGATGAGAAACTTGATTCAATATAGCGAGAAGAATAAACCATTTTGAGTGCGAGAATAAAGGTTGCAAAATTGAGAATGGTAAGGCTTTGATGGTATAATGAAAAAAAAGTGTGAGTGAAAGAGAATATTAGAAATTTGTGGTCTATAAAGTTGACACAAGAAATAAAATTGGTAAAATGGATGGACGTGATTGAAATGAGAAATGGAGTTCGTTAGAACAATGGATAGATGTGATTGAAATGGTATAAATGAGGTTAGTTGAGGCTGTGAGGGTTGAGGCTTTGATGACAAGGAAATGCATGTGAATGAAGAATTGGTTGAATTTGGCTAAGTAAAAATTGTGTTAAGTGTCTGGAAGATACGTACAACAGACTTGTATTTAAAATTGTTGTATGTACACAAATTACCAACAGAAGGCAGAAACTATGTCGTCCGGCCCCAGACAACTTATTATGACAGCTGATAGACAAGGCCGCAAATTGGCTGGGTTATCACACCAACCAAATTTAAAACCCTTCTAATAGCCCATTTGGAATGACATTTTGGTGTTTGGGGTGTTATATGACACTTTAACATCCCATATAGCACCCCATTGAACATGCTCTTACTGTATAGACAGTCTTCTAGCTCAATTTCTAACATTTGCATAAAGAAAAGGTTAGACGAAGATATACATTGCATTAGAACGATTTGTATCTGTTACAGAATTAACGATACCTCTATGTTATGGCCTGCTTTCTGCGTTACTTTGGAACACCTCTTTCTTAACATACTTCTAAACGATGTGTGAAGGAAAGTAATAGCCTAACTTATGAGAATGATACTGCATTTAAGCTACATGTTAAGCTCAGATCAACTTCCTCATGGAAATTCTAGTGGAGAAGTTGACTTGAACTACCCTGTTTTGGAAATTTTGATATTAAAGGAATGCCGCCATTGGAATCTAAATCTCTGATTATATATATCTGCTCCTCCACTAAACAACTCGGTGGTTCATAATTCAGGTATTAGTACTTGTCGATCAAGATATGCATGCTCTCCCTCACACTCACACCACTAAAGTTATATGGCTCTTTTTACCAGTACACTATATACACTATAGAGAACACATCCTCTCTACTTCATTCTTCCACTGGAAGAGTTTATGTTTATTATCATTGCATAGTGATAAGTTAGTTACGGACTTCTTCTTCTTATTCGAAGATGAAGGTTTCTTGGAAATATAATTTTACAGTAACAACCTTGGACAATGAAACGGAGTAGTGTACTTGCATGGCTAGCTCCATATCCCACAAAAGTATTTCCTAACAATGCCACGGACCGCCTGTTTGGTTTTCAAGATGAGGATCGTTATCTTATCCTTGAGTCTGATTGTCTGAGCAGGTTTATTATTATTAAAGGGGTTCTTCTTGAATGGGACGTTGACTTAAAGATTAGGACAACATAACCCGTTGAATATTGCAAAGATGATTTATTCCACTGCCAGACGTGGCCCCCACTTACTGATTGTATGAAATATCCCTAATACCCTTCAAGGTATTAGTGTTTTGTTTTTAGTAAAAATGATATATGATTATACGAATTTACATATACCCTTGAACATCTCCCACCCTCTTGTCACATCTCTTCGTACCTAGTACATCAGAAGTTATTTTCTCTCTCCTATTCCTACCTAAATAGGACGTTTCTTCTTCTCTCTCAACACCTTACACTCCTGAGTACACAGTCACCAATGAAAACTCCCTTTGTTCCCGCCCAAATTCCTTTCCCTCTTTTTTCTCCTACCATAGTGACCAAATTGTATTGAAAATGTTTGGGAACTTCCCTATTGTCTTATATTTTAGTTTCGTTGTTGTGAAATGGAGTTCTTGTATAGGAAATGTATGACAGGGCCTGCTTTATCGTTTTAATCAAAGATATGGTTTTGTTAATCCCATTATAAGTATATGGTAGAACAAAGTAGTTTTTATCAGTACAAAAGTTTACCCGTAAAAAAGAAAGATGTTAATGTGACGGTAGAACACAGTAGTTCTAGTTTTTATGTGTTGTACAAATGTATACCTGGGTAAGAACAAATATGTGTATGCCCAAAACTCAATATCGAAAGAGAGAAGTCAAAACTTGTAGTGGAGTATGATCTTGCCCATATATAAAGTACCAATATACAAACAAATCTAAGAAGCACCACGTGAGCAGCTTCAATAATTAGTACTGGAATGCTATGATGTTGTTTATAAAATGGTAATATGAGCAGAGGCATCAGAGATCAATTTATTTCCAAAGAAGATTATTTCCAAAGAAGGTTTATAATGTCTCAATAGTATTGTATGTTGTTTTAGTCTAGAAAATAGATCACGTGGGAAAGAAAGATCTATATAAACTTTCAATTCGTGGCATACTCCAGTTGACGGCATGTTGTCTTTGTTTAGGTGATGTTAGTAGTGTAGACAAAAGTACTTAATTAAGAATATTAATCTTAATTAAAGCAATTAAAAACAAAATCCAGTAGCACGTAGTTTAGTTTGTCCATCCAGGGACTCAAGCACTGCATTTTTGTGTTTTTTCATGGTCAACCCCGATTATACCATTTTGTTCAACCCGGCAAGCAGGTCAAGCCACAGGCAAGCAAGTCTTTGGCCACCGTATTTCTGATCATGGCCCCAGTTCGGGTGAAATTGAGACGCTGATTTTACAGTGGCTGATCTGCAAAAGCCAGTACGAAGACCCCACAATTGTAAGAATTTGTTTGTTTTACACAGTCGGGGTATTTGATATTCCACTTTTTCTGGAGCTTCAATTTTGGTATACAACCTTTGTAGAGCATTAAGAAGGCATACTGAAGCAGGGTACCGAGCTTTTTGAGGCTGGGTGTAGGGTCGGCGATAGGCTCCACCAGCGAATCATATATCCAGCAAGTCCAAGTGGGGAAGTTGAAGACCACCAGTGTCCAATGCATGTTTGAGATATTGAAGGCCATCATCATGCCCTTAGATTTGGTGATGTATGGGATGCGGGTGTTTTGTTGGAGCATATCTCTGAAGGTCATCTTTTGGTTCGATGAAAGGTTGGAAGCAAGGACAGAAATCTTTTGTTCCGTAGTCAGGCTCGGATCAGTAAGTCTCACTTCAATAGTCGCATACAATGACTCCCAGCTGACCTGTATCAGTTGAAACAAAAGTTATTTGCACGGTCTCAGAAAGCCTAGAAAAGTACAAGAAAAGAAGTTGGTTTCGATCAAATAACCGGGATCAGTGTATCGGGGATGACAATGTAGGACTGCGACGAATCACGTTTTATGAGTAAATCATCAGAGTTGGCAAGTCTGTTATAGGCCCTGTCAAGAAGCTCCATGTAGAGCGAAATGACCTTGGCGACAAAAAAAAATAACGAATTTATCAATAGGACGAAATGAGTTGCGAATAAAGTTGGGTAAGTTCAGAGTAGCCGTTGACATACCTCATCATTTAGCCACTGATTAGGGCTAAGCAAGTGGTATGTGCTCATGCTTAAGTCCAAACCCCGACCATTAAACCTGAGCTTTACAGAGTTAGAAACACCGAACTTTAATAGGTCGCGTTCATGGTACCACCAATACAACTGTGCAAGGTATTTTGGATCAGTGCAAAATGCGGGCATATTTCTCCTGGTAACAATGGAGGAATTCCTCTTTATTAATGGGCCACCCACAATCATGTGTTCTATAAGCTTCTGATCACATAATTTGGCAGCTTGCTCCTCCAGATCACTGAATTTATTCCACCGATTCAACTGAGTAACTCCTAGAGCAGCATGACTAGAACTCCCAGAGCAACTCACAGTACCATGATTGACAATTTCTTCCTGACCCAGAACTTTCCCATCGGTAACCTAAGAAAAAATCAAAATCATAAGAGATAGTAAGTATCTTGTCTCGACAGGGGAACATAAAGTGTTATGATAATAACAATATGATATGTGACACTTTAATATATTTTGAAGATCTCCCCACAGTCATTACCAATGGAGTTTTAATCCCACAAGCCACCTACGTAAATTATGGTTAGAAGTCAGAAAGGAACCCCAAAATGTCTTAGAATTGCCACATAATGTACTACTTAGTGTTTGGTACATATTTAAATGACCTTGTCAGCCTATTCCACCTTTGTAGCAGCAGTTGGTCCAATTTAGACTTCAGATATTTGACCCTTCACATCAGCAGTTTTTTCAACATCATTTTTAAAAGCTAAACCATTGATATCAGCAGTTTTATCTCCCGCATCAAAGTCCAAACCCCAACCACCTTGGCACAGATAGTACTCTTCCTCAGTAATCCCATACTATAACCAGTCCTTTGCTATTCTTTTCCTGATATATGTTCGCCTTTTCGATGCAAAGACAGGCGGCAAATTTCGGAGTAGGCAGTCTGCAAAGGCAAGGGTGAACGCGCCACAGCTGTTGTTGTCGTCCTATTTGGCGCATTTCGCAAACTCCAGATTCCGCTGACTACCCAATTTGGCTATGTCTATACATCCACTATCCAGGCTCAGAAGTGTGTAAGGAAGCACTAACAACAACTTGGTTAAACGTGGTGTTGGGTCAAGAACCCAGGTGGCACCATCCTTCGGCTTCTCTAATGAGTCGTAGATTTGAACACCCCACGTGACAAAGTTAACAACGATGAGGATCCAATGCACTCCTTCAACATTCACCGTCATCATCAACCCATGGCAGTTTCTCAAATGTTGCCCCGAATTGTCAAGCCGAACCAGTCCGACGATACGAGTCTTTAAATTACCCACAATTTGCAGTCTTGCTGCAGAAAGCTTATCTTCTATGGGCATCTGCTTATCTTCTAAAACAGTGGCCAATCCGTTGTACAAATCATACAAATAATGTTGTCATTACAATAATAAAATTAAATAAATCATTATACTGAACAAATAAATCATTATAGAATAAATGACTAGAAACATGTGTGAAATTACCGAGAACCACGACTCGGCAACTATGATGTACAAATTCTCCATTCCATCGGGGTGTGCTAGCTACGGCAGTGTACCACTGACTCAGTAAGTACATGTACGAGTCTAGTACCTAGAACCCAAAAAATAAGAATAAATAATCAACAACAAGTATATGCACAATAAGTACTTTAATAGACAGAGACATACCACATCATTAAGCCATCCTCCCCCAAACAGTCCATAAAAGCTGTTGATGTCAATTTGAAACCCACTCCCATACCGTCTAACAATGTTAGAGTGAGTGGTTTCATCATTGTCGTGCTTATTCCAGTAATACGGCACTTGTACATTTGAGGTATGCAATTCCATCAGGTCATCTCCAACACTTTTCCGACTAGCAACACCAAGAGCTCTTTTTAGCAATCCCACTCCCTTATTGAAAACACCAAGAATCAGATCATGGCAAATGTCAGCCACTTCCACCTGGAGTTGACTCCTCTTGTTTTATGGGAAAATTCGTAGCTGCGACCTCCGTGCCATATCATCCTACAGCACAGAAGCAGGGACAAAATTTTATCCATCTACTTCGTCATCAACCATGATGCAATCTTCCTCCATATTTTTTGACAACAACAAATTCTCAGAAAGTCCAATACCATGATCATCCACAACTGATATCTTAGAAGTATCCTATGCCAAAAATAGAAGAAGTCAAAAAGCATATATGATGTCTCACAGCAGGGACATAATGTCCCACTAAAATAGCAACCTTTCCATCCACATTTAGATGATAACTTAGAGTAATTTGGGAGTTATATAAAAAAAAGAATAATGTACCTTAACTGCAGTTTCCCCTTCTAAAGGAGCAGTTGGAGCAATTAGAATTTCAGAAATAGTGTTCCCACGAACATTGTTTTGTTCAAAATTAGCACCTTCCATAACATCAGCACCACCACCCTGAACACTCACAGCAGGCATAGTGCTGATAGGGTTATATACTAAAAGCATTACTTTTGTATTAACTCTAATTCTTCATATTTTGAATGAGAATCATATAGGTAAATGTTATGCATATTATATATGTTATTAGTTATATGCATGCGTCTAATACTTTATGTTGTAGATGATATGGTGTGTGGTGACACACAGGAGATCATATCATTAGTACCTTATAAAGTATAAGTAAATGTACACAACCTAGATGGATTTGGACAAACCATTGGTACGGTTGTAGTATAATCTGGTATTAGTCTATCTTGACTACAGGATTACACTAGTACACTTTGTGTGTATTGAGCAGGACCAAGTGAGGTTGTTTCTCTTAATACTGACTATATAAGAGAACAAACACCTCTGTTATTATGGATGCTTGTCCTTTTAATTTGGATATAATAACGGGCACTTACGTGCATTGTACATTGCTTTGAATCATCAATGAGTGAGATTCATTTGTGAATCAACAAACTCGATGGATTGGGTAATGACATTGTATGTAAGGTGTGCTGTTGATTATAGAAGGAATCCGTGACCCGTAGGAAGTCGGGTTGATGATGTCCCCTTGAGGAGCTCATAAGGATTTTCATGTAAATCCTACAGGTGGATTTAATCCGACATGACAATGAGGTTGAGTGGTACTACTCAAGAACATAAGAAGTTGATTAATGTAGTTATCAGTAACTTGACTTAATCAATGGGCATTCGATATCTTAACACGGGGATATCAACAAGCATATAATATGGAGCCCATAAACGTAATACATGTAATTTGGGATTAGGGCGGTAGTGCAACAATGGCCTTTAGTGGAATAAGCCATTTGTTGACGGACTTGGGCCGTGTGTTCTGTGCGAACATGGGAAGCCCAAGCCCGTCAGGAGACCTAACCTTAATTTCTCCTCATGGTCCTTGTTGTAGCCTATATAAAGAAACCCTTCTTTCTTGGCCGAAATACTGATTGATTGCTCAAGAAAAGTGAGTTCCAAAATTCAGAAAAAAGAGAGAAAGGAGGGGCTGGTAGATCGTTTCCCACACAACGTCCATTCCAAGGATAGGAATACAACAGAAGATCAAGATGTTGCTGATTCGTAGAGCTTGGATTTTCAGAGATATCACAGCTGATCAAAGGTATGATTTCTAAACCAAATCATGAACACCCTTATTTCGCTGTGCATGGGTTTTCACAGTTTGTAGTCGATGACATGCAACCATAACGGTTCCTACAAGTGCATCTTTCTTCGGCTTGCATCCCTAATTCCTTCAAAATAGTAGCCTAAAAAAACATAATAATAATCTATAGACACGACAATATTTAAAAAAAAGTAATTAATAGTGAAGCACAAGCATCGGTATTATCATATCAAATGCAAAATCATCAGTGTATTGTTCGTTAGGATCAAATTCTAGTTCCCCATCTTCTAAGTTGTCCTCACAAATTGGAACTAATTTAACTTCACCATCACTTGGAGTCACACAGACAACCTAAATGAACAAACTTTATATAAGCTCAGAAAGTAGATATGATATCTCAAAGAAGCCACACAAAGTCCCACTCATATACAAAGCATTTAATCTCCACTAAGAAGATAAATAAGTCATAGGGACACATTTAAATTTCAATTACCTTGGACGCACTTACGACATCCACAACCGAAATTCGTGTAATTTCATTACATAAATTTTCCTCTTGATGAGCCTATTCCTCATCGATACCCACTGCCTCAATCTTAGGAAGCATCTTCTCATTACCCACTACCTTTATTTGCAATTGCTAATTCCTTGACACATACGATTGGTAGACTTCCATATCACTCATGCTCCCCCTCAGGTGTTCACCAGCCCTAACAGCCGACTCAGGTTGACTCTGCTCAATATAACACTTGTTAAATTCTTCAGCCGAAACATCTTTCAGCAAGTCTTCTCCACCCCTATCAATAACATCAGGCTGACTCCCCAACAGCTGCTTGCCTTGGTAGGTTCTGAACATCCATTCCAATTCATCGGGAGGGACATAGGAGTTAATGACATGAGTAGTGCACATAACTATTTGTTGCGCCTTAGTATCTTTACTAGGGTTATCAATCTGACCTAGTTGAAGTTGAGTTGGCATTTGGTGGTTGGTGATGTGACCCAGTTCAGATGCGTTGGGCATGTGTTTGAAATCCTGTGAGAGATAAAACATAGGAACAGAAGTTATTTTGGCATACTTAGCCACAGAGGTGGGGTCTAAGGTGGTTGCAAAAACACCTAACAAACCATGTCCCACTTTTGTTATGAAAACGACCATTTCACTCACCAAACGTTCACTTGGCTTAAACAGTCTCTGATTTAGAGCAAGCTCCTCCTCTGGTAGTGGATTATTGACATGTTTTGGTAGGCTAGTTCGGCCTATTCCGAGTTCAAGACGCCTGCCTTCAACTTCCCCAGGGGACGATAGAGGCTCCAGTTCAGTCCCGCCAACACGCTGGGGAGCAAATGGAGTTCTGTCTACCTTGGACAATGGTTTACGTTTGCACATATTTTGCAACATGCATTGTGTCGGGCAAGCTGTTAGTTGAAGAAGTTGTTGCATCCGTGGTAACTTTCATCGCTGACCATGGTGACCTCTGAGTGGAAGCAATTTTTTTTTCAAAAGTTAAGCTAGGGTTAGGCAGACCCCCACTTGTATTGATTCAACTGTTTCGTACATAAGTTTGTCCACTTGCATCATCATTTACAATACATTGTAATCTATGATCTAATAGAGGGACAAAATGTACAACAAAAGTAGATGCGTCATGAAGAGAAGCTAGATAATCCGCAGCTCGGTTCACTTATCTATAGGCGTGAGAGAAGGATATAAAAGTTAACCTAGCTCTTTTCGTATCTATAGCTTTAAGCATGTCAAGACAGAACCAAGGGGGTTTCTCTACCTTGTTGATTGCGTGCACGACTCTCAATGAGTCAGACTCAACCTCCACTTCCTTGTAACCTTCATCGAGACATCTTTGCAAGCATATGTCGATAGCTTTGATTTCCTGAAACAGCACAGACACCAAGCCTCCACGCCCACTGAATCCAGCTAACACGTGTCCCTCTTTGTTTCTTATTACCCCACCTTGTCCCGCTCCATTAGTACTCAAGGCTCCATCAGTATTGGCTTTCACTCGATTACCACTTGGAAGGCTCCAAACACATTCGATTTGCCTTTGCGTCTTGTATCTGGGCCAAGGTTAAGTCTCTAAAAAATGATTTCTAGCTTTGACCGAATCAATGATTTCAGGTCTTAGAACTTGCAAATAGTTCCTTGTGTCTCTTACCATTTTCTCATATATCCTCCTTACTGACTTGGTAATGTGCTGAAATCTGCGATCGTTCCTTTCCCTCCAGGTATAGGCAGCGGCTGCGCAGAAAAATACCTTGTATACCTCTCCCACATCTGCCTCTTTGCATATACGCAAAATCATCGACCACTCTCTGTTTGTTGTTCTGTTATCTGTGATAAGACCAAGAAGCCGCTTGACTCTAGAGATGATTTCCTTGGAATACGAACATTCAAAAAACAGGTGCCCTACGAATTCCCAGCTATTATTACATAAGCAACAAGCTGAAGTTTGTAGGATTTTCCTTTGCACAAGTCTGTCTTGGGTCGGGAAACTTTGCGAGAACAGCTGCCATGTAGTGAAGGAGTGTCTTGGTAACACCCACTTACCCTAGACCAGCTTTTGCCATTTTTTCTTATCCTTCACTGGTGAGAGAGCCTGATACGCACTGTGTGAGGTAAACTGCCCCCTTGGATGAGGTGTCCACAATACCTGATCTTGTGCGAGATGGGTATTGATATCCACTGCTCTAATAACCTCCTTTAAGGTCTGTGATTGCATCAGGTTGACTGCGTCATTCCACTCCCCATTGGAAATGATTACACTCACCTTTGCGTTCAAAGGAAAATCCCATTCTGCCTTTGCTTCAGCGTCTTCAATCAGAGGTGATCTTGAGCACCAAATGTCGTGCCAAAATAGCGTTTCTTCCCCTTTTGTGATGGAGTATTTGACAAATTTCTTGGCTGTGGTTCTATTGTTCAAAATACTTCACCACGTCCAAGAACAATCTCTTGGTACTTTCATAGTCCAAAAGTAGTTGGATTTGATGTGTTACTTCCAAATCCAATCTACCCAGATGGTATCTTCTTTCGTGACTAATTTGAAAATCAGCCCACAATGTGCACCCACATTCCATCTATGAACATTCATCACTCCCAGTCCACCTTCTTCCTTTGGTTGGCAAACTGTACTCCAGCTTGCCTGGTGCAGCCCTCTCCTATTATTTGTACCTGTCCATAGGAATTTTGCACAAATACTTTCCACTTGCTTGAGCACTGTCTTGGGAAGAATGAAGGTTCTTGCCTAATATGTGTGGAAGGACAACAGGATGGACTTTATTAACTGTAATCTACCCGCATGCGATAATACCCTTGATTTCCAGTTAGTAATCTTCTGAGTGACCTTCTCTACCAAAGGTTGACATTCCTTGATGCCTAGTCGAGCAGAGGTAAGAGGAAGTCCTAGGTATTTCACTGGAGGTTTAATCAAGTCAACCTCTAAAATGGTAGCCAAAGCACTTGCTTCTTGATCATTTAGTCCTCTCACTAGGATTGATGTCTTGTGCTTGTTGATCTGTAACCCAGTTGCACTTCCGAAGATATCCAGACATTCTTACATGGCTTGTATGGATGCAGTCTCTCCCTTGTAGAACATAAGAAGCAATACCATACACCATATTTAAGACTGTGTTTTGGGTTGTAGCCTTATTTTTTGGAGGGTTTCCATTCTTCTTCAGAGTTGCTGGAGGTGTCTTCTTCAAAGGTGGTACTTGTTTCTTGTTCAAACTTGCGGTTTCTTGATTGTTTGTCACAGCAGCAACATGTGTCTTTATGGTGATAACCATATGTTGTTTCTTAGTAAGACTCCCCAGTTTTGTGGAGCTGCTTTCCCTAGCAATGGGACGTCGCACCCTTTTCACAGTGGACTCTTCTTCACTTCTAACCTATTCTTCCTCTTCATCCTCTTCCCCATTACCCTCACTATTTTCACTACTAAGTTCTCTTCTAGCCTTTTTCCTGACAACTATACTGGGTTGGCCAATCGCATGAGCAGTAACAAGGAACTCCTCTGCAGTCTTGTTCATCACTTGAAATGAATAAACGTAAAGGAAACAATAAGAAACATAAATGTAAAAATGGTATAAGAATAGCAAGGCAAACAAAAGGTATGCATCATAGCCATACCGATTCAGTCTTCTGGTCTAGTCTTCTGTTTTCCAACAGGAGATTGTATGCCAGAGTCGAACTGACCCTCTCTCGCTGTCACAATAAAGCATAAAAGTATTAAAACAAGCGTGAAAATATGTTTAACACAAACGAATTTAGAGGGCTGTGAACACTTGGGTAAATGAATATGAATATACACCTCCAAAGCATCTCTGACCACCGGTTCTTCCCTAACAACTGGGGGAATGTCTAACCATTCCAGAACCACTAGTTTTTTCTTGCTACTAAGCTTTTTATCCCATGCACTGCCGCGGAAACTGTGTCCAGCAACTCGCACCCACCCTTTAAACCATGGGAAGGTCAGTGGATCCAACCTTCTTGCTACCAGAGATGGAATGTGGAGGAATACCCAAAGGGTAAGAATGCAAGGGCACAACCCTGGAGTGTGCCAGTATACTGCTGGGTAGCGCTTTGGAGAAAATGGTCAGTAATACTATGATACAACTCTTCCAACTTTTTACAAAGGAGTTAATAGGCAAGATACCCCCAAGGAAAAGCATCAAACACCTCCAAATTAGCAGCAATGTCAACCCATCTTACATCGACTCCTTTCGAGCCAGTAGGTATGAGGAAAGCTCCAAGGGCGTACAACCTATTAAGGTGATGTATGTCATTTTTCATCTCCACATTGTGTAATGCATTAGCCTTTGCCACCTCCCTAGCTTGCTCAATAGCAGTCAGTCGAATTTGACCATGTAGGAAACCACGACTTTCCTCACCTCAATCTGAAATTAGTCGGATTCTTGGGATTCAAATCGTAATAGTTGTTGCTTGGACGGGCGGTGGAAAGCCCGGTGAGTAACGAGAAATCGGAAGACTTAAAACTGAAATATTTGTTCCCAATTTTGTAAGTCAATGGTGCAATTCGTCTTTTCATAACGGAGACAACCAATTGGGGGTGGGTAAAATGATTGTACTTCCTTTGTTTTGGATCCAGAGGGTCCACATTGCCATCAACAGTCAGTAGAAACCCAAACGGAGATGAAGCAAACCTACTTTTTCCCTTCATATCAAACCCTTGGAAAAGCTTCTCTCAAAGCATTTTTGGACAACAACGACAAGTAATCTTTGTTCCTGGCATCCATGCCAGTGTTTCAGGTTTCTTCCTCTTTCCACTACACAGCACACATCAAGCCATAGTGTGATAGTATTAGGACAACAAAGCATGGGTAAAAACAACTATAGCTATAGGTAATTAAATTAATTAGACGCATACTGCCTAAATATAATTGAACGCTCTCAGGTCGACCCAATATTTCTTATTAAAAAAAACATGTAATCAAAGCCAACTGTATAAAAGCAAGGAACAAAAATAATGAACCTTTCAATTTTGGGGGGTACCGTTTTAGGGTTTGTCATGATTTAGGCGATTCTGAGTTTGAGAAGATTAACGGTCACGGTTTAAAGAGGAATTTCAACAGTTGATGTGTCAAACAAGCGTCTCTCTCGTTAAGCTATGGTCCCCAAAAAAAAACTGATGTTATCTGGTACGCCACACACATCATAATTAAAGTGGTAGTGTGGTCCATCTGTAAACCACGTGTGACCATCACAATAGACTTCTCAGGACAAACGAACTGCCTCATAGGACAATATAAAGACGATTAGGGGCATTATAGATAATAATATCAAGCGGTTATTGATATACAGTTAGAGTACTGATGAAATACAGTTATCCAAATGATTTGGATATTTCAAACTCCCCATAGAGAGAATACCACAGTTATAAAACCAGTAACATAGAAAAGTAGGTCCTAAAAAGTTCCATATGTTCACCATTTCAAAAACACCATCAACCAGAAACTTACAATGGCGGTCTCTTCTTCGAATGGTGACAACCAGAGCCAAGGATACGACATGCCGCATGACCTTTGTGTAGAAATTGTCAAATGTGATCCACTTCCATTTCTTAAAAAGGCCAAGTTTGTCTCTTGAAAATGGGAAACCTTTACAAATTCAAGTTCCTTCATAAAGGAGCATGCGTTGAAGACAAGATCATTTCTGGGATACATGAAAAAAACAAAAAGAAGATGGGAATCAATAATATCTTTTGCCTCTAGCATTGGTCACAACCCCACAATTCTAGCCCCAACTATGGACTTCAAACCATATGGTACGTCAGTAATTGCGTCTTCATTGGAAGGTATAGTCCTCTTGAACACCCCACACGAGAAAGACCAAAAATTTTACGTGTGCAAATCGACGACTAGACAAGCGCGTCGCCTGAATAATCCTAGGATCAAATTCTTCATTGAATGTGTGGGAATGTCGGTGAAATCCATGGCACCTTTAACTACAACACTGTAAGGCAAAGACTAGACAACAAGAAGGAATTTTCAATCATTCACCATGTTGAATTGTTTGACTCACAAACATTCAATTGGGTTGAACGACTTGGCACTGTCCTTTAATGCTGAACACATAAACAGGTAACCCGGGGTGGATGCAAAGGGATGTCTCCATTGGTCTCTTTATGAAGAAGGCATACTGGTATTTAACATTGGCTGGCAACAATGGACAAAGATTATGCTACCGCAAACCAAATCCCCGTCCAAGCCCTACAAACTTTTTCGCTTCGATGACACAATTACTGTTATGTTCTCCTACTGGGGTGAGGACAACATTACTATTGAAATATTAGAACTGAGGGTATTACATCAATACGAGAACAGGTTGTGGAGTGAACCGAGGAAGTTTTTGTTGGACAAATTGTATGAACGTTACCGTCATCCAAAATTCGTCTACTTACTATCAACAAAAGTTGGAGTTTTCAGTTGGAACAACAGGATCATATGGTACAGTTTCAAGGACAATAAGATGTTATCGGAATAAAAAATCCCAACAATTGGCGTTCACTCCATTCTACCATTCATGTCAGACTTTGGCGAAACTTAGTTTGGCCACTCAGTATAACTAGTAATATATATTTGTATTTATATTTGGAACTTAAAATTAGATGTTGGAATAGAGCATCATGCATGAACAAAGCATGTTTCCAATAGGGCAACTTAAAGTCCTTACAAGACATTATGTACACCATATTGTAGTCGGAATGGATAACCAACGGTTTTGTGTTAATCAGGCGGTCAGATTCAAATTAAAAATTAGAACACCAAGAACACGAAACGTACTAAGTATGACAACATAACATCCATATAATCCATTAAGTGTACAATTGTCTAGTGGCAAGAGAGGAGCAACAATTCCCAAGGTTTTAATTAGGCGGTTAGATTCAAATTTGAAATTAGAGCACCCTGAAGACGAAATATTGCTGATATGACAACATACATTATGTATATGTATACCATCCTCTAGTCATAATAAGAAGCAAATGTGATTGTGTTAATTAGTTGGTTAGATTCAAATTTCAAATTAGTGTATCCTGAAGATGACACGTTCGTGATATGACAACATAGATTTTGGTTTAGACATTATGTATACTATCCTGTAGTCAATTTGAGAAGCAAATGTTTTAGAAGTTCATTAGGTGGTTAGATTCAAATTTCAAATTAGACCGCCCAGAACACAAGACCTACATGATATGACAACATAGCTATCATATAGCATATTATGATTCCATATAGTGGGAAAGAGTGTAGCATCAATTTTTGTGTAATCTTTGTGGTTAGAATCTAAGCCTATAATTGTTATTCAAATTAGGGGAAAACTCTGAAGACAGAACGTTCCTTATATAACAACATACTTTATCTATACAACATTGTGTTTTCCAACTATGGTTGAAAGTGATCACCATAGATTTTTGTTTCTTTTATTAATTAGGTGGTTAGATTCACTTTACAAATAAGTCACGACCTTTCAGTTCTTCAATAAATAGTTGTCTGAAAGACTAAACGTCTCCCAAGATTAAAAGCATTCATTTCCATTTATTGGGCAACTTGTAAGCATTGAGAGGATATCAAACCTAAAAACTCCACACTCGATATCAAACCCACCTGAACATAACAACAGTGGAAAGATCTTCTTCATCTGTATCCAAAAAGAACAAGAACAACTCCACCAACACCAACACCAACAACGACACCGACACCGACACCGACACCGACAACAAGGAGATGGCAGATGAAATTTCTGAAGAGATAGTCAAACATACTCCACTTCCATTTCTCAAAAAAGCAATGTTCGTCTGCCAAAAATGGGCATCCTTTACAAGTTCAAGTTCCTTTACTAAGGACCATGCATTACTGATGGGATCTTTTCTTGGTTACATCATAAATACAGAATACAAATGGGAATCTAGGATATCTTTTGCATCCAGCATTGCAAACAACCCACTAATTCCAAGGCCAACTTTGGACTTCAAACCTGATGGCACATCGGTCCTTGCCTCATCAATGGAAGGTATTGTTCTCTTGAACACACCTTACAAAAAATACCAAAAGTTCTATGTATGCAAACCAAAGACTAGAAACGTTCATCGCCTAAATAATCCTAGGAACAGATTCTTCACAGAATGTGTGGGAATGGTGGTGAATTATGTGGAACCTTTGCGATTCACTATAGTTAGGCTTTCAATACCCAACCACAACAATGTAAGGCCTTCTAGGGACAACAAATCGAGGAAATGTATCATCTATCATGTTGAATTGTTTGATTCCCAAGTTAACCAATGGAGAAGGTTGGACAACCTGGAGTTGTCTTTTAATGATGAACACATTAAAAGGAATGCTGGAGTTGTTGCAAAAGGAAATTTTCATTGGTCTCTATATAATGCGGGATTATTGGTTTTTAACGTTCAACGTGAGCAATTGACAAGGATTAGGCTACCGGAAACTCAACGTCCACCGAAGTCGTACATGCTGTTTCCCTATGATGGTTCCATAGCTATTATGTTCTCTTTCTGGGCTGAGGACGGCACCGGTACTGAAATATTAGAACTCCGGGTTTTGCAACAGTACGAGAACTGTGTGTGGAGTGAACCGAGGACGTTTATATTGTATGAAAGTTTTCTCCATTCAAAATTAGTCGACCTACTGCCATCAGACATTGGAGTTTTCCGTTGGTACAACAAGATCATATGGTACAATTTCATGGAGAAGAAGGTCCTAGCAGATCATGTAATCCCAGCAAGTGGCATTCAGTCCATTTTCCCATTCATGTCAGACTTTGCTGAAACCCAATTTAACTAGTCGTTTATATATGTAATTATTTATTTCCTGTTAGGCAGTACGTTTTAATAGACTGGGTACTTATGTATCAAAAGTAGGAAGCATTGCATTGTGTTATGGTTATGTTAAATTATTACTTATTAATCATGGTATGTCCTTTCCTCAATGGTTAAATGAACGACAACATAACTATGTATGAAGACAACACAGTGTATCTCTAATAGAAGAACTTACATAACTGGAAACACTGGCCTATTTGTAATTGTCCCTTTGTTGAGTTCTTGTTGTTTTTCTACGAACTTTTGTAATTATGTGTAAGTTTCCCATTATGTTTAAGCAGAATTCATGTTTCTTGAATCATTACCCATTATCATTTCACAGTTAAACTACATCAATTACAGTTAAAATACATCCAAAATGTTCACTCATTTCAACTTATGCTATCAGTAGATCCATTACAGTTCAATCGGCAAACCCTAAAGACTTAACAAGTGCTAAAATATCTGAAACAGTCCCTTCCATGGTAATTTTATATGTACAGTTCCCCTCCACTGTTACCTTCACCTTCTCTCCTTCTGTGACCTTTTCTTCCATAGTTGTAATTGGTTGATAGCTGGCTTCATGGCTTTCTTCATCCGGGAGATCAATCCATTTGAAAGCACATCATTTAGGTTGACTTCTGCACTTTAGAAACCTGTAACCTTTGTTTATCCCTTGCTTACATAAATATAGAGTCATTGTGTTTGACTTGCACCACACACATGAGTAGTGCAAATAAGGACAGTCTCTCTTGCTATGGTTCGTATCAGCACAAATAAAGCAACCCTGTACCTATACAAATCGCAACAAATTCATGGTGTGCATGCTATATAATTTTTTTTCAAAATTCTAACTTTCCAAAATTGTTTCAACATTTAATTAGGTTAATTAGTCCAAAAGTGACTGTGAAAACAGACATATAAGGTTTACCTCGCGTTCGGAAGATTCTCCTTCTTTCCCTCCACCCATTTTGGAACAGTAACTGAGAGATTGTGAGAGAGATGATGCCCTAAAGATTGAGAATTTTTGTTAGGGTATTCCTATTTATTTTATAGATTGGGAATAGGGATACTCAATTGAGCTCAACTGATGCAAAACTCGTACTGTTGAGGCCCATGAAAACAAAACTTGTACTGTTGAGCCCAATGAAAACACAATTCGTATTGTTGAGCATCATTGGGATACTTATTTTGTTACGGTTAGATTACATGATGATATGTTTTATTCAACTGCTGATAGTCCTCGACAATGGTGTGATCGATGATGGATTTGTTCATTCAAAGAAAATGATCAATACTTATTTGTGATTACACATCCTAAGATAGTATACCAACCGGATAGAACATTATAATGGTCTACGCGATTCACCATTTGTGGTGTCTACTTGTAATATTCCATTCATCACAAAAAGACTACGACACATGATCAAAGATGAACTAGTAAATACAAATTAACACAGACCGCAACACATGGATAAACTAATAACCCTTGACATATATAGAAAAAATTGTCTAACTTAGTAAGAAGATAAGGGTAGTCACTGGCACAACAGTTAAACGACCTAGAACAACAGAACAAAGGCGCATATACACATAGAAAAACAAAACAAGAAACGACAAAGAAGCCACAACTAAATTGAAATGCTTTCATCTGAATGGCACACACAAGGGCACCTATGAGGCCATGACATGAGTTCAAACTCCTGAGCCGGCATATACCTCAAATGTCTCAACTTGAACTTCTCATACCTAAGATTTTCCATTTCTTGGTTTGCTTCTTCCTCCTGTTCCATCTGCACCTTAGTTTCCCTCAAGTATTTCATGACCTCACCAGTGATTAGACGCTCTCGGCTCTTGCGGTCGATGAACAACTTCATTATGTGCTTGTCTCTAGGAGAGAAGGGGCTGCCTAGCCTCAGAAGAGCTTTGACGATGGTGCTTTCCATCAAGGAAGGGGGAGACATATTCAAGATAGAATCTTGCTTGTGCTGAAAGCAGAAGATTGTGAAAATTAAGCCGTGGTTGAGATATTGTCCCAGACGTCTGAGGAGATGTTTTATGAAGAAAGCTTGTTGTTATCTTAGCAATATATACGTATTTTATATTGGGTGACTAGGTGTTGCTTTGACCGGTTTCAAACCCAGAAACTTGAAACTTCCCTTTGACTATCACCTTACTTGAATTAATTGCATTCAATGAAAGCTTAGAGCTTGAAGTGACCAATGTTTAGATCAAATTTACCAGATAATATGCAAATTTCAACATAATTATCAAGTACCCCAGATGAAGAAAAAAAGTCACTTCAGACACATAAAAAATGTACATCATGGAAAAAAATTATTCATGTTGTTGACATGTTATATATGCACTAGAAAATTGCCGTTTAATGCGGTAATCTAAGTTGGTATCTCATTTAAATTATGGGAGGAGTTCTATGGACATGTATTAGAAAAACACGTAAACAAACTCATGATTTTGAAGGTATTGTTAAGTTTTAGATTTGGCTACTTTTTTTTGAACATATGATCTCCCAATTACTATAAACATTATCACAAAAATGGCTAATTGTGGACTGTTCATTTTCACCATTTATAAACAATGTTATTCGCAAGTTACATTAAAATTTTTAATTTTTTTTTATTAGTTGTGACAATGTTTAAAATAGTTAGGAGTTCATATCTACAAAAACTTAGCCTAATCTAAAACTTCTAAATACCTTAACAATTTTGAGTTTGTTTACATGTTTTAACCCGTACAATAAATACTAACTTACACATACATAGTAATTTAATTGATTTGATGTACGTTTCCAATTAAAATTATTTTCGCTTCTTACAGTTGCCTTGTTCAAATGATCGTCTTCAATTTGAAAATTTTCAACAAAACACTGCATAATTGTCAATAATGTATGTTTTAATTATCTAATAAAATTCATATTTGTATAGTGTTAGTGGTGATGCTAGGAGAATTTAAATATTATTGTATTATCTTTAGTTGAAGAACTCAAACAACTGTTTAGACGTTCTAGAAAGTGAAACTATCGGTGTAGGCAATGGCCTGACCTGAATACTGAATGTGTACCACACTCACAAACTAAAACCATACACCTGTTTAGTGGCGCGCTGCTTGGCTACTACTCACTCCATTCGTTGTTATGGCTGTCATAATATAGACCCTGAAAACAATAACACTGATTTGATGTGCGCTTCTTGGCTGCTACTATTCATATCACTGTTGAAGTCAACAAAATACTCCCATGGGTACTCCTGAATACTTGGTAGAAATTTAACCAGCCTAAATAAATAGACTAATCTACTATCACTTCTCTCTCTATTAAAGCAGAGTACATCTTATGTGGACAATCTCTTTCCTAGGTGGCGCATTCTTGAGACATAGGTATGCCATGTGGACACTCTTAATTAATAATCATAAGAAGTTTCCTAATACAACATGAACTCTTAATCTTAAGAAGTTTCCTAATACAACACAACTCTAATAAGTCAATCAACATCTAATAAGAAAATTTTATAGACTCCAATAAGAAAGCATTGCTAAATCAACTCCAAAAACTTATGCTAATAATTATCAGTTATTGAATTCCTCACAAAAATTTAGGGGATGTGAATTTTAGAAATGATTCCGGCCATATGGCCGGGTCTAAAACCTTGTCTACATACTAAAGCAAAGACCTCTAATGGAGGATTTTCTCTCTCCTATGTGGCACTCTAATATGAGAGTTAGTTTATTTGGAACTCTAGTTTATTTCTCTCTCCTAAGTGGCACTCTAATATGAAAGATAGTCTTTTCTAATAGCCTACAATCCCACGTACATGGAACCTCTTTGGAGAGTTTGAGTGTATTTCTAATTCTTATATTTGGAGAGGTTGAGTATATTTTCAATTCTTATATATTTGATAAAATAAAAAAAATTTGCTAAAAAATAGGTGATTTATAAAAAGTAATTTCTTATTACGAATCAAATACTTTTAGTGTTCCAATTTTTATATATTTGATCAAATAAAAAAAAAATTGCTAAAATATAAGTGATTTGTAGAAACTAATTCTCTATTACAAATCATACAATTTTAGTGTCTATAATAAAGCACCGACTTATTTCGAATATATAATTAACACGGCCTTAAAACATAGTTAAACACAATTATACAAAAAATAACATCACAAAATATATAATAGAAAATAAAAAAATAAATAAATAAAATAACGGCAAAACAATAATGACAAATATTTTAAAAAATATAATACTGAATGAAACTAACGTCAAAAAACAATTAATGGGGAACCGAAAACTGGATGCAAATGCATCGAACTAACCTCAAATAATATTTAACGGAAAATCAGAAACTAGATGCAAATGCAACTTTATCAAATAATAAACGAGAAATCGGAAACTGGATGCAAATGTATTAAACTAATCTCACGGAATAATTAACGGGAAATCAGAAACTGGATCCAAATGCAATGAACTAATCTCAAAGACTAATTAACGAAACATTGAAAAATATATGAAACTGCACTGAACTAACATAAATGAATAATTAACGGGAAATTATAAATTTGATGTAACTGTATTGAACTAACCTAAAAAAATAATTAACGGGAAATCGAAAACTTGATGCAAATGCATTGAACTAACCTCAAAGAACAATTAACATAAAATCGGAAATTGGATGCAACTACATCTAACCTCAGAGAATAATTAATGGAAAATCATAAACTTGATGCAAATGAATTGAACTAATAACCCTAAAACATATTTGTATTATATGTCTGGGGAATAAATGTCTCGACAAATATAATTTTGTATTTTAAGTAGTGTTTATCATAAATTATCCATTGTGATTGGGAATGCCTTGCTATTCAAGTAGTTTCAATATTATCTTCGCCACATTGGGCATTCTCACAAAACTTCAATCAAACTTCTATTGTTAAACCTAACAATAAAAAGAAGTCGATGAGTTTTATCAAGGTTTGATGCTTCCTTTTTATAGAGAGTGGTGCTAGAAATTTAAATTAGTAATTAATATAATTTTCATATCTCATATAGCTATGCATAGTTGCAAATATTTTTTAGAATAATTTAATATAACGGCACCCATTCATAGGACACGTTCATGTGATAAATCTTTTCAAGTGGGAGTAGTGTATTCTTTGAGGATATGGAAACAATCAATCTATTTTAGTGATTTGTACACATTAGTATGTACGCCGAGCGGTGATGATTTGCCGCCAAATCACCATAAATCTAATAAAACTATTATACAAGCTAGATCGAGTTTAATATAATTTCATTTGAAAATTACGGATTAATATCCTAAACCACAAAGTGAAGAGGCTATCTCAATTTGATCCCTTAGTTTCCAAGTACTTATGCACCATAATCGTTGCTCATTAACATATTTCGGTTTATTTTCAATAAAAATATATTCTGATTCGAAAATTTGCCGCTAAATCACCATAAATCTAAGAAAACTATTATACAAGCTAGATCGAGTTTAAGATAATTCTATTTGAAAATTATGGATTAATATCCTAAACCACAAAGTGAAGAGGCTATCTCAATTTGATCCCTTAGTTTCCAAGTACTTATGCATCATAATCGCTGCTCATTAACGTATTTCAATTTATTTTCAATAAAAATATATTCTGATAACAAATTTGTGTGAAACATTTTGTAAAGCCTTTTCAGTACACAAAATATTTAATATATCCCGGGTGTATGCCCGGGTCCAAAATCTAGGTAAACCCTATAATTAAACCGCAAGCGCACAGCTATCGTTGAAAATTGTTGTGGTGAACGGGTTGATCCCACAGATAATTTGGGGACAAAATTTATAAAAACTGTATTTACCTTAGATATTTTATGTTAAATTGTTAAAAAAACTCCATATTACCTAAAATATTCATAAAATCAATCAATCTGCACAGTTTATGTGAATTACGACAGTATCTGAGTAAGGACTCTTACGTGAAACCTTAAATTATCCATCGAACACGGATATTATTTCCTTAATAGTTGCAATTTACTAAGCACAATCGTACGACCGTTATTAAATATGAGTTTGTACCCTCTATAAACTCTGATTGCTTGATCCCATTTTGAATCCCCAGATTTTAGAGTCCTAAATTTTTTGTATACATATTTCCAGACATTAAATTAGATCTAAGCCACAAGTTAAGTTTGGAAGTTTCAATTAGGACCACTACTTAACACTGATATTACTCGAGATCAGTCTTCTCTATTATGTTAGATTGATGTTCAAGATAACTATCTGATGAATCTATCAGAATATATTTTAGTTATTTTAATTAGCGTCTATACTTAAGAATACACTCATACGGCAGTTCTAATTGTTTTGCCTGGGTTATTTCCCTTTAAGAAAATGATATCGGTTTTGCAGACAAATAAATTGTGCTTGCCTTAGAGAATATCTAAGCCCTCGACTCCCAAAGGACCCACCTCCGATATCAACTTACTTATGGACAACATAAAGTCCCAGAAAATAGGGACAAACAAATTTGGCGAAGGGGATGACACAATATACAATCTGAGAATACTGTGTTAGGGAATGTAATCTTCCTACTGAGGCATCACAAAACAAGTATACAACAATCTATAGCTGAAGTTTGTAATCCGGAAACAGCCAAGTGAATATCCCTTTAAAATATGATAATAGTAAATAGGACAATGTCTATTATAACATAGTCCGGATTCGGTAAATATTTGCTCCCAAACTGTCCTCAAGTCTAATCCATGCAATTAATGGAAAAGCTTGCCAACTCTCATGTACGGAGCTAATAAGAATCTTTGCCCAACATCAATTTCGAAGCAATTTTGATCTCTTCCTAATAAAACACTGTGCGAAATTTCCTAGATATTTTTTACCCTTTTTTCTTCTTCAGCTTCATGCTTGAAACAATTTCCACACAAAATTTTGAAGTTGTCATTGCCCAATTACAGAAAAAGGTATGTAAACCTTGTAAACATTACCCTAATTATTATATTGTTTTCAACTAACTATGGGCTAATGTTTTTGTTGGTGTCTGTGTGAAAGTTAATGCTACCACCCTCCATTTGTGTTCAAAGTTGCATCTTTAATTTGATGTAAAAGCTCACCACAAACATGGAACATCAAATAAGGAAACAAGGACAATAAATAGGGGTTGTACAATAAATGTTAAATGTTGAATCATCATACAACCCAAGCAGGACATTAAATGTGCGTATAGTGGCTGTTGATACAATAAAGCTCTATTTTTTATACTGTTGAATGAAAGAAACCTATGAAAGAAAACCCGAATGTGTTTAGTGTATATATTTGGCTGCTATATTTGGACTCATTGACACTGAAATTCGAAAAAATAAGTCGATATTATATTGTCTGAGAAGAGTATAAATAAATAAAATGAATAACTGAATGTATCATGGCTTGTACAGGATATATAATATCTTACTACGACAAGCAGGATTATGTTGAACCTGAACCCGAAGAGTTCGATATTGAGCGAATTCTGCTTTAGTACCGGCTGATTATTCCTGAGTTACATGAAGGTATAGTTATTGTAATAGGGTTGGGAACCCAACATATTCCTTTTGAACTTAACGATCCATCTAATGGGGAAGACAGTGTATATATACTAGAGCTACCTTTAACGGAAGTTAGTAACCAATCCGTAAGCCTTCCTGAAGTCATTCGGATTGCCGAAGAACAACTTCCAAACTCACATAACTGGAGGGAAGCTAATTGGGAGGATTACATGTTGAACCCCATTACAGATGACCTAGGAGGTGGTGAGGCTGGTCATGAATTAGTGTTGGATGAATCCGATGATGATGCAAGTGATGGACATGTTGTCTTAACCAATGATTTAGATAGTGGTGGAACTGATGAGGAAGAGCCTGAAGTTGATGAGTAAAGTGGGGGAAGCGATGACCAAGGGTGTGAAGTTGAATAGCAAGGTGGTGGACGGGGATCGGTTACTAATCTTGCTGGACTTAGGGGGAGAGGTGAAAGTGTTGATGGGTTAAGAGGAGGCGATGGACGGACACCAATGCTTTGCGATCAGGGGACATGTGCCACATTTAGCGGTGGTGTGTCATATAGACACATGGTTGGAACACCCCACATTGGCCGAGGAATTTGCCCATTTGGTCCATATGTCAGGAATGTAGCACCGAACATAGAACAATTTGGTGTGGGCGCCCGACACGGTGGGCAATTTGTTGGAAGAACAACACCAGGAGGTGAACAGGGTTTGAGAACATACCCACTCCATGGAGGAATGCAGGGATACGGTGGTGTTAACTGGGAACATGGCAGCACAAGCCAAGGTACTATAGACCAAGCGGGTAATGATGTAAGAAAGATAAATGCTAGCAGAGATCAATTTGTTGGTAGAGAAGGTTGTGGTGTCAATGTTATCGGAACAACAGAAATGGCTGCTCATAGTGAGGGTGTTCCGATTCCCATGAATGTTGGAAGAAAGCATGGTCGCAGTAGCGAGAGTACTGGTGTCAAATGTGGTCCCACTGATGGTGCAGGAGAAGGGATACCGACAATGGGAAAGAGGCAGCGGGGGCCAAGGTATAAAAAAAATGTAGCTGAGGATGGTCGTGTGGAGTATGCTGATCAAACAGAATTATAAGAGAACATTCCGCTTTCCGTGGGCATGACATTCCCCAAACGGGATTTTTTCGTGCTCCACATGAAGAACTATGCGATTCAAAATAACTTTGAACTGCTGAAGGTGAAAAAGGATTGGGAGAGGATCCAATATGGATACAAAGGTTCTTATTTGAGTAGCCTTGGGTCAGGTTGTCCATTTCATATATACTGCAGCACGACTAAAGGATCTTATGATTGGACTATTAAGACACTAATTGATCGGTCACAAATCGCGGTAGCAATATCTGGCAGAGTGTATAATCAATGGAGGCTAACAAAGGACTATGTCGCCATGATTTGTAGAGGGATGTTGCAAGACGACAAAACTATAAATGTAAGAAAGGTGAAGGCCATTGTTAAAAACTGGAAACACATTAAAGTATCGTACAAAGTTGCATGGAGGGGAAGGGAAAAGGCACTGCCACTGGTGAACCGAATAACCCAATAACCCATAACATTTAGCTCTACCACAACAATTTAATTATGTGAGCCATTATAATTATTACAAGTACGTGCATATACTCTGTCTTTGTATCCTGAATAAATAGTATTGTATATGACAAGGTGATATATGTGACCTACAATACATATATAGGTAATACCCATACATGCATATACTCTGCTGGGGCATCCTAAATGCCTTATGAGAGATAAGACAAGGTGATATATGTATACGACATTATAACGAGTACCCACATATATGTGCAGATCCATGGGAGTTATGGGCAGTCATACCAGCTACTATCAAGTTATTCTAGCGAGCTGAAGAAAGTTGATCTAGGTTCTTACACTGAGATAAAAAGAGAAGGACGTACCGATCGGTTCAAGTCCTACTTCTGGGCTTATGGGATTACAATTAGGAGCTTCCGTAACACATGCAGACCTCTGATAAAGCTTGACAACATACAACTGAAGGGTAGATCAAGAGGTTGCCTTCTATCTGCCATTACATTAGACGCAGAAGGTCATGTATTTCCCATTGCCTTCGGTGTTATTAGTGCAGAGGACAATGAAAATTGGGAGTGGTTTCTCCATTGTCTTGGGGACCACGTCGTCGGTTATGGCCGGCCGCTTATCCTCATGACTGATAGGCACCAGAGTCTGATCTCCAAGGTCCCCGTGGTGTTTCCGAGAGCAAGACATGTGTTTTGCATGAACCACGTGTGCAAGAACTTGAAAAGAGCACCACAACATGTGTTCGAGAAGGTGAAAACGGTAGCTTCTTCCCTTCAGCAATGGCATTTCAAGGCAGTGATGAGAGATATCCTGAAAATTAGTCCAATAGTGGACACTTTGTTGTCGGATATTCCGGTAGAGAAGTGGGCTTGTTCAGCCTCAGATGTGAAGAGGTACGGTATCATTTACACTAACCACGTCGAGAGTTGGAACAAAATGATTAAAGGAAGTGCGGTCGTGGCCTGTACAAACTATGGTGGAGGAAATCAGGCAAAATTTGACTGTACATTTCTGCAAGTACAGAGATATTGCAAGTGAGTGGGCTCTGAGGGGTCAGTTGCTAGTACCTTATGTAGCTGAGACGTTGGCGTATAACATGAAGAAGTCAAGGGAAATGTACGAGCTGCAGTCTTCAACGACATATTTTATGATTATGACCAAGGAGGGGGCAGCCACTCCGTGAATCTGGAGAGAGGGGATTGTACATGTATGTGGTTCCAACACTTGGGTATACCGTGTCCCCACACATGCTTGGCCATTAGTGTTGTTGGCCTGCGCCACATTTCATATGTTGATGAGTACTACACAAAAAGGAACTGGTTACGTACATATCAGGAGGTTTGGATTGGTATTCCCAACAAGGAACATTGGGAAATAAACAAAGAGGATGACCACATTCTTCCTCCTGAACTGAGGCGCAAACCAGGTCGTCCCCCAATGGAGAGAATTAGGATCCCACCACCGCGAAAGGGTCCAAAATAGAGGAGGTGTTGCATGGTATACAACCAACATGGCCACAACAGAAGAACTTGCAAGTACTTCGTTGATGACAAGGGGGCTAGTAAACGTCCTGCGAACCAGGAGACTATTGACAAACGGTTCAATATCTGAGTTTTGAGTAGCACAGACTATATTTTGGGTTTCACTATTTCTATTGTCACGCAAAAAATCAGCCGAAATTGAACTGCATCATTGTATTTGTTTGGACTATGGCTACAACATGATCTAGAAACTTATTTTGAAGGCATAATCACATAGCGAAAAATGATATCCAGATAGCAGCGTTATGTTGTCTTACACCTACGTGTTGGTGTCACCTTATGCACACTTTTAATTACTGTGATTGTACATGTTTACTAAAAGTTACAAGGGTGGAGTTACAAGTTGGGAAATTCAACGAGTTGACCACCACCTCCTTCCAACGTTACTTGCAAATGGCCCCACCTAATTTATTGAATTTTGGGGTGAGTTTTGAGTGGTCACTCTTTCCTTTTGAAAACAGTTTTCCCTAACCCTAAATCCCCAAGGGATCCGAATCCCCAATTGGATGCAATACCGCATTCTTCCTCCTATTCCCTGACAAACCGAAACTAATCATGAATTATGATAGAAGGTTCGTTGGTTGAGGAACTTCCAGACCCAAAATTGGAGCAAAGTGTGGTTGTTTTTGTGCTGGGTTTGTCCATCAAGAAGGGACTCTAACTCAATGAATCAACTAACTGCAGTACGAGATAGAAACGAAGCGCTCTTCGGTTTAGGGAAGTGGAAGTGGTGAACAATTTCAGAGGACAACAAATTGACGAAGAGGAAACATTCATTGGTTCAGACTAACTGCAAATGTTTAGGTTTTCAGACAAAGTTGCAATCTTTAGTGTTGTTTGTCCTATGTGGTGTACTGGTTATGCCTGTAATGTAAGTTAGCTACCTTATCCATATCTGTTTGACTATATTATCAAAGGATGTGGGATCATAAAGTTGAATCGTGCTCCTGAAGATTTAGACCAGTCTTTCGCGGTAAATGTTGGTGGTGTCATTCAGAATCTTGCATGACACACCGTACAATTGCATGATAAATAAGACACTGTCTTTCTCTACTCCAGTAGAAGTTTGTCTCATAGTTTGAAGCAGAAATTTAGATTTGATAACACAATGGAAATGTCAAGTACTTCCGGGTCATCTCTTCCACCAAATCTTCCACCAAATCGGATGGTGCAAACGTTAGAAGAAATATTGTTGTCCATCATTAAGTTGAAGAAGGAAATGAGTCTGGAAGCTTAAGGCAGGATGGAGTTAGATATTCTCTATGGCAAGCTGGATATATTTGTCTTTGAATATGATATGATGCTGAAAATAATAGAGGCGGCGGCAGAGGTGGCCCTTGCACAACAACACCAAAGAATGAGGCGGGTGGTTTTATGCTCTCATAAGTGGAAGCGCAAATTAAAACAGCTTAAAAATGTTATACTATATTCATCAGAGGGCACTTCATCAGATAGTTCGTCGTTAAAATGTGTAACATGGAAGCCTCTTCGGTGCTATTGGGAAGAAAAGAATTCAGTTTAGTTGTGGGGTTATGTTGCTTGTTTGTTTAATGTTGGGATATTTGTAGATGTGATGGTTACTATCGTTATCATCTGACTAGTTTATGCAAGTGTTAATGTTTTGGGTCCGTAATGTCTTCCCTAATGTTTTCCATAATGTAAATGAGTGCTTCGGAATGTATGCATGTGTTTAGGGTTGAATGCTGTGGTATAATCTTTAATTTCTCTGTAAAAGTTTATTTCATTCGTCAACAAGCACTAGGCATTGAATGTTACAAATGTAGTCCAATGTAGTGAAACAGGGAATCTCACCACTCCACAGCATGCATTGCAATCTAGTGACACTTTATGACTACTTCCATATGATGTTGTAAGGAAAGTATCCATTACAAATAAGAGACACCACAGTACAAAAATGAAATGAAAACACACAGAAGCAAGACCGGAGACACACTATGAAAAGACGGCAAGTGATTCCCATTCTGCCTAAGTTTTTCTCCAATCAAATGAGGGTTCTCTGTGGAGCAATTGGTAGCAACATCTCCCTGTCGGACATAATTGTAAGAATATCTTGCGTGCCTAGTGTTGGGATTTCTTTGTTTGATATTATCAACCATGATACCTAAATTGAACTGCATGATGTTCCTATCACTATTAAAAACATCAATGTCTCTGGAAATTAATTGAACAAAGTTTGGAGAGGGTATAATAATGCATAAATGATGGCTGCAAAAGTTATGAGTATTTTCAAGCCCATTACTCGTTGTCAAGTAACCAAGATATGCTATTCAAGGCGTACTCGGCTAAAAACAAATGTTTGTTGGGTCCGATGTTTATTCGCAACACTTGCCCATTGACGGCATAGTTTGTTGGACTTATGATGAAAGGATAGTGGAGCAAGAGTAAGAATGTTTCTCACCGTTGGTGTTGGAAGGTACTTATTGTTCTTGTGCTCTCCTTCCAAAGAAGAGGCTTCCATTGTAGAGTTATTGGTTTAAGGATGTCGTGTCATAAGTTCCTAGTCCATGTCTTTTGTTTGTAATATGTATGGTAGATCATGATATATATGTAACTACTTTGAAATGTTGTTGATGTCTGAAAGGGATAATAAGTTGTCTTAAACAAGATAATTATAAAAGTTTAGGCAAAGCAGAAGTAACTGATGACAGTCCAGTACAATGGAATTATTTTGTCCACCCCTGACAGTACACTAGCCAGTGGTTGTTGCTAAAATTCGCACATGGTGAACACACATTCTACCAGCATTTTTTCTCCACATTCTCAAATTGGGATTGGGTCAACCCACATTCTATAATGTCTTTGTCCACCCTATTTCTTAACATGACCCCAGACCGGCTGAATGTTGGGACATCACCTCGAAGTAACTGATCTGCATAAGCTAATACAAAAACCTTAGTGTCCCTAGGATCTTTCTGCTTCTTACAGTCTTGGTATTTGATAATCCATGGTCTATGTAGCTGCGATTGCGGTACACAGTCTTTGTTGTGCATTAAGAGTGCATATGGAAGTAGGGTACAAATTTTTTCCAGCCAGGGTGTAGGGTCGGCAATAACGTCCGCCAGCGAATCATAAATCAGGCAAGTCCAAGTGCGGAAGTAGAAGACAACCAGTATCCAAAGGTAGTTTGAGAGATCAAAGGCCATCATCAACCCCTTGGACTTGGTGATGTACGGGATGTGTGTGTTTTCTTCAAGCAATTCTTTGAAGGTTAACCTTAGGGACCATGACATGTTGGAAGCAAGTACAAAAATCTTTTCTTCTGTAGCCAGGCTTCGATCAGTGAGAGTCTCCCCAACAGTGGCATACAAAGACTCCATGTAGACCTACATAGTTTTTGAAACAATAATTATTTGGAGCATTCTTGAAAAATCTCAGAATAAGTCGGGGAAAAGAAGTGGGTTATGGGAGACATTACCAACATCTGTGTATCTGGGATGATAGCGTAGTATTTCGACGGTTCATGTATTGTCATGAAATCATCATACCGTGCAAGTCTGCTGTAGTGCCTGTCCAAAAGGGTTATGTACACCGAAATAACCTTGACCAGGAAAAAAAAGGTAAAAAAACAAGAAAATTGACTAGTTCGACGATACAGTAAGTGAAATATTGCGGGAAAGGCCAAAATATAGCAAGTAGCATTCTACAAACCTCGTGATTTAGCCACTGGTACTGTCTAAGCAACTGGTAGGTGCTCAAGTTTATGGACAACCCCCAACCATAAACCCTGACTGTTAGATCAGCAGCATGCCCAGTCTTGAGAGTTTGGTCATACAACCACCAATACACCTGTGCAAGGACTTTTGACTCTGTGCTTTGCGCGGGATTCGAGGCAAACTATGTCTAGCCAGAACGGTGGGATTCTGCTTTATTAATGGCAAGCCCACTGACATAACTTCCAGAAGCTTATCAAGACACACTTCAGCGGCCCTCTCCTCCCTAGGACTTAATTGATTATAGTCCTTCAACTGCTCAACTTTCGGTTGACTGTCAAACGTCTTTATTTGCACATTGTCGGGCTCCATTCCCATGGTGTCTAGCTGCAAAATATCAGTCACAAAATTAAAGTAAATAGTGGGCTCAGTACTAACATTGCCATTGGTAACCTACGCCAAAGATCACAATTGTATTAGTTAGTAACAATGATGTCCCAGTAGGGGAACCTAATGCCCCATTCCAAATTCTCTACGACATTCGCATCTGGGACATATTATTTAGAAGGGCCTATTATTTTAATTTGTCCATATTTGGCCCTACGTTATATTTATATATGATGACTTTGAACAGTGACATAATATCCCAGAGTTGTAACAAATTTTTAGTCAGAGTCTACAAGATCCACCTCCACGACACCAATTGGTGCACTTTGAACTTCAGCAACCATTCGCCCACCACCAACTTCTTCTCCCGCATCAAAGTCCAAACGCCGGCCAACTTTCCTCTGACAATACTCTTAGTCAGATATGCCACACTCCAACAAGTCATTTGCTATACTTTGCCTTATATACAGTCGCCTTTTCGCTAGGAAGATTGGTTACAGATTTTGCAGTAGGCTGTCGGCAAAGACAAGTGTAAATGCACCACAACTGTTGGCATTGTCTTTTTTGTCGCAAACCGGAAACTCAACACTCCACTGACGACCCAATTTGGAAATGTTTATGCATTCTCCATCCTAGCTCAACAGTGCGTAAGGGAGCACTGTCAACAACTTTTTCACCAGTGGTGTTGGTCAAGAGGCCAAGGGTGACCATCGTTTGGATTCTCCAACGAGTCATAGATTTGAACACTCCACGTCACAAAATTGACAATGATGAGGATCCAATGCACTCCTTCAACATTGACCATCATCATCAAACCACGGCAGTTACTCAAGTCTGGTCTCGAACTATCATGCCAAACCAATTCTATGATTTGACATTTTAACAAACCCGCAACTTGCTGTTTTGCTTGATAAAGCTTCTTTCCAACCATCATGTTATCCTCTTCTAATATTGCTCCCAATATTTTGTATATATCATACAGATAACGCTATTTCAAAAACTAAATAATAAGAAACAAGGGAAGAAGAAACAATCCTAAAAAATAATGAAAGATAATATATATGGATGTGTGACTTTACTGAGAAGCTTGATTCTTCAACTACAACATACATATACTCCATTACAACATCGACATGTCCTACGACAGTGTACCACCGACTGAGTAAGTACATGTACGAATCCAGTACCTTGGAATCCAAAAACATCAAACAATCAGATGCTAAAGGCTATCTATATATATATATATTAGTATCAAAAACGTATAATTGAAAGAGACAAACCACATCATTCACCCAGCCTCCTTTGTACAATCCATAGAAGCTGCTCATATCAATATGAACACCATTTCCATAGTGCCGAAGAATGTCACAGTGACTGGATTCCTTAACATCATGCTTTTTCCAGTAATACAAAACTTGGAAATTGGAGGTAGTCATCTAAGTTAGGTCAGTCCCAACCTTTTGGAAACTTACAATACCATGCTCTCTTTCTAGCAATCCATTTTCTTTCTTGTTTAAAATAGCAAGAATTAAGTTTTGGCAAACAACAACCACTTCATCCTCCAATTGATTGGATTTGATTACTGAAACAAATGTTTTGGATCTTCTTGCCATATCTTCTTGCATAACAGATGCAGCAATAGAATTGGGTCCCTCTTTTGCATCGCCAACCACTACGTACAGTTCCCTATCAATATTCTGACCACCTTCGGTAACATCAATGCTTTCGGTAGGCTGATTCAAAAATCATGTTGTATGAGCAATTGAGAATGAATATGCAATAGAGGCAATTAATGTCTCAGTTCAATTACAGTATGAACATGGTATCGGTGAGGGGAAGTGTACCTTATGGTGAGGTTGGACTTCCTCATCAGAAATTGATAAAGATTTAACAGTACCACTAGCAATCCCACAAGCATCCTGCGTATAAATTTAATAGAACTCAGAAACTAACTATAATGGCTCACAACATGAACATAATGTCTTACGAAGATACATCAGAAAAGGGTAGTCTTGTTGTGGTTTTTACAGAATAGACTTATTGGACTTCCTCTTCATGTAGTTCCCGATCAGAAATAGGAAGAAATTCGACTAGACTACTTGAAATCTGACACACATACTGCATCAAAATTGAATAGAACTAAACACATTTCTATGATGTCTCAGAGCGTACAAACAATGTCCCCCTCATATCACAAACTTTTAATCCAAATTAAGGCCATAACTAAGTGTTTGTCACGTATTCAAATTTACCTCTTCCCCATCGATACTGGGTAACATTTTTTGCAAGCGATGATTCCTTGACAAAAACGTTTCTACCAGTCCAACCCTCTGAGTCTTATTATCAATTTTGGCTACCCTCGACTTTTCTTTACTTTTTCTTTCTCCGCAGGTAGAAACACGTAAGGTGTCGGACTTGGTGGTTTCTTTAGAAGTTGTCAACTGCGGTCAGTGGCGGAGCTAGGGGGCCCAGAGTACGCCATGGCTCACCCTGGATTCCAACCAAAAAAAATACTACTAGTACTTGTTGCAGTCTTGGTAAAAAACTTTGACCAATAACCCACTATTGTCTCTTTTGTCCATATAATAAAACCTCTCCTTTGCTGATATTGGGTGTGTATAGGGGATATGGTAATTTCCACCCAATTGATTTCAATATGTTTTATCTATGGGAACATATGGATCCACACTCACACCCACTAAAGTTATGTACGTGCATTTACAAAAACAAAAACGTTTACATGTGCAAAAAAGAAAACTACCCTGGTAAGCCTTATCGTATCACTCATGCTCCTCCAATTGTTAAGAAGCATATGGAAATGGACATTAGAACAGGTGACATTTCACATGTTAGCAGGAGAAAGGGGAAAAAAATGGAAATAAAGATTTAAAGATAGACAACTTCTTCAAAAATTATTATATATAAATTAATAAGACTAGAGTAACAAATACTTACAATGAACTATCCTATCCAATTAATTATATTATTTAGCCCAATAAACTAATTAACCTAGCTGACTAGTGGTGGTGATCCTACACTTTCAAAATTGGAAATCTCCATTATTATGTAAATTAACGTAAATTGATGATTGGATAAAGGCTTAATTACATAAACATACAACGTACTTAGATCCTCATAACACTTGTATCAACATATAATTTTTTTTAACAAACATATCAATATACTATGCCCGATTTCACAAAAATAACAAGTATGTTCATCCTTGGATAAATTAACAATTGTTTGTTTACGTAAAAATTAATTATCTAAAATTCATTAAAAAAAAACAAGCAAATCGACGTGTAAACAAACTATTTAATTTGTGTCGCAAACTTGTAGTGCTCACACCGGCTCACCCTGGAACAAATTCCTGGCTCCGCCATTGACCGCGGTGACCTCCTAATGGTAGTAGTAGCAGACACTCTCTCTAGTAGTGGGCCCTCGGTTCCACAATGTGTTTGTGAAGGGGGAGATGGGGCTGTTTTTTTTTTAGAAGCTGCTACTTTTATCGTCGAAGGTGGTTCTTTGTTCTTCAAAGGTGGTGGTTTGATCTTCGATGGTTGGGCTGGTTTGTTCTTCAACTGTGGGGCTGGTCTGTTCTTGGATAGTGGGGCTGGTTTGTTCTTCAATGGTGGTGGTTTGATCTTCAATGGTTGGGCTGGTTTGTTCTTCAACTGTGGGGCTGGTCTGTTCTCGGATAGGGCTGCTATGTTCTTCAATGGTGGTGGTTTGATCTTCGATGGTTGGGCTGGTTTGTTTTTCAACTGTGGGGCTGGTCTGTTCTCGAATAGTGGGGCTGCTTTGTTTTTCAATGATGGTGGTTTGATCTTCGATGGTTAGGGTGGTTTGTTTTTCAACTGTGGGGCTGGTCTGTTCTTGGATAGTGGGGCTGCTTTGTTATTCAATGGTGGTGCTCGTTTGCTGCGGACATCCTTGCCTATCGGGGACTTAGTTTGTAGCGCAGAGGAAAGTCGCACCCTTTTCGCAGGGGCTTGTTGGGACTCATCTTCACTGATATGCTCGTGTTCCTATTTGTTCTCTTCTTCTTCTCTAATATCTTCTTCCACGGGACTAAGTTTGAGTTTTCTCTTCAAATAGCTTCTTAAATCTGTTTTGCCTCCCCTGGGACCATGAAGAAGGAAGTCCTAGGTGGCCTATATGATCACCTGAAATGACATAACATTTCCCAAACATAAATTAGAACTAACAAACTAAATTGCCCATCTGTTAAAGAGACAACCTTGGTGAGAAAACTCAAAACCATGAAAATTATACCGCTACTGTCTCCCGGGCTACGACATGATTTTCCGTGATGATATTGTATGACTGACTAGGATCGTTCCTTTCCCGCTGTCATAATAAGCACATAAAAATATAGGAAAATTGTCAATAATATACTAAAAAACTGTACAAACAGTAATGACCTCATAAATACAAACCTCCAAAGCATCTCTGACCACGAGTTTCTCCTTAATCTCATGGGGAATACGTAAGGGAGTGACAACTTGTAGTTTCTTCAAGTCACTCAACCTTTTCTCCCACGTACTACCCCAGCAACTTTTTCTAGGAAGTTTCACCCACCCTGTGAACCATGGAAGTTGTTTGGTTCTAACCTTGTCGCTTCTAGAGGCGGCACGTGGAGGAATATCCACAGGGTGAATGTTATGACACAACCATGGAGGGTGCCAGTATACGGGTGGCCAACCTTAAACTCGTTATGTTTACTGATGGCGTCATTTAGCGACTCCAACTTCTGCTTAAGCAGCTCATACGCAAGATATCCCCAAGGAAAACTATCAAACTTGTTTAAATTATCGGCAATGTCAACCCATATGACATCGACTCCTTTCGACCCGGTTGGTAAGAGAAAAGCTCCAAGCACGTATAGCCTATTGAGGCAATGGATATCATCAGCCATATTTGCATCAAGTAATGCATTTGCCTTCACCTCCTCCCTAGCTCGCATAATATCTGTTAGTCGAATATCACCACGTACGGAATCACGAGTGCCCATAAAATATCTCTTTATGAAATCGCTAATGTTCTTGGGATTCATTTTGTAATACCATTCCGGTGGAGAGTCTGTGGAAAGCCCGGTGAGTAGTGCCACATCGAACATCTTGAAGCTTAAGAATTTGTCTCCAATTTGGTAAGTGTCAGGAGCTATTCGCTTTTTCAGAACCTCCACAACCAGTTGGGGGTGGGTAAAATGAGTGTAGGACGTGCTGTTTGGATCCGTAGCGTCCGCATTTCCAACGACACTCCATAAAAACCCAAACGGAGATGACTTAAACCTTTCCTTTTCCTCGACATCAAACACTGAGAATAGCTTCTCGCAAAGCATTTTTGGACAGCAGCGGCAAGTTATCTTTGTACCTGGCCCAGTAGTAGCTTGGGGCCACTTCTTCTTACCACTACTCAAAATAGAACAAGCCAATGTGTAAGCATACTAATACCCTTTAATCGTAACCACAAATATTCTACATATTTCATAACAACTAAGATAGTTATTGCCATTTGAAGTTGCACTTTAATATCACAACAGTGCAATCCGGCAGTAACTAAATAATATCAGACAGAAACAAAAGAAAATATTCTCAACAAATATAACTTACCAAACAATTGGTTATGTAATAAATAAATATTAGGGTTAATATTATCAGATTACTTAAATCTAACTCAAGTAGTGTAATAATACTGACCAATTTCATATGTATATAAGAAACATACCTTTTAGGGTTTCTCATGATATACAGGAATCTGAATAAATATGTGGACGACAAAATTGATGACGAAATTTGGTCACAGTGATATGCAATGACTGAAATGAGGGGGAGATATTGTCAGATTATAGATGGGAGAAGAGGAAGTAGAAGTTGAGGTAAAACTGAGAGGGCTCCCATCCCAGTTTCTAAACTTGTTTCCCCCCAAAACTGAATGTAATTGATTTGGTACACCGGGACCTATTATAGATAAATTGTTGTCACGGTCAACGTTAGCCATGTGTCCCAATCAAAATCGACTGATACACTTAACACATATAAGACATCATATAAGGCCCTAAAGACAAAATATATGGCATAGAGCGTAAAATTGCAATACATTGCATTTTGCCAGTCCAAGTTCATGACCACTAATTCCATTTCCGATGTCAAATGAATCTGACATTGGATTTTGACAAAGTATAATACATTATTGTTCATCCAAAAATGTCCCCTACCTCAAATAATAGCATATATACTAGAGCCTCTTATAGTAGAAAGTAGGACAAGTAAGTACGCAAAGAAATCTAAATCAAAATGCAGAAAAACACAATGTGAGAAGCCCTCGTCTTCTTTCAATCATAATAGCATGTTGTAGGAACCGTTTTGGTTTCATGTAATGATCGACTACAAACCGTGAAAACCCATGCGCAGCGGAATAAAGGGTTCTCACGATTTGGTTTTGAATCATACCTTTGATCAGCTGTGATATCTCTGAGAATATGAATCAGCAACCTCTTGATCTTCTGTTGTATTCCTATTTTTAGAATGGATGTTGTGTGGGCAACGATCTTCCAGCCCCTTCTTTCTCTCTCTTAGCCTCTCTCACTCACAAAGTTAGAACCGAAAATTGGAACTCCCTTTTCATGAGCAATCCTCAGTATTTCGGCCAGAGAAAGAGGGGTTTCTCTATATAGGCTACAACAGGGACCATGAGGAGAAATTAGGGTTAGGTTTCCTGACGGGCTTGGGCTTCCCATGTTCGCCCAGAACACACGGCCCAAGTCCGTCAACAAATGGTTTATTCTACTAAAGGCCATTGTTGCACTACTGCCCTAATCCCAAATTACGTGTATGGGCTCCATATTATATGCTCGTTGATCTCCCCGTGTTTAAGATATCGAATGCCCATTGATTAAGTCAAGTTACTGACAACTACATTAATCAACTTCTTATGTCCTTGAGTACTACCACTCAACCTCATTGTCATGTCGGATTAAAATCCACCTACAAGGTTTACATGACAATCCTTGTGAGCTCCTCAAGGGGACATCATCAGCCCGACTTCCTGCGGGTCACTGATTCCTTCTATAATTAACAGCACACCTTACATACAATGTCATTACCCAATCCACCGAGTTTGTTGATTCACAAATGAATCTCACTCATTGATGATTTAAAGCAATGTACAATGCACATAAGTGCCCGTTATTATATCCGGATTAAGAAGACTAGCATCCATAATAACAGAGGTGTTTGTTCTCTTATATAGTCAGTATAAAAAGAAAACAACCTCACTTGGTCATGTTCAATACACATAAAGTGTACTAGTGTAATCCTGTAGTCAAGATAAACTAATACCATATTATACTACAACCATACCAATGGTCTGTCCAAATCTATCTAGGTTGTGAACGCGTTTATACTTTATAAGATCTTGATGATATGATCTTACATTATTGTCACCACACGCCATATTATCTACAACATAAAGTATTAGATGCATGCATATAACTAATAACATATATAATATGCATAATATTTGCCCATATGATTCTCATTCAAAATATAAAGAATTAGAGTTAATACAAAAGTAATGCTTTTAGTATATAACCCTATCACATGTGTCTATGATATAATAAATAACATATGAGAATCATGGTTGACTTGTCGTAACGTAGTTTGGTGTTTCACTCTTGGGTTGCACTTAAGTGTTTAAGTTTGTGTTTCAATGCATAAACATTGTGGTTTGGTTTTTGAATCACGGCTATGTTTTTAAATGAAATTACGACTATATTTGGTACTTAAGTGTTCACATTCAAATTACAGGTATGTGTGGTACTTGAGTGTTCACATTCAAATTATGGCTACATTTTCGCGTTCAAATTATCATCGACATATTTTATTATGATGTACGCTTTGTACATCTATAAAAGACTCTTATTCCAATATAGCTCTACCACTTTGCCATCGCACGCAAAACTTATTAAATCCAATATAGTAATTTAATGGGAGTATGCTACAAATAGTGGTTTAATAATAGTATGCTACATCTAGTAGTTTAATAGTAGTATGCTTCATCTAGTGGCTTAATTGGAGTATGCTACATGTACTGTTTTAATCTAAGTTGGTCAATGCATTTGTTCCTTCCGTGTGCTCCAACAGTCTAACCCGTCCCTCCTTCTTTTACCTTTCTTTTATAAATAGCATCAACATCTAGGGGTAGGGTTTAGGGTTTTTACCTTTTTCTTAAAAAAAATTTATCTGTTATTGCTAATGTATAAGATCCAATCAAGCATAAGAAGCACGAAGCAAGCATAAGAGCACGTTAATTTTGCAAAAATGAAGGTAATTTCACTTTAAATTCATGAGTTTGATTAAGTTTAAGTTTTAGGGGTGAGTAAGAGAAAATTTTGAGTTATTGAGTGTCATTCTTCACTTCGAATTTTATCAAGTATAAAGAGCACGAAGAATTTGATCTTTGAAATGTTAACAGAGATAAATTTTAGTTTATCAAGTATAAAGAGCATGAAAAAATTGGTTGGTTGTGTGAAGGTTTTACTTCCTTCATGGATTAGTAATTCTTTAATAATTGAACTTGGTTGAGCTATTGGTCTGAACTAGTTTATTAAGAAGTTTAATTTCTGCATTAGTTGCTTAGCCATTTGTTCATTGTCGCTATCTTCATGAGTTTAAAATTGAGAAGTACATGTTTCGTTCACCACAGGTTGAATGTCAGGTATGTGATCAACTTGGATACTCAGCTATTGAGAGCCAATTTATGTACTCTCGCTGTAAAGAAGCTACATGTGATGGGATCCGATATTTGGGCATATCGCAAACAACAAGCAATCCTCTCGAGAAAGTACTTGAAGTGCTAGCATGATTCATGTCGAAGTTATTTGCAATGGTTGGATGAAGCTGTTTCATGTCAACTTTTTGGATCATTCTGATAAGTGCTCAAAAGTAATGATTTATAACCCCAATTATATGTATGTTAGTCTCTATTTTATATTTAAATATTCTAATATGATGCAATTTGAGTTTTTGCAGGTCAAAGAACCTAAATGTGAAATATAGAGGGAAAAGAAGTCAAACAAGTCAAAAAGGAGTCACTTTGGGAATTACAAACTAAAGGCTGGGGCAAAAATGTCATATTTGTCTCCATGAGTGCCAAGCCTAATGGGACTCTAAAAGAGGATAATAATTGAGTTAAAGAAGTCTTAAATCTGATCTCAAAGCCTTAATTTTGACTTCATAGAAAGAGAAGATCAATATGGAAAAGAAGTCAGAGTTTCACAAGAACTAGGAAACTGAAAGCTGTCAGAAGCTGCAGCTTGGGAAATAGCCTGCAGAACAAAGTGGGCCACGTCCAACTTTGGCCCAACCGAATTCAACTTTGTAAGGATTGCTTCTAGAAAGATTACAGAGAGTTTGACACCAAATAAACATAGGATTCGGATCTCTATCCAGACGAGCATGTAAGCCAATAAATAAGGCACAAAAGCCTCAGTTTATATCATCTAGGAAATTTAGTGTTTGCATCTTAGATCTAGAATTAAGAGAGAAGAAAGTTCAGACCTTTTCACCATTAATAGCTATAAAGATTATTCCTTTTCATATTGTGTTCATAGCATAGTATGAGGAGCTAATCTCCCTTCTCTTGGGAGGGGAGATGAAGCCTTTTTCGTATGTTTTAGTTTAGTTCTTCTTCTATCATGTTTTAGTTTAAATCCCTCATTGAGTTTCTTCTTATTCGTCCATTGATCTAACGCTCCTGTGGAGGTTAGGAGGTCTTAGGGTAATTCAAGATTGTGTAGAGCCAAATACCACAAACCCTAGATTCTTTTCTTCTAGTTTTTAGTGTTCTAGTGTGATGATTGGATTCTTTATGGCACCTCAATTAGTTGTATGGTTAATGTCACATGTGGATTTTCCATGGCACCTAGAGTTGTATATTGAATGCCACTTGAAGCACAATTTGGTTAGATAGAAGATATCATTGGAGATTGAAGAAGTATTTGATGGAAAGATAGAAAGCACGTTGAAAGCCACATATTATCATCATGGTTATGAGCATAAGGTTTGTAGGTATGGTGAGTTTCTATTGGTGATTTATATTAAGCATGATAGGTAGATCTGTTAGACTAATTCTATGATTTTGGTGGATTCATCTCTCCCAAGATATTCTCTCTCTTGATTCATATTCATATATTTAATTTAGTTTATTTTATGTATAGTTTAAATCTCAAACCAAATCAACCATATAGTAATTATTACTTAGCTACATCTTTTACCTGCATCCATTAGAGTAATTTAGATTAGGAATTTCTTTTACTATCAACTAGTTATTTAGAGTAGGATTGATACCTTGCTAGCCACTATACTAATCAATATATATAATAGGCTAAGTAAGATTTGCAAAAGATACGTAACACAAACAACGACACAAATAATTACATGTTGCGTGCTTTTTCACATTCTCATCAACAAACAAATGCTTTAAGTGTGGTCAGTCAAGCCATTGGGTGAACGAGTGCCCTTTGGTAAACTGTGAATGCAATATAAAAGACTGTAAGGGGAGGAGGACTGATATAGCTCTTTTTACTACGTTAGAGATTGGTCTCTCTAATTTGGTTCAAAAACGAATTCAAAGTTCCTTACTCACGATCTTCGCGTTCGTAAAGTTAAAGTAAGGATCGAACCAACCTAAAGGCTAGGACAACTACAACTTGGTTGTTACTCTTAGGGAACTAGTGAGTAAGTTTATATTAATACTAGGTTTCTTTCCTACACAAACATCAAAGAAAATCCTTAAGATTCGAAATATGTAACTAAGACAAAACACAATTTACTAAAGAAAAGGTGGAGAGCTAATCCTCCTCATGTGAAAATAACATTTAGTTGTTGATTTGAAAAGGTTCATTTGATTCTTCCTAGACTCATAGACAAGCCCTAATGGAAGAAAACTTGATCCCTAACATGTATGGCTCATTTCTAAGCTCATACATGTTAGCAAAATGAAATCAAGCAATGACTTATCTCTAAGCTCATTACTTGATTCCTAACTAGACACTACACCAACTATCATTTTGGGATAGGATGTAGGTCTAGTTGTTCTTCCTAACAACCTACCAAGCCAACAACAAATATTTTCCCTCACATGAGTTGGATTAACTCCCCAAAAGGGAAGTTAGCTCATGATCCTTGGGATAAAGGATTACAAATTAGAAGAACAAAAAGAGAGAGAGAAAGAGGAAGAAGAAAAACTAACTAAACTCACTTGCTTTTTATTTATTTTCTAGAAGAAAACCAAAGTTTCCTCCATTAAAACTATTACAAGCTTTCTTAAAAAAAACTAAAAACTAAAAAATCCCAAATCACTAAGGAACTAAAAATAATACAAGGTAAGGAAAAGAAGTCAAGGGAGTAAATGGAGTGTCCCCCCTTTGTTTTGTTTTCTTCTCCATTTGAGAGAAATCTCATTTCCTCCCACGTGAAACATCAAACCACATTTACTTCATTTTTTTTATCCACCACATTAAAACAAAGTGACACCTTGCCTTTTTTTTTTACTATTAACACCTAATCTAATTAATTACATGCAAGGTGTCACTTTTTGCACCAATAATTTGTCATTTTTGTCTTGACATGCTCCATGATTGATGACTCATCTAATCTTGCGGGCCTGCATTGTGGGTCCATGTGCAGTCTAGTGGCGGTTCGGTCTTTGCGCAATTTTACAACTTCCCGTCTATGCGTAGAGTTCATCTCCCTGATTGTCTGAGCAGCTCACTTGTCGCATTCGGAGTCCTGGTTCAAGAGGTAGGAGCTTCGGAAGTTTGATGCTTTTGTGCGGATACGTCGTTCCCCGTACTTAATTGCAGGTTTAACCAATATTTCCATGTTTACTGCGAATACCTGCAAAAGTATGAAAACATATTTATTTCATGATTATTAAACACATAATTAACCAATTTTATATGTCTCAATGAGGTTTTATAATACACTTTTGGGTGCTTATCACACTACCCCCAAACAGCACTTTGCTTGTCCTTAAGCAAAGAAGAGACATTAAAACAGATAAGTGGCCAAAAATGTGTAGTCCTAACTAATTCTCGTTTCGCAGAGTGCGGTTGCATTGACCATATGCAACAAGGCCTTAAACCACTAGGAATTCCCTAGTGGACGAGTTATAGCCTCGTGAGAGTTTTCCAGAGAAGATACTCACAAACTTCATTTATACTACAACGACTCAGTGATAAAAACTTGTTTCCTAAATTAATCTCAGACATCCATACATCTCCTTAGCAGGGAACGAGGATTTATTTCTTTGAAACTCAAGTTAATATGTATTCAATAATTAAAACATCTACATATGATCATGCATGCAGTGAACTTTTCATTGAAATGTACTAGCATGGTCGTTTCTGAATCCCTTGGAGAGTGTACCTAAATGGGTTCTCACAGGTATGTGTCGAAACACAATTCTACTCAAAAAAATTTCCACTCAGGTTTTGTTAACTCCAGTGTGCAGTGGGCACACGTTTCCTCACATCTCAATGACAGTCATAGGAGCTGATGTCGATCAATCACGTCTACTACTTATTATCACACCACCCTACTCCTAATTGAGCTAGAGGTCTTTGTTAGGTATTGTGGGGCTTAGGTGATAGTGTAAAAGAAAATGGAAATGGATAATCAAAATTTACGAGTATGAGAGAATAGGATCTTCATATATTTACACTAGAGAAATCCTTGTTTTCTTTTCTTCTTCTAACTGGGTTTTCCAACCTTATTCTAAAGACTCTGGATACTGATGATTTTTTTTTTTTTTTTTTTTTATGGCTTAAGAACATGATTCTATTTTCCACATTTCATCCTATTTCTCATACTCATCACTTAGGTAGGTTATTTTAATTGGTGTAATATATGGGTAAGGAATTCTTGGTGAATAGTGAAAGGTTTGATGAACGGCTCAGTGGAGTGACTAGCGGTAAAATTTGTAACAGGTAAGAATTTTTAGCTATATCGATCCAAAGAAAGCCAAAATTCTCGCCTAGGGTTCGGGTGGTGATCAAGTAAGTAGATGTGTGATTTTCTCTAATCGGAAAACTACTACCCTCCGGTCATCACACACAAATCACTCATATCAAGGCTTTTGGTTAGATTCTCACATGATTTATAGTTTAAGTAACTAACCATTGGTTCCAGAAACTTACTGCTATGTACAATCGATGATACTCAGTGCATGAATGTTCATGGAAAGATGTATAAACTATTGCATACGTATTAACTTAAGTTTCTAAAAACAAATCCTAATTCGGATACTAATGTGAGATTTCTAGATAATTTTCATCATTGAAAAGGAAACCAGACTTTGTCACTAAGTACAATTCTTAACAAGAAAATAAAAACTATGTACAGGCTACAATATGCCTAATTTTTGTCATAGGTTAAAAGCACCCCCAAACAGAATGATGCTTAGTCCTCGAAGTATCAATAAATAAAGAGAGAAAGTACCTGAGAACCGTGAGCAAAATTAGGGCTAGATTGCTGGAACAGAAAGGTTGGAGAACATAATATATTATTCAAAAGGAAACAACAAAATGTTTAGTAGCACACGAAACATAACACACGATACATGAGGTTTAGCTAGATATATGTACAATGGCAAGCTCAAATTTACCATCCAGCAGGATGTGAAGGTCTAGCGTCCTCATTAAGGAAATGCATTTCCTTAGCATCGCGCCAAAAGATAATAGTCTGCCAAATTTCTGCCCATTCTTCGTCTCCAGATTTCCTCAAATGTTTCTTCATATTTTCATCCTTCAGGTAACAACGAACATGCCTCAGTGCAAGAAGCGCGGGGGCGCTTCCATTGCCGAAACCTCAATGAACGAATGATTCTGTTTGCTGGGCACATAGAATCTACCTTGACCCAGTCATGAAAAGTAGCTGCAAACTGTGGGAAATGTGTCTTCATGATTTGGCAAGTAGTGACCGGTAAAAGTATATACTGATCCTGAAAAGTGCGAGCTCGTTTTAGGTTGGAGATAACACAACCTAAGATGTTAAATAATGTATGACCTTGAGCTAGTGCACTGAATACGACGCACGCAGCCTCATTGGCAGTAGAAAAATGCCAATCTCCCATAATGTTTAGGAGTACAAATAACATCGCAGTCCCCATGTTCATGGTCATGCTTGCTAAGGGAATGGTGATGTCACGCCATGCCACATGGCCATTTCCTTCTCGTTTAATCTCAAGACCATCACCTTAAGTTTCACGAAATGCTTGCCACTGAAAGGAACGGTAAGAATTATGATAGATGTAATGCCATGATGCAACAGGTTCGTGATATGGAAGATCTAAGGTTAGGGCAAGTTGTTGTTCAGAAAAGATATGAGGTGTGTCACCAACTTGGATTGTAAACCCGTCTAAGTAGAAACCATGCGCATGGTTGAATGCTGGTGTGTCTTCCATATTAGCATAAAAGTATGCAGCCAAACTCGGAGAATAAGTTTGGTCAGGTTGAAGAATTAGGGAAGACCACCCGATGTTTGTAATGTAGTCACGGAAGAGATGGCCATAGGTATTGGAATCCATCATAGACTGAAAGGATTGCTCAGGAATGAGTTTGGGAGGTACCATGTTCGATGAAAATGCAATTAATGAAGATGCCATAGTGGATCAAGTAAAGAAATAAGTAACGACAAAGGTAAACTGGATGGATAAATGAGTACGTAAGAAAATAGACCCTCCTGTAATCACATGTTACAATTATATTAGTCACAATAGAAATGATGAAAATCCTAGTAGCGTTTCGTACAAAAGAAAACACAAAGATAAGACAAAATTAATAATACGACTAAAAACGTAATAATATATACGATTATTTATTTATTGACTTAGTATTATTAGGAAATCATGGATTATTATGTTGATTCCGAGACGATATCGCACCGTGATCGCTTAGTTCGTCAATTTGTTTGCCGAAATCATCCGAATGTCCCCTTGGTCGCAGAGAGTACAGTTTGATTTTCCATTAGGAGAGCGTGATTTTGCAAGGACTGATAATGATTTTCCAAGATCTCCTCCTGTTCAACATCATGCATTGCTTGACGTTCTTGGAAATCCTTAAGAGTTGTAATGATGATATTCTGACGAGCTTGTAGTTCCCTCAAGCCATGATGAAGAAGTTGAATGCCTTCCATGGGATTAAAAATGTTCAGCATGGCATTTTCATCAAAGAAATGGTCAGAATTTGAGCTTGGGTCGTTCTGTTCATCTATCAAAGTATCAGGAGTCCAAAAACCAACGGAGTAGTCTGTTTGGAGTACATTTATATGTGCTCTTTGAAGGGGTGTCTCTGGAGAATTACTGGATAACCCCAACGCATCATAATTTGCGTGACTAAAGTGGGTAGAGGTGCTGACCGTCTTGTTTTCTTGGTGATTACGTTCCAGAGGTGTTGGATTAGACAAAAGTCATCTCTTTGAGTCTGCAAAATCCAAAGTAGGTGAAGTTGAGGCTTTGTGACTTCTGATTGGTGTGATGTACCTACCACATTGTGTCCCAACCAGTGGAGCACAACACGTTGATTCGGTTTCAAAGAGCGTTGAAGAACAATGTGATGTGTATTTCCGACTTCTTCATGAGATACGGTAGCTCGTAGTAAAGATTTGGCAGAATCAAAAGATGACTCTGGAAAAAGGGACTCCTGGGTATTCATTGGGATTTGAAGTATGTCGGAGATCATTTCCTTAGTCAATTCAATCGCCGTCCATAGGCATTGAAGTAGAATTTTCCATTTTCAGATCCGCTAAATTGGTAGAACATCAAAACCAATTCTCGGGAATAACCAGCTACTGAATGATATAGAAGAGGTGTCCATCCGTGACGTATGATTTCGGTGTCAAAATAAGGAGAAAACCGGCCATCTTTGAAGGTTTTCAGGTAGTCTTTCTCAGCCGTTATTTTTCTTGGTTGATCCATTGGTAGTATTACTGAGGGAAGGATAGTGAAAATTGGTTGAATAAGAATGGCTAAAAATGAAGAGATTTATAGCCAATCTATGAGTCTGTACCAATCTGGATTCCAAGTGTAGTTAATGACCCATGTGATTATGAACAGCATTAATGGGGATCCATAGTAATTCTTGTCATGTCAGATTTCCAAAGACAATTAATAAGATGGTTCAATGTTAGAAAATACGGAGGAAAGTTTCACAGGGTAGTTAGACTTACACGTAATTTCATAATTGATGATCATACCTCAGTAATAGAATATGGATAGAATAATTGAGCTGCATGTGTGCCGAGTGTTACGCGTACCTTGTAGCGTGCGCGATCTTCTCTGAACACCTCTAGTATCGAGTAATTAATTTTTTTAATGGTGTGTCTTTGATATGGTTTGTTTATTTATTTATTATTCTTATTCTTATTCTTATTCTTATTATTATTATTATTATTATTATTATTATTATTATTATTATATATATATATATAATATTATTATTATTATATATATTTGTTTTAGAAGAAAAGACAACATAATATACACACATATGTAATACGAAACTTCTCCATTTAATACGTTACCCGTACAAATGTGTGAGAATTATTTAACATACCATACTAATATACAATATGACAGTAGACGGAAAGTGAGATGGTTACATAGATCTAGATGTTCTGGATCATGTTATGCATGAGTGACAGCAGAACAATGATAAACACTGTTATCACGAATATTGTGATAGCCCATTCGCGTTGCTCCTTTTCCCATCGCTCTATTTGATTCATTATGTTCAAGAAATTGAGAATTTGTGAAGAAAAATGTGAAGAGTGAGAGAAGGGAATGAGTGAAAGTGGAAAAGGAGAGTTGTATTTATAACTTGATTTCTGACCGTTGGGCATCTGACCGTTTGGATCAGTCCGTTGGGTTCTGACCGTTAGGCTTTGAGCGTAGGCCCAATGAATCAAGGAACAAACTAATATACTAGGAAGTACAATACTTACTTAACATAATTAATTTCTCATTCAACCCGTCTGGAGATACAAAATTATGAGAAATCAACCGATATATAATTTTTTATCATTAGAAAAATAAAAATGCAATGCATAAGGGAAATAAATGACATAGTCATTTCTAAGCCAAGGGAAATAAACAGCTACTGGGAATCTTCCGGGTTAGTAGAAGATGAACCCGGGTTTCTACGTCTTCGGCCACTACGAACTTCTGGCTAAGCTGACTGGTCTGGAATGTGGCCTATAGACTGTAGCAATTGATCTTGGAATTGCAGCTGATTTGCCATCATCATTCTCTGGAAAAGGCCTTGGCGATTGCGCATTTCTTGCTGGAAGTCATTTTGGGAAGTAAGCATCTCTTCTTGACGAAGAAACATCCTACGCATACTAGTGTTCATGTGCCTCAAGGCTTCCATGGGAGTGTTGATTCGGCGCATGGTAGCCTCATTAAAACAGTCGGGTGGTGAAGGAGGAGGAGGGGGTACGTTATCATGCTCAATGTTATCTCTAGCTACTGGGTCCCAGTGGTCCAAAACACAAGTCTCGAAAATTTCAAAATTCTCGAAAGACCTTGTTTCAATGAAAGGAGTAGCGGACTGGAACCCTAAGTTAAGCATAAGCTAAGTAACAAGTACAGCAAGAGGAGCTGACCTGTTTGACGCGGTCGTAAGAATATGGCCCAGGAAATGGACCATACAGAAAATGTTCTTCCTTTCCTGGAGGATCCACAACAGGTGCAAGAAAGTCTTGTTCACGTCAGACGTCTTTGAAGTTCCAATGATGTTGTACGCCAGCCATTGAGTGACGGCGAGTTGGTTACGTCTGAGCGAATGCTGGTACACGCAGTTCGAGCCAGTGTTGTACTCTCCCTTGAGAAGCGTGTCAAACATCAAATCCCTCGTAGTCAGATACTCTGACAATAACAGGGTCGGACTATCAGAGTTTATTGGAATCGCGGTCGTGATTCGATATTAACTCCAAATATGAGTTCACGCTCCAACCCATCCGCCAGTAATCCAAAATTCATCTCCCCTGAAACCTCCATTGTTGTAAAATTTCAACACTAAATCTTTGGAGTACTGAGCTGGAATTCGATGCAATAGATATTCCCACTCTCTACTAGCAATTTCCTCATCGAAAAATGGGTGAAACATCCCGGAATTGTAGAGATTTTCAAATTTCTCTCAACCGTGATTCTCCTTCGTGCTGCCATAGCCCGGTGTAGATGATATTTTGAGGGTGGAAATAGCTAGGATTGTTGGAGGAGATGGTGCTTTGGAGGAAGGGATTCAATTTGGTGGAGTTTGGCCCTTGCTTGCGGGTTGAATTCATCTGCTTCCTAGTCGTCTACGCGGTGTTTTTGTGGTGGAGACCAAGATCCGGATTTTGAGGGGAAGAAATGAGAGGGGTGGACGCGTGGGTGCCTCGCGCATGGGTTTTGTAAATGTATCCGTGAATTTGGGTCGGGTCAAATTTTTGGCCCAAGCCCAAATGAATTCCAAAAATTCCCCTTATGTCCCGAAATGTTCCAAAATTTCTAACGTGGAAATTCGATTCGCTTTTAACTCCAAATTGAACGGATGAGATATCAAAATGATCGGCATTAAAAATGCCATCCACTAGAATATGACAAAATTACATTCAAACTTTTTTTTTTTTTTTGTTTTTATTTATTTACACTTTTATATACAAATGTACAAGTCGAGAGGAACGTGTCAACAACACCGCAAAAAAAGAAACAACATATCACAACAAATTTTAAATCGCAACTTTCATGTCGGCTGGGGCTTAACCCAATCCAGCCGAGATCAGAAGCTTAACCTTTATGTTTTGGGGGCCTAGGGTTCGGGCGGTACCATCCCCGACCAACGTCAATGGTCTAATAATAATATTACCCTTAGTACATATGGTATAGCCTCAAACCGCCCGAAACGATCCATAGAAAACCGATCGGTCCGGCCCGGGTGGAATCCATTGCCCGCACGAACTAGGAAATGTCCGATGTTGCGTATCACGACTCTCTTTGGGCACCACGCTGGGTGCTAAGGGAAAAATAAAAAAAAATGAGTATATACATGTTGAGTCTTTTTACGTCAGATCTTCAAGACGAATGTGAGTCTTTTAACGTCATATCCTCAAGACAAATGTGAGTCTTTTAATGTCAGATCCTCAAGACGAATGTGAGTCTTTTAACGTCAGATCCTCAAGACGAATCCCAACCTGTGGGAACAACGGGACGACGACGAAGTTTATCCTGCTGAGCTGGTGTCAGACAATAATATACCTTATACCGGCTCATCTTGGATAGAAGATCAAGACTTGGACAGAAGCGTTGTTGACAATTCATACACCACCCCATCCTTCGTGCACGTCGCTTTCGAGCAAAAGTACTACGACCATTACCAATTCGAGATGGGTGAGATTTACACCAAATGATGAGTTGGAGTTCGCGAGGAAGAGAATAGAAAAGGGAGGAGAATGAGGGATTTGAAATTTTTGGTACCTATTGTTTTCCGGGAGGCACGCTTTGCTTTCGATTATCGAAGACATTTATACTCAGCCTGAGTAGAGTTTTTGTGGACTATGGTTCCGCTAGTGCAACCACACACTCTAGGGATTTTTAGAAGAGAAAATAGAAGAGGGCCCTAGCTACCCAAATGGCGTCTTGTTCTTGTTTAAATCATATGGAAATAAGTACACCATAATCTATTAGTCAATGTAGATTTGGATCATTGAGAAGAGTCTCTTCAACATCTGGAGAATGTAACTCATGATAATGTTTAAGGTGTTGGCCATTTACTTGAAATTCGCTATCATCATTTACGTTTTTCAAAGTGATAGCCCCATAAGGGGTGACAGCAGAGACAGTGAAAGGACCAGACCATCGAGTTTTTAATTTTCCTGGAAAAATGTGTAATCTTGAGTTGTACATCAAAACTTTTTGACCCACTTTGAAATCTTTTCGTAATATGCTTGTCATGCACTCTTTTCATGTTAGCTTTATAGGATTTCGAGAGATCATAAGCATCACTCCGAATTTCCTCAAGCTCATTTAACTGCAATTTTCTCTTTGCGCCTGCCACATTGGTATTATAATTTAGGCTTTTGATGGCCCATAGAGCACGGTGCTCAAGTTCAACCGGCAGATGACAAGGTTTTCCAAAAACGAGGCGATAAGGAGACATCCCTATAGGTGTCTTAAAATCTATTCTGTATGCCCACAAGGCATCAGATAATCGTAGAGACCAGTCTTTTCTAAATGGATTGACAGTTTTTTCCAAAATGGATTTGATCTCTCTATTAGAGACTTCTACTTGACCACTGGTTTGAGGATGATACGGAGTTGCCACTTTGTGCGTGACTCCATATTTCTTTACTAATGATTCAAAAATTTTATTGCAGAAATGTTTTCCCCCATCACTAATTATAGCTTTTGGAACACCAAATCGAGAGAAAATATTTTCTTTTAGGAACAAAACGACCGTTTTATGATCGTTAGCATGACATGCCAATGCCTCAATCCATTTTGACACGTAGTCAACTGCTACTAGTATGTATAGGAAGCCATGAGAATTTGGAAATGGACCCATGAAGTCGATGCCCCATACATCAAAGATTTCGACAATTAAAATGGGATTTAAGGGCATCATATTTCGTTAAGTAATGCGTCCTAGCTGCTGGCAGCGATTGCATGCTTTGCAATGCTCATGTGCATCTCTAAACAGTGTTGGCCAATAAAATCCACATTGTATAACCTTGGCCGCAGTTTTCTTACCACTAAAATGACCACCACAAGATTGTTCATGGCAGAAGGATAACACGTCAGTGTGTTCCCAGTCGGGAATGCAACGGCGGATTAGTTGGTCGGAACAATACTTGAAGAGGTAGGGATCATCCCAGAAATAAAATTTCATAGTGGATAAAAACTTTTTTCGGTCATTACGAGACCAAGATAAAGGAACTTCCTTGGCAACTAAGTAATTTACTATGTCGGCGTACCAAGGGGACGAAAAAATAGAGTACAAGTGTTCATCCGAAAGGAATCGCAGATAGGTTCGGTATCGCGATCAACATCACGCACAAGTAGTGATAAATGGTCCGCAACCACATTTTTTCGCAACCTTTTTATCTCTAATTTCGAGTAAACTCTTGCAAAAGGAGAATCCATTGATCAACCTTTGTTTTGCATCTTTTTTTCGCTAATAGATAACGGCGCCGCATGATCGATTAGACAATAGTTGGAGAACCCACTGGGTAAGGACGAAACTTATCCAAAGCATATACAACGGCGAAACTCTTTCTCGGTGGTGGTATAGTTACGCTGAGCATCATTAAGGGTTTTACTCGCGATAGTAAATGACAACCGGCTTATCTTCTTTGGCGTTGCTTCAGTACAACCCAATAGCATAGTTGCTCGCTGCCACACACATTAATTCAAAAGGTTTAGACCAATCGTGGTTGAATTATGGGAGCCGTAGTTAATGCGCTTTTAAAATCTCAAAGGCTTGTTTGCAATTGAAACTGAAATCAAAAGTGGCATCTTTAAGCGGGAGATTGGTTAAAGGTCGAAAGCAACCTTTGAGAAATCTTGAATAAATCTCCTATAGAAACCTCAAGTGTCCTAAAAATGCACGCGAATGTCGTCAACTATTTTTGGTATAGGAAGGGAAGCAATTTTTTTTTCTATCTTAGCTTTATGGGACTTCGATTCCGGCCCTTTTTGAAACGATATGTCCTAAAACTATTCCTTTTGTAACCATGAAATGGCATTTTTCCCAATTAAGAACAAGGTTTTTCTCTTCACAACGTGTAAAGACCTTTTCAAGATTTGATTGACAAATGCCATCGAAAAGAATCTCCATATATTGAGAAGTCGCCCATAAATGCTTCCATAAACCGCTCAACCATATCACTGAAAATGTGGAGCATGCAGCTGGAAAGTACCGTGTGCATTACAAAGGCCGAAAAGGCATTCGCCTTATATGCAAATGTACCAAATGGACAGTGAACGCGGGTCTTTTCTTGATCGCCAGGGTCTATGACTATCTGAAAATAACCCCAATAACCATCAAGAAAATAGTAATAGGCATGACTGGCTAAACGCTCAAGCATCCGGACGATGAATGGAAGTGGAAAATGATCCTTACGAGTGACGCATTAAGTTTTGCGATAGTCAATGCATATTCGCCATTTCATCGATACGAAATGAAATGCATTCATCTTTATCATTTCTCACAACCGTAATGCCGATTTCTGGGAACAACGCGTATTGACTCACCTAAACACTATCGAGATAGGGTAAATAATACCCGATCGAGTAATTTTAAAACTTCCTCCTCGCATTCACATCTTTCATGGTAGGGTTTAGTCGACGCCGCTGGGTTCACGCGGACGCCTTAGCATTTTCTTCAAGGTGTATGCGATGGTGCACACAAGAGGTTCAATGCCTTTAATGTCATCGAGGGACCATCCAATAGCGTAACGATGTTCTTGAATGACATTAATTAAACGAGCTTCCCGATCACCAGTCAATTGTGAGGAAATAAAAACTGGGTGACGACCATTTGGATCTAGTCAGACGATTTTAATTCCGAAGGAAGAGATTTTAAGTTAGGGGTGGGCGGAGTGGGTATTAAAGATTCTTGAGGAAAGTCATTGTCTAATGAGTAAACAAAATTATGATCATCCAAGTTAGTGGACACCACAGTCGTAGGGTCAATTAATGGTATTGACTTTAATAACTCATTTACTTCTTGTGTATAATCATCGCCCTCAAACTCGAGTCGCTAAATGAAATTGATAATGATGAAAGTGAACATTTTCATACTTCTCCGTTTGGTTTTCTTCTGATGGTTGATGGGACTGTGGACTCTAGGGATCCTAAAAAAACAGCATACAATCATTTTAGCCACCCCAAATTAGTTTAAGAGTTGTTGAAAATGAGAATCGCTCCAGGAACTTTCAGTGTTGGTGGCAAGTACATCTCATTCAAGTTGTCGGATATGGCACTGCTAATCGGGCTTTCAACCCAACATCCACCTAGCTGGTATTATGAAATGAATGAGAACGAGCCTAGTGATTTCCGGATGAGGCATTTTCCCTTAACAAAAGCTCGTGCTTCACTACGTGGTCAAATTAAATGTGAAAAGATTCTCAAGGCTAGAGAGACAACCAAGGATAATGCCCTAACTGATCCAAACACGGCTGATGATATCCACCACCTTAATAGGCTTTTCTGTCTTGGTGCTTTCCTGATCCCAACTGGGTCAAAAGGGGTCAGAGTCCAGTGGGTTGACATTGTTGCTGATTTGGAGAAGTTTGATTCTTTTCCTTGGGGTTATCTTGCCTATGAACTGGTATACAAGGAAGTTGAGTCGCCAGATGAGAAGATGAATGCCCATTTTAAGGCGTTTCCTACCTGCCCTTATAATGGGACCTCCATGGTTGTGTCTTTAGCGCTCAACCTCTGCGTATTCCTCCATGTTCTCCATTAATCGGGCAAGGCGGTTGGATCCTCCTCAACTTGCCGTGGTTTAAAAGGGTGGGTGAAAATTCCCGACGAGTTGTCGCCATTGGGTGGAATCAAAGTCGACTAAGAGGGGAAGAGTGGATGTTGTGGTTCTCGAACGCCTAGATATTTCAGAGGACATTAGGAATACAGAAGTGGTCAGATCTGCTTTGGAGGTTTGTATCTCTTTGCCTAACTATTCACGGTGTTATACTGTGTTATGTTTACTTTTTCGAGAGCAGCTTGTTTTATGATTTTCATGTTTTGTTATGACAGCGAGAGTTGCTCGATATGTCTAAAGATTATGATCTCCTGGTGCAAAGAAGAAATTCGGAGCTGGATACGTTATTGGTATAACTATGAGGGGTTATTATATTCTACTCATTTTTCAATTCGAATTAGACATTTTGGTATATTATTTTGACATCTAAGTTGTTTCATTTTAGGTGATTAAGAAGACTGTATAGGAGATCCTCGCTCTTGCCCATGGCCAAGCGAATAGGTATGTGAGAAGAGAACTGACTCTGGTGGAAGAGGAACTAGATAGTGACGAGGAAGAAGATGAAGAGGGAGAAGAAGTTGTTAGTAGTGAAGGTGAGTCCAAAAAAGTGCATACTAGGAAACGTACAAGACGTGAGTCTGTTCCCCAAAGAAAGGTTGTCAAAGTATAAGCTATCAGGAAGAAACAACGAACCCCTATTAAAGAGAAACAAGCTGTCATTGTAAAAAAAAAGACACCCCGACCTTCCACTAGGAAACCACCCCAACTTCCAAAGATGAAAGAACATACCCCTCCAAGAAATAATCCTACTACCATAACACAAGAAGTACAGACTGTGCATGGTACCGGAGTCGTTAGAAAGGCAACACGATCGTCGGCCCCCCTTAGAGTAAGTGTTGCACTCCCCTCAACTTATGGGAGGAAGAGAAAAGCTGTGTCCGAACAACTCCAGGATTCGTCAAACTATACCGTGCCCAACAACTTGCCTCTTTCTAAGTACCCCAAACACAAACGTAGCGCTAAATCCCAGGCTGGAGAAACTGGAGTTATTCCCCAGCGTGTTGAGGGGAATGAAGCAGAGCCTTTATCACGATCACCGAAAGATGAACGATTTATTGAATACGCAGGCGGGCGCTTTAACCCGGCAAGACTGATTAACAATCAACAATTGGAGGAGGAGGCTGCTGCAAACAAGAGAATGTCATCGTCAGCATGTGTGGTGAGTCAAGTCCTAGTGGCTATAAAGAAAAATGAGATCGTTATTTGGGTTTATTTGCACCGACCTTAGATGCCTCGGTGGCTGAATATGAAAAATAACCTCCTCACTTTGTGGGTTTGATCTAAATCGGATTTGTATGACATTTCAAAGGAGTCCGCCGGGTCATAGCACCGACAACCAAGTACCCTACTGAAATGGTATGCATTTTTAATTTGTTATGGCAATAGTTATTGCAAAATTGTTAGATACAAATTCGCAACTATATCTCCCTCTCCCTCTCGTGTTGTGTTGTGCGGGTCCTTCAAGAGACTCACAACCCCAAGAAAGTATTGAGCCCCACCTATTTGTTGTGGAGATCAAGCAATATATTAACCCTTTCCCCCTAAACAAATGGATGGGTTGTTCATCAAGTATCTAAGCCGCAGCAGTGTCCGGGAGTCAACCCGATGTTATTGATAGGGAGGAGAAGACTTGCTGAAAGATGTTTCGACCAAGAATTTAACAAGTGTTATAATCGAAAGCAGAGTCAACCTGAACCGGCTGTTAGGGTCGGGTGAACACCGGAGGGGAGCATGAGTGACATGGAAGTCTACTAACCGTATGTATCAAGGAATCAGCAATTGCAAATAAAAGCAATGGGTAATGAGAAGACTTCCTCGAGATTGAGACAAATGGTATCGATGGGGAACAGCTCATCAAAAGGAAAATTTATGTAATGAAATTGCACAAATTTCAGTTGTAGATGTCGTAAGTGCGTCTAAGGTAATTGAAATTTAAATGTGTCCCTATGACTTATTTATTTTCTTAGTGGAGATTAAATGCTTTGTATATGAGTGGGACTTTATGTGGCTTCTTTGAGACATCATATCTACTTTCTGAGCTTATATAAAGTTTGTTTATTTAGGTTGTCTGTGTGACTCCAAGTGATGGTGAAGTTGAATTAGTTCCAATTTGTGAAGACAACTTAGAAGATGGGGAACTAGAGTTTGATCCTAGCGAACAATACATTGATGATTTTGCATTTGATATGATAATACCGATGTTTGTGCTTCACTATTAATTACTTTTTTAAAAATATTGTCGTGTCTATAGGTTATTATTATGTTTTTTTAGGCTACTATTTTCAAGGAATTGGGGATGCAAGCCGCAGAAATATGTCATATGCCTGCTGTGAGTGTTCAGGGTGGTGGCGCTAATGTGGTAGAAGGTGATATTTCAAAACATAAATATGCTTGTGGGAGCGCTATTGCAGAAATTAATATTGCACTCGACTGCTCCTATAGAAGGGGAAAATGCAGTCAAGGTACATTATTTTATTTTACGGACCCTTTATTTTAATTACCTCCCAAATTACTCTTAAGTTATCTTCTAAATATAGATTGAAAGGTTGTTATTTTAGTGGGACATTATGTTCCTACTGTGTGACATTATAGATGCCTTCTGACTTCATTCCTTTCTGACACAGGATGCTTGCAAGACATCCATTGTGGATGATCATGGTGATGGACTTTCTAAGAATGGGGTGGAAGGTTACCTCCTGATTGTTGATGAAGGAGAGGGAGAATATTATGTGGCTACTTTTGTGATGCAAGAAGATATGGCACAGAGATCGCAGCAACGAATATTTACTTAATATATAAGGAGTGAACTCGAGGTTCAAGTGGCTGACTTTTGCAAAGATCTGATTCTTGGTGTTTTCAATAAGGGAGTGGGATTGCTTGATAGAGCTCTTGGTGTTACTAGTCGAAAAAGTGTTGGAGATGACCTGACGAATTGCATACCTCGAATGTACAAGTGCTGTATTACTGGAATAAGCATGACAATGATGAAACCAATCACTCTAACATTGTTAGACGGTATGGGAGTGGGTTTCAAATTGACATCAGCAGCTTCTATAGACTATTCTGAGGAGGATGACTTAATGATGTGGTATGTCTCTGTCTATTAAAGTACTTCTTCTACATATACTTGATGTTGATTATTATTTTCATTTTTGGGTTCGAGGTACTGGACTCGTACATGTGCTTACTAGGCCGGTGGTACACTTCCGTAGCACAGCCCTGTGGAATGGAGAATTTGTACATCATAGTTGTAGAGTCGTGGTTCTCGGTAATTTCACACACGTTTTGTGTCTTTTATTCTACAGAACTCTATAATGATTTATTCTTTCCTTATTTTATTCAGTATAATGATTTATTTAATTTTATTTTATTATTGTAATGACAGCATTATTTGTGTAATTTGTACAATGGATTGGCCACTATTTTAGAATACCAGCAGATGCCCGTAGAAGATAAGCTTTGTGCAGCGAGACTACAAATTGTGGGTAATTTAGAGACCCGTATCATCGAACTGGTCCAGCGTGACAGTTCGAGGCCAGACTTGAGAAACTATCGTGGGTTGATGATGACGGTGAATGTTGAAGGAGTGCATTGGATCCTCATCGTCATTTGACTTTGTCACGTGGACTGTTCAAATCTACAACTCGTTGGAGAAGTCAAAAGATGGTGTCGTCTGGGCTCTGGACCCCACACCTCGTTTGACAAAGTTGTTGACGGTGCTCCCTTATGCACTTCTGAGCTCAGATAATGAGTGTATAGACATGGCAAAATTGGGTCGCCAGTGGAAATTAGAGTTTGCCGAATGCGCCAAACAGGATGACGACACCAGCTGTGGTGCATACACACTTGCCTTTGCTGACTGCCTACTCAGAAATTTGCCACCTGTCTTTCAATCAAAGAGGTGAATGTATATCAGGAAAAGAATAGCAAAGGACTTGTTGGAGTGTGGCATGACTGATGAAGAGTACTGTATGAGGAAAGCTGCTCAGTCTTTGGACTTTGATGCGGGAGAAAAGACTCCAACAGTCAAGGGTATATCTGAAGTTGAAAATGCACCAACTGCTGCTGCTGCTGCTGAGGTGGAAATGGTTGTTTAAATATGTTCCAAACACTAATTTATACTCTAATTTTGGATTAAAAGTTTGCTACTTCAGTAGGACATTGTGACTGTTGTAAGATATCATAGTTACCTGCTGAGTTCTGCATAATTTTTACGCAGGATGCTTGTCTGATTATTACTCAATTAGTAACGGCTGTGCCGACCCCTTCCTAGCTTTGGAAGTGTCTTCCTTTTATCTTTAAAAATAAATTTAAGTGTCACATATATCATATACCAATTATCGTGAGTAATTATGTTCCTCTGTCGAGACTACTTATTTGCTATCTCTTACAATTTGCCCGCCCTGGGTTATTCATCGAAAATACGATAGCCAAAGATCTTCTAGACTGCGGGTTGACTTCCATGCCTGGTGACCTGTGAAAAACAAAAAAAAAAGGCTTATTGGTTTATTGACAGAATGGACAAACTAACCGGGCTTTCCACCCAACGTCAACCTAGCTGGTATTATGAAAGGGTCCATTATGAAATAAATGAGAATGAACCGAGTGATTTCCTGGATGAGGTATTTTCCCTTAGCAAACGCTCGTGCTTCACTATGTGGTCAAATTAAATGTAAAGAGATTCTTAAGGCTAGGGAGACAGCCAAGGATATTACCATAATTTATCCAAACAGGGCTGATGATATCCACCGCCTTAGCAGGCTTTTCTGTCTTCGTGATTTCCTGATCATCTTAGCTAGTTTTTGAGTTTTTATCAAGTTTTATGCAGGAAGTTTGTGTAATGGAGAACTTAGAAGATGGAAAGTAGATCTTCCTCCTAACCTACAAGACCCTGATTCAACTGCAGTTGATATGGTAATACCAATGCTTCTGCTTCACTATTAATTACTTTTTAATTAATGAACTATGCTTATGGAGTTGGGGTTGCACATCGAAGAAAAATACACTATGCTTGTTGTGAGTGTTCCGGGTGGTGGTGCTGATGCGGTGCGAGGTGCTGATTTGGAACAAAAGTCTGTTCATGGGAACACTATTTCCAAAATTTAAATTGCAGCAACTGCTCGTTTATAATGGGAAAATGCAATCAAGGTACATGATTTAAAATGACTCCCAAATTACTCTAAGTTATCATCTAAATGTGGGTTTAAAGGTTGCTATTTTTGTGGGATGTTATATGCCTGTTGTGACACATCATAGCTGCTTGCTGACTTCTTTCCTTTTTTTAGTAGGATGCTGCTGAGACCTCAATTGTGGATATGATCATGGGGTGGACTTGCTGAGAATGGGGTGGAAGTTTTGACTTGCATGCCTGCTTAGCCGTGAAGAAATATTAAAAATGCATAGTGGTTGACTGACTTGATGGACAAACTAATTACGTGGTACTAGATTTTGTTTGTTTTTAGTGGCTGCTGGACTGTATTTAATTACTTTTGCATACAGTTAGAACATTACCTAGAGCAAGACAATATATGCTCCCACTCAGACTTCATGTCTTCTTTGAAAAATATAGATAGATCTCTGTTGCCCAGGAGACAAAAATATCCATACTAAGATTACAAAAACTCGCTTTGCGACATCGTACGTGTTATTAGATAATAGTAGATCTCTGATGACTTTGATTATATTCGCATTGCAAAAATTACATATTTCAGTGACATTTATTGAAGTTGTTCATGTGGTGCGTCGTGGATTTGTTTGTTTATTTTGGTGTACTTTAAATTTGGAAAGCGTCATATTTTGGTCTGTTATGGGTTCTCACTGTCGACAGATTAAAACTATCAACTTCTACCATATAATTTACTAAAACTTATCAATACAAGTATTCACTTTCATCACCACAAAAGGGTCATATAAAACAAGTTTGAAACTCCAAAACTTTCCTCATACAAATTACTCCAAATCACTATATTCGTCTTCGTCGTAGAAGTCAGTTTCAAGAGATCCACATGGCAGCGTATATGTGATGCATGGGTCCTTTGGCTTTGCATGGACATAGCACTTACGACCACTTCTACCCATTCCTAGTCGTGGTCGTTTTGAGAGTAGATACGCCTTCCATTCAATATCCTCAGAATCTGTAATAGCCTCGTCGTATTTTCTTTTCAACTACACAAGATTTGAACTCAAATTTATTGCACATAACATACAAAATAAACAGGCAACAATAACTTTTCCTTTCCTTATATATCAAATACTATTATATATTTCAAAACCATATTTATTACCTTTTTTCCTTGGCTATCCATTGATACTTGGCATGGTAGTGGAAATGGCAGTGCTTCCGGGTGTGGTGGTTTTTCAGAAACACCATAGTCTTTTGTACTTTCGAATTCTCCCAGGAACTTAAACGCATAAACCATGCTTGATATAGAATAAACCTCATTTCTTTGGCCTTTTTTGCATTGCTATAAAACATGGTTTTACAGTCGCATCCCATCTCATACAGATACCTAGCCATGAAGTTTACATCGAAACGCCAATTCCTGAGCAAGTCTATGTCAGAAACTAACTTGTGAAATTCTCGTTTCACCACCGCCTCCATATTGAGCTCGAAGTTGTACAACTTGTTAATTGTCACCACGAAAATCTCCATCAAATGGGCCAAAGTCTCTAGATCCGGACAGTGAGGGGTCTGGGGATGGTAACTACAGAAATGAAGGTATCCATTATTGTTACATATAGCCACAACTGCTTCTGGTCTCTTGCCAATAATCCAATACTCGTCAAATGTGCCCATCTCAACATGACTTCTCCACTAATAGTGGGCTTTCATTCTACAATAATTCCTCTCTATAGTCTTTTCAAAATCACCATCATGGTATAATTCCTCTGGACTTTGATATGCTTTAGTGACCATGGCTGAAACAAAAACCCGAAACACTTCTATATAAGTTCACTTTAGAGAGCGTACTACAGTTTAACTGAACTAAACATGATCTTATTAAGACATCTTATCTCCCACCTAGGACACTATATAAGTCCACCTTAGACACCTTACTACAGTTTACCTGAACTGAACAAGATCATATTACAACATCTTATCTCCAAGGTACGACACTATATTAGAACATTTTAGACAATTGAACTTTATCATATCAAGACATCTTATCTCTCAATACGAACTTATTAGTCCACTTTAGATCATATCAAGACATCTTATCTCTCTCAAGTACTAAAACTATATTAGTCCACTTTAGACAACAGACATTTCATCAAGCATTGAACCAACTTGACCATCTCAAGACATCTTATCTCCCAAGTACGACACTATATATGTCCACTTTAGACAGCGTACTACAAATTACCTGAACTGAACATGATCATATTAAGACATCTTATCGCCCAAGTACAACACTATATCAGTTCACTTTTGGGAGTTTACTACAGTTTACCTGAACTAAACATGATCATATTAAGACATCTTATCTCATATGTACTCCACTATATAAGTTCACTTTAGAGAGCATACTACAGTTTAACAAAAATGAATATGATCATAGTAAGACATCTTATCTCAAATGTACAACAATATGTAGTGCTATAAAATTTGAATTTGGATAACCTAAAAATACACGGTTAATACGGTTTTCATCCCTATTTTGCTTTACTTTTACAACATGTGGAATGAATCCAATGATCAAAGTGACTTTGGACATTTAGGATGTTGCTATTAAACTGACATTTAACTCGAATGTAACAGAAACATTTATAAGCGTAATCAACTTAAATGTAAACAATTAATTTTAGCTTATTATCAAGCACACGGTTACCTACAATGCTTCTCCAAATTATTTTCTTAGATGAAGAACTCTAGAATGAAAGATAAAGTATCTTATCAGAGTATAAATGGAGGAAAAAAAAAAAAAGGGGGGAAGAAAATTGGGCGGGAAGAAATGAAGTTTTCATTGGAGACTGTGTACTCAGGAGTGAATATTGTTGAGAGAGAAGAAGAGACGTCCAGTTTGGGTAGGAATAGGAGAGAGAAAAAAAACTTCTGATGTAAGAGAGGTGACTAGAGGGTGGGAGATGTTCAATGGTTTATATGTAAATTCCTATTATGTTAATTTCATTTTTTTCAAATAAAAATAACTAATATGTGGAAGGGTATTATAGGTACTACACACTATCTTTTAGTGGGGGCCACGTCCGACAGTGGAATAAAACTTGTCCTGGCAGATTCATCGGGCTGTTCTGTCTTTATTTCTCAGTCAACGTCCGATCCAGGCATTTTCCGATTATTAAAACCAAAATAGAAAATAAAAAATAAAAAATCATGAACTCGCAAGGCTTCAAGCCTTCCATATAGGTTTACACTAGTTTTTGGACCCGAGCATACGACCGGTCTCAATCCAATATTATACATGTTGAAATATACTTTAAAAAGTAGCATTGGTTTTGACCGAGCAATATTCTAAAAGCTTACTACAGACCTAATTGCTTTGGCTGTGACCAATACTTAGAAAAGTTACTACACATCAATGCGAACGTGTTTGACAAATGTGAACGTTAGCTACAGATACTTAGGTCAAACTTCAAAGTAATGTATAACACAAATAATATAGAGTGCGTCTCTGTTCCACTATATATACGGATTGGCTGGGACGGCTAGTACTCTTCAGAGTGACACTTGCTACTTAGTGCTTCTGACAGATCGACATGTTTTGGTAGATATGGTGTGGTTCGTACATATGGTTCGTCTCCTTTTTGTTAATTTAAGATTCTACTTATGATCATGACTCATGAGTAGTTAGCTGTTTTTGTAATTTTGTCATCATTAAAACAGATGTAAAGACGTGATGGTTGTTTTATGCGCTTACCTAGGCCACCTACCTCTGAAGGTGGAATGCCTACCCAACACTCAAATAAAGAAAATAAATGACCCCCGCCCCCGCCCCCGCCCCAAGGCCCAATGCAACCTCATTTTCCAAGCACATGTAGGCAACCAATTTCCTCTATTTAAGAAAATATTATACATGACAATATGGTCTTGGAAATCAAGCTAGAAATAAAATTAATGCATATAAACTTGAAAAGATTATCAAACATAGTTGTTAATCATATATGAAATTTAAATAAAAATTAAAGACGGATTCAATAGTGACAAACTTTCATAAATGAGAAGCATTGAACCTTGGTATTCATTGTGATGCTTTCCTTTTCTTTATTATCAAATCCTTCTTCTTGTCTTTGCTGCTAATATCTTTCCAACTAATTTTCTCATTTTCCTTCATCTCTTTAATTATTTCATTTTTTTTTTTTTTTTTAGAAATAAGCTAGGGTTAGGCAGACCCTCACCTGTATTAATCAAGAAAAACGAGCATCCTTAGCATCCTCTTCTACTAACATACATAGTTCCCTATCTATGGGAGGCCCAACAAAAGATAAAACTCTATAGGCCCTAATCCCAAACCTGCTAAATAGTCAACCGGTTTATTGGATTCCCTATATACGTGGTTAAAGGAACATAAAACAAAGAGAGTACTGAGTTGTTGAATATGTGTAACTAAGTCCAAGCAATACCAAGGAGGTGCAGTTATATTGGTGATAGCTTGAACGACCATCAATGAATCTGATTCCACTTCCACCATACGGATATCCATATATGCACATCTACTCAAGCCAATCTCGATTGCCTTCAACTCCTGGAAAATCACCGACTGCTTACCACCTGACCCTGTGAAAGCCAATAGGACCTTCCCGTTACTATCTCTTATCAAACCTCCATGACCTATGTCAGGACGGTGCAAGCTTCCATCAATATTCAGTTTTGCTCTTGGTTCGAGGGGAGGTATCCAGTTGCACCATTTAATTATTTCCTTGAGCTCAAAGATCTTGTCTTTGTTTTCTTTTTCTTCAATCATACAATCTAGCATAACGTTTTTGATGGTGTCAAGCTGAATTTATTTTTCTTCAACTTCTTTTCTTTTCTTCAAGAGTTTTTGAAATTGAAGTCTTCAATTTCTATTTCACATTCATCTTTTATAAATTTTATTGTATTAAAAGCAGCCGAATCTTGTGCCTTTTCTACAGAATATGCAGGGCTTTCAGAGAATTCTTTAACTATGACATCTTCATTGTTAAAGAATATGTCTTTTGGTACCTATACTGTTACACTGCAGATGAATCGTCCGTTCTCTATTTTTGTGTTGTACACCGGATCTTGTTGAACATCAAGTTCTGCTTCTAGAATTTCCTTTAGCAACTTATTTTTACATAATTTGTAATTTTTGTACTCCATGACCGTGCAATATAATTTTGTATATAGGAAAACATAATTAAATATATGAAACTCATAAGAATATATATTTTGATTAAATTGAATTCTTTGCTATATAGGTAAACAATATTGAGGAAGATAAGAAGAATTGTTTACCTTAACCATTTGTTTACTATGTGTATGCTCTTGATCCAATACACTTTAATTTATGCAATGAGAAAGGCAAAATGATTGTAAATTTCTACATATATAGGTTTTTTTATGTCAATTTATTAGACTTCCCTACGTGATTAGAAGTTCATTTCGTGTATGATTCTAACTTGGTATATATCTAAAATTGGAACGTAAGGTAGATCACGTATTGTGTTTTGAAATTTCTATTTGTACTATTGGGCTAAGGTCCCAAATATAGTTTTGTGTCCTTTTAACTTGGGCTTCAAGCCCATTATATTTTGCATGATTTGTACTAAAGGAAGTCAACTTCATTTCCTCTAATTCATTGAAGGTTTTGATCGATTACTGCAAAATAATCCTTTTGATTACCAATTCGTTTCCAATTTAGTTGTTTATCAATTGAGCTTTACATTCGAGTGCTCCATTAATTGAACAATAAACCCCTACCTTTAGTCTTTTCTAGTGCTGAACCCACAATTGAGGAGCCAAAATCATTATTAGATACTAAGCCTTCATATCCTCCTCTTCCTGAAGAACCTGAGGTTGATGAGAGCCTACCCTGCAAGGTAGGAGTACATCTTCTTAATGGGCAGAGGCTACAGCAGAATTTTCTCCGCACAGATCTGATTCAAGTAAACCAATCCCTGTAAAGTGTGTTTTTTTTTGCTCTAGACCTCCACCTTTTTGGTACAACTATTTTACTTGGGAGTCTTGATGACACACATATTTTTAGATTAACTATGAAGTTTTTTGAGATTTTTTCCAAGTAACTACTCTATTACATTTTAAATCGTTTTTTAGTCTCCATCATTTACTCCCCCTTATTTTAGTAGGCGCCAGTCTTCTTCATCTGGCCGCATTGCATCAACATGGATCAAATAATCCATTGGGTGTACATTCAAAGATGGATAAAATTGTTTCTTACCCTTATTTTTATGTAAATGATCTAGTAGGTCGGGTAGCTTCTGCTATCTTTTTTTCCATTTGGATTTTTTATGCTCCTAATGTTTTGGGGCATCCCGACAATTATATACCCGCTAATCCGATGCACACTCCGCTAATCCTTGATATCGCCTTTCACAGCATAGCTGGGGATAAAAGTGAACATTAGCTGGATACCTCATCTTATGAATTTCAATTGAAATGTAAGTGTATTGATACTTTCATTTCCAAACCAATTTGTCTGGCCGTATTCCCTGATTTGAATTACGTTGTTTTCTGTATTGCCATATAATCTTTGTTTTGACTTCCGTTTTTTTTTTCTTGTGAATTGGTTGAGATACGTCATCTGTATATTCAATTTGCTTTGGTCATCTGTATATTCAATTTGCTTTGGTTGGATGGAGATATGGACAAAAGTGAACATTTTCCTTATGAAATTGAGTTGAAATGTAAGTGTATTGAGCAACCCATTTTCTAGTCCTATCTGTCTGACCGTATTCCCGCTTTGTATTTTTATTTTATTTTTTTAATGGCTATATATTCTCTACTTTGACTTCCTGTTTTGTTTTCCTTGTTCTTTATTTGAGATATCTCTGCTGCATGAAGAAATGGAACCTAGGTTGATAGGATAGATGCATTTCTGATAATGCAAAGAAGGTAATATTGAAATTCTTAAATTTTCATTGACTATTTTTTTTAATTACATGAATTATTCATTATTTCTTTATTTCATTGTTTGTCCGTTACCGAGTCTTGAGTGCTTCCTAATATTCCTAACTACCATTTTCCATATGTTCCATACTTGGTTATATATTCTCCACTGCAAACTTGTTTCGGCTTACTATGTCTTGTCTAAATCACATACACTGCCAATGTTTCTACACTTGTTAAGGATTACCTTCTTTAGTAATTCCCTACCGCTTGATCATATAATACGTGCAACTATATAACCAACATAATTAGTGTGTTTTGCAATAATGGCGTCAATAAAAGATAGTTAATAGTTAGTTTTGTGCATCTACTTTAAGGACACGAATTCGCTATATGCCCTACCTTAGCAAGGCAAGATATTTTGCTTGAAGCGAAAAGCTTAATTTGTAGTGCACAAAATTTTAAACCAATCAATTATACGATAAAACGTCAAAACATTGTAGACTTAATTTTGATTACTTGGCATCTATAGCAAAAAAGTTGATGTGATGAGCTGCTCCAAGTACAATACTACAACATCGTCTAACAATCAATTTATCATTTTCATTTGCTCCTTTTTCCTTTTTATCCTGTAACTCTCAATACTAAAAAAGTTTATATTGAACTTTATGCATAATTCTCTAAATCTTAGCCTCCTTGTGCTCACACCTCATCAAGTTCCTACCATCCGATATCTCTATCATTTTTATCTCTTGCTGCTGATTGTGAATCTCACAGGTTGTGATATCACCTAATTAAGATTCACTTACATGGCCATTGAAAGCTCATGGCACACACCGTACCTCTTCAAATTTGAGCCATTTGATCTACTATTAATTGTATTAGTGTGTATTCCTTATTAGAACAATTTGAAGTTTGATTAGATGATAATTGATCTATTTTCAAGAGATAAAAATAAACAAATTCGTACTAAATACTTTTGAAGGTCCATTTTAGAGACAACCTGAGTCTCCATACACCTTCATGAAAAAAATTTAATGAGATGACCATCTATCTTATTAACTTCACCATATGTGACGTTTAATCCTTTTTAAGCTTCCATATAGTGTTAATCTTCAAGTGCTATATCGCCATTAAACGTATGTGTAGTATTACGTAACCAAGTAATACTTTAATACTACGTACACCAATAAACACGATAATCAACTGATTTTCAATTATACTCATATAACTAACACCTTGTAATATAGACTTCATATAACACCTTATAATATAGACTTCCTAATAACTCTTAACACCCAATAATGAAATCAATAAATCAAGTTGTACTAACATATATCTTTTGATCACATATATTCATATGTGAGAAGCTTTTAAAAGAAACAATGCATACCCAATTACCCAGCCACCACAGTAACTTTCAGAGTGTGCGTTTTCACTAAAAAGTCGTTTTACAGGTCACCCCTACCGAGCTACATTTATCTTTTAGAGAGAACTCAAGTGCTACACCTTAATGGATATACATTACTTTTACAAATTTCACGGTGTGCTAATATTTTGGAATTACAATAACACATGAACAGTTGGTAAGATCTACATCTCTTGGATTGTTAGATCGAGAATCAAGATTGCCGAGCAAATCTATTTTAGAAAATATGCAAGTATATTTTAAATGGAATTACAAAAGTTACTTTACAATTACTAACAAAACGTTTTTGAAAGTAATGCTCTAATGTCTATACAGTTCTTCTGTTATTTCTCTTTTCGTATTTGCCAGTTCTTGGGTTGTGTCAGTATCAGATTAACTTTAGTTGGGCCTGACAGAATTATTGATACAGTAGGCTGGACTTTTGGCTAAATTTTCTCATTCTCAAAGGAAGGAGGGTTAACTAGACCCTACTATATTCTGCTAGTAAAAGGACTGAAATACATTGTTATGTTAGCTAGTCAGCTAACCTATTTGATTCTATATATCTACATATATGGTTTATCTTGGTAAAGTATTGAAGTTGAGATTTTTAGTGTTCTATTTATGAAGGAAATTAAGCATAGAATTAGTAATTTTTTTTAAATGTGGATGGTGCGTAACCCTGGCCCCCCGGGTTATGGTGCTTGTTTCAGCTTGTTTCCAAAATAAGAACTGTGAGTTCCGAGCTATTGTGTGCAGACATGTAGGTCATGGGACTAACTTCATAGTTGAATGTCTAGCTATATTGGAAAGTGTAGAGTATACTCTGCATAGAAATTGGAAGAAGTTATGGGTGGGATCGGATTTTACCGCAGCAATTCATGCATTTGGTGGTTCAAATGTGCCAAGGTGAACGAAGCAAAGATGGCATAGATGCACAGAAAGACTAAAGAACTACAGGTTAACTTCAACATGGAGGGAGGCCAATTTCATTGCGGATCAGGTGGCAAAGCATTCATGTAGTCAATCTTCTAGGCAGTGAAGTATTTTTTTATTTTTTTATTTTTTTTTTTTATGTAAAACCCCACATGGATCACCAAATGTGAGGTTCCTTGGCATAGTTATTTTAGTGCTACTGTTGTGCAGTAGACCATTGTTTCGTAGAGTTATGTTATTAGATATTATATATCTACTATGATTTGGACTCTTATATATATTTTTCTCTCGGAGATAGTAGATATCTACTATGATTTGGACTTTTATATAGTTCCTAAAAAATAGGCAATCTCAGAGAAGTGAGACATTTTACAGAAAACGTGTGAATCTGTTTAGCTCATCCCATCTAGGCATAGGGAGGCATCCTTGACTGAATTTTTTAATAAATTGGGTCCATGGATGATTAGAATCCCCAACGTCATATAGCACATTAGCTTCAATGGTGAAAAATGTCTTCCATGAACCAGTCTTTGTCATTCTGCTCTACTTTGTAACTTGCAACATATCTTGATTGACTTGACCATGAAGTCAAATTGTTAAGGTTATTATGCTGATTGTTATCTTAACCTGAATATGTTTCTAAATGCACCTAGACATTTAGTTTTTCAGTTTGTGAGAGTATAAAAAAGTGCGTTGTTGTGCATCTTGCAGGAAAATCAACTGTGATAACTATTGGGGGACTGGTTGTGGGTGCTGTGGTGGGATCGGCAGTTGAGAACTGGTTGCAGGTGGACATTGTCCCATTTTTTGGCATACACTCCCCTGCTGTTGTAGTAAGCAAATTCATTATCTTCTCTCAGTCATTGGTTTCCTTTATTTGCAGGAAAATCAACTGTGATAACTATTGGGGGACTGGTTGTGGGTGCTGTGGTGGGATCGGCAGTTGAGAACTGGTTGCAGGTGGACATTGTCCCATTTTTTGGCATACACTCCCCTGCTGTTGTAGTAAGCAAATTCATTATCTTCTCTCAGTCATTGGTTTCCTTGTATCTAAGGTAGGGTTGGTTGGAATTATTATAACTCTAGTAGATGTAATTATCACTTTAATTGCTTGACTCTGTGTTGTCAGGAGGGAAAAAATTTCAGTAACAATCTAGACCAATTTTTTTAGCAGGACTCTTATATAGTTCCTAAAAAATAGGCAAGCTTTTCATAATACTTTGTTGGAACTTATTGCAGGAAAAGCAGTGCTGAGCAGACCCAATCTCGAAGTGCATGCTCTGATATATTGGAATCATTACAGTCCCTCAAGTTTGAGTCACCCCAACGCAAGGTTTCTCCAGCCATGAGCAGTTTACAGGGCTATTACTGTCTTAAACCACAGAATAACAAACACAGAAATGGAAACAGAGATGGCAGTTTACAGCACAGTCAGAGCTCACTACTTAGAAGATGGACCGTTTTCGTTTTCTGAGCCACCCCCAAATCGACATAGAAAGTCTAGAAGCCTGGTCAACGACATTTTGTCAGAAGAAGGTGGATTGGATGAGGATATGCCAGTTGTTGAAGTAGGGGATGGTGAATCTGAGAAATTGAAGAAGTCTGTCCGCAGGCGTCAAAAGGCTGAAACCGACATTGGCTCTCACACCCTCAATATGCCATTGATGGAGGACAATGGTGGAGGCTGTGGGTTTTCATCTATAATAGGGAAAGGTCTAGCCCTGAGGCCCAAGTCCAGCAGTCGAATTGCCCTGCAGCAGATGCTGATGCAGTCCTAGTGGGACTTGGAGACTCTGTAGTGACCAGTTTATTTGATGGAGTCAGGAAATCGTCTAGCACATCAAACTTGCAGGACCAAGACTCAATTCAAAAAAGCAGAAATCATAACATAGTTGTTGCATTCATCAGACACGGCTATTGTTTGATTGTAAATTTTTAAGTACACGTGGGAAGTGCTTCAATTAGAGTAGTATTATTCCTTAATTACACGTAGGAAGTGTTTCAATTAGAGTAGGAAGGGTTTCATGTAGGAAGTGTTTCAATTAGAGTAGGAAGGGTTTCAATTAGAGATCCACGTGGTGTAGCAGACTCAAAAGTTTTGATATTAGAGTGCCACAGATGCCCAGGATCTTTTATGTATACGCTTCAATAAAAGGTTATGAGTTATGTCGCACAAAATCTGATGCCTTAGTTATTAAACCCGCCAATATACAAAATGTGTCAACTACATACAATATTTTGAAGGAACTCCTAGACATATTCTCTTTTAATACTCCCCCTCAATATTCAACTTGATAGATCTATGAAACTTTGATCTTTCGATCCCATGGTACCATTACCAACATTCTTGTATTATAAGGCTTCTACCCCAACGTATTCCCCGGACCCAGTTTTTTTTTTACTCCGTCGTCCTAGTCTTTTAGCCTCAGCTCATAGTGTGAATTTTTTCTTGAATACCCGAGCTCTTATATATAACTTGTACTAAACAATAAAAGACATGATATAGGACCTATCCGATTGACGAATGACGGTGATACTTGAACTGATATGCCAATAAAAGTTGCCACTATTATATTTCCTTATCCTAGCCAAGGTAGTGAAATAGCTTTTATCCTTATCACTAACTCAAAGGCAATCGGATGACAACCACCGCAAGTAATTTTACAGCAAAAGCCACCATAGTCCCCTCCATCTACAACAATGTATTTTTTTTTTTAATGTTCTATGACCATTATATCAATGTTCTCTAAACTCATCAGGTATAATTCCCCTTCATTGATCACATCCACTATTTAGAAAAGTCCACTGAGAGACATTAGTGAACTGCCATCAAAGGAAAGAACACAATTCTCATAAGTATTTTTAGTGAACCCACTGGAGTACATAGAGGTGAACACGTAGGTCCATCTTCACTACCAACATATTCTTTGAAACCATATACAATCTTAACATTCAACCTGAAGGGACAATCCAGGCCAATCGGAAGAAATATAATGATAGCTAGGGAGTATTATGGTAGCTAGCCGCTATGTATAAATCTATCTTCTTCTGATTTCGGATGAATACATAATCTATTTCTTGCAACTTCCAAATACGCCGGTGCTGTATAATGGGCAGTAAAAGTGTTTGATTCAGAAACTCACTTATTTGAGAGTCCAAACTATCCAAAGAGTTTCTGCGTGCCCTACCAAGTATCAACTTCTACAAATCACCTATTTTTTAGCAAGGTTTTTTTATTTGGTAAAATCTATGGAAAGTGGAAATACACTCAAACTCTCTAAAGAGGTTCCACGTGGCTAGGCTAGAGAGAAAAGACTATCTTGCATATTAGAGTGCCACATAGGAGAGAAAGAAAAGGCCACACATCACATAAATTTTTGCGAGGAATTCAATGACGGATAATTATTAGCATAATTTTTTAGAATTGATTTAGCGATTGGAGTTGTATAAAATTTCCTTGCGAGATGTTGATTGGACTTATTAGAGTTGTGGTTGTATTAGGAAACTTCTTAAGATTAAGAGCTCATGTTGTATTATGAAACTTCTTATGATTTAAAAGTGTCCACGTGGCATACGGCATACCTTTCTCTCTAGAAAGCGCCACCTAGGAAATAGATAGTCCACATAAGATGTACTCTGCTTTAATATAGAGAGAGGTGATAGTAGGGCTGGAAATGGAGCGGGTTCGGGTCGGATTCTCACTCAAAACTCTTTACCATATTAGGATCCATCCGGATTCAGGTCAGATTTCAGATATCCATATCCATTAAAAAACACAAAATAATACACTATTTTAATGATTTTTATACATAAATATAAGATATAAATTAATTTTTTGGTATCAAAATATAAATCTTGTTAAAATGATTTGGGTTTTTGGATATTCGGGTCGGATTCTAGTCACAAACATAGAAACCATATCCGTTAAAATGGATTCGGATATGGTCGGATTCGGGTTGAATCCCGTACCATTTCCAGCCCTAGGTGATAGTAGATTTCAGTGTGTAACTGAGATGTGCAGATCTCATCGACCTGCATAATCAGTGAAAATGGTCTCATCTTCCCTTCAAATTATGGATCCTACATGCATCTTTACAAACTGCAATTTGGTGTCGCCTAAGGCGCCAAGGCCATAAGGACGTCTTTGTATCTCTTAGTATCATGTTCACCAGTTTATAATGCTTAGCGCCTTGGTGTGTTTCTTAAGATAATACTTCACTATATATAAAATGAAAGTACAAGAAACAACGCAAAACAGGAACCTAAGGAAAAAAGCACGAAAGTAAATATAAATTCAAGTATTCAACTCATGAGTAAATATAAGTTACCAAAGGATTGTACGTAGCTAGCTAGTAGTAGATGCTTACTTTTGCGGGCAGCAAAATAAACTTCCAGCCTTGCCTTGATGGGTGAAGAACAAGCTGGCTCGCTTCATTCTATGCTTATTGGATCCTCATCACTCTCGCCAAGTGGCAGGCACTTATAGGACGACTAATGCGTCCCCTACAAGCTCTCAGGAAGTTCTGTCGTAGTCGTAGAGGAGCAACGTTACTAGATGGAAGTGATAAATCTCTGATTTTCTTCAGACATTCTTTCTGCAAATCCTCTTGTAGATCATTATAGCAACAACCTCGCAAATCAAGATTTTCGAGATGAGGACAACCCTTGATAATGGCTCGCAAGCCTTGATTTGTCAGGCAGGTCAAGTAAAGACGGAGGCCACGCAAGTGAGGCATGCAATCAGCAATGGTAAATGCGACTCCTTCACAGCATGATTCAAAACGCTTATCACCTATGTTGTTAATAAAGCTAAAATACTTCAACCGAGGGCAAGAGCGACTTACTATTTGTATAATATATCCAGAATCAAGAATAAAAGCATCATTGTCCTTCAACTCAAGCTCTTCCAAAAAATGGAGTTTTCTAAACGCTGATGCAGTTAATTGATTTCTAGTAATTTCCCGGAAACTTGCTAGTTTAAGAGATTTAAGATACGTTCCGGTCATATTCTTCATAACACTGGTCAAAAGCAAGTCATCAGTGCACCAAGACTTTGCAAGGGAGATTTCCTTCAATTCTCCAGAGCTTCTCTTGACAGCATCCTTGAGCACCCGAAGGCCAAGGACCATCCCTTTCTTATTATTAGAGCATAAAAGATCCAAGGCCTTACTATTATATCGATCTGGAACAAGTATAGAACGATAGAGGAAAGGGTCTTTGGCAAGTTGTAGCCAAGAAGAACATACAAATTGAGCGTAACACAGAATTTGAAACACGTCCAGCTTGAACAATATAACAAGCATAACGTCCGATGGCATATCAAGCCAGTTCACCTGCTGCTGTCCACCTTTATCCCAACAGATTGCTTCTTCTCCTCCTCCTCTTCTTCTTCTTCTCTTCATGCTTCTCATGTTTTTTATATGAAATTCTTGGTGCGGCCAACACCCTCTCTTCATTGCCCTGCTTACGCTGGGAAAAACAAACTGCTTCTGCTCTTCTTTTCCGCTTCTTCTTCTTCTCTTATTTTTATTCTGCAACTGAAGAATAGGTTTTGGGTATGTATTTATAATTTTGGAAAAAAGAAAAAGAAAATTAAAAACTGGGCCAAGGCCCAAGACTTGTCTTTCCGCCTACTCTCTCAAAACAGGAAGCCCCACCTTACTGAACCCAAGGCCCAAAATATCGCCGATATATATTATTTTTTTAGTATACCGACATCGATATATATCCACCGAATATTAAACCCTTTTTTTCCCGATATATATTGGAATTTTTCCGATATAATAAGATATATCCCGATATAAATTATCCGTTGACTTTGATTAAATATGGTTGACTTTGACCGATATATTGACGATATTTTTGATATAATCGACGATATTTCCGATATATCGACATACAAAACAAAATTTTGACTAGTCAACAAAAAAAGAGATATCTCCGATATTTCCGATATATCTGATATATATCGGTTTTTTGATATTCACCGAATTCGATATTTTGGGCCTTGACTGAACCAATATACTCTGTGTCCAGTGAGTTTGTTGGATGAATATAAGAGCAGAGCCCTTCACACTTGCAAATGGAAGGTCATATGTAGGAAGAAGGTGAATGGTGGCTTAGGGCTAAGATCATTCAGAGATGTTAATATTCTAAGCTCATATGGAAAATAATCACAAATGAGGACTGTATCTGGACAAAAATTATGAGAGCAAAATATGGAAGATTGTTGCCAGGTTCTCTGGAAGATGTGAAAGTACCTAAGGAAAAAGTATCATCAAGGCAAGAGCCATAGTGGATAAAGGGAAGGCATGGAGCATAGGTAAAAGGGGATGAAGTAGATTTCTGGAAAGACCCATGGGTTCCTTTTATGGGAGAGCGGACCTCTGCACTATTGGGTGGATAATCCAAATTTTGATATACATAAGGTGGAAGTGGAATCTGAACCTTCTTAACCACTTCCCCACTCCCATTAGAGATGCTATTCAGTCCATCCAAATCGAGTAAATTACCCCGATAAAATGATATGGACACATACAAAGACGAGGGGATTTTCTCGTCAAGATCGACTTACCATTTAACCTGTGGAAGCAAGGGTGAAACTCTACTCTCCTTCCAGCTATCTTCGGAAAAATGTGGCAGCTTCCTATTCCACACAGAAATCAGATGCTCATATGGAAAATCCTGAATAATCTTCTCCCTACAGGTGGAGTCTTGCTCAGACACCACCTTCACATTGTAGAACCAGAGGATTCAATTCAATTCAGTGTATATTTACTTGATTGAATTCTAAAGATCTTATAATTGTTTATATAGAGTTTACAAAATAGGAAACAATACAATTTGGTGGGCTTGAGAAACACGGGGCGCAGGTCGCGCCCTGGCTAGGCTAGAGAAGGGCACAGGTCGCGCTATCACTACTGGACATCTCAAAAGCCTTAGGCGCAGGTCGCGCCCTATACACAGAAAGCAGAATACAACTTTCTACACTCCCTATCAAGTTGGTGCATAGATGTCAATCATGCCCAACTTGTCAACTGAGCTGTCAAACACCTTGTGGGATACACCTTTGGTAAGAACATCAGCTAATTGCTCCTCAGAGGTTACAAACAGAAAACGAATAACCTTCCTGTCAAGATTTTCTTTAATAAAATGTCGATCAACCTCCACATGCTTTGTCCTATCATGCTGAACTGGATTATGTGCAATTTGAATGGTGGCTTTATTATCACAATGTAAATCCATAGGCTTTTGACGTTCGAATCCCAATTCCATCAAGACAGTACGAATCCATAACAATTCACATACTCCCTGTGCCATACCTCGAAATTCAATTTCTGACTCAATCGGCAACAACTTTTCATTTACTACGCCAAGTGACAAGATTTCCACCGACAAAAGTGAAATATCCTGATGTAGACCGTCTATCAGTTTTATCGCCAGCCCAATCTGCATCTGTGTATCCAACAACATCCAATGCATCATACTTTCCAAATAGTAACCCTTTGCCAGGTGCTTTTTCAAATACTTCGGATAATGAAAGATGCATCCATATTCACTAGACAATGCATAAATTGACTAACCACACTCCACAAAGATAAGCAATATCGGTCTAGTATGAGATAGATAGATTAACCTTCCTACAAGGCGTTGATACCGCATTTATCGGTAGGAACTTGGTCCATGAATGGCGAAGTTCGTGATTCATCTCAATGGGTGTCTCCATTGGTTTGCAATCCAACATCCCGATTTCAGAGCAAAATCAAGGACATACTTCCTCCTCGTGAGAGTGAAATCCCCTTTTTAGACCTTGCAACTTCAATACCCAGAAAATATTTTAGTTGTCCTAGATCCTTCATTTCAAATTCCTTCAACAAATACTTCTGCAATTCATTTATTTCCTTCGGATCATCTCCTGTAACGATCATATCATCAACATACACAATTAGGGCTGTAATCTTACCATCCTTGTGTTTGATAAACAAGGTATGGTCAGAATTGCTCTGTTTGTACCCAAAAACTTTCATTGACTGTGTAAGTCTTCCAAACCAAGCTCTTGGAGACTGTTTCAGGCCATACAAAGCCTTTTTTAGTTTACACACTTTCCCAACATCTTTGGGATGGTTCTTCACACCTGGAGGCATATCCATGTATACTTCCTCCTCTAAGAGCATCTCTAGGTGGACGTATCCGTGGTCGCATTCTTCAAATTTGAAGAAATGCGTCGGAATTTCCCGGAATCCCAACTCTAGGTGGTCGCATCACCTGCTTGTTCGCATTCTTGTTCGCAAATTTGGCAATTTGGATGCGATCGCGGCTTTAATAATAGTAATGTCGCTCACCCATTACCAAGGCGGCGCCATTATCGTCGCCACCACTACTATCGGGCGCGCCTCGCGTGCTTCAACGGGCAAAAAACGGGCAAAAAACGGCCGGATTTCTACCTCCTATATCTACACTCATCTCCTTCTTCATTTTCACACACAACACTCTCAACCATTTCACACACAACACTCTCAACCTTTCACACATAACACTTTCTCAATGTCACAACCAAAACAAGGAAGGGGTCCAAGTTGGACAAATGAAGAAAATATTGCTCTTACTAGAGCATGGATTGAGATTGAGAAGATCCTATAGTAGGGAATGATCAATCGGGTCAAGTTTATTGGGAAACAATTATGGCTAGAATGAATCAAATTCAAGGTTTTGACCGCCAACCGTAAAGTGGAAGGGAGTCTCACAACGTTGGGCGATTATTTTACCGTTCTTCAACAAATATCATGTTATACTCGAAAAGCTTGAAGAACAACCTCCAAGCCGGTGGGGGCGTGAAGACATTGTAAGATTCGTTTATACTTCGTTTAATTTATACTTCATTTTATATACTACTTGATATTGATTTTTTTTTTTTTTTTATAAACGTAGCTTTCGGATCACGCAACACAACTTATCGGCTACTTTTGGAAAACCTTGGATATGGCAAGATTGTTATAATCTAGTCAAAAATACACCAAAGTGGCAAAGAACTCATTCAAATCAAACGCTTGCTCCAAGACCAAAGAAGAAAGCAAGATCCGAGATGTTGAAGGTTTTGATTCTTCACCCTCAACCCCAACCCTTCAACGCCTTTACTCTACCCTTCACCTTCACTGTACTGAGTCAATCCTAGCAAGATCAAGGTTTTTTGGAGAGGTCAGTCGGTAGGAAGCAGAGCAAAGAAATTGAGAAGAACAAGAAAGTTGCTTCTACTGTTGAGGGTAATGTTGCATCCACTGCTAAAAATATGGATGATTTTCTTGAAGCTTTTAAAGAAAGTCGAAGAAATAAAGAAGAGATTCAAAATGAGCAATTTCAAAGTATGATGAAATTGAAGCAAGAGAAGACACAAAAAAAGTTATTTTTGAAGCAAGAAAAACTCCGTGTTAGAGAGGAGGAAAATGAGACTAGGTTGTTGGCAATGTCACTCGACAATGTCAATCCTCGTTCAAAACAAGATGCAATTGTAGCTAAATATGAAAAAAAAAAGAGCAAGTAGTACAAATGAAGCTTCCAACAACGAAGAAGCCAATGATGAAGAAAATGATGACCGGCTTGATAATTAGAGTAACTCTAGTAGTATGTAATAAGGGGTGATATGTAATAGTTATCTTTTATTTATTTATTTTTATTTGATGTTTTTGCAATCATGTATTAGTTGTCGCTTATTAATAAAAATTGTAATTCATTTGCTAAATCAAAGGAAATAAATTCTAAATCACACAACATAATAATAATCACACAACATATCAAAATGATCAAATGAACAATTCTAAATCACACAACATAATAATAATCGCCATACAACAACCTCCTAGACTATCCTACATCGCCTCCTCTGCCGTGAACTCCTCCTCGATCCGTCCTTGTCTTTGAACTCTCCGTCATTCCATGCCGATGATGAACTCCCTCAGTGCGATCAATCCGAGCCCTCAGAACTCATCAATCTGGCGTTGCAAATCGTCATAATCCACATGAGCACGAAAGAAGTCTCTCTCTCTCTCACTGTAGAAGCGAATACCGAGGAGCGCAAGCCATCATTTACACGAATGCTTGTCTCCATATCTCATGAAGGTCATCCCCCGAAATAATTATTCATTAATAATTTATGACATTTTCATAATAAACCAAAATAATAAAACAAAACCAATAAAAATAATTACCGAGATAGATGTCCAAGGTCGCTCTAACCATCGACGCATCATCAATAGAAGAAATGGGCTAGTAAATCGTCCGCAACTCGGATCGCTCAAACCGAAAACCCAAGGCCACTCGGTAGGGGGATCTTTGGAACAAATGTGTGTCCAGGGTCCACATCCAATCTAGAATTCACCGCCCGACACCCAAATTGCTAACCGTATGAATGTTACCCGGTGATGCGACCTATGGAGCAAATGACCAATAGACACCCTAAACCAAGAATGGTAGTAATTGCTCATAAGTCCGCAATGTAACTAGGTCAAGTTCAGTAGCCAAGTCCAATGCACGTTACTCTCGATGACTTGCTCTAAGGTCATGTCCTTAGCCTCCGATACATGGGTAGCGGATCGGGAGGGATACCAAAGTATGGTGTGAGTCATGCTGTAACATCTATCCCCTAAATACCACTCCATATCACTCCCACAAGTGAATACCATCCTCCTATGAGAAATGAACAATGCATATCTACTTTCACAACATATGTCCTCCAAGGCCTCCAAACAATAGAAGCCCGCGGTGCTAAGCTCGATCCGGGTTCGGACGAGATTATGTTATGACTGATCTCAATCGACGCTACACAAGGTCCGTGCCAAGCCCCGAGCCTAGGCCTCTCATCGGTATACTCCGTGAGGATAGGATTTGCAAAGACGAAATACTCATAAAACCATACCTCTAAGAGAATGACAAACCCTCCCATCCGGGGACTCCGACAACACCGGATGTCGAGGCTCCCTATCTAAACAACGAACAAATGATGATATATGGCTCCACCAAAATCAATACCGCCCAACTCATGCAAGTGCTCAAAGTTAGCTAGAAATCCCAAGTTAATCGTGGAATGGCGAGAAGGAAAAAAGAAGACACCCATCAAATACATACAGAAAGCTCTTACATACTCATCAACATATGTTTGACCATCATCGAATCAAGTGACAAATAATCTATCAAAACTGCAACTCAATCAAGAGTCAACGGTGTAATGTATGCGACCTTGATACCGTAAATCCTAACACCAAAGATCACATATGACTCCTCGGTCAGACAAGGGAAGAAAGTCATCATTTGGGCACAACTCTGGAATTCAGTGCTACATCTCAACGGATTACCTAATCCTATACTCAAACCAGATATCATGCAAAAATCTAATGGAGTGAAGCCCAACTCTCCCTGAGGGAAGTGAAAAGTATGTGTACTATCCCACCATCTCTCAACTAAACCATTAATAACTCCCCTCGAATGTCACTTTTATTGTAAGGGATGTCAACTAGATGAGCAAAAGGAGTCGCTAAAATTGCATCTCTAACATGGTCAAGTGCACCGACTTTCTTAATATCATCCCACCACGCCCTAAAGCGCGTGGAGTGCACCGAACCCGATACATAACACATCTCTGATGTACGCAAAATGAAACTAAAATTAAAAAAATAAAAATAAAAATATACGTATTGTATTGAACTACTAAAATTAACTACTACTACTACTAATTTATGAAATTAAAATACATACCTGTTGTTCAAGAACAACTCTTGAGACATGCCTTTCATGAAACCTCTTAGACACCGGCCTAAGATGGTGAAATCAATAATAGCTCCGCATGAAATTCAAAATCGACTTGCGATATTGAAGCGAAGAATGGATCGTCGACCTCGACTCCTTGATTTCCAACTCGGAAGTGGTTGGTTCATCATCTAGATCACCACCGGGATTATCCCAAATGTATGCACCGCTTCTTCCTCACCGCCACCACTCCATCGTGTTTGGTTATTATAGACGGATTCGTCGTCGGAACTCATTTTTTTCCTACTAACTAGAGTGAATGAGTTGAAAAAAAAATTGTAAAATGACAAAAGTCCGACTGTCGCGCGACATTAAATAAAACACAAAGACGCGATTTAGTATTGGGCGCCACGACATACATTGTCGCTTCCCCAATAAATTTTATGATTGACAATTTGCGACCACCTAGAGTTGGTCGAAATTTGCTATCAAATTTTGTGGTAGCATTCTTCAAATTTGAAGAGTATGCTACCACCACCTAGAGATGCTCTAAGTTCCCATTCAGAAATGCATTCTTCACATCAAGCTGGTGCAAGGGCCAATCTCTATTTGCTGCAAGTGAAATTAAAATCCAGACTGTATTGATTTTCGCTATAGGTGCAAAAGTCTCCTCGTAATCAATTCCATAACGCTGTGTGTATCCCTTGGCAACCAATCTCGCCTTATATCTATCAATAGTTTCATCTGCATTAAGCTTCACAATAAACACCCAACGACATCCAACAGCCTTCATTCCAACAGGGATATCAACTACCTCCCATGTTACATTCTTTTGAAGGGCATCCAATTCTCCATTCATTGCTTTTTTTCATTTTGAATCTTTCAAAGCATCCTGCACGTTACTAGGAATAGATACAGTAGACAATTGATTTATGACAAGTGCATGGGTCTCAGAAAGGCTATGGTTAGACATAGAGTTAGCTATAGGGTATTTAGCATTGGCTTTGATGTCTGGTTCATATTGTTTCTTAGGAACTCCCTTACTAGCTCTTTGTGATTGTCTAGGTTCAAGACTTTCTACCCCAACCGACTCATTAAAGGTTATAGGAGGTACCTGAGACGGAGCATTCTGATCGAGATCTTCAGTTATTGATGTAGAAGGGGAAATGTCGTGTACTACAGTTTCAGATACATCCGGATCATGTGCTTCTGTCTCTATTGTTACAGGATCAATTTCTGCTTCAGGAGGAACTTCAAATCGTTCCTCCAAGTGTTCCAATTCTTCAAAGACATCAGAGAATTCCTCCAAGTGTTCCAATTCTTCAAAGACATCAGGATTCTCTTCACCGCCACTATAACACCCCGTGTTTTAGTTCTCTTATTTTCATAATAATAATAATAAATAAAAATAGATAATGGATAGAGGATAATTATCAGTTACGGATAAAGCCCGTAGATAATGGATAAGGGTTGTCCTTGTTTTTCGGGGAGTCTTCGCACGTAGAGTTTTGGGAAAAAACACAGCGAGGGTTTTGAAAAAAAATGGGAGTTTTACTGACAGAAGGAAAGGAAGGTTTTTCCTGGTAGCTGGTGGATAATCGGAGCGCGCTAAAGGTGAGTAGCTATTTTGCTATTTCACCGAACTTATGGTTTTCTGTGTATTGATACTGTTCATTATACTGTTGTGTTGGACTTTGTGCCATTTGTTTTATTAAACCTTGTAAAATTTCGGATTTGTGATTAAACTGTCGAACTGGGATACTGTGTCTATACTGTCGACCCATTGATATTGGTGTCAATACTTTTAGTTGAACTGTGGATTTGGTTGAAATTCGTTGGTTGATATTGGGCTTTCGAATCTTTGTCGAAGCTTCGACAGACAACAATGGCGTCAGCCACAGAAATCGTTTTGTTTGTTTTTAATTTCGTCGGCTTGAATGGTTGTTGGGTTGTGTGTGTGGGGATGTCGAGTGAGGGCAGTGAAGCTTGGAGAAAGCTTGAGCCATCGTCAATGGCGTTACTGCGATTTGGGTTTTACTGGAACTTGGGGTTATGCGTTTTTAAAAATCGTTTGAACTGTTTGGTTTGGATTTGATGTTTGTTTGTATGTTGGAATGTATATGGGGCTGTCGATTGGAGCTTGGGAAAAGCCATTAATGGCGGTTCGAATTGTAGATCTAGTTTTGGAGGATGGGTTATCGAGTCAGTGTATGGGGGTTTTGTTTTTGTTAATGTTGTTTGGTTGGTGATGTGGATCAAAACCGATGTGATGAAGTTTGGAATGGGTGGAGGCTAGTGGTGGCCGGATTTTTGGTGGAGGAGAGAAGCTAGAGAAGATGAACAGTAACTGTTCATCTTAGTTGGGCTTGGGCTTGGGCCGGTTTTTGGTTTTTGGGCTATTTTGGTTTTGTTAGTTGGGCCAGTTCATTTCTATTTTTGTTTGGGCCCTTTTCCTATTTGTTGATAACTTGTTATGGGCCAGTTCTAATTTTTGAAATGGTGAGCCGGTTTTCTCTTATTTGTGGACCAGTTTAATTTAAAGTTTTCGGGCCGAACTCAGTTGTGTTTTGGGCCTGTTCAGTATAAGTTCTGGGCCCGTTTCTAATATTGTTTGGGGCCAGTCCATTGGACTTAAAATAGATCTATTTGGGTTTTCCAATGTTTAGATTTCCGGGTTCTAAGGTTTGGGTTTGGCCAGTTGGGTCCGAACCATGGCTTTAACCATGAGCCCGTGAGCCATGCACCTTTGACCTTAGCCATGAACCATGGCTATGACCATGAACCTGTCGAACATGAAAACGACAGTTTGACTTTGACAATGACGTGTTGACTTTGACCAGAGTTGACTTTGACCGTTGACCAGAGTTGACTTTTAACTCGGATTATGCTTCGGTCTATTAGGATAAGTCTAGGACTATTAGCATGTTTGGCTTTAAGCTAAAACCTTTCTATATATACGTGTGTACGTGTATTAACTAATATGTGATTGTGCAGTATTTTAGGATATACAACGTTGACACTTAGACATCCATGAAATTAATAACGCGTAAACCAAAAAAATACGTGAATCAAGATATTTCGTCGTTCTCTGAAATGATATATAAAATAAAGTTCAATAATGCGTAAATAAATTTACCACCTCTTTTAGAACTCTCCACGTCTCAAATTTTTAGAATTAAGTTTTATGACTGTTGATATCATAGGTTAGGTGGGGCATTTATTGAATGTGCCATAAATGGCCCGTTAGCGTTATCTATGGGTATTCATTGAATGTGTCATGAATGACCCGGGTATTCATTGAATGTGCCATGAATGACCAGATTGTTTGGACTACCCTAGAGAGGAACTAAGGTATTATTAAGCGCATGGGTTAGTTGTATTCCTTGAGTGTACGGGAATGTAAGGTTGGGTATTCCTTGAATGTGGCGGGAATGACCTAAGGTACATAGGTTGTGAAATATGTGTATAAGAAAAGTAATTGATTAATTAATAAGATAAATTAATTTGATTATGCGAGTGTATTTGGGCTTGCATTGGAATACCTATAGGATATCTACACATAGTATATAAAATTGCTAACTTTCTTTTGCAGGAGGGTAGGACTTAATAATATTTTTGTGCAGGGACGCGGTCCTACCCTTATATATAGTGGATATCGGTAAGTTTTAATGCAATGATGTAGATATTAAAACAAGTGATTTGAATGAGTTAATAAATGGAAGTCTTGCTTGGGAAGAAGCTATGCCGGTTGAAATGACGGAACTACCTGTCTTCCAAGCTGTGAATGATTAAGTATGGGAATATATGAAGTGATTGTTTGGATAATTAAAGTATGATAATGTTTATATGTGGTTAGTCTACTCATACCAGCAAATTCAATTTGCTGACCCATGTTTGCTTTGTTTTGGCAACGTGGGTGTGTTCTTGGGAACATAGGTGGAAGGCAGTGGAACCGCGGCGTGTGATTGGGATTCGTGCCTGGAGCAGTCCGGGAGTTTAGTTTATTAGGTCTGATCTTTTGGAAGGTTGTAATAATGTAGGTTACCTTTTGCATATGACATGAGAATACGATGTTGGAAACTGTTTTGTAAAGTTTGTTTGATATTTTATTGGGATGGAAGAAAGTTTTTAATAAAGTGATAGTTGAGGAATTTGGAGTTTTTTGTTGTTAAGTTGATCCTGTGGTGATGTGGGTTTTAGGGTTTTTACATGTGTTGTATCCCCCGTCATAGCCTGGGTTTTTAGACAATTGAACCAAGTGATGGTTGTTATTCATTTTTTTTAATTGTTTAGAAAATCGGTCGGTGATGGATGTTCCCACTCTCCCGGGCGGAAGACTAGGAAACTCCCCGAAAGTAATATGGGTCCGATTCATGGAATGAGACATCAAGAGATATATACATTTTGGCATTAATCGGATCATAACACCTATACCCTTCAAACTCAAAGATAACCCACAAAAATACACTTCTTCGCGACGAGGATCAAGTTTACTTCGCTTCGGTTGTAGGATATGAACATAAGTTGTACATCCAAACACCCGAGGCTCCAAGTTAGGCATAGATGGGATGGACAAAAGTGTATGGAGTTTCTGATAAGGATTCTGGAACTCAATTACCCGAGAGGGAGTACGGTTGATAACATAGGCTGCTGATTTCACTGCTTCACCCCAATAGGATCGAGATACATTCATGCCAAATTGGGAAGCACGAACAACCTCTAACAACTGCCTGTTCTTCCGTTCGGCTAAACCATTTTGTTGGGGGGTACCAGAATTGGAGGTTTGATGATGAATTCTAATTCTTTTGCAAAATTTAGACATGAGGCCATTCACAAATTCTCCACCATTATCAGACTGAAAGACCCTGATAGATTGTTGATATTGCGTCGCCACCATTTTGTAAAAATCAGTAAACATCCCATATACATCACTTTTGTTTTTTAGTAACGACACCCACGTCATGCGAGTGCAATCATCAATAAAAGTCACATAATATCTAGCTCCAGAAAATGAAGAAACTTTGGCAGGACCCCAAACATCATAATGAATTTTCATAAAAGGAACAGGACATCTATTAAAACTTAGTGAATAAGAAATACGGTGGCTCTTGGCCAGTTCACAAATGTCACAATAAAACTCAGACTCACTAACAACTGAAAATAATTGAGGTTGCAACCTCTTCAAGTAACTAAAAGATAGATGACCTAACCTACGATGCCATAACCACACAACTTCTTTTGCATTCTCAACCCTATTAACCTGGTTAGCTTGCCCTAGAAAATTCTTTTGTTTCTCGCCAGTTTCTGTCAAGTCTAGGTAGTACAATTTCCCCTTTCTAACACCATAACCAAGAATCTGTCGAGTCAGAATGTCCTGAAAAACACAGAAAGATGGATAGAATGTCACAGTACATGCAAGTGCGAGGATAATTTGACAAACAGACAATAGGTTATAAGCAAGGGATGGAACAACTAAGACAGATTCAAGAGTGAGGGTGTTAGATAACTTAATAGACCCTTCTCTCGCTAACCGAGTTGAGTACCATCAACAAGTAGAACAAATGGGTCCGAGGTGAAGGTCTAAGATTTTTCACAAGGTTAGGGTCATTTGTCATATGGTCGATGCACTGAATCAATTATCCATATATTATTCAAATAACCTTACCATTCATACGATTAAGACACTAGCCAAGCATTCTCTCCATTCACAACATTAGCAATGGCGGCCTTGCTTAAATTCTTTCGTGGCCTCTTCGAGAAGTCCCACCAATCAGGATAACCAATCACTTCATAACATCTCTCCTTGCTATGACCCAAGTCTCCACAAACACCGCATTTTTTATCTACCCAAGGATTTGATTTACCTTTAGGATGGTGTGGAGGACCAGAGAAAACTGGAGGAGTTGTCTTGCTATGAACAGCCAAGACAGGATGATTCAGTTGATACAGAGCGCCCCATAGCCTGTTTCTCAGATTGTACCTTACGAATGTAAGCATAGCTTTGTTCTAAGGAAAATTTAGGTTCTTTCCGAAGAATCTCTCCACGCACCTGATCATACTCCTGATCTAGGCCACGTAAAAACATATGAACACGCATTCTGGACATTGTGGATGTTTCATGGACTACAGTTTCAACACTGTTATTCTGGGAGGTCACCCTCTGATCAATTTCCTGGAACATAGCCACCAATTCGTTGTAATAGGAAGGAATAAGTCTCCCATTCTGCTTCGCTTCAAAACACTTCGTATTCAATTCAAAAATTCGAGTTTCATCAGAGTCATCATAGAAGGTCTTCTCCACAGCCTCCCAAATATCTTTTGCAGTAGGAAGACGAATATAACGGTTCATAAGAGAAATATCCATAGAATTAATAAGCCAGCTTTTTACCTTTTCATTATCTGTTGCCCAAACTTCATATTCGGACGAATTCATAAGCGGTTCAACCTTTGCGCCAGTCAAATACCCAAGCTTTCCCCTTGCTCCAATCCGCATCCACATGAAAGGAGCCCAGATGGTATAGTTGGACTCATCTAATGGAACAGTTTTTGGGAACGTTGAGTTGTCTTGGGGGGTGTAGTGGTGATGAATGATGCTTGAAGAATTGTTGTCAGGTGCAGCCATTGCAGTAAAAAAACGATTTAGGGTTTTGAAGAAAAATAAAAAAATAAAAACTTTGTGAGAGGGGTTTAAAATTCAAGGATTCAATGCAGCGGATTTTAATGGTTTGGCTCTGATACCATGTAGAACCAGAGGATTCAATTCAATTCAGTGTATATTTACTTGATTGAATTCTAAAGATCTTACAATTGTTTATATAGAGTTTACAAAATAGGAAACAATACAATTCGGTGGGCTTGAGAAACACGGGCCGCAGGTCGCGCCCTGGCTAGGCTAGAGAAGGGCGCATGTCGCACTGTCACTACTGGACATCTCGAAAGCCTTAGGCACACACTATACCTGGGAGCAGGTTGCGCCCTATACACACTATACCTGGGAGCAGGTCGTGCCCTATACACAGAAAGCAGAATACAACTTTCTACACACATGTGCTGTTTCTGCAACAGTACCTCAGAGGACATCTACCACACTTTCTTTAAATGTGACTGGATTAGAGGATTGTGGTTCAGATCCCCCCCTAAATTTCAGAACTGAGGATCCATACTTCAGTCAGGAAAACTGGTTCTCCTTCTGCCTGATACTGGATGAAACCAAGCCTGCAGAAAATCCATCGAAATCTTCTTATTTTCTTGCAATGCTGGATGCAATATGGAAGGCAAGAAATGAGTGTAAATTTGAAAAGATTCAGCCCTGTCAAGAATCTATATTCCAACAGGTACACAGAACAAGTGAAGACTGGCGTTGGGCTTTCTCTGAAGTCTACCCTGATTGTGTTATAGAAGCTTCTACTGCAGTAAAGAATATCAGGACTCTACGGTCTGCCCTCCTCCTGGATGGGTAACACTCAATTTTGATACAGCTTTCATAAGGATAATCCTATTGCTACCATGGCTGTGATATGCAGGGACCATGATGGGAAATTTTTAGGTGCCTGTACAAGAAAGAGAAAAGCTAAAACTCCTGCTGAAGCTGAATTGCTAGCAGTGGAGTTTACTGTTCAACAACAATGGAGAAGCTCTATATTTGAAGGGGATGCCAAGGAGGCAGTAGAAGCTTGCAAGGAAGGAGCAGCTGAAGCCCCATGGAACTGGAAACCTGTCTTACATAACATTTGTTTTCTAGAGGCTATGAACTCGTCTCTGTTTAGATTTTCTCCATGATCATGTAATCTAGCAGCTCATATACTTGCAGCATGGGCAACTAGAATAAGGCCTGAGAACACTACTGTAATGACTTTATTGATTTTCTCATGAATGGATACATCCAATAAGGAATGAGATCACTAAGTTGTTATTCAAAATTACAAAAATCAACACCCAGAAAATATGTACAAGGAAGCAGCTGTCCAGCATTGATGAATTCATTTTTACCAGAAGCCAAGGAGACGTTTACAGATCTTAAACCTGGATTGTAGAAGTTTCAAGGAAAAAGTGAAAAACCAAAGGTAAATTATGGGAAATTCTAAGTGGATGAAATTTCAATAGATTCTGGGAAGAAAAGAAAGAAACTTCAACTTTACTTGGCAAATGCGGAGAGGATGTCTAAATGGATGACATACTCTCTTTTTTGTTCTCATTTTCTAACCTGTGTCCCAGAGATTCAGTGGAGACACCATCTTCCGTCCTTTACACGCCATCACCCCAAACGACAACACAGAAAAGATAGATAACAACCATGCTTTTGTCAGTTAAATTATCTGTAGTGATCTTGACAGGGATAGATACTTACGTCCTTAATATTTTTCAAGGCTCAAAAACCCATATGGGGAGAAGTCAAGTTGTGGAAGAAAAGCGAAGACAATTCATCTGTTACTGGAATAGCTCAGGAAGCTTCTCCTATGTGCCACAGTAATTATATATTTGAACACATGGATCATACTGTTAAAGTGCACTGTGAGATGCAAATAGCAACATCTGAGTTTTCAACTAGCACATAACCAATGCAGAAGACAAAATTAACAGAGATACAAGAAATTTTACTTTGTCACTAAAACTATATTTTCATTATTTGAAAGATTGCATGAAATTCAAGGAATACACCTTTGCACCATGAATATCTAATACGAGATTGCTCTACCAGGTTTAGAGCAAAATTAAATATAGAAGAAAGACAACGCTTTAATCCAATGTTCATACCTCCCAAAATTGTTATTCCCTGACCAGAAACTTTCTGAAAGCCGAGGCACCATAACGCAGCACCATCCTGTAACAAAAAGTTCCGAAAGTTTAGTTAAGGCTTCCGTATGACAGAACTATAATGCTTTAAATGCTAAATTCAGCAGCATGTTACATGTATGACTTGAAAATAATGTAAGGGTGAAAGTTGAATAACTCACAACATAACCCTACTGTATAAGGTAATCTTGAGGCTCCAAAACCAGTGATGCACCGCCGGCAAAGTTAAAAGTAACCGGAGGAAGTACTTCACCAATGCTGAATAGATATAATACACTTTCAGAGACTAAGGCCAGCAAACTGAGGACAGACTGAACTATCCAAAAGGAGGATACAAAATTAAAATGATAACCGGAATTATATTCCTAGATGTACAACGTGCTGGTTGTTGGAATCTCTTGTGTATTTCTAAATACTAGTGTGCGTGCAAAGTGGAGGAGATGAACAAAGAGTGTTCTCTCCACTTTAGTGCAATGAAGATAGTCCCACATTGGGTATCCACCACTAGCAAGTGAGGTATAAGAGACATTCCTCTACCATAAGGGCATGCCCTTAGGGTACAAATGATTTTGTGTTAGGAGGGAGGACTCACCCAAGGCCACACATGCACATGCACCCAAGACAAGTCGCGTCATGTCAGGTCGTGCTTGGGTTTGGGCTTACTATCTAGTTGGTTTCTCTTCCTTATCTCTTTTTGGAAACCGACTTAGAGTTATAGTACGAGTCCTTCTCATATCTGTGACCGACCTAGTCTCTATAAAAGGGTCTCTATAAAAGGGGATTGTGTGTCCATAGACTCGTGAATCCCAGAGACGGAAACTCACACCACCTGAAATTAGAGAAACTGAGCCCGTAGACTTCCTTCTTCTTCTTCTCTTCTTACTATAGCCACCAGAGAGAGTTATACTGCCGTTCTAGAGAGTAGTTTGTTCTAATGCAAGTCAAATTACTGTTAACCATTGAATCATGTGAGGAAGACGCCACTGCTGCCTTTCTGCACCATTGGAAGGGGAGAAATCTTTCCTTAAGGACAGCCTAATCCGCGCCTTGATTATTACATGTTACTTCTGTCCTTGTCTCTTTATTATTTTCTTTATTCGCATACAACAATCTTAAGGAAAGAACCAAGATGTCTACACCAGCAGACACCACGCCGATCAAAGAAACCAATTCAGGAGTCATGGAGGTTACTTCAACTATGAGAGATGTTGCACCTCTACTTAATGCTCGCAACTTACCCAATGTGTCAAAGATTGAATCCTTCAACGGTTCACACTTCAAGCGATGGAGAGAAAGGGTGTTCTCCCCCCTCGATATACTCAATTATGCAAAGTATCTCACTGATACAGCACCCGTGGAGGGTTCTAATGATTTCGAAAGAAATCACGCTGCTTGGCTCAATGGGAATAAGGTATGTCGTCATGCTATTTTTAGTACCTTGTCCAATTAAATTTTTGATATTTATTGTTCAAATAAGAATGCATATGACATATGAGAGAGTTTGAACAAAAAATACGTAATAGAGGATGCTGGTACTCAAAAATATGTTGTTGAGACTTTTCTAAAGTTCCAGATGAGAGAAAATAGAGATGTAACATCTCAAATCCATGATTTTCATGTGCTAGTTAATGATTTGAAAACTGAAGGTATTGCTTTACCCGAGACCTTTGTTGCTGGATGTTTGATTGAGAAACTCCCCAAGTCTTGGAAACACTATAAGAATAGTATGAAGCATAAGCGCAAGCAGATGACTCTTGAGAATGTGATCATTCACATTCACATAGAGGAAAAGAACAAGACTCGGGATGAGGTGTTGTCTAAGGAATTCCATTCCAAAGCCAATATCATTGAAGGTAATCCCAGCAAATCCAACAAAAACTCTAAAAAGCAGAAGTATAACAAAAATAAGAATTTCAATGTCAAAGGCACTTCTTTTAAAATGAGTGGTATTAGCAATGGAAATTGTTATGTTTGTGGTAAACCTGGACATAGGGCTTTTCAGTGCAGGCACAAGAAGGACATTGATGATCCTCCCAATGCTAATTTAGTTGAGGAAGATGATATAATTGTTGTTGTAGTGTCACAAGTGTTCATGGCCACTGGGAAGAAGAACTGGGTACTAGATTCTGGTGCCACCTGCCACGTCTATGGTGATGTTGAAGCCTTCTTAGACTACATACTAGTGAAAGATGGAAAGGTCTATATGGGTGACTCAAGGTCTGTTCCTGTTGAGGGAATATGCAAGATTCTTCTGAAGTTAACTTAAGGGAAAACCCTTTCACTTAGTAATGTTCTTCATGTTCCTGAGATTCGTCAGAATTTGATTTCTTTGTCCTTACTGTGAAAAGTTGGCGTCAAGGTGACTTTTGAAAGCGACAAGTTCTTTCTAAGTAAGAATGAGAGTTTTGTTGGGAAAGGTTATTGTAATAATAGTGGTCTTTTCATGTTAAATGTACTTGACAACATTATTATTAATGAGAATAAATCTGCTTCTGCTTACTTGCTTGACTCTTTTAATATATGCCATGGTAGACTACGACATGTAAATGTTCAGTATATGAAAATGATGAAAGCATGTGGTTTATTGTCTGATATTTCAGATTTTTCTAATGATAAATGTGAGATGAAGGAACCTTACAGAAACATTAATTGTAAAATCTGATATTTCACACTTCAAGCGATGGAGAGAAAGCCACAAAGAAACCTTACAGAACTATTTCTAGAGATAAAACTGGATTACTACCCTTATTCATACGGATTTGGGTGAATTCAGAAGTACCATATCTAGAGGGGGGAAGTTTTATTATATTATATTCATAGATGACTTCTCTAGGTACACCATGGTATATTTACTTAGAAACAAGCATGAGGCAGGTGAGATGTTTTTCAAGTACAAAATTGAAGTTGAGAACTAGCTTAACTGTAAGATTAAAAGACTTCGGTCTGACAGTGGTGGAGAATATGAGTCTAACCCTTCCAGGACTTTTGTGACAAGAATGGCATTACTCATGAGACTACTCTTCCATACTCTCCTGAGTATAATGGAGTAGCAGAATGGAAAAATAGAACACTAAAAGAGATGATGAATGATATGCTTATAAGTTCTGGAGCTTCCCTGAACTTGTAGGGGAAGCAATCCTATCTGCTTGCCATATACATAATAAGATACCCAACAAGAAAACAGGGAATAAGACACCATATGAATTATGGAAAGGTCATGTACCTAACCTGAAATACTTCAAAATGTGGGGGTGTCTTGCAAAAGTTCTTGTGAACGAACCTAAAAAAAGAAAATTGGGACCTAGAACTATTGATTGTATGTTCATTGGTTATGCTCATAATAGTGCTGCATATAGATTTTTAGTAGCAAAATCTGATAATACCCTTGTCAATGCTAACACTATTATAGAGAGTAAAAATGCTGATTTCTTTAAGAATATGTTTCCTTTGAAAATTAGCATTGAGAGATTGATTGCTCCTAGTGAACAACAATCAACAGATCTTGAAATTTCTGAACAAGAAATTCGAAAGAGTAAAAGAGATAGAAAATTCACCAATTTTGGTGATGACTTTTACATGTTTCTAGTTGATGATGATCCTGTGAAGTATAATGAGGCAATCAGTTCTAGAGATGCACCTTTTGGAAAGATGCTATAAACTCATAACAAGATTCGATTATATCTAATCACACATGGGAGATAGTTGATCTACCTCCTGGGGCGAAACCTATACATTACAAGTGGATCTTTAAAAAGAAACTGAAGCTAGATGGTTCCATTAATAAATACAAGGCTCGACTAGTAGTCAAGGGATTCTCCCAGAAAAAAGGCACTGACTATTTTGATACTTATGCTCCAAAGAACTAGGATTTCTTCTATAAGAGTTCTAATGGCTGTAGCTGCTATTCATAATTTATTTATTCATCAAATGGATGTAAAAACTGCATTTTTGAATGGTGATCTTGATGAAGATATATATGATGCAGCCTGAGGGTACTATAGTACCAGGGAATGAGCAAAATGTATGCAAATTAGTTAAGTCTTTGTATGGGTTGAAACAAGCGCCAAAACAATGGCATAAAAAGTTTGATAGTGTCATGATGTCCAATGGATATCACATAAATGATGCTGATAAATGTATTTGCTTTAAATCTTTTGATGTGAATACATATGTGATTATATGTCTTTATGTGGATGACATATTAATCATAAGTCCTAGCCTTGATGTTGTGAGAAACACTAAGATGTTCTTATCCTCCCAATTTGAAATAAAGGATTTGGGAGAAGCTGATGTGATTCTTGGAATCAAAATCATCAGAAACAGTGATGGCTATACGCTTTCACAAGAGCATTATGTTGAGAAGTTTTTGAAGAAGTTTCACTATTATGATAGTAAGCCTGTGTTAACACCTTATGAGGCAACTAGTGAACTTCATAAAAATATTCAACATAGTGTCTTTCAGTCTAAATATGCCCAAATTATTGGTAGTCTCATGTGCTTGATGAATTGCACTAGACCTGACATTACTTATGCAGTTAGCATGTTAAGCATATACACTCATTGTCCTAGCAAGGAACATTGGAGTGCGTTAGACAGACAAGCCAAGTACTTGAGAGGAACAATGAATGATGACATACGTTTTAGACAAACTCCACCTGTGATAGAGGGTTATTGTGATGCAAACTGGATATCTGATTCTCATTATATCAAGTCCACTAGTGGTTATATTTTCACCCTTGGTGGAGGTGCAGTCGCTTGGAAATCTTCTAAGCGAACCTTGATAGCTCGTTCAACCATGGAGTCTGAGCTTATTGCTTTAGATAAAGCAAGTGTTGAGGCTGAGTGGCTTAGAAACCTCTTGGCAGATCTTCCTATTGGTACAAAACCACCTCCAGCTGTACCTATGCATTATGACTGTCAGGCCGCAATAGCAAAGGCAAAGAGCAAATTGTATAATGGGAAAAGCAGACATATCCATCTGAGACTACAGTCTATAAAGCAGCTGCTGGAATCTGGAGTTGTGGCTCTAGATTATGTGAGGTCAGAGTTAAATTTGTCCAATCCTCTGACCAAACTGCTTAACAGGAGGCAAGTGGTTGAAACGTCGAGGGGGATAGGACTTTTGCCTAAGCTAGAGGGCGACTGTCACACCCCGAATTTCGATAAATCAGATAATAATAATGATATCCGACTCCTCGATATCCGAGACGTGACAACAAACTCAAAACCCAATCTATATCATAACCCTAATGAATAATAACACATGCGGAAAAACTCAAACAATAAAATACTCAAAACAATCCACTCATCATTATGAAACCTTGTGATCAAAATTAAGTTACAAACTTCTTCACTTAAGAATTTGGAAAAAAAATAAATTAAACATATGTCCCCAACAAATTTCACTACATCTCTGAGGAAAATGAAACAACATCTTATTGAAAATAAATGCTAACATCAATCACGAGCAGCCCGCCACCTTCTCGAACATCAGCTAACCCTGTCCAGGCTGATCGACTATGTTCATATAAGAACACACCCGATTAGCAAACATGCAAATCGGGTCAACATTATAAATAATGTTGGTATGAGTAGCCTTAGAAAAACCCTTTAGATATACTTAAAATTTCATTCTTTATATGGCAGGTAGTTCCTCCACCGAGGCGCCTCAGCTTAAAGTAGTTAGTTCATTCATAAAGGCACCTTAGCTTCTAACTAGGAGTAAATAACTTATGGCATCTTAGTACTTACATTTATGCATGCTCTATCGCAGAGTGGGTCCTTTCTGCAAGAATAATTAGTTTAACCCACTCTCCTGCAAAGCAATTTGGGATAATCATAGCATAAATTGAAACTTAACTTGGTAACCACACCGAAGGGAAAAATAACATATCAGTAACATTTATCAAGTGTCCCTAATAATACGTCGTCTCTATGTTTTACCTAGTTTTCCTGGCTACCACAATCGCTACCCAACGCCGAATATGTACATCTACATGCCTCCCCTTACATAATGAACCACTCCGTGCGTAACCACCCTGAGCGGGATGCCGCACACCAGGTAACCCTCACACGGAAGCCATTATGTAAGTACTGCCACTATTCGGCATAAAATATCGCGCGTCTCGTTCTATTTTGCGAACGGAATAATCAAGTCACTATTCGGCTACGCCAGAAGGGCCATTCAGATTTACTGAAACGCCAGAAGGGCCAATCCAATTACTTTCGCCCCAAAGGGCCATTTAGATTCACTAAAATGCCAGAAGGGCCAAAACACATGAGTTGTGGTAGCTAGGTTCTAGGATTTTCGTTACGTAATTTATTCAAGTGTATATATATCTATGCATCTTAAAATTTCTATCTTCACGTGTCAATATTTACACAAGATCAACGTCAAATCTATATTAAATACTGACAACAAGTTTATACAAGAGTCACCCACATCCTATCATCGGATTGGTCCATAACTTCGATCTATAACATTTTTGGAAAAAGTCAACAGTCAACGGGTCAACAGTCAACCCAACAGTCAACGGTCCTAACCGGTGGTCATTCCACCCGGTCCTCACCCAAACCCATATTTAAAAAGAGTTCAAACCCTGGTCCTAAGGGACTAGCTAAACTGACCCGGTTTAACCCGGCCCATAACTGATTTGGCCCAACTTGAAAATTTCAAAACTAACTAGATCCCATGCGATCCAATACAAATATTAGGGACCAGCCCACCTAAGCATATTAAACTGGCCCAAAATAAAAGGCTAAAAGAATTGGCCCAAACAAAACTGATGTGGCCCGGCCCAACTAAAATAACACCCAAACCAAACAACAGGAATAGTGGCCGATTCCTTCATCTTCTCTAGCGCTCCAAACCCCAAATTCCGACCACCCAACCTTCACACACCACCCAAACTAACCAACCGAAATTGGTTAGGGTGAAAAACCCCAAAACTTTAATTCCTCAAGAAACCCCAAATTCTCAGTTTTTGAAATCGCTCTCCAATCACAGATCCGACCGCCATTAACGTTCTTGAAGCTTTCAACCACTCTCAAACTTCCCTACTACCACCATACATCAAACCACCAACCCACAATACAAAATAGCAGTTCAAACACGAAAATAAATACAAAATAGCAAATCCCTCAGTATCACAGTAATGGCGTTTTTTTTTTTTTTTTTGGGAGGAGGGTTGGAGGCTCGCGCCTCCCTTTACCACCACCTAATGGTGTTCACAGTACTAACAATTTACTAAGCTTTAAACATACATATTAAGAATACCCTTTGAAGAGAAAAAATAGCAGAAAACGAAAGATGAACAGAACATGGTTTTGGACGTACAGTTCACTGTGTCTATATACGGGAAAAATACGAAAAATAAACTACTCACCTCCTGTGTTATCGGCAACAGAAAATATCGAAGAAAATAATGAGAGAACCAATCCCAGCTAGCTCGCGAAATCCGCGTTCTTCTCCGTTTTTGGCTTGTGTGTGGTTTTTCCGGAAAAACTAGTTTCTCCCGAGACACCCTATATTCTGATTAACTTCCAAATTACTAAATATTCTTATATCATAACTATGTAAATATTATTTCTATTAAAAATATTATATATATAATTTTCCTTAAGTTAATATCTTGTTTCCTTTTTATTTAAAGCTTTCCAAAAATTAAAGATAATCTACCCCCATTCAAAAATTCAAATGCTAGTTTCCTATATTAACATTATTCGAAATTATTATTTGGTATTCCCTCCTTAACTATTTGGTATTCCACATGCAAGCACGTTGACCAGAAAAAAAATACAGTCAAATACAGAAAATATTAAATATTGTTACGCAAATAATGTAAATATAAAATAGGGGTCTTACAGCGACACTAACAGCAACCCCACCTATTTGATTGGAGATCCCATGAAGTAGGTTCAAAGGGAAAAACAAGTCACTTAGTCGCTCTAGTATGTTATCGTCTTTCTTTGAGATGTCCCACCCTATGACGAGATAGCATTTTTGTATACTTTGTATAACTTGAATTGCAATGAGTAAGGATGAGTTATTTTACTCTTATTGGAATCCATAGTCCATTTTATAATGAGATAGTGTATTTTAACTGCAATGTACACTTGATGGATATCCACCAACGTGAATGTAGAACTAGGTTGGTTCTTATGAGTATTTGGGCAAGTACTCTAGAGCATTCATGGAACACAGGCAGCGCAGGGGCCAAAAAGCGCAACACCGCAGAACTAGCATATATGAAAGAGCAGTGTGAGTGCATGTGATCTATTTTACTATAAGGGAATGTTGGTTCAAAGATTTTTTAATCCACTACTTTCACGTATTATAAGACATGTTACCCTATGACTTATTCAAGCCCGTAAAGCACCAGTATCTTATGCATTGTTTTTTCAATTTTCTCTGGCATTTTGTTAACCCATTTTTTTTGTAATATCCTATTCCAAAATAGTGGGAGACTATTAGTATTTTGAAATAGTGGGGGATTGTTGGAATCTTTTGTGTATTTCTAAATACTAGTGTGTGTGTGCAAAGTGGAGGAGATGAACAAAGAGTGTTCTCTCCACTTTAGTGCAATGAAGATAGTCCCACATTGGTTATCCACAACTAGCAAGTGAGGTATAAGAGACATTCCTCTACCATAAGGGCGTGCCCTTAGGGTACAAATGCTTTTGTGTTATGAGGGAGGACTCACCCAAAGCCAGGCACCGAACTGAGCCGAGTCGCATCGGGTCGGGTTGGGTCGGGCTTGGGCTTGGGCTTACTGTCTAGTGGGTAGTGGCTGTACCAATTGCCTAAACTTGTTTTAGTTTTGCTTCAGCAGCAAGTTTCGGTGGGTGTTCTACTTCAAGTTGGTTTCTCTTCCTTATCCCTTTTTGGAAACCGACTTAGAGTTATAGTATGAGTCCTTCTCATATCTGTGACCGACCTAGCCTCGATAGAGAACTCACTTCAACAGAACTCGTGGATCCCAGAGACAGAAGCTCACACCACCCGAAATCAGAGAAACAGAACCCGCAGACTTCCTTCTTCTTCTCTTATTACTATAGCCGCCAGAGAGAGTTATACTGCCGTTCTAGAGAGTAGTTTGTTCTAGTACAAGTCAAACTGCTGTTAACCATTGAATCCTGTGAGGAAGACGCCACTGCTACCTTTCTGCACCACTGGAAGGGGCGAAATCTTTCTTTAATGACAGCCTAATCCGCGCCTTGGTTATTACCTGTTACTTCTGTCCTTGTTTCTTTATTGTTTTCTTTATTCGCATACAACACTGGTGACCAGAAAGCACTCGTTTCCTTTTGAAATGAACGAATTCACCGATTGAGAAATAGAAGAAGTTGAAGAAGTTAGCTGCACAAACAAAATTTAAAAAGATGAAGGAAAATAAAGTTGGTTCAACCTGTAACTACACAACTATTTCACCTGCCTCAAAAAGATGAAGTGGTAGAATGAAATACTGAAAGAGGCTGCCAAAAAATTTTAAATTTTCCAAATATAGTATCAAAAATGGTGAAAATGAACGGTTTACAATTAACCAAATTTTGTAAATTGTTAACTACATTTGGTAAGTTTAGAATTTTTTGATTTTTTTGATTATTTGTGACAATGTTTAGAATAGTTAGAAGATCATATCTACAAAAAATTAGCCCAATCCAAAACTTATAAATGTCCTAACAATTTTGAGTTTGTTTACATGTCAAGATAAAATATGTCCCTAGAACCGCTCCCATTAAAGCAAACGTTAGACAAGTGATGTTTTTCTGCTAATCAAGAACTGATCATAATTGTACAGTTAATAGCTCTTGTCTAATAATTTATTATCTAAAAACTTTATAAATTGGAAATTTCGTTCATTAAAATTCGGGCAAGAGATAATGATAGCAGGCAGCCCACGTTGTGATAGTTGCACACTTTCACAGAGAGGTTGTACGTATGCAACTCAAATGGGACAAACAAGAAGCTAAAACCCCTGGCTTAAACCCCCAAGCCTTTTTTAAAAATCCTAAAAAATACACAAACTGAAAAACAAGAAAGAGTGATCCTGTAAACTCGATTCTCTGCAACTAAGAAACTCTTCAAGAACAAATGACAGAAGCAACAAGTTCAAGTTCAAGTTCAAATGAAACCCAACCTCATCTTCTTGCTTCTCATCTCAACAAGAACAACTTCTACAGTAAGTATCTTTCTACACATTTTATGAATACCAAAAACATATTCTTGATTCTGAGCTTGGTTTTGAAAATGCAGTATGGAAGGAGTTTGTTTGGAGAAGGAATGATGCACCCTATTGACACTATAAAGACAAGAATTCAAAGCCAAGCTATTGTTAATGCATCACAGGTACAAGAATCTTTGACTTAGCCCATTGTTGTTGTTATTATTATTATTATTTGAATGAGTTAGTTATAGTTTTTGTTTTTGTTTTTTCGCAGGCTCAAAAAAGCATACCTCAGATGGTTAGGACAGGTTGGGCTGCTGATGGAATACGAGGTGAATGGTTTTATTTGGTACTTTATTAAAAATATATATATATGTTAGTTTTATATATGTAGAGTATAAGATTATTATGGGATTTGTGTGTGTGGAAGTTTTCGGATGTGGTGGAGATATGACATGTTTCTTTGGGGAGACTAGATATGTTGTTTTTCTAGATTATAATGCGAAGAGACTCTGTAGTTTGTAGGAAAACTAGAATATAATTAAATTCAAAATGATACTATTTTTCTTTGTGTTGATAGCAGTATTTTCAAACAAACTAAACACTTCTTATATATGAGATGAAAATCAATGTGTAGAGTACTGGAGAGGACCTTAACGACTACCTCTATTGTCTGATCTTCCTGTTACGATGTTTTGTGAAATTTCAAGGCAAGGTGCCTTTTTGGCAGAAGATTAAAATTCTTCTGCTTCTAAATATTCTAAATATTGTTAAGTGTTCCCCTCGTATGATGGGTTTGATTAACCCTTTTAGAAAAAGTACTTTTCATACCTCTTTCCCTTGTTGACTGTCTCTCTCTCATAAGAATTTAGAAGAAAAAAAATTGTTTTCCTTCTATTTAATGCCCCTCATTTACAAAAAACTTTTGCCTATTTTACTCCATGTCATTCTCTTAATGTTGAAAGAATCTGCTAAGTACCATGTGTATGTGTCTTTAAGTTATGCCCTTGCTAAGCCCTAAAGTCTATATGCCAAATATTTGTCAATTTGATCAACAGTAGATGCAAAATCTTTTTTTTTTTTTTTTTTTTCGATAAGGATGCAAAATCTTTTTCTTAGTATCCAAACTACAACTTTTTGGCTCTGGGAAAGGAAGATATAACTTTTTGTTGTTTGAAAAAATTGCGCTCAATGTTGAAAATGTCATATTTATAGACTTTGTACTACTTACATTTTCTGCAAATACAAAATATGCTCTACCGCGTCATGTTTAGTTACTTATCTTTATCCTTGTAAATTCTTTGAGTGATGTAAAAGTTGAGATGTTCATCTTTTACCACTTTGTGGTATTTATCTTGTTTTGTATTGTAGGTTTCTATAGAGGAGTAACTCCTGGCATAACCGGGTCACTTGCAACTGGAGCAACTTACTTTGGTGTCATTGAGTCCACTAAGAAGTGGATCGAGGAGTCGCATCCAGATCTCAGTGGTCATTGGGCACACTTCATTGCTGGATGAGTGGGTAAGCAGTTCATACAATAACCCACTGCTTAAGTTCTCACCAGCACTTAACTTCTCTAGCTCAATATAGGTGCCAATAAATTCTTTGTCTATACTGTTATTTTCGAATTTTGGAAAAGAGAGGCATGGTAGTTGTTATTTTTTCTCCTCATAAGTTCACCATTTTCTCCATGACCAATTAAAAGTAGACATTTTTCAAGTCTCATAATTATTCTTCTTTGTCCCAGGCGATACACTTGGATCTTTCATATATGTGCCGTGTGAAGTGATGAAGCAACGAATGCAGGTTCAAGGCACCAAAAGCTCTTGGAGTTCTTCTGCTGTGAAAGGAACTGTTTGTCAGAAATCTGGGAGTCAAATGTATGCTTACTATACAGGGATGTTTCAGGCTGGTGGTTCTATTTTTAGAGAACAGGGTCTCAGAGGATTATATGAAGGGTAAGTTTTAAGGCTTTGCCATCCATTTCTGGACGCTGGTTTGTGCATTTATTTATTTATTTTGGCGGGGCGGGGCGCTTGATCAGAAGGCAATAAGAAGAAGAAAAATAGACCATGAAATCTTACACTTTAAAAGGTAAAAAATTTAAGTTACATTGACACGGACAAGTGTGTCCGTATCCGACACGGATATGAAGAGTCGGACACGGTGAATTTTCAAAAATTGAGGTATATCACATACAATATGTGTCCGACATGGACACGTGGATACGTATCCGACACAGATTATTTTCAAAATATTGTCCATGTAACTTAGTAAAAAATTGATTAAGATATACCAAAGTAACCAAACTTTGAAAGTACATCAAATCATCCTATGTCTAAAAACAAAAGACGGTCCCATCCAACCTCAAAATGCTCAACTGGGCAACTCCACTAAAATAAGTTGTGATTACCTTTTGATTGTTGGTGAATGTTGTATTCCACTTGGAGGTCTTAGACTGATGTCCTGGGTCCTAAGACAGTCCCATCTAATCTCAAAATGCTCAACTGGGCAACTCCACTAAAATAAGTTGTGATTACCTTCTGATTGTTGGTGAATGTTCTATTCCACTTGGAGGTCTTAGACTGATGTCCTGGGTCCTGGACATTGGGTTATCATAAAATGGTCCGGACAATGTTCATACTATCCTCTTCTGCCTCTATTGTATGTAATAGTGATTGCTTCTTGACAATTTTATGTTTTCCATTTTCCAATTTTTTGGACCGCCGCATTCATTTTGGATTTAGTCTCAAAACCTTACTTTGCCAATTTTCTAAGCAGAAATTTCTAGCTGGCTAGCTTTAGTATCAAGTATGTTGATGTACATGAACTCTAGGAAAGCAACAATTTGTTTTAATAGAATGGTGGACTACATGCCTACATATAAGTATATAACCAATTAACCGCATATTATGGGTGGACACTAATACTGGAATTACGACTGCTTTCGCAGATACTGGTCTACACTTGCAAGGGAGGTTCCATTTGCTGGTCTAATGCTATGTATGTTTAATGGAAACCTTTTTATTTCTCTTGAAGGCAGATAGATGTTAAGTGGACTCCAGATAAACCTAGTAATTTTTCATTTTTTCAGATTTGAAATTCATCTAAGTAATGAAGACATGAAATAAGTGAGATCATACAGCCTCCATCCAGAAGTTTGTTTTCTCAACCTGGTGGATTGAAAGTAGGTGTCTGGCTATTGACATTGACGGTCATGCTTGGGTAAAGCAAAAAGAATTTACAATGATTTAATACATCCTACCATTTTTCTGTTGAATTTGTTGCCATATATACCAAGCATGGTCTGAAATGTCTTCACATAATGACTCCCATTTTAAATAAAGGGACAACTTCCTCCCATCTGTAACATCAAAATCATTACTCTTCCTTGGAGTTCCTCTTCTTTTAACAGAAATTTTGGGTTCTTACTCTGTGGTGAGAGCTGAAATTATTGCTTTGATCTCCAGGTTACCTTCTATGAAGCACTAAAAGACCTGACGGAGTACAGGAAAAGGAAATGGTTGCCTCTTAATGATTCCCATGTTAATAGTTCTCTTGAGGGATTGCTCTTAGGGGGATTAGCTGGCGGTAAGTTTTGCTCTTGGCACATGACAATGGATATTTACATTTTGAAGGCTTTAGTACGTGCCTCAGCATTTACTAGTACTTCTTGTATTGAACAATGCTTCATTGTGGTACTGATTCACAAAGGCTTTAGTGCATATCTCACTACCCCCTTGGATGTAATCAAAACAAGACTCCAAGTACAAGGACCAACTCTAAGGTACATATAACTCTACGAAATATATAGAATTATACTTAGATAGTATCATAATATAGTATCGAACCTATAAGCTCCGCTGTCTAGCTACCCTGGATAGTTTAACTACTTTTTTCGCCATGCTGCTCGATCTGCTCGTTTTCTGTTGAGACACATGTTCAATAGTGGTGAGTGTTGTTCCTTTTATGCTCAAAAGACAAAACATGCCTGTTTCTTTCTGAAGCTAGAAATTTATAAGGAGAAAAAATATGGAGGGAGGTAGGATGTAAAACAGTTATACAACTTTTATATTAGAAATGAATTTGCAGTACTATGCGAATAAGGTAATTTCTACCTTTTTCTGCTCTATGCCTTCAATTTTTGTTTTATTTATTTATATTTGTTTCTTATGAATCATCCAATGGAATGTCCTTTAATTCTGTTAACTCTTCTTAGGTACAGGAGTTATTTGAATGCGATTAGGAGGATCTGGATGGTGGAAAGTGCAAAGGGCTTGTTTAGAGGTAGTGTACCCAGGATCATATGGTATATTCCAGCCTCTGCTCTTACTTTCATGGCTGTGGAGTTCCATTTCAATGGTGATATCCATGAAGTTGCAAACTTGTCCGTAGAGAAAAAGGGTTCTACATTACGAAAGGTGGGATGGATGCTAGTAGAAGCACGCAGATGAAGAACATCATCCAGTTTCAAACAGGGGAGCTGCCAGTGAGGTACCTTGGGCTACCATTAATAACAACAAGACTGAAGGCAACAGACTGCTTGCCGCTGATAGAGAGAGTCAGGAAGAAGATACAAGCATGGAAAGGTAGAGCCTTATCTTACGCAGGGAGAGTGCAGCTGTTGAAGGCAGTCCTAAACAACATGAGCATCTATTGGACGGCATCATTCGTTCTTCCTCAACAGACAATAGATGATATCAACCAGCTGTGTCGAAACTTCTTGTGGTCTGGGCCAGAATGCGCAACTTCACATGCTCTGGTTAGCTGGGAGAGCCTGTGCTTCCCTTATGAAGAAGGTGGGCTTGGTATACGGAATCTAAGAACAGCCAACACTGCAGCAAACTTAAAGCACATTTGGAACTTAGTGAGTGGGAAGGAAACTCTGTGGGTGAAGTGGATTAATAAGAACTTGGTAAAGGAGAAGAATTTCTGGCAGATAAAGATACCAAACGATTGCACTTGGGTCTGGCGAAGCATACTGAAGAACAGGAAAGAAGCCAAACGTATAGTTCAGCATCAAATTGGGGATGGAAAATCTACAAAATTTTGGTTAGATCCGTGGCATCCTATGGGTATACTCAGGAACCACTTTCTTTGATATTACACTATGATTCAACTTGCAATCTTAACGCCCCAGTTTCAAACTTGATCGAAAATGGAAGATGGAGTACTCCTTGGCATATCCGCGTACACCTGCCGGACATTGCAATGAAAATGGAGGGAGAAATAAAGCTAGGGAGAGGAGCTGATCGTATTCTTTGGACTGCATCACAGAGAGGAGACTTCAATTTGAGAGATACATATGAAAGCATCAGAGAGAGTAAAGCAGCAATAACATGGAAAAATATCATCTGGTTTCCTAACAAAATACCTCGACATTCGTTCATTGCTTAGCTGACTTTCAGAGAAGGACTGAAGACGTTGGTTAGACTGAAGGAGTTGTAGCAAGTACAAGATGATACTTGCATATTTTGTGGGAATGGAAGGGAGACAGAGGAGCATATTTTCTTTGAGTGTACATATTCAAAATTCATTTGGATGTATATCATCAAGTTCGCAGGCTACAATAGACCGAGAGCTGCATCCTGGAAGCAAGAAATTGAATGGGTGATACAAGGTTCGTCTGGAAGAGGTTATAAACAGGACGCACTTAAGCTGCTCTTTAATGGGTTTATATACAAGGTTGGCAAGAAAGAAACAGAAGAATCTTTCAGAGTAAGCAAAATGTAGCAGAACAGGTGGGGAAAGCGATACTAAGAGATGTACAGACCAAGCTTCAGTCTCTTACAACAAAAATGGAGGAGAGTCCTGAGAGGAGCAGGCTGATGAGCATATGGAATATTAATGTGGGTGTGAAGGAAAAGCAGAGGAAGACATGTCATTGGGAGAAAGCAGGAGTAGGAGTGTTCAATCTTAATACTGACGGAACACTACAGGGCAATCAAGGTGGATGGGGGGCAGCAATAAGAAATGATCATGGGGAAGTAATTGGGGCAACACAAGGAACATCACCGTATAGCTCGATAGATTTGATTGAGTTACAAGGTTTGGAACAAGGATTGAGACTTGGTTTGAGCAAAGAGTGCAAGCAAATAAGAGCACAAACTGATTCGATGGTTGTGGTAGCTTACCCTTGGCGGGCAAATAACATGATGGATGAAATAAATGAAATGATAAGGCAGCTAGAAATGTTCTCTATCATGCATGTTTTCAGAGAAGCAAACAAGCTAGCTTACACTTTAGCGGCGACTATACCCACAGCTAGCTATGTAGAGTTTATTCTTAGTTCTTTTTCAGAAGATGTAAAGAAGATTATTTTTGATGATGCCAAGGGCAAAGAATATGTACAAATATAACCAAGCCATTATTTATATTCAATAAAATAGGGGTAAGGGACCTCTCAAAAACCCTGCTTGCCTTTCAAAAAAAAAAAAAAAACAAGTGGTTTAAAAGCCATTTTAATCTAATTAATTCTACATCTAACTGTACTCATTTCCCTTGCCTGGGAAAATTCTTATAGAACACGTCAATAGTTGGCAGTATGATGTCCGTGAAGTTGCAGTCTTTTAAACAGAGAGAAAACAAGTTCCACTTTAAAAGAGTTGGTTTCATTCTACTAATGTCCATCAGTTTTATTATAGTGATGGGCTTTTGGGCTTTTGTATCATATCAGACATTTTTAACTGTATACTTAAATCAAGTATAGTATTAACAAAGAACATTAAGAAATCGAGAATTGTTCGAATGGCCTGTAAGCCCTGTATGCATACAAAAAGTTACAGATTCTAGTTTTTTGCATGTTAAAATCGTGAGTAAGCACTAAGAGCATTTGCAATGCAGGTGATAGTTTTCCCCCCCTTATTCACCGCCACCTCATCACTTATTCACCCCCTTTTCACCAACTCGGTGAAAAACAAGGTGAAACTGTGCAATGCAAAGGTGATAAAAAATATCTCGGACGGGATGTTAGATTCCGTCTAGAGGTTTTTGATACGAGACGGAATGTAACATCCCGTCTGGTATTTTATAACGAGACGGGATGTAACATCCCGTCTGATAACTCAATATGAATAGACGCGAATAAGCTCCATTTTCACTTCCTTTCCAGCCAAAATTGCGATTTTCTAGCCTCCATTAACAACCTTTTGACACAAACTTCCATTCATAATGACTTCTCCACCCCCCCCCCAATGTATCCCCACCAACCTCACCACTGCACATGAAGAGCATTCCCGATGGTTTGGAAATGTTAAAATTTTCAAAAAAAAAGGGGCAAAAAGGATCGTCGTCGAGAACGCGTAATGTGGGAGAGGAGGATGAAATTGAACTTGGGTTCAATTTTCCACCGCGTTGTGAAATCGAGGAACACCCACCATTAGCGTCAACATCGGTCCGACACGTAGCAAATCGAGTGGCGGAGTCTCAAGTAAGTTTTTGATTTTTTTTTATGTTAATTATTATTATTTATGTTAGTTTATATCAAGTTTGTTGTTGTGTAATTAGTTTGAATTTGTCGCATTGTTTTAAAAAAAAAATTAGTTGTAATTATATTGTATTGCGTGTTGGTTGAATGTAGGAAGTACACCTATGGAAAGTGCGTTGTGTACTTTCAAATGTTGTGTCGTGGTGGTGTTGTATGAAATAAAAAACGGATCCTAATTTTGTCACGGTTACCGACATTATATCCGCCACACCATTTGGAAACTTTTTGAATTCTAATTTGGGACAAAATGATCAGGCGTTATTATTTGGGATAGTTGAGCGGCGGTGGCAAACTACCCACACATTCCATTTCCCATAGGGTGAGCTTGGGATTACCCCTCTTGATTTCACAATGCTCACGGGTATCCCAATTGGTTATGGAGATGTCGTTCCTTTTGATGAAACTTTAGAGGTTTTTACTACGGCGATGAGTTTCTTTGAAGGTTTTGATTTGGTTGAAGATGATGAGCAAGACGGGTTTTTGAGATTATTGGCTGAGCAGTTTAAGGGAGGAGCTATAAATATGAGTTGGTTTACTTCGAGATATTTGAATAGACTCAAGGAGAAGCCGAAAGACTATCATATTGGTGAGGAGTCGATCCACGAGTATGTACGTGCCTTCCTCTTCTATTTTGTTGGTGCGGTATTATTTGGATATGCTGATAGTTATTTACGTATCGGGTGGATGGCCGCTGTCTCAGACGTAGAGAGGATGTGGGATTATGATTGGGGTTAATCCATCTTGGCATACCTTTACCGCTGGCTAAACCTCGCAGTTGAGACGAAAGCCGCTAAAGGCAATTTGTGCGGCTTTGTTTCGATTATACAGGTAAGTCTTATTTATTAAGTTATTGTTTCATTTCATTTATTTATCTAATTATTAATGTTGATGTTTATATATATATATATATATATATATATATATATATATATATATATATATATATATATATATATATATATATTGTATTTTATCTATTGATGGCAGTATTGGTGGTACGAACATTTTCGTGTGATGCATCATGTGTTGAAGAGATTGGAAGAGGATGAGACTCATGACCTGATTCCACGTATTCAAGCATGGGGGCTTCATCGTAGGCAGAGGGGGTATGGGGACCTATCGCATAATATTCATAACACTCGTCAGCAGATTGAGCTTTTAGGAGTTACCCGAATTGAGTGGCAACCCTGGGCCGAGTCCTTCATCTTTCAGACCCCTTATGCGGATATTCCAGATGTTCCAGAGAACACTAAGTACCGTAGACTATCATATATGTGTCATAGAGCAAGGTTTCTTTCTCAGCGGCGAATGATACTTATAGGGTTAGTCACTGCATGGTACCTTGGGGACAGATGTTGGCGGCAAGTATCTGGAGAGATTGTTATACCTTACCCACCACCCATAGATATGACAGCCTCTGATATTCTTCCTGCTGTTCTTTCACACTATAGAGCAAACCCAAATGAGTGGCCAGACGCATCAGCTTTCATTTTTACGGGCAACTATGACTTATATTGGAAAAGGGTTGGTCGAGGTCTCTTGCTAGGTGCGTTATACCGGGGCACCAATTTTGAAGGGGTTAATTCTGGAGTATTGAGGCCCAACATTCATTTCCCAGGAGGAGTGGAGTTGCCACGATCCATGCCCGTGGTGTTTCATGATATTCAGATGCCGCAAAGAACTCCACAGATATTTGATGATGATGACCTTTGGCACTGGAGCATGATTACTTCTCAGGGGCAAGATATGAGAATACCTATTCCACCAATAGATGCCGCAGTGGTAGCAGATTTGTCAGTACAGTTTGAGTAGTTAGCCGAGGTTAGTATGATTTGAATTCATTCATGATTTGTTATTATTAGTATTCACTATAACCCCTAACATGCATTTGTTTTGTAAAACAGGATGAAGTAAAGTCAGAGCTCCTTAACTATAGCTCTCTCAGTTATGTCATGCATGAATCCTTCATGGAGTCCTCTCGTCGCAGTTTTGAGTACTTACAAGAAGAGCGAAATCGAACTTTGCAGCTTCAGAGACGTGTGCAAGAGTTAGAGAATGCTGGAAGTGGAGTACCTCAAGCTCAACCTCAACCAGAGAGGTGACAACGACGTAGGGGGGAGAGCTCTTCGACCGAGCCTTCTCGTAGGGGGAGGAGGTCTCAGTAGATATTTTTTTGTAGTTTGTAATAACTGTGCGCCATTACTTGTCTTATGGCGTTTGGGATTGTTGTTTGTAATGAATTTTTTATTAGCAAGTTTTTTTTTGATGAGTTTTGGATATGAATATGTCATTAAACAAAGGAGGTTATGTCCAATTTTTTTTAGAAATTATAAGTTAGTTTTTTTACCGAGTTTCTGTGTTAGACTTGGGTGTTGTTCATGATTGTTGTTTGTCTTATTTATTATTTTCAAAGTATATTAGTAGGTTTTGGATATGAATATGTCAATAAAACAAATGAGATTATGGCAAAAAAAAAATTAAAAATTTATAAGTTCGTATGTTTCCAAAAATTTCACATTCGTTTCACTCATTTCCTGTCTTTGTTGAAATAGAAAATTTTGATGGAATATCACTCATTTTTGCAGGTGGTTTGGTTATGACAGGTTCTGACAGGAATAGTGTATGGGGATACCGAGACAGAATGTAACATCCCGTCTGGTTTTTAAGTCCTTCTCACTGCATCTTTTACTATTCCAAACATTGGAATTATAGATGGGGATGGTGGCCCATTGGAATTATTGAGGGTACATTTGGATAGACATTTGGATACAATGTGTTGTCACTTGGAGAGTGAACAAAAATCTGATAAAATGTGTTGTCAATTGGTAAGTGGACCAAAATCGAAGTATCACATGTGACCTTACCTTTCATATTTCGTTTTACTCTTCTTTCTTTTAGATCAAACAAACAAACAACCATCTTCTTCCCCACAACCAAGCTAAAAATAGGAAAAATGTCTAGAGAAGAAAGAATTGCATATAACCAAAGGTTATGGGGAGGATCTAGTAGTAATAGTTCGTCTTCTGGTTTCACCGGGTCGCCTTTACGGTACTTCTACTGGCGAAGATGACTACATGGAAAGAGTAAGAGATGAGCATAATGATATGATGAGGAAGGAGGGAGGAGGAGGTTGCGCTTATTATCCATCTTTGGGGCATTAATGACTCAAGCAGCCATTGAAATTGAAGATGTGGATCTGAGACAAACGGTGGGATCTGTGAAGGGCGAGAGTACACGCTAGAGATGGTGGTGATTTCGATGAAACAAAAGATAATGAGGGATTACTTCACAACACCTTATAGGTAGCCTCCTCATAAGTTTAGGCGAAGGTACAGGGATGACAAGAGAGCTTTTATGTATATGTTGCATAATGTTGCATCATTCGACGATTACTTTAAAGACAAGGTGGATGGATTAGGTGGCAAGCAATTTTTGTTCGGTTCTGGAGGGACTAAGATTCCAGTTACAATTAGCAACCGGTTGTTCTTCCGATTCAACGGATGAGTATTTACAAATTGGAGATTCCACAAAGAAATGTATCTATGAAGCGTTGGTGCAAGGCAATTATCACGGCGTTTGAGGAAGAGTACTTGAGACGACCAACTTAAAGCGGAATTAATCGCTAGGATATTAGCTGAAAATGCGGCAAGGGTTTTCCCTCCTTGAATGCTTGGATCAATCGATTACATATATTTTACACTAGGTGTGGAAGAATTGTCCAAAAAAGCGTGGATGGGAGTTTGGAACACATGTAATTATACAAGAAGGAACCAACTTTGATACTTTAAAAGCCATTAGTTTGAAGACAAACATTGTTGGATCCGGCATTGCTTAATGTTTCTAAATTTATTTACGGGTTAACATATAGTATCGATAATGACATTAACATGCTTCATCGTTCTCATCTTTTTGAATCATTAGAGCAAGGTGAGGCTCTTTCTGTTGCATTTAATGTGAATGGTAATGACTATGATATGGGATATTATCTTGCTGATGGTATTTACCCAAAATGGGGCACATTTGTTCAAGCCATTTGTTATCCAAGAAATAAGCATAAAAAGATCTTTACTCATCGTCAAGAAGCTGCAAGAAAGGATGTTGAAAGGATGTTTGGAGTTTTGCAGGTACGATGGCATATTGTTAAGGCTTCTGCGCGTTGTCATAGTGTTGTTGTTCTTGGAGACATAATGAAGGCATGCATTATAATGCATAATATGATTGTTGAGAATGAACGTGAAAGTGGAGTTTGGAATTGGAAAGGTCAGAGGAAAGAAACAATACATGCGCTCTTTCAGGAAGATGATGGTTTTCATTTTGTCTATCAGATGATTGAAGCAAGAAATAAGATCAGAAATGAAGTTACACATACTAATCTTCAAAAGTACTTAGTTGAACATGTTTTTAATTGGACTGACATTGAAGAAACAGCAGATCCGGTACCAATTTATGATCCAAATTGGTCGGATCCAGATGAAGGAGAAGGAGGCAAAAATTAAAATGGAAATGAAAGTGTATTTCCTATGTATTTCCTAACGTGAACTATTAAGTTCCAACGTATTTCCTATGTATTTCCTAATGTATTTCCTATGTAATTCTTATAAGTTCTTATGTGTTTAATGAGTTGTGTTTAAATGAACTAAATGCACTATGTATTTTAATTTTATTGGTAATTGTATCTTTATGAAAAATAATTATATTGGACAGAACATACATAGTGCATTAATTAAAAAAACAGTTAGATAAAAATACATAGTTCATTAATTAAAAATACAATGAAATTAAAATACATAGTGCATTAATTAAAAAGACAGTGAAATTAAAATACATAGTGCATTAATTAAAATACATAGTGCTTTAATTAAAATAAAATACTAGATATTACATAAGCTTAGTTAGAGCTAGAACCACCTCTAGCCCTTGCCCATTCAGCACGTATTTCAGCTTGTTGTTGCTTGATTATAAAAGCGGTATCGGGATGGAGGACACTTGTATCGGTCACTAAAATCTTAACTTCATATTGCATCTTTTGAAGCCGATTTTTTTCCAATTGAACATGATTTTTTTCTGCTTGAATCCGATTTTTTTTCTTCTCTTGCCATCACAGTTCTTTGACCATATGCAAGTTCTCTTTCCCTAAGTTTTAAGCATTTTTGTGTTTCATTTGCATCCTGTGAAAATGTATCCTCTAAACGTGTAAAGTAACCCTCCAACATACCAACTGATCTTTCTTGGTTCCTTTTGGACTTGGCTTTCTTCGATCCAAGAGGACGCTCCATTTCTTTTGGACGCTCTATTTCTTGAGAACCCTCCAATTCAACTCCACCAACACTTAGTGAATTAGAAGTTGAATCTTTACCATCATTTTTGCAACCTTTTCTCTTTGTGGGGCGGCTTGACATTGCCTCAAAAACGTTACTCCACTTTGGATTATCCTTGAGTATAACGTAACAATGATCAAGTGAAAAAGCCGATTTTTCTTGTAGTTGGTACGTCATCCTTGCCTCGGACAACTAAAAAATAAAATTGTGGTAATTAGACTAAAATAATCACTAGGACTAAGATAATTAAACTAAAATAATAATTAGACTAAGATAATAATTAGACTAAGACTAAAATGGAAATAATAAATATACTAAGATAATTAGACTAAGACGGAAATAATTAGACTAAGACTAAGATAATCAATAAATTCCAAATTGACAACGTTGTAATTACCCGACTTTGTATTGTTGTACCACTTGCATGTCGAGCCTCCACCGCCTTCACAATTGCAACAAACTTGTTCATCATTTTTGAAATATATTTCCACCTACCGTTAATTGAATCAGAAGACCTATCCGACCCACGTGCTTGATTGAACTCGTTTGTTATACGATTCCAAAATCCTTTTGCATTTTGGAAAGCACCAACAATGAAGTCTTCACTAATTTTTATCCAAGCAAGACATAGAGTTTGATCATCGGACATGCTAAATTGAGTTCTCGCTTTTGCTAAAGTGCTACCACTTGCTTGAGATGCTTGAGTTGATGCCATTTGATATTTGGTTTTTTTTAAGAACTGATTTTAAAGAATAAGAATATGATATATGATTGTTAGAAGTGTGAGTTGAAATGAAACAAATGTTGTATATATACCAAAGTTTTTTATTTTGACCGTTTTTGACTGTTCTGACTTTTTTACCGTTGGTAAACTAGCCGTTAGGACTCCGGACGGGGCGTTGGATTCCCCCAGTGAGTTTTGTAATCCAGACGGAATCCAACATCCCGTCCGAAGTTAACAAGTCAGTGACTATCTCGGTGGACAATTTCACCTTATTTTGAACTCGGGAAAATAGTCACCGAGTTTTCCACCCTGCATTGCACAGGCTTTTTGGACCCAACTAGGACCCAACTAGGTGAAAGTTTTCACAAACCCCCCTTATTTCCATGCATTGCAAATGCTCTAAGCAGTGGCTTGCTTGGTTCTCTGGTGAAGGTTGTGGACTGGACTAAATTTGCGTTAAGATTGAGAGCACAGAGGGAGTCAATGATCGGTCATAGTGCGTTCCCCGTTCTGCACTATTGCTTTAAACCTCAAATACTTCTGTGAATAGGATCATCTCAAAGTAAGCAAGAATACTTCTGTATTAATCTTTATCATAAGCGACTGACGATATTAATTTACTTCAAGAAGACGGGTTCTAATTCTGTTTGAAATTTATTTTGACAAAATTCTGCTACTTTGTTGGTGGCTAGCTTCGTGTACATTCAGATCCGAAGAATTTTTTTATGGCAGTGGGAATGTATACATAGAGATGTTCATCTTTTCTATCTTCCATTGCAAAATGATGGGTAAGTCTGTTCATAAAAAACAGTTGCTTCCATCCTTTTTCCTCTTTTTGTTGTCACGAGGACTGTTTCAGTTAGACTGTTGGTAATCAGGTAAATGGGGACATGAAAGTGCACCTTTTAACTGGAATGCCAATATACATACTATCATCCAATGCAAGTGCAATAAAAAAAATCAGTGAATTAGATTTAAGGAACATGATCATAATTCATAAGATATCAATGAGGCCTACTAAGATGAATCATAAACATGTTCTCATAAATAGACAGGGATAAGAGACGGTGTTTTCCGTTCTTATGCAGCAAGCACCCGTGAATCAAATGAGAAATAGAGACATAAATAAATTTCTAAAGGAATTCAAATCAGCTGCAAAGAGGACATCCTTGATATATCTCAAATTATTTCTCTAAAACTGCATGCTGCCATACAAAAATTGTCCCGAGTATTAAACACAAGGCCAATAAGGCGGTTGCAACATTGTTCCCTTCCCTAAAAATAAGAGAGCCATATGGGAGTGAATCGAGATAATGTTTGATGCATAATTATCCATGAATCACACTCCAAGTCTCCAAACGTATTAAGCTCCACACATTTGTTTTGAGTTTCGTCAATAGCTGCTAAAATAACCTCCAGTAATTCAGGGAAGGGAACCTGAATCTCAAGGTAAGCAAGAAAAATCCATACCTGTGGTTACTAAATCCACGAGAACAGTTAGAAGCACCATTTGTATTAATCTTCATCATGAGACGACGGAATACTAATGTATTATAAGACATTAGTAACCCTGGTCACCCAAATGCTGGAATATTAGCAACTCCTCCATGTTGTGCGTACTACCAGTTGAAAAACTATTTGAAAGTGATAGTTAATCACCAAGTACTATATTAGGTGAAATCCAGACCGGTTGAGACTCAAATGAATGAGAACTATCAAGTGGAAAAAATGAGTCAATATGTCCATCTTCTAAATAGAACACACCATTATCTAAAGTCTAAACATGTGAGACGGCAATTGGATCGAAATCTTTGGGTGATGCAATCCCACCAGCATGGATCTCATTTAAAACAGGCTTACCAACCAAAAAAAAAAAAAAAATTGGATCGACGAAAGAATTCAAACCCATCATCAGTGAAATAGATGCAGTTACCTCTGAATCCAGGAACACCTTTCGCAGAGATAGATATAGCTGAGTTTCTTCCCAAGAATATCATTTGATCACCCAAGTTATCCACTTCGACCCAATTTGGAGCATCCCCATATTTGTCAAGTTTAAATACTAGGAATTTTGTCGTGACATATTTAAGGGTGTTCATGTCCATAAAGCAATGACGAATTCTATAAACCAAACAAAGTTCACCACATGATTCCACCAAATAACTCCAAGGATTAGTACATCTATTGGGTGCGAGTGAAAATGTGGGTATCATGTTCATCATTTTATGCGCAACTAAGGCTTTTGATTCTCTAAATTAAAGCTTACTAGTGTGTACATTTTGGATAAGCCATACAACATCCCCTCATAGAAGATAATATCTGCGAATGACCATAACAACAGGGGTCTGCTTCTTCTCCTTCCTCCTCCTCCTCTGATCTTCCTCCTCCTCCTCCTCCTCTCTTGATCCTCCTTCCTCCTCCTCCTTAGACTCGAAAATTGAGAATAAACTATTGTAAGTTTGAGTACCAAAAACCGACCACTCTTGATCGTCGGGTCTACAGGTTTCAATAAAAACAATATCACTACACAAGGATGCAACTACAAGTTCGGAAGTGTTTGGTGTTGGTGACAAAATTGATTTCTTAAAATAAAATGGTAAGTTCTCATGCCGTGCCCTTTTGTAGCTGAGTGGTGGCACATATTGTGGTGGAAGACTGATTTGACGTCCAGAAAAAGGATCACATAGGAAGTTGCCTTCGTGATTTGCCATTATCAAGTAGCCTTGGGATGATTCGCAGCAGACACTCCGACTTGCTAATGCGGGCAGTTTAAGATTATAGCCTTCAGCTTCTGAGAGACTGAAGAATGTTCCGGTTGAAGGTAATGGATATTCTCTGCTGCAATGGATCTCCATGAATGACAAACTGCAGCAAAATGGATGTAATCTCGTAGGCTTAGTCGGGGTAATATCATCATCTCCCAAATATATTTTGGGAGTTGGAGACACCAACCATCCTCCTCCATCTCTAGGATACGACACAAACCTCAGATCCTGACAACCAATCAAACGATGTGTGAAATACAGAAATTCAATATACCAGTAACAGCTTTAACACGGTCAAATATCTAGTATTATATAGACAGAGTCTCGTCAGAGAGAGATGTGCATTAGAAGTAGGCTCCTTTTCCTCCATCAATTCTAATTCTTGTTCTTATATTATACTAAGTTCAACGATTCTACTCGCTTGCTAATTTAAATGAGTGGAATATTTGCAGTGGATTAATATTTAGAAGCAAACACGACTCTGTTTCCGTTTTGAATTCAAATTTGTAGGATTTAAGATTTTAAGAACGCGGTTTAAATTCTATTTTAATTCAATTTTATAGAATTATGGTAGTTATGAATACAGATCGAAATTCTATTTCGATTTTGGTATGGATAGTAAAAATCTATCTTACAAACAATAAAATTAAACTTACTGGAATGGAAAAAGAAACTTCTACTCCAACTCCAAACTCCGCCAAACTCTAGATCTATACGAATTGCAATTTTCACATCTACATGTTCAATTAAGAAAAAATAACTAAGAGAGATGCATATTAGAAATAAAAAGGAAAAGAAGAAAAACCATAAAATGGAACATGGGTCGGTTCTTACCGGTTTTTTCGGTTCTTTTTTTAACGGTTCCTAGTTTCCTACCGGTTTGGGTATTTCGGGTTTTTTTTTTATTTAAAAAACCCGGGATCCATAACCATTAATTAAATCGGTTCCAGTTCGGGTTCGGTTTCTTCTCGGGTTATACATTATTAATGCTAAAATTATTTTTTTACTTATGTAATCGATATTAAAGTTGATTTTTAGTGCGATAATAATATTTGTCACCGATATTTTTGTCCTCTCAAAATAAGTAATGGTCCTAAATTTAATAGTTTTTCAAAGTTTTCTAAAAAATTTAAGTGTATCTAATAAAAATTGTACCTACACACTACACACGTATTATACGAACACGTGTATGTTATAGTATTATACTATATTATCATACGTACATGCGTCATGTATATAATAAATACATGTATCACAATTATATCGTTAGTTACCATTACACGTATTTATTATTATTACTAGCAAATATGCACTTGCAAAGCGCACTTGCAAAGCGCGTGAAAACTTAGTGAAATAGCCTGATATAAAGGTTCGTACAGTGGTTGTTCTTTCTTATAGTCTTTAGACTCTTAGTCCACAGGGCTGTCAATCTGGGATGTTGTTTCTCAAAGTTAAGAAAGGAGGCATTATGTAAAGGTTCGATCAAGCAGTCCAACAATGAAATTTTCTAACAAATTGAGTTCTCGACATTCCACTGGATGTTTGTAAAGCAATTTAGAATGACCAATAAGTTAGATCCGTAAAGGAAAATGTTGACCTCAACAGTGTTTTCTGAGAAACCATTGGTGCACAATTGTCATGCGAAATATGATTAGAAAAGACACCAAATTATGTCAAATGAGAATAAACACCATTGATAGTAATTAACAGAACTTCAAATCACAGACACACACAGTAGATAGAAAATATGTTGTTACCCTTGTTCCTATAGAGGTTTAAATAATCTGACGTCTACAGACAATGGTCAAAACTTAAGATACCAAAAAACAACTTCACCGAAACATGAAAATGAAGTTCCAACTAAGCAAAGATCCACCATCGTGCATGGTAAGGACTCACAGCTTCCTACCCATTCTGGTACCCTTTCTATGCATACTGGTAATGCAACCAATATTTTCAACACAGACCTAGCAAGGGCTCGCAGTGCAAACTGAGCACCTGGACCAGGGGCCTTTGTTTTGTTCCCTTAAGTGGCACGAAGCTTGATATGAAAAACTGTAATACCAAGATCCTTGCACCGTGTTGCAATAACCTGTGTAGCAAGCATAGCAGTATATATGGCAAAGATTAGTCTCTATCAGCTTTGACTTTCCTAAAAAATCAATGACATGAATGAAGGTGTCATTTAACGATGCAAAAATATGGACCACACCGAAAACATACTCCCCATCTCGTACAACAGGTCCAAGACTTGTCACGTTCTCCTCCTTGGGCTCTTTGGCATGGTCTTCCTCCTTGACATGGTTTCAAAGACGACAGCGTTTGGGGAATACAGGTTTAGCTACAGAGCTGTTTCGCTACTGAGATAAGTGTAAGATTTAGCCCTCAACACTATTGGTTCACTGTTTTGCAGTTCTTATAATTTACATAAGAGCCGGTTTCATCTCTTCTATCCACACCTTAAAAGGAACAAAGCCAAAAGCAAAAACAAAAACAAAACCATGAAAAATGGAATTATTAGTTTAAACAATATTATCATAAACTATATTACAATTCACGCACAATTCCTAAAAGTGATAGAAGCAAAAAGAGTTACTGGTTTATAACATTCGCTCTTCTTCTCTCTTACACAAACAATGATAAAGGTTAGAAAGTTAATCACACAAAAAAACACAGATTTCCAAAGTGAGAATTATGTATTACCAAAATTCAAAAATTAAACTATGAGACATACTTCGGACCATAATCGAATGTAACAAACATAAATAATTGAAGTGTCTCAGGTGAATAAAACCAAATACCAACCGCGTAGAGAACTGAAAACTGATATCGGAACATATATATAACAACATTGGTTGAATCCTTCTATAGGGAGTGCCACCACGATGAGCAAAGTCTCTCTCAAACATTTCCTACGACATAGGTTGTCAAGCTTTTCCACTATGGTACAATAAGTTGTTGGGTAAACTATCATAATTCCGGGGGAGGAAATCGTCATGAACTCGAATACCAACTGCTACCATAGTAGATCGAGATATATCTGAAGAAAGTTCAAAAGTAACATAAAAAAGATCACAAACTCTAACTTTCTAAGCTTGGTATAATAAAACTCATTTGGCGTAAGATCTCAACATCCTTATGATTTTCTCATGGAAACAAACAATAAGTACAGCAACTCCATGCTCATCAAATTTGATTATCAATATCTATATAGATTTTCCCGACATATATAGCAGATAGGCATCCAAAATACAGATCGATCTTTGTCTTCTTATTTTACTTGCCCATAAACATAGTCAAACATAGAAAGAAGATGAGGAAAAAAAAACGTACCTTATGCAAACATCAATTAAATTTCAGAGAAGGGAGAATCGTTGTTGGCTTTGAGTTAAGTTGGGTTTTTTCACCAAACGAAAGAGCAAGATCCTTGAAACGATGGAGAGACAGGACAGTGAAAGCCTCATTGGTTTCCTTCACTACTGCTTGCAGAAAGTGTAGGTTTTCCACATCACATTCTTCGATCTTCTTATTGGGATCAACTATTTCATCCAATTCGACCATGACTTTTTTCATTACACCAGGGTTGTGCAGGAGCTCTGCTAAACCCCCACTCCGAAGTGGAGGCGGTTGTGTCTGCAAAACCGGTAAATAGTTCCTACACCACGAATCAAACAGAACGAATAAAAATATGAAAAACCAAAGAACAATAATAGGAAAATAAGTGTGAAATTTGTCTGAAGTCCTTCTTTAGTTCTGTTCGATCTAACCGGAATTGGAAGCATAAAGCAAAAACCAGTACTGGAAAGAGTTCATGAAGAAAGGAGGGAAAGTTGAAAGAACTCAGTATTAATGGTAGTTAAGTGGGTATTAATGGTATTTAAGTGGGTATTAATGGCAAGGCAACACCGCGTACATGTCAATATAGGCGTGGATTTGATTTTTGCTCTAAATTTACATAAAACTCCTTTGTCTGTGTGTTGTAATTGAAGGGTATAAATAGAAATAAAAAATTAAATGACAAAATAGTCCTTTTTAAAGACATTGAATAATATTTTTTTGTATTTAATTAGGGGTATTAGGTGGTAGAAAAAAGGCTGGTCTAATTTAAAAGGCCAGGTTAATTATGGTGTATTTTACTAATAGAGATTATTATATATATACACATATAATATATTAAGTACGTATATATACAGGGTATTAGCTAATTCCTAGTATACGTGTGGACGTTGACATTATTATTAATATTTATAATACACATGTTTAATGTAATATTATAAAACATGTATTTAATAACACACATTAACTATTATGTTATATATATTTAGTAGACTTTTACACCTAATAAACAAAAACTATATATTATAATATTTTGATTTGTCTTTATTTATTTATTTAGTTTAGTGTAATATAATACTAAACTTTATATATCAAAATCATAATAATCAGTTCAATTTTGGTTCGGATATTCATCGGTTTTTTACAACGGTTTCAGTTTTTTATCGGTTAAGTTCTTAGAGACCCATTTTTAATGGATTTAATATTTTAAAACCCATAATCGCTATAAACGGTTCTAGTTTCGGTTCCAGTTCCGGTTCTGGTTTGGTTTGAGATAATTAGGTACCCATGCACACCCCTCGTAAGTTTCTATTTCGAACTAAATCCTTTACTCCAGCTTTTTCCTATCTGTGAGTATGTGACTCTGCGACTTTCTGTAATAAGTTATTATTTCACTTGCTGACAGAGCCGACTTCGTCAATTGGTCCCACGATAGGCCCTAAAAGTCATATTGTACAGGTGTACTACTGCCCTATACCTATACAGCTAACCCACCAACTCAGATTCTAGGGCTGTGTCCAAGATGATTCTGGATTTAGCCCTCTAGAATCTAGCAAGCCTCCACGTACTCTATCGTACATTCTTTTACTGTAGAATCTAGATCGTTTTTTTCAAGAGTCCTGATGATCTCTCCTCCAAATAGAGCGCACTTCAGTCATAACCGTCCAAAGAAAGATTGCTCTTATCTCGAGCTTCCAACGTGGCTTTTACAATGGCTTTTACAATTAAAAGGGAGTCTGATGGCATACAAAAATCCAAAAAAACACTCAGATTCTCCCTCTCTTCTCCGAAACTTCTGTTTTTTTGGTAACACTTCTATCTCTTCCTATTCTGTAGCTCCTCTCTCTATTTTCTCTTCTACGTTTTGCGATTTTACCATGGCCAATTGTAAACCGCTGTCTTCGGATGGTACATGCATAAAAATTTCTACTTCCCGCTCTAATTAGAGCGCTACTTTTCCCAATCGTCAAAGTAGAGAGATACTCTCAAAGTAGAGTGTAGTATCTCGAGATTCCACATAGCTTAAAAAACTAAAAGAGTTTGACGAGGCTTTTGAATGCTAGCTTTTGAGTTTTGAATACACACTGAAAAACAACCGAAGTCTTCTCTTGTCTCTATTCGCTAGCTTTGTGAACTCCTCTGAGTCCCTTATCCTCTATCTATCTTTTCATGGTGAACTGTAAATTGTTTTCGTTGGTCGGAAATCTTGTCGTTGTGTATCACCACAAATTACGAAGAAATCAAATGAAAAAAACACGACAAAATCTACTTTGCCGTCAATTTGGCAAATTTAGATCAAATTTGATAGTTAAAGTGGTATTGCAACATAGTCTCCAACAATATTAACAATACTTCTTAAGAACAAAATAAATACCATGGCGGGTTAAGAATTTTATAGATATGTTCCCATCATGTGTATTTGTTTACACCATGTTCACTATGTCTTATGTACAAAAGCAAAAACATCTCCAAAAAAAATAGAGCAACGCCCACCTATACAACTATTGCTTCCATCATATACAAATAGAATATGAGCAAAAATATTGATGGCGATCCATGTACAAAAAATTGAAGACCATTGCCCCCATAAGCGCTTTAATCTTCAAAAAACCAAAAGAATTGAGTCCATACCATTTGCTTCCATATGCCTTCATATTTTGTAAACCTGCAAAATGAAGTTGTTATGAAACTAATAAGAAATGTTAAGGGCAGTTGATTGCATTACTTGAATGGGCTCATTAAGATCAATGAAGGTGTTCCCATAGGTTGTTGTTGATTCCTACAACATAAAAAAAATAATAATAATAATTAAGACAACTTGAGTAATATTAATATAGCGAGATTTTTAGTGCTTACCTGATTGAAAGTTTGAGTTGGATAGCTTTGGCTAACAATTGGTGATTGTTGCACATTACTTTCACCAAGACCTTGCACAATTTGGCACAAAAAGTAAGATTAGTATGTAAACATGAGTAAGATGAAGTAAGCATTTTCTATTTTATTATTTACAGAAAAATATCATTATTTGAATAATTCCAACCAACTAATAAAAGAAGACTAACCTTTAAATCATGTAATCCTCCTATATCTTCCCATGACACCTTGGGAATATCCACAGTAACACCTCTTGTTATGCTTGGACCAACCACAGATCCTGCATGCTTCCAATCTTCCATTGTTAAGCAACATATAACACCATCTTTAACTAATCATATCACCAAATCTCTTGGCTGCAAACATTGCAGCCTCCCGACATAAAGCTTCTAGATCAGCCCCAACATATCCATTGCAAGATGTAGCTATAGCTTGTAGGTTGATATGGGGATCCAAAGGAAGCTTCTTTGAATAGAGCTGAACCAATTCAAATGCAAATAGGAACTACAGTTTAGAAAAGAAATTGCCATCCAAACACAACTAATTCCCATTGGCCAATGATTCAACATCAGTATTATTGACAAATTCTTAAGTAGCACCTACATATCATTTAATATCTAAAAAGTTTTACCAGGCCCACCCATCTCTTTCTCTCTTTATGGAAGGCAGATACCTACCATGAGGATTTGTAAGCACTCTTCTTCATTAGGTGTTGAAACTTCTACTTCCCGATCAAAACGCCCCTGTCTCCATAAAGCTGGATTAATTGTATCCTTTCATGATACCCACAGATCAAGCAAAAATGACTAGTCAGAGAGATAATTTAACAAAATTAAAAAGAATGTATATGAAAAACAAAAAAAATTCTAATTGGGAAGTCAAAAAGAGGAATTTATAAAGAAAAAAACATATTTTATCACAAAAAAATATGAGTATTTAGTCCCACATCTTAGTTATTTTGGAGATAAAATTTAATATAACACATTCTTAACTAATAGCATTCCCATGGTTATCATTACCTGACTAGAATTATCGGGCTCAAGATTAGTCTTCGTAGCACAAGCTTCAACATTTTGGCCTGAAACAAGTAAATACAATTAATTGAACATGAGTCAAACATGAACGCACATGACGGTTTTACTTGACGTATTAAGTTGCTCATACCTCTTTTCCTTTTCTTTCTTTGGCTCATGTTAGACATATCAGTGGATATTGCAACTGAAGATTGTGTACAAGCCAACAACACAAGATTTAGCATATATATAGTAATGAGTTCAGCAAATACAGAGCTATGAATGACTATAATTTACTATGATTTTGCGTCTAGCTTGGAGCTCTTTCTGTTCTTGTCTTGCCATGATGGTATTCTTTTTGGTCGCCCCTTGTGCTTCAAAATGGGTGGATCAACTAGTGGCTTTGGTTCGTCCATACGGCTCCTTAAACATTTCTGACTATCATTAAGTCCACTTTCAATATGATTTAGAGAACTGATTCTCATATTTTTCATTGTAGACTCAGCTTCTTTTAATACTTGATGGAAACCCAACATTACTACCTTGTAAACTTCAACAGACGATAGTAGCACCTTTAGTAGCGATATTAACAACTTCAAAACAAAGACTACTAAATCTGTTTGTATTAGCCCTATGACAATCAGCTACTATCTCCCATCATATCCCTCTTTCCTTATAACTGATCCAGACTTTGCATCCCTAGTCCAACTCTTTAATATATATATTGATGAGGAAGGTGCAAAACATCCATAACAACAAAAACCTTCAAAACATGCCTACACAAGTAACCGGTAAATTCATACAATAGACAACTACAAGTGGCACTATTGTCTTCACAGTCAAAACTTACCGTTCGGAAAGTGTTTTCATGGCCCAATCTCCACACACGAAATGTGGACCTTATCCCAACGTCCTCAACTTTTCTTTGATGATACGAAAAACTTTCATGTAACTAATCTCGAAACCTTGTAAATATTTCTCTTGTGTAAATTTCTGCTGCTTCCTTCTCAATTTCCATTAAAAATCTCAAAGCACGCTTCGTATAATTGGTTTTATAGTCCTCATCATTTTCAGCCTCCCTTCTAACAATGACAGCCATTTTGTATTGTTTCATAAATGTTGACAAGGGCAAACTTCTGTTCAAGTAACCATCAAAGTATGCATTTATACTTTCACTGCGTTGAGTTGTGTACTTTGACACTCTCTCTTTTTGCGTATGTAGATGGTATATGGTCGTTGAACAAAAGAGAAGCGTATCAAAACCTAACTATCCCTCAATAAATAAAGGATGAGTAGGGTATCGTCCACTTTTAAGTGTATGTTATGTGAAGAAACGAGACCGGAAAGGGGTTTGAGGGATTAAAACTAATATTGTAGAGATTGTAGATTCTAATGCTAAACTAAGCTAAACTAACTAAACTATTGAGAATTTATAAGAGGGAATTCAAGAGATTAGAATCCACCAATACTTTTAATCTATGATCTTACGCTTCATGGTTGTTCTTACAAGTAGACTACAATTAGGCAATCGAAGGCGAGTGCGATGCCCTTTGGATGAAACATCGTTAAGAATTAACTCTACTTAAGGTTGTTCCTATGTTTATGCTATTAATATCTTCTTTCCTTTTATGTAAGCTCGGGCAGCCATTCAATGTATTACCAAGAGCAACATCAAGGAGTACTTCCTAATAGGGCAGCCATTCAATGAATCACCACTTAAGGCAAACACAAAGAATACTTCCCCAGGCACCCACTCCCCGAGCTACCCCTTCTAAGGCAACACAAAGAATACTTCCCTAACTCTAAAGAATTACACTACTAGAAGAAAAGTAAAGAACACTAGCATGATATTAATATTGCAAAACATAAACCCTATTCTATACTTCCATCCCCAAAATTGTGGGCAATGGAACTAATAACTACAAACATAAAGAACTAACCTTGATTGAAGAACACCATGAACCCGGGAAGAATCATTAAACTTTAAGCGGGTCTTCATCTTCTCCCTTGAAGGAGAAGATTAGCCTTCCATATAGAAGGAAGAACACGAAGAACGAGAAGAAGAAGAGTTGAAGAACATAAGACTAGAAAGACTAATTTATTAAGACTCGACTAGTTAAAACCGATCTTTTATTATTAATCTCTCTCTCACTTTCAAGTTAAGAGACAAGAATATAAGTGAATTGGCAAATTACATGAGGCACTTAGGTCCTCTATTTATAGGGGTTACAATGAGCTCTAGAAGCATTCCAAACCGTCATTTGTTTCCTAATACAAATAGGTTTCTTTTAGAGTCCAACTTCATGTCCAAAACCGAGAAGGGAATTGGCTTCATTGTCGATTCATGCGTCTAGGCGCATTATCCATCGTCTCGGACTCAATCAATGCGTCTGGGCGCTCGATCTATCGTCCCGGACTCAATCAATGCGTCACGGGCCTTTCGATCCATCGTCCCCGGGCGCGTAAGCCCGATTTTCTCTCTTACGCTTCATCCTTCTATCCTCTTTTGCGGGCTTTGGTCCAAGCAACGAATCCTTTGGCCTTGGGCTTCCAAATAGACTTTAATATAGGTCCAAGTCGCACCTTTAACAGCTCCATTCCTTGGCCTTCTCCATGATTGTCCATGGGCCTCCCATGTGATCCTTAATGCTCCGAATTGCTTCGTTTTACCCCATTTTCTCTAATATTCTACAAAAACTCTCTTTTTCACCTCCAGAGTCTTAAAACACAACTTATAAACACTATTAGTCCACTAAGATGGCTAAACAAGAGGCATAATCGAGGGTTAAATAGCACTTTTGAGCACTTATCACAACTCCCAACTAGCCTTTTGCTAGTCTCTTAGCAAATAAGATAAAAAAAAAGATAAAGTGATCAAAATCACATCCTAATAACAAAAATAAAATCCTAACTCATTTTTAGCGGGCATCGCGATTGCATTTACCATATGCAACAAGGCTTTAAACCTTTAAGTTCCCCAAAAGGACGAGTTATAGTCTCGTGAGGGTTTTCGGTGATATACCCACAAAATCAATCAATAGCATGTTCAAGAATGATAGTATTTTTTTTGAGAGAAATTCCTTACCCACTTTGTGCTTACTCCAATAGACAATCTCCATTGCTAATTACATTGCTGCAAAGACTCATAGATTATGATGAGAGATAGTAAAATTGACAAAAATTCTCAATCAAGGCTTATGTGTGTACTTAGTCAATTTTCTATACTCTCCTATCCAAGAAACTAAATCCCTAGTTTACCATAGGTAGATAATCTTGACTTTCAATCCTCACCGGTCATACTCTCGAAAAAGAATCTCTCGGAAGATGGTCTACTATTTTACCTCATGTATGTGGGGAAAAGAATAATGCATCTGAACATCCCACATACTACCTTGAAGAGCAGGACTTACGAATAAAAGTAGTCTCATGGAAAGAATGTCAATCACATATGAAGTGTCGGGTCCTTCACTTTAGCATCCTCTCACCTATTCTAGACTTAGCACTACCATCTTTGTAGTGATAAGTCATGGGTTGTAACTTGGCTTGGGTATTGGTTTATGAAGGAAAGGTAAAAAGGATTCTAAGGTTGTTTCTGAAAACACTAAGGGTTTTGCTTATTTCTTTGGAAGATTTCTTCAAATTCTGTATTGCAGAGAAAATTCTTCCTTTGTCTTAGCTTTTCCATCCATTCGTTCTTCCTTTTTTTTTTTTTTTTTTTTTTTTTTTTTTTTTTTTTTTTAAAGCTCAGTGGTATATCCTTGATTAGTACTGGATATGCTCGTTTTCCACTAGCTTCTTTCACTTGAACAAAATGATGGACTTCATTGTATCTCTCTGATATTTCCTTGTAATCTTCCTTTTGTGGTCTTTCTTCCTCCTTGTGCCCCTCATATTCTCAGAAACATATGGGTATGGCTGATAAAGATTTTGGCTATACTCCTTGTCTGGAGTTGGGTGATGGGTCAAGGGTTTTATGAAAAAAATGGCTTATTGTAAGGCTCAAAAGGGTTTAACATGATGGTCCTACTAGGTGGGATAAAGGCTGAATGGGTTCACTACTTGACTTATCGGTATGATACTACTGTTTTGAATAGACTACAAGACCTAATGGCTATCTCCCGGTTGATGTCACTTTGATTAACCAAATCAACGAATAATGAGACTATATTACAACGACATAAAGAACTGAAAGATGATGAGTCACTAAGACTTCGGATTTTTCGTAAGAACTCTCCAAAGAATGAGTATAAAGCTCAAGTCTCACGGGCTAAGTCTAAAAAATTCTACTTCCGGTTTACTAGGGGTTTAAATCTCTCTTCTAGCAAAAGTACACAAAACCGACTAAAGTATTATGGTGGTGCCTTGATAAAGAATTCTATCAATAAGAACTATGTCCGAGCATAATAAATAGTCTAAAAGCGGCAATGAAATCAATAATATCAACTATCTATCAAATTCAACACTAAAAGCGTTATAGAATATATATCCCGGACTCATCATTAAAATTCATTTTTCTCATGCTATCTTGATATAAAAACAAAAATGTTTTTGTTTTTGAAAACTAATTTTTGAAATTCGTTTCTCAAGTACACCCTCCCCCTACTTATGCATGCATTGACCTCAATGTATAAAGAAGTAAATGAAGTGGATGAGAAAAAGGTAGGATATTACCATTGATGCCGAATATCAATATTTGATCTTTCTCTGTCATATAAAGGTTAAGCTTACAAAATAGAGAAAATCAAATATCATTAGTTCAAGAAACAAAACAAATACAGGATTATTAAAGTAACTAATCCTACTGAGCAAACCGTGCTCAAAACTACTCGTGGCGGCCTCTGACGTTACGACGTCCTCTGTCTGCTCGTTCTCCTCTCGGTTGACTCTCCAGCCTGACTACCCGCTCTTTAATCTCGTCAACACTACTAGCCAGGGTATCTACTGACCTCGTCAGTCCCGAAAGTGTATGTGTGGTCTTTGCTTCGGTAGTCCTCTGATGTTCAAACAACGCCTGCATTCCCCTCTGCATATGTATCATAGCAGCCCTCATGTTTTGATCCTCTATAGCTTGATAGGGTGCTATGTTTCCAAAATCATACTCAGTAGGGTGTGGTGCAGCTACAGGGTACGTCGGCTGTCCCATCACATCTAAGTACTCGGAGCTCCATTCTCCTGCGGTCCTTGTAGCCAAAATACTCTTAGGATCATAGCTCTCGAGTCTCATCCGAGCAGCTGATCTAAATCCTAAGCCTTCCATGATTTTTGTGGCTATGACCGGGAGTGCTATCTTAGAATGCTCTACCTTCTTTGTCTTCATATTCCCCAGCCTTCGAAGAATAAATCTACACATACAGATTCTAACGTCCCTAGTCATCAACATCCAAAGCAAGTGTAGACCGGGCTGGTATAAAGTGTTCTCACTCACCGTGCCTACTACGTTGTGACAAAGCCATTTGTATCGCGAGTCTGCTTGGTTCTTCTGCAGGGAGACTTGGTCTTTGTGCGGCCTGCTTGATTAACCTCGTATGTGGGCCAAGGCGTCCATGGTAATCCTTCAATCCTCCCGGTATAGGTGTCTCATCCCCTCGCATACATCGAATCACGGGTGAACTCACGAGCATCTCCCTCGTCAACTTAAACTCGTCTGTCTCAAATTTCAACACAAGCTCACTCGTCTCTGGTATGAAATGGTCTATAGCACCGAAAAACTGTCTAACTAGACCCTCATCATACGAGTCACTCTCGTCATACAAAAACACATCCCAACTCAACGTTGATATGGCATTTCCAAAGTGTGTCGAGAGACCCTCTCTCTCGAACAAATTCCCAAACTTCAACTCTGGATGTATCTCTTTTAAGACTTCCATAATAATCAAACAAAGGAAAACGAATAACGACAACCAAAAAGGCGAAACTGTAATTACTGTTCACTGGTCGAGCTGATGCGTCTGGGCCTTAACTTTCGATGTCCTATCTATCGTCCCGGACGCACGGTTGAGTTCAAAATTTTTGATTTTGGCGGGGTGTGAAATTTGATGGTGTCTTTCGAATTTTGGCAATGGTGGGTAGCTTATGCTGTGTTGTGAATGATATATAAAAATGGGATGAAGTGGTGGTGGAACAAATTAAAAAATTTGCTTTGTTGCGTCTGGGCGCTTGATGTTCAAGTAAAATTGATGTGTCCCAGGCCACACTTTGAGTGGTTGGGTTTGGAATTCTTGATGGATGATTTCTGAACTGATTTCCGGCAATGGGTGGTGGTGGTGGTGGAGGTGGCGAATCTCTGTTAGGGTTTTGAGGTGATGTGGGGAAGAGAATGAGTTGTTGGGCGAAATATGAACCGATTTGGCCCAAACCCATATAATTTTTTTTTTTTTTTTTTTTTTTTTTTTAGAAGACTAAAATTACATGTAAAAAGGGAAAGGAAATCTTAACATTAGTTTGAAAACTACCGGACCTTAAAGCATGGGTTCCTAATCAAAATTTAGTGGTATGAAATGAAGTGATCGAGAATAATTAAAACGAAAGTTTTTCAAAAATGATGATAGGTCTTTTTACGTCGGATCCCTAAGGCGTAATGTGAGTCTTTTAAAGTCGGATCCTCAAGACTAGAATTCCCATTCCAAAACTGATCTCTCAACAACATGCTTACTTCCTATAGACATTTTATACTTTCGATCTACTAGAGTTATGAGACTTTGACTCCGCTTGCAACTCCTCTCGATAAATGATAAAGTTATGAAAATCGAGGGCCCGCTATCGGTTGCACTTATACTAATGAGATCCTAAGGAGTCAAACTTACGGCGCTTGGCTTCCTCATGCAAAAACTTAAACTAGACAGAGTAACGGGTTCAGCAAGACATAGAATGTAATCTTTAAGGTGTGTAGGTAACTTACCCCATTTTCCGCTTCAACAAGTGGTTTGATAAACCGGATCCTTGAGAAAAATGGCCTCCACGTCTCCGATGGGTAACTCGAGAAAAGGCTTTTAGTCGATGAGCATTGACTTTGAAACGAGTCCTTCTCTTTATGTCTTCTACTTCAATAGCTCCAAAAGGTGTGACATGTCTTACTATAAATGGTCCCGATCCATCTAGATCTCCGACTTTCCGTGGAAAATTTCTAGGCGAGAGTTGTAGACCCGGAACCTTACGTCGGGTTCAAAATCTCTTTGAGAATTCTTCTGTCATGTAATGCTTTAGTCTTATCCTTGTAAATCCTTGACTTATCATAAGCATCACTTCTCAATTCCTCTAATTCAGCGATCCGAAGCTTCCTCTTTCTCCCCGCTTGATCTAGGTTGAAATTCATCTCTTTCACTGCCCAATAGGCTTTATGTTCTAACTTCAACGGGTAGATGACATGCTTTTCCATATACCAAACGATAGGGTGACATCCCTATGGGTGTTTTTTGATCTGTTCTGTATGCCCATAGTGCATCTTGGAGTCTAAGAGACCAGTCTTTCCTAGATGGATTTACTGTCTTTTCCAGAATACTCTTGATTTCCCTATTCGAAACTTCTGCTTGACCATTAGTCTGAGGATGATATGGTAAAGCTAGCTTGTGAATTACTCCATACTTTGCCATAAGATTCCCAAATACACGGTTACAGAAGTGAGAACCGTTATCACTGATGATGGCTCTCGGTGTTCCAAATCTTGGTAGAATGTTCTTCTTCAGAAAGTCCACGACGACTTTATGATCGGCGGTCTTCGTAGGAACTGCTTCAATCCATTTTGAAACATAGTCCACAGCTAGTAGAATATAGGTGTAACCAAAAGAAGGAGGAAATGGTCCCATGAAATCTATACCCCATACATCAAAGATTTCTGAGATAAGGATCGGTTGTTGAGGCCACTCGAACCTTTTCGAGATCTTACCCAAAAATTGGCATCTCGGACATGCTTTGCAATAAATATTTGCATCTTTAAAAAGAGTAGGCCAATAGAATCCAGCTTGTAATACCTTGTCTGCAGTACGTTGCGGGCCAAAGTGTCCTCCATGAAGGCTGATCATGACGAGAATGATAGAATGGATTCTGTTCCAATTCTGGGATGCATCTTCGAACAATTTGATCCGAACACTTCTTGAATAAGTATGGATCATCCCAAAAATAATATCTGGCCTTTGAGTAGAATAAATCTTTTTCTTGCTTGCTCCAATGTGATGGTACCTTGTCGGTCACAAGATAATTTGCAATGTGGCTGTACCATGGCACTTCTGATATACTGAACAACTGTTCATCAGGAAAAGTCTCACAGATTTGTAAATTGTCTTCCGTATTCTCCACTAGCAATCTAGAAAGGTGATCAGCAACGACATTCTCTGTTCCTTTCTTATCACGTATCTCCAAATCAAATTCTTGTAAAAGTAGTATCCATCGGATCAACCTAGGCTTGGCATCCTGCTTAGCGAGTAAATGACGCAAGGCAGCATGGTCAGTATAGATAATCACTTTTGAACCTATCAGATATTGTCGGAATTTGTCAAGAGAATAGACAACGGCTAAGAGTTCCTTCTCAGTGGTAGAATAATTAATCTGAGCTCCATTTAGAGTCTTGCTAGCATAGTAGATTGCATACGGCACTTTCTTGTCTCTTTGTCCTAGAACAGTTCCTATAGCATAATCAGATGCATCACACATGATTTCAAATGGCTGGTTCCAATCGGGCGCACGAATGATTGAATGGCGATGTGAGTGCTTCCTTTAACTTCATAAAAGCTTCAACGCGGGATGTATCAAAATCAAAGACAATATCTTTTCCTAACAAATGTGGCAATGGTCTTGCAATTTTCTTTGAAATCCTTGATAAATCGGCGATAGAATCCAGCGTGACCTAGGAAGGCACGGATATCTTTAGCAGTTCTTGGTTTGGGTAGATCCTTTATAATATCAATCTTAAGCTCGATCTACTAGAATTCCTTCCTTTGAAACTTGGTGACCTAGCACTATCCCTTCCTTTACCATGAAGTGACACTTTTCCGATTCGGAACTAAGTTGGTGTCGCAACAACGTTTAAGGACTAAGGAAAGATGGTGTAGGCAATCTTCAAAAGATGATCCAAAAACTGAAAAATCGTCCATAAAACTTCCATGTATTTCTCCACCATGTCGTCAAAATACTCATCATGCATCGCTGAAAAGTGGCGGTGCATTGCATAGACCAAAAAGGCATCGACGGTAAGCGAATGTTCGAAACGGACATGTGAATGTGGTCTTCTCTTGGTCCTCGGGGTGAATATGGATTTGAAAATATCCCGAGTAACCATCAAGAAAGCGATAGTAAGCTTGTCCATAATCTTTCTAACATCGATCGATGAATGGCAATGGAAAATGGTCTTTCCTTGATCGCTATTCGGTTTCATGTCGATGCAAACTCTCCATCCGGTCTGAATCACGGTTGGTATCAATTCATTGTTCTCGTTCTCGATCAACGTGGTTCCGGATTTCTTTGGCACAACTTGAACTGGACTAACCCGTTGACTATCGAAATAGGGTAGATAATGCGGCGTCAAGGAGTTTGGCGACCTCTTCTCTAACTACTTCCTTCATTTTCGGATTAAGCCTCCTCGTGGTTGCTTAGAAGTCTTGGAATCCTCTTCCGGATGAATCCTATGTTGAACTATCATAGGGCTGATCCCTTGATATCATCAATTGTCCAACCTATAGGCGACTTGTGTTCCTTTAAAAGTGCCACTAACACGGATTCTTGCTCCGTGTAGTCGGATCGATGCAATGACTCTTGGGTAGGTTCCCAAATCTCCCAAGAAAACATACTTGAGTGTAGGCGGTAAAGGCTTCAATTCTAGCTTAAGCGGCTCCTTCTTAAGCTCTTTAGGTGGTTTATCAAGCATAGGTGATTCAAGCTTTTCTTTGAACTTGATGTCATCCAAGGCAATGATGAATCCAAAATCGCATTGATTGACTCAACACTAAGTTCCTCACAATCTGAAATGCATCCGAGCTTTCAATAACTTCGTCGGCCGGGGATATGAATAAGTTAGATAATCCCGTGCTAGCTAACGCTTCAATCATGCATACCTGGATTCACGGTATTACACCTCCTCGTGGTTCTTTGTAACATATGGAAAACATTGGTCTCGACTTTCATATTACCAAAGGATAACGTCATATTACCGTTTCGACGGTTGATGAGTGCATTTGCGGTGGCCAAGAATGGTGCGCCTAGAATGATTGGTATCTGCCTACGGATGTAGGTTACGTGTCTAGTACTATGAAATCAACCGGATAATAGAAATCTTCGATCTTGACTATGGCGTCTTCAATGAGTCCTCTAGGTATCTTCACCGATCTATCTATCAACCGTGTAAAAGTAACATCGGTTGGTTTTAGATCCTTCAAATGACTTCTTCGTAGGCGAAATATGGTAGAAGATTCACACCGGCACCCAAATCTAATAAAGCTTGTTCCTCCAAAGAATCTCCATTCTGCATGTAACAGTTGGACTTCGGGATCTTTCGGTTTCCACAACCGATAGATTACGTAGGGTAATGATGAACATCTTTGGCGATAAAAGCTTCTTTGGAATGTTGGTCTTCTTCTTTACTAGATCTTTCGGAACTTGGCATATGAGGGAACTTGCTTGATGGCGGTCGAAATGGGATATTAATCTGTAAATTCTGAAACATACATCGCCAAAATCTCCTTAGACTTGGTCATCCTTTACGGTATTCACTAGTTTGAAGGAAACGGTCTTTGGATTCTTCAATATCGGTTCTCTTCTTTTCGAGCGGTTGGCTTGGTAACAAATAGTGGAGTGACAGGTGGAGTCACTTGTGATGGCTTCTTCTTACTTACTTCCACAGTAGTTCCTTCAACAGTTTCTTCAGCAGGTTGCACAACACTAGATATATCTGGAATGTTAGAACTGGGTGGGATGGTGGGGACATAAGTTACCTTAGGCTCCACAGAATCTTTTCCTGGTTCATAGACAATCTTGTTATCAACTTTCTTGCGACCTCGTGAGTGGTGACATGAAATTTAACTTGGGCATTTGACCGAGAGTAATCTCCGGGTTATCCACCTGCAAGACACCTTTTCCTTTTGGATTTGGCTCCGGCTGGCTTGGTAATGCTCCTTTTGATCTCTCTGTCAAGGCGGCAGCGATTTGCCCTATCTGGCCTTGAATGACACTAAAGTTATTCTCCAACTTCTGGGTTCTTTGATTTGTCTGTTTTATCATTGACAATGGTGGTGATAGCATCTTCCAGATGTGGGGTAACTGCTTTGCTTGCCTGAGGCATAGGCGCAATATATCCACTCATAAGATCTGGTACTAACTCTCTGTTTGTGTTGGCTTGGTATTCTTTGGTTCTCGGTATGACCGTTGATTTACGTATGGTTGTTGGCGGTTTTGGAACCGATCTTCGGTTATTCGGCCCGATTTGGCTGATTTTGGAATCCTTGAGGAAAATTCACGTGATTTGTATTTTGAGGCTTCCAATAATTACGTCCTTGATTGAACCGGGTTATTTCTTCCTAAAGAGTTGATACTACATGCCTCTGCATTAGTATCGGATAATCTGAACACTCTTGATGGTATGGCCTTCATCGAACATAGCTCACAAATGGTATAACAAGGCTTGGATGGTGAGGTTTAGCTTGGAAATTGTTTGGTTTTGGAGGATTCATGGAGAACCCGATCAAACTTCTTGTTCAGATTTTCAAGTCCCGTTGATAGGCTTGCCATAATTGATAGCATTGCTTGATTTGGGTCTTCTTGAATTTGGTTGCCAAATTTCTTGACACCCTCCACTCTAGCTCGTCCTCGTTGCTAGTACTCCATTGTTGAGTGTCTTCAGACTAAATTCTCGAGAAAGTTGTAAGCTTCCTCTCCATCCAATGATGTAAACTTACCTTGATGCATTGATCGTATCATCATCTGCTTGTTCATAGTAGAAAGTCCTCGAAAAGAAAAAATGAGCCAATGTGCTCTTATCATAACCATGATGTGGACATGAGACTAGCAGATTATTGAATTTCTCCCAGCTTTGATGATATTCTTGATCACCTTCCCTTTGAAATTGGCGATGGCTTTAGCTGCATGGCATCACGCTTACGGGGTGGGGGTAGAACTTGTTCATAAACTTTGTTCTCAACTTCTCCCAGTTGTTGATTGAATTGATCGGTACGTGCGGTTAACCATTCGGATACTTTTCCTTCGAGGGAGAGTGGAAAAAAGAATTAACTTGATACTCTCATCCCCGATATTACGATTCTTGAAAGTTCTCGGGGGTGATAGAAATTTGTTCATGTGAACATAAAGTGAACATTATGCGAACCATTGAACTTTGGAAGCATAGAGATTCTTGATGCTCTAAGTTCAAACCGATTAAACTCGTCTCGGAAAAACAATCTTCTTTGGGTGGGTCTCCAATGATTGGCGAATAGAAATCGCTTCAACTTCTTTCTCTTGTGCTTGCATGGGTGGGATAGCTTCGGGATTATTGGTGTCCAAAACACCTCCCTCATTATGTCGGCCATTGTATCAATCTCGTCTAGTATTCTTGTGAGTCGGTTGTTAAACCTTGTCCATTGTTGTGTTCTTCTTTGGGACGATGATATGGACGACGGGGGCATACACTAGAAAATTCTATCACGAAAATAACAATAAACTATCCTACTATGCAACTATTCTAACTTATACTAGAATGTAAAACTACTTTTCTTCAACCGAGTTGGGCTTTGCAGCTAATACCTCGCCGTTGTCTAAAAGTTTTCTCTTGAGGGGCTATGGTGAATCACTTGGATTGCTTAAGTACCACCCCACGGGCGATAGTCCGTTTGTCAAGATTCGGACAAAAAACACTAGAGTCCGATATTTATTTGTGTTGGCTTACAACTTCAATTGTTGAAAAGATCCTAAATGCAATTATACTAGAAAGCAATAAAACTAAACTATGATGCAACTATACTAAAAAGCAATAAAAAAAGAATGAAGATTTGACTAACTGGATGGTAGATCTTGTCTTGAGATGTCCTTCAAGCTTCTTTCTTTCTTAAAAGGATGGATGATCGCGGCTAAAATTACCTCAAGATCCAAAATTCTAATCTTGAAAGAAAACCTTAAACATAAACAACTTTAAAAACGGCGGTGGCCATTGACACTCTCTCTTTTTAGTATGTAGATGGTATATGGTCGTTGAACAAAGAGAAGCGTATCAAAACCTAACTATCCCTCAATAAATAAAGGATGAGTAGGGTATCGTTCCACTTTTAAGTGTATGTTATGTGAAGAACGAATTTGGAAAGGGGTTTGAGGATTAAAACTAATATTGTAGAGATTGTAGATTCTAATGCTAAACTAAGCTAAACTAACTAAACTATTGAGAATTTATAAGAGAGGGAATTCAAGAGATTAGAATCCACCAATACTTTTAATCTATGATCTTACGCTTCATGGTTGTTCTTACAAGTAGACTACAATTAGGCAATCGAGCGAGTGTCGATGCCGCTTGATGAAACATCGTTAAGAATTAACTCTACTTAAGGTTGTTCCTATGTTTATGCTATTAATATCTTCTTTCCTTTTATGTAAGCTCGGGCAGCCATTCAATGTATTACCAAGAGCAACATCAAGGAGTACTTCCTAATAGGGCAGCCATTCAATGAATCACCACTTAAGGCAAACACAAAGAAATACTTCCCCAAGGCAGCCCACTCCCTGAGCTACCCCTTCTAAGGCAACACAAAAAATACTTCCCTAACTCTAAAGAATTACACTACTAGAAGAAAAGTAAAGAACACTAGCATGATATTAATATTGCAAAACATAAACCCTATTCATATACTTCCATCCACGGTGTGGGCAATGGAACTAATAACTACAAACATAAAGAACTAACCTGATGAAGAACACCATGAACCGGAAGAATCATTAAACTTTAAGCAGGGCTTCATCTTCTCCCTTGAAGGAGAAGATTAGCCTTCCATATAGAAGGAAGAACACGAAGAACGAGAAGAAGAAGAGTTGAAGAACATAAGACTAGAAAGACTAATTTATTAAGACTTCGACTAGTTAAAACCGATCTTTTATTATTAATCTCTCTCTGCCTCCGAGTTAAGGAGACAAGAATATAAGTGAATTGGCAAATTACATGAGGCACTTAGGTCCTCTATTTATAGGGGTTACAATGAGCTCTAGAAGCATTCCAAACCGTCATTTGTTTCCTAATACAAATAGGTTTCTTTCGAGTCCAACTTCATGTCCAAAACCGAGAAGGAATTGGCTTCATTGTCGATTCATCGTCTAGACGCATTATCCATGCGTCTCGGACTCAATCAATCGTCACGGACGCTTCGATCTATCGTCCCGGACTCAATCAATGCGTCTGGGCCGCCGATCCATCGTCCTGGGCGCATAAGCCGATTTTCTCTCTCTCGCTCTATCCTTCTATCCTCTTTTTAATGGCTTTGGTCCAAGCAACGAATCCTTTGGCCTTGGGCTTCCAAATAGACTTTAATATAGGTCCAAGTCGCACCTTTAACAGCTCGATTCCTTGGCCTTCTCCATGATTGTCCACGGGCCTCCCATGTGATCCTTAATGCTCCGAATTGCTTCGTTTTACCCCATTTTCTCTAATATTCTACAAAAACTCTCTTTTTCACCTGTAGAGTCTTAAAACACAACTTATAAACACTATTAGTCCACTAAGATGGCTAAACAAGAGGCATAATCGAGGGTTAAATAGCACTTTTTGAGCACTTATCATACTTGGCCGCACAAAATATGTCACGAGCATAAACAGATGCCCACTTTTGTCGTTTTTCATAAAGCCTCGCTAACCACTTGTTCCCTTCTAAGTCATACCTTTCAATTATCTCTTTCCAACTTAGCTCAAACTCTTCAACGGTCTCATTCCCATACAAACAATACATGAAGTCACCCAAAAAACCTTCTTTTGAATTAATCACGTGTGACAAATTTGTCTTTGCATTTCTAGTAATATGCCATGTACAAAAGCGATGGCGTACTTGGTAACACCTTTTCTATTGCTCCTCCAATTGCTGATTCTTGATCGGTAAGAATCACTCTTGGTTGCTTACCATTCATTGACCTCATCCACGCTTTCATAACCCATTCAAATGACTTCTCGCATTCATTGTAAAGCAACGCACCTCAAAATATTATTGTTTGGAAATGATGATTGACGCCGACAATTGGTATAAATGGCATGCCATATCTATTTGTCCCATATGTAGGATCAAAACAAACAACATCCCCAAAATAATGATAATCCATCCTTGATTGCGCATCAGCCCAAAAAAAAAATTCTTAGTCTGTCCATCTGAATCAATTTGGATAGAGTGAAAGAATGATGGATTATCCACTTCTTGACGCTTGAAGAACTCAAGAACAGATTGTGCATCTCCCACTAGAAGCTCATGTCTTCGAATTTTACCGAAAAGGTTTCTGGCATCTCTTTCGCTATAGCCAACATTGCGGCTTCCTCCAGCTTCAGTTCCCATGTATCGCATCATAAGATTTGTTTTGATTCCAGCTAACTGCATGTTCTGAAGCACACGTTCTTGCTCTTCCGGTATCTTCCTTGAAGACCTCAGCTTGTGTCTTTTGGTCGGAGTTACAAGTGGATGATTGTGTTCTTCGATAACTCGAGAGACAATCCAAGTTTTGCCATCTTTTGTTCGGGTGTACATTGTTGCCTTGCATCCTGTTCTTGAATCGGATATGTTTTTCTGCCTTTATCTTCAAACGGTTTCGAAGAATTGCTAAAACCTTGGAGCAAACAACAGTACGAGTGTGCATTAATTTCTTTTGTACGCTGAGATTTAGAAGTCGAGTACCTCCTAATGCTGAATCCAATCCGCCTTGCATAATTGTTGTAATAATTATATGCTTCATCTGGTGAATCAAATTCCATGTCAGCACAAGGACATAATTTATCCGCTTTATCTTCATAATCTCCCTCTTCTATTTCAACAGTTTGAGACCCATTTATATTATTTTCAGCAACACCATCCTTGGCTTAATCAAAATCTTCACAATTGTAATTATCATCCCCATAAATATCTTCAAATTGATCTGAGTCAGTACAAATTTCTTCATTCCCTTTAATGTTATCAAAGCCAAAATCAATATTATATTGGTTTGGCGATTTTATTAAATGATATGTTATATAGCAATAAATAGGATTAAAACCAAAAAATCTATTTTTATACTTCTACATAAAAATATATGAAGTTGGGAATGAGTTTACCTGATAGAAAATCGAACTCCATAGAATGTCTTGTAAGGAAGGACACTAGAAAACAGAACCTAAGGATTTCGGATGATTGTTCAGCAAATAAGGTGGGAAGATATATAAGTTTTTTCCCTCTTTGTTTTTTTGGGTTTGCCCACTCTATTTTGTTGGGTTTGCCTCGTCACATGTCTTTTTAGTTCTAAATCCCATCTGGGTATGAGCTGTCTATTTGGACGGCTATAACCATAGTGCACACTAATTCAAGGAGAGAATGATCTCTCTTTGTCAGTTGCCTTTTTTCAATAGGAACTCGTCCAACATTTTCAAGTTGGATTAGGGTTTTTTAGACATAGACCTATAGGTGTAATACGGGGCGGGCCGGGTCAACCGCGGGTCAAATAATGATAGGTCGGGTTGGGGCGGGTCTAGGGGATACAAACCCAGTGGTCACCAACGGGGAGGGGCGGGGGCGGGGGCAGGTTGAAGTCATGTCTTAGTACCATCACCCGACCTGTTGGGTCAGCTTACGGGGCGGGTTTTAGGCGGGTCATCCAGGTCGAGTGGAAATTATCATTTTAACCCAATTTCACCCAGAAAAACACTTTCTAATTATGCAAGTAATATATTTTCAATTCACAACATAAACAAAAAAAAATATAATCAATCAATTAAAAAAAAAAAAACTGAACTAAAACCCAAAACCATATCTGTAAATTTGAAATTTTTTTCTCGTGATTTATCATTTGTAAATTGATTATTTTCCATAGCATGATAAAATGAAAATGGGAGCGAAGATCTATGGTACAAAACAATAAAATATAAATTGAAAGAATTCGAAATTAATACAAAGATGAATAATTAATCTTCTCCAAAATTTGAAAGTTGAATTTAAACTTTTGATATTTGTCCAATATTCAAACTTGAATATTTGAAATTGATGTTGAACTCATAAGTCTGTGTTCATATCCCAATGTTCAAACTTGAATATTTGAAATTGATGTTGAACTCATAAGTTTGTGTTCATATCTCCCAAATTCCTACAAAAGTTAAAAGAAAAAATAAACAAAATACAAAAATATTAGAGTTAGAGTCTTGAAATTGTACGGGTTGACGACTTTTGACACGCGTATTGGATTGGACGGCTTTTGGTCGTTTGAGTTTTAGAACCTACACTCATAGCCCGACCGCGTAAAATGGTGGCGGGGCGGAGCGGGTTTGTTTTCGGGTCGGTGCAGGTTTGGGTGGCGGGTGAAGACCGGATACCCTACCGGATGATGGGTCAACGGTTTTTTTTTACACTTCTACATAGACCCCAATTGGAGTGGTCATTTGATATAGACCCCTAATTTTCCTTATATTTATTTTGCACCCCCAATCTCACTGGTTGACTGGGTCAATTTTCAGTCAGTGCAGGAGTGAAGGTTGACCATCAGTTTATTGTTGGGTTTTCTTGTGAAGACCTAAATGCCTTCGGACACGTGCCGAAGTAAGATGCAACTAAAACATACAACTGAGACTAACAGATTTAAAGTAGTTAGTTGTTATCTTCCTCAATATAAACAAAACCTATAATAGGGTTCTTTTTTTTTATTCGTAGGTTCTTTGGTTTTTGTGGTTTGTTCTTGGAGAAGTTTTTTTTTCATGAAGCTAGTTGGAAACAAATTTCGTGTTGTTGGGTAGTGCCAATTTCGTGATGTTTAAATCTGGTTTTGGTAATGTTTGGTTTGAAATTGGGTTCGCCATCATGGTGGTTATTATGTTGGAGGTCTGATTTTCGTTTTATTGTGTGGATATGTTGCGACTTGTGGATGCAAGATGTTGGGGTTTCGATTTTGAGTGTTCTTGCGTGTTCAACGGTTGATAATAATGGTGGTTTCAGATATGATGAAAATGGGTGAAGAAGAAGGGAAATGGGTAGAGAAGAAATTGTATGGGTTGGTTTGAACCAAACCCAGTTGTGACTGAAATGGGTCAACGGCTTGTGTTGTGTTTGGGACTGTACATAATTCACTAGCATCATGCACGTGCACACGTGATAATGATACAAATTTGAACAGGGTTCTGACATCCAAACTAAACCTGTTCCTCTAACAAACTTTAAAAATTCAATTTTTACATTGACAGCAGAAATTATAACTCTTCACAATATGAAGAACACGTGCCAAGACAAAATGTTTTAGCTTTATCTGGTTCCACATCCATGTTCTCTTTTTTGCTTTGAGAAATGGTTAGAAGAAAAAAGAGCCTTTGAGTCAGAATGATATCCCATTCCGCTTTTCCGTGGATACGTCTTCCTTAAACATTTTGGCTTCAACACTTTTAAGATCACTATTTTTCACTTTTAAATTAGCTCCCGAGGTCCCAGCTTCAGCTCTGCAAGCGACTTGGTTGATCTTTTTCATTTTCCTTGTTATATGAGTGAGTGCACTTTGCAGCTAGCCATGGTACCTTTTCATTCCTGGTGCTGAAGTGCATCAGCTGCAGATTAGATTATAATAATTTTGAGAAGATAGAACGAAAACTAGCGGGTAACAAAGCAAAGAAGAGGCATTACCATGTGCTTTCCCTTTTCATGTATAACTTCATATGACAAAGAAATTGCTCATATGATTTCTGCAACTCCCCAGCTGGCTCTGCAAGACTGTTCAAGCGGTTTAGACAAAGATATTTCTTCAATGGAACAATTATTGATACATACAGTTTAACACAAAATTTAATTAAACCAATGATTATTAACCACAACATATCTTTTATGAACCTATTACTTTACCAATAAAATTAAGGAAACAAAAATAGATGAAAGTGGTCAAAATGCTCTCTAATAAAAACTATGTTGTAGCGTGGCTTTCTGCTAAGACACAACAGTCGACAGATATGTAGCAAACAACTCCAACCGATATGTAGTGAACCAAATATGGCCGACACCTCACATATTTTTGTAATCCTTTACCGTGGAATCAGATGAAATTGGAAACTCCACATAAAACAGTAGATGTTGAACAAAATCTTATATAAACACTTTATCATTGAGGAAAAGAAGTCAAGTCAAGTGTCAAAAAGTATTATCCGATAAAAGACCAGGTCATGGTTGTGTTATATTAAAGCTGAAATTAATATACTAAGAAGTATAAGTCAATCATACAATGTTAAGTAAATTATTGCCCTTAACGTACCTTACTAATGTTATGTTAAACATGGTTATGACTAACGAAAATTTGAGTGACAGCTTGATAGAAAACAACAACTAAAAATGAATAATATAATGCAAATACTTCCTTTGGTACTTGATAAGTATCATCCAAATACGTACTTTGACATCCTACCATCAAGAGTGACTGAAACTGGTGCATGGCATATCAATTCTAAAATGAGATCCACTATATAACAGTAATACGTTTGCATTCACTTTTTATTTTATGAGAAATAACTACAACATTATATACAATCATTCTACGAAATCAAAACTTAAAGCAAAACAAAAAACGTGGAGGTCATGTTTAATTCCAAGCTCCCCAACTAACCATTCACCCCTCATAAATTACTTCTACCAACGTCGCTCACACTCAGGTGGAGACGTGGAGCAATAGAGAATATTAGCTACTCACCTACCTCTGCATGTACTTACCTCCAATAAAACTATACTTGTTTTCATTCATATAGATGGGGGAATCCACGTCCACTCATGAGACACAAATTATGTATTTGCTTGCTATTTTGTGGAAAAACTACTTAGTGCTGACTGGTTCTAGAGAATGGAGATACCAAAGACTTAATCTACTTTCTCTTTAACGAACAACATAGAAAAAGGTTCGGCTAGTAACTCAAAAAAAAAAAAAAAATAGTTTACCTTTAAAGAAGCCATCTAATCTCTAGCGATAACCCTGTCTACTGATAGTACCATTCAAGCACCATGATACAAAATTCAAGACCCAAAAGCAAAAAAGCAAACAATATATTTCATCGTAAGATAACAAAAGTAAAAGAAGGCACATAAACCATTTAATAGACAATCATGCCTAAAAGATCAAATCTATAATCCCAAGAGTTTAAACATGACTATTGAATGTCTTGAACAGGTAAAATAATTTTGATCAGACAAAAACCATACATATCCAAAGAAGACACGAACTCTTGAATGTCTTGAGAACAGTTTAAAATAATTTTGATCCGGACAAAAACATACATATCCAAAGAAGAGAAAAGAACATTCATACCCAATTATTGGGCATATTTTTTGGAATAAAGACCCCCCAAGAACAAATGGCTTGAGTAGGTAATATCAAACTGTAAATGCAATAAGGAAAAGATAGTTAGAAAAACACAAAAGAAAGTCTGGGAAAGGCATTGTGTAAGAACTTATTCAACTATTACCCACAACAAATATCTCCAAAAAAGACGGAGTTCTTAATCGAATGGCTATACAATATGGAAAGATTGTATTACCTATATAATAATCTAGAAGAATACAAACCTAATTAATTAAAAACTATGATTAGGCTGATATGAAAACCCAAAGAATGGATAATCGATTCATTCAATCATATGGTCAACTGGCTCACCAACACAAAAACGTTATCCATTTTAGTAAACATGATTTCATTGTAAAATTTAACCACCAATCCAATATAACTCAGACTATGAAACTTGGAACTAACACAACAACAAACATAATACGGATGAAAAGAAAACAAATCAACAAACATGGAGAATGATCGACAGGATGAACCTTCGTTTAACTTCTCAGATTTGAACCAATCTTTGTTGAAGTTTTGAATAATAGTCTCACTGCCAATAAAATGGATATTCTGTTTATTTGGATTTTTTTTCTCAGATAATGATAACTTCTCAAATTTGAACCAATCTTTTGTTGAAGTTTTGAATAATAGTCTCACTGCCAATAAAATGGATATTCTGTTTATTTGGATTTTTTTTCTCAGATAATGAAAGCTTCATATTGATCTTCTCTACGAATTAGGACTGGAACAAAAATCATGAGAAGATGAGAGAAAGGATAATCTAGATCAAATTTTGTGTAGGCCTTAATCGAGAAAAAATGCTGGAACTCTCAAATCATCAGCACGCCATTACTTTCACACCACATTCGGTCACTTGGCTATAAATTGCAGGGTAAGAGAAGCAATAGTGGACTCACAAATGAGAAAAAATCTTTTCTCGAATCCCTATCTAACATGAACCCTCTTCTCCTAACTAACTTGCCCTTAGTCATCACTTGTTAACATCCTAACCACACTTAACAGCCTACGAAAAGTCATTATCCTACCTATTAATATGAACTCGATTATTTGTCCGAGTATAAGTTGCATAGAGTTTACATATAATGTTACAATGTTTAAAAACAAACTAAAAGACGTACAATTACCTTAACTTCCTTGTATAACTTCTCTTCCTCAGCATAAATTTTATCCAGTGTAACGCCATATGCACCAGGCTTGGAAGGTTCACCAGATTCATTAAAGTCTATAACATCCTTGCTAGAATGGAGGGCTCTTGAAGACCAACTCCAAGAAAGTGCAACTAAAACCTTAGAAGACTTGCACCGCTTCCCTGTAAAACGAACCACAGTCATGAACTTCGCAACGTCAACAATTACATTAAAGAAACAGTGAATATAGCTACATTGTTGTTTGTTTAGTTTTGTTAACAAATGCTAGTAATGCTAGTAATACTAATCAGGTAACAAATGCTAGTAATACCAATCCCTGACGTCGAAGCTTTCAAGAAATAATCATCAATCTGTGCATTTATAAAACAGAACATCAAGAAATACCTCTTCCCATTGAAGGTGTGTTATGAGGGTGAGTGCTAGTGGCATAGCTTGAGCACATATTTAGTATTGTTGATCTGAATTGATCCTGCCCCACCTACCCATCTCAACTGCATGCGTCACAAATCAATATGTAGCAAAGTGAGCATCAACTTTCCAAACACCAGGTTGCATACAGGGGAATTACTGGAAATGCGTCGAGGCTTGATAGCATGTGAGTTGTGAGGGTTAATTACTGAAAACTAGTATTCTTAACTTCTTACCATTATATCGTGGCCTCTATTCTTTATCGTTGTATTCGCTGGCTTGTAGCTTCTCTTTAGTTTTCTTAAGTGCGTCCCAAAGTGACCCTTTCGTGCAACAAATCAATTGGAGACTGCATGCCTCCGCTCTTACATGCTGCCCATTCAGGATGAATCTCTCCCCATTTCTTCGGTCCATTATGACTGCCTTGTACGTAAGTAAATTCCCTTTCATCCTCTGCATCATCAACACAATTTTTCTGATAAAGAGAGTCACCATACCTATTGATATCCAATAGCAGAATCACATTTCTCCCTGACGCCTAAGCTTTCAAGAAATAATCATCAATCTGTCTAATAATCCCAGCAAGGGTTTTCTCCTTCCTACTTGGAATAACTAAAGCCATTATCTTTTTTTTTTTTTTTTGTCTCGAATTTTGTGTAGGCTCTACTCGATTTTAGGCCAGGCAAGAAGAGAGAGTTGGGTTTCCTTCCCTTCTCCCTTCACACTCTCTCTTTCTGTCTAGAATTTTCTTGTTTGTTCTATCCTCTTGTGAATTGACAATTTTGCCCCCACAATAGAAAGTGAAATGACGATTATGCCCCTGTGACGTACGTGAAAACACCTGTTCATCGATCCCTATATTTTTCTAATATAGTAAGATGTACAGGCTAATATGCGTACGGCTACACACCACACTGCACAATTGCACCACATTCCATTAAAATATAATAATAATAAAAAAATCACAACTACACCAGTCAGGCAATCAAGGGCATTTTCGGTATTAAAACCTCATAAGGGTACTTTGGTCACAAAATAAAAGGCTACCACTTGACCCAATTGACCAGTTACATTAGGGGTGCAAAACAAATATCTAAAAAATTGGGGGTCTATATCAAATGACTACCCCAATTGGGGGTCTATGTCTAAAAAGCCCTTTCAAGTTTCAACTCTTTGAGTTTCTTTCCTTATTCCTCCTCATTGTAGCAATTTTGTTTTATATCTATTTAAACATCATTAGTACTCTTTGCTTTGGGTGTTAAATAGGTAGACAGGTGTTAATAAATTTTTGTAAGGTATAAAAATAGGTAGCCAGGTGTTAATAAATTTTTGTAAGGTATAAAAGGACCACTTTTCCACCCAGGCAGAGAAGATCTGACCTCTTGTTTTGTTCACCCTAGGGGTGATAAAAGGGCCAGGCCAGGCTAGTCCGCCCCTCAAACCATAAAAGCCTTCATGATTAAGGGCCGGGTCAGTCCGCCCTTATTTTGTATTGAGGGCCGGGTCGAGTATGGTCAAGCAGAAAAACTCAAGTCCTTAACCCACCCCTCAACCTAGGGGTGACAGTTTTGTACACAACCCGCTAACTCGACACGTATCTGACACGAAATTAGCGGGTTTGGGTTGGGAAAAAAGACTTTTTGGTCATTTAAGGGTTGACCCGCCAAACCAGTCAAATAAATGGGTTGGGTTAGGGTCACACATGTTAACCCGGATAACCCATTAGTATACCCGTAAAACCTATTTTAAGTCCTTAAAGTCTTAAACATATATGTTTCTGTATTTTATTAAATATCATAATCCCAAATTCCCAAGTACCTAAAAGAAAATACTAAAACGATAAGGATCAAACAAACTGAATGCCGTACGGAATTCCATCGAAACTTTGAGCTTATCATTTCAAACTCGTTAAACCAAAATAATATTTCTCGTCTAGTAACCTAAGTTAAGGTGCGCAAGTACACACCGTGTTCTCTTTCCACAACAAGTCAACAACAGTTAATTTACCAGAATCTCCTCCTCCTCCACCTGGATTGAGAAGGATCAGCCGGCAATCCAGCATATAGATCGAATATTATAGATTCATTCAAATAGTCAATAAAAGATATCTTACCCTAGTCTCAATTCTATAAAGAGAACAATGAAGCCATCAAAATCACATACTCACATTCAAGTATTCAACCCCAATTCTCCTTAAGCTACTGCCCAAATTCCTCAAACCCCTTACCTTGATTTACTGGTAATTCACCTTTTATTTTTCTATTTACTTAGTTTATTTTATGTGGCTAGTGCAATGGTATGAAAAAGCTTCCAATAACATTTGGAAAGAATAATCCCCCTCTCTAAATTATTAATTAAGTTAATCCTTTTTTATATCATTATGTTAACACTTCAATTAGTTCAATGTAGCCATTTTATAGAACGTGAACAGTATAGTATTATTAGATTCACTTTTTGACATCTCTAACTAAGTTGTTTATTCTTGCTGCTTGTTTTTCTTCTTATAGATGGAGTTTGAAGTTGTTGAACAACACAATGTGGCGCCAACTCATATTGATCTTGTAGACGTAGAGACCCAGGACTCCCAAGAACCTGTAGTTCAAGCCACTTGTGCTGAACAAAATACAAACAATGGTAAGCCTTGTAAGAAAACTTCGAAAGTTTGGAATTGTTTTGAATTGTTACCGGTTAGTGATGGGGGAAGCCGGGGCTAAGTGTCGTAAGTGTGGGGTCATTTATTTGTGTGACAGTAAAATGGGGACTGGTAATATGATTCGCCATATTAAGTCTTGCATTAGGAGAAATACCGCTGACTTAGGGCAAATGTTTTTGTCTAATTCCGAATCTTCTTTGTCAATGAGGACCAAAAAGTTTGATCTTGAAAAGTTTCGAGAGAAAATGTATATGGCCATAGTTAGACATGATTTACTTTTTCAGTTTGTTGAATATCAGGGAATTAGGGATGCATTGAGTTATATTGATGAAGGAATCAAGTTAGTATCTAGAAATATTGCTAAGGACCACATCCTAAATATTTATAAGACAGAGAAAAGAGTTGTTAAAGACTTGTTGCATTCCATTCCAGGAAGAATTAGTCTAACTTCTGATTTGTGGACTTCCATTAGCACTGATGGTTATCTTTCCCTCACTGCCCACTTTGTTGATACTAATTGGAAGTTACAAAAGAGAATTTTGAACTTTCGTTTCATGCCTACTCCCCACACTGGTATTGCGTTGTCTGAGAAAATTTATAATTTATTGATCGAGTGGGGAATTGAAAAGAAGTTGTTTTCTATGACTTTAGACAATGCTAGTTCTAATAATTCATTTATTGGTTTATTGAAGAACCAACTTAATTTGAAGAATGCTTTATTATGTAACGGTGAATATTTACATGTTCATTGTTGTGCGCACATTCTAAATCTTATTGTTCAAGATGGGTTAAAAGTAATTGATTCTTCTGTTTTGAAGATTAGAGAAGTGTAAAGTATTTGAAAGGTTCATAACAAAGAAAGCAAAGGTTCTCTAATTGTATTGCACAAGTTTCTTTGGAACGTAAAAAGGGTTTGCGTCAAGATGTTCCAACTCGTTGGAATTCAACGTTTCTAATGCTTGAAAGTGCTCTTTACTACCGTAATGCTTTTATTCATTTAGAGTTAAGTGATTCGAATTATACTCATTGTCCTGTTGGAGAAGAGTGGAGTAGGGTTAAGAAGATTTGTCGGTTTTTGGGTGTGTTTTATAAGGTGACTTGCATATTTTCTGGGACACAGTATCCTACATCAAACTTGTTCTTTCCCCAAGTGTTTATGGTGCAAGACACTTTGGCCAAAGCTATAAAAGATGGTGAGTATTTTCTGTGGTCCATGGCTGTTGAAATGAACCTTAAATTTGAGAAGTACTGGTCAGATTATTCTGGGATTCTTGACATTGCTGTGATATTAGATCCTCGATACAAGTTAGAATTTGTGAAGTGGTGTTACAATAGGCTTTTTGGTAAGGATTCACCTCAATTAGATGATGTTTCTACTAAGCTATCCTCTCTTTTTGCTCAATATATGCAAAATGCTAATGAGTCTGCCAATACCACTTCAAAGAATCAATCAAATCATTCTCCAGATTGCCTTGATAGTGTTATGGAGGTAAAACTACATTTATATAGTTCTTTAAATATATTTCTATCAATTTTATATTGTTGTGACTATATACCACCTATCATATCTTACGATCCAGGATTTTCACACATTTGATGATGAAGAAATGTCTACTCACACCAAAAAAAATCAGTTAGAGTTATACTTGGATGAACCAAGATTGGATAGGAAATTAGAGTTGGATGTCCTTCACTTTTGGAAGGGAAATTAGTATCGATACCCTGATATCTCTTTGATGGCTCGTGATGTTCTGTCCCTTCCTATATCAACTGTTGCCTCAGAAGCAACTTTCAGTATTGGTGGTAGGGTTGTCGATAAGTTTCGTAGTGCCCTCAAGCCTGCAAATGTTGAGGTTTTAATTTGCACTCGTGATTGGATATTTGGACTATCAGGTGTGTGATTCTTTTCTTTTTTTCTATTGTTTTTTTTATGTCCTGCCATGTTAATTTCTTTAACATCAAATGGTTTCCTTCTAATATAGATAATATGGAGCCCAATGTGGACGAGTTGTGCGAGGACGTCACAAATTTGAACGTGACTGATAAGAATGGAATAATTGTGGCCGAGGTTGAAGAAAGTGGCTAATACAAAGGAAGGCTAAAGTTAACTGGTGGCTTTTAATTTGGAGATTGAAGTCACTCTGTAGTAGAGTAGTAGTCTAGTGATGGCGCATATTCACCCCTGAGTAGTGTGATGCTATTAACAAACTTGTTTCCTTCTGCACTCTTCCTCTTTTCACTTTTGAATTCACAGCTCATGTCTATCCTTTTGATATGAATTATTACTTGTTTATTGGTGCCGATGCGATATCAAAAGTTGTTATCTTTGTAGTGTTGGTCATTCTTGTGAGCTAAGTGTAGCACAGTAGTAGTAAGGGTAGCGATTGTTGGTTTATAACAAGCTTCTCTTTGTCTACTTACCAATACACTTGTTGTAGGGGTTCCCTTACTTAAGACCATGTATGGCCGAGGTGCAGTGGACCTTGTTGTGCAGGCTTTGATAGTGCAAGCAATCATATGGTTAACAATTTTGTTGTTCATGTTAGAGCTCCGTAAGACGAGAAGTGATATCGTATTAACAGCACCCAGCACCACGGATTCTCACATTGTAATATTGTATCATTTGAAATAGCAAAGGACGTGGAAGGAAATAATCAGAGTATGGTAACCAATAGTCCTAGAACTTCATTCTGGTCTCTCATGAAGATTATGTGGTACTGTGGTTAAAGTTGGCTCTTAATCCTAATTCATATTATGGTTAAAGCTGGCTCTTAAGTCTTAATCCTAATTCATATGCTAGTATTGTTGGCATCACCTGGGCTTTAAATTGCCCACGAGGGAGCAAAGTGGTCAAACCGACAAACTGGACATGGTTGTTTCTAGTTTGGTTATGTTTTTTTTTGGCTAACAGGTTGTTTCACTTGTTTGGTTCAGGCATTCAGCAGATGTGTTTTAACAACTATGCGCAGTTTGCACACTTTTGCAAGTTCTTTTATTATTTAGATTAATAAATATTCTTTATCCAAAAAAAAAAGAACTTACGGGTTATCTGTTAACCGGATCCAAAATTGACCCACTGGCTTAGCGGGTTACCCGTTGGGTAACCCGTTACATATGCGGGTTGGGTTTGGGTTTAACAAACTTGACACGATTAGTAATTGGGTTGGGTTTGGATTTGCTCTCCTAACACGTGACCCAAGTATGACACGACACGAATCCGACCCAACACGACCCATTGTCACCTCGACCCTCATTTTTGATGGCCAAATGAAGGCCAAGTCGGGCCCGGTCTAATTATACTTTACTAGTTTACTTTTTTTTTTTGTGATTTTTTATTTATTTTTATCATACTTTGATTATTAATATCAATTTTAACTAAGTATACAAAACTAATTCTTATGTCTTTAGAAAAAAATAAATAGAGATGGTGGAAAAGATGATATTCTTAAAGCATCTACATTTTTCATATTTAACTATGTTGTTAGGTTGGATTTGCTTTTATGTATGACTTATATACATATCATTAAATCAATTACAAAAGCTCATATGTTATATTATGTTCTAATTTATCCCCTATTGAAAACTAATTTAATGATTTTTTTTATACAATTTAGATAATTATAGTATAATACATAAATATAATGTAAAATAACAAGAAAATGTGGTTTTCTTTTAGGGTTTACACAAATATATAGTATAATACATAAATTATCACCCCTATTTTGGGTTTACACAAAATAATCATAGTTCATTTTTTTTTTTTTTTAATATTTGACCTCTTTTACTCAACTTACAAAATACCCCATATGATATGTAGTAAACTACAATTATTAAACATCATTTGTAGTGAAAATATTAAGTTCAAATAGAGATAATTGTAGTACCCTACATATATGATGTAAAATATATATATATATATATATATATATATATCTTATGAGTACTGAGGGCCAAGTGAGGGCTTGGAAGGGCCAAATGAGGGCCGGGCCCATGTTCCAGAACCTAGACCCTAGCGCGCCCCTAACAAGCATGAGGGCTGGGCCAGCCCGCCCCTCAAATTTGTGAGGACAACTTTTGAGGGTTTTGACACGCATTTTGAGGGTCGGGTTGAGGGCCTGAGGGCCAAATTATCACCCCTAGTTCACCCTACATAGTTTATCACTTTCTCTCAAGTTTGGTTGCCACGAGTTTTTGTGGCTGTATTTCAGAAAATTAGTTAGGTGTGGACGTGTGGTAGGTGATTTTTGGAATGCAAGCCTGATATTATCTGATTATTATCAACAGCATGCACCGGATGTAAAAAATACCCGTCAGGGCATATAGTGGGCATGGCCCTTATTTTTTGGCAACAAGTTGACTATGGGTCAGAACTGCCCCTAATACCCATAGAGACCCGACCCTAATGGGGTGGGTGTGAGGGGTGCTAAATGGGGAGGGAGTAGGTATGGAAAAAACACAACTCCTCCCAAGTGGGTATGGGACAAGGACAGAGATTCCTCCCTGACCTGCCGCAATTAAATATACTAGCATAAGTGTGCGTGCCTTGCACGTGACAAAGACCCATCCATTGCCAAAATGTTTGTACCACATTATCACTGGAAGACCTGCCGGCTGCCAGATTATCAAAAATATAAAGTAAAAAACGGAAGACCCGCCAAAGCAAATCGACCCTAAACAAAAGATGTTGTGACAAAAAGAAGCATAAAGTGCAAAAGATGTTCATCTTTGATTGGTAGTGTGAAAGATGTTGACAACATATTTAAATCATTAAACAAACTAAACAAAGTTAATCGGTACCGAAAGTTAATACACAATTGCTATGTTGTGACAACAATCAACGATTTAATGGCATTTATTTACATTCATTCGGAGTTGTATACCTAGAAATGATGAAAATCAGTAAACTTGTAACAACTCTTTAGTTACCTAGATGTATATACAATTTTACAATTTATATAAAAGATATATTTTAGACCAGAATCTCAAGTCTCAACACACATTTTACAATGAAACTGTGTGAACCCAGTTTGTACCCTTTAACCTCACACCTCCACTCTCCTATGTCTCTTCTCGAAGATGAAACTCCCTCTCTTTTCAACCTTTCAGCTGAACCCATTTAGGGTTGCCTACATACCCCTGACTTCCCGGGGGATCAAGCTGTGCAGTAGTTCTCCTCTTTTTTCTCATTCTCTTTCATTTTTCTCATCCCCTTTTTTATATCCTCGTAACCGCTAACTGCTCTCTGGTTCCATGATCTCCACCACCCTCTCTCCATGATTGCTAACTGTCCACCTATCGCATTAGATATCATGGACTGGATACTGTACACCTGACTCCAGTTTCACTATCTTGCATCTTCTTGAGTCACTGAACCCCTCCTTGCCACTATGTCTCTTTGGAGTCCATGTCCCTTTAATGTTTCACGGACTGGATCCTAATCTCTCTCTCCCTTGTACCTTATGTTACCTCGGTTCATGAGACATGTCATCTTGATAGTCATGATTTTGGCCGATACAGATGCCCCCTCTCGGCCCCCAGAACCACGCGACGAACTCTGTTCAGGGGTCCGAGATATCCTCTACTTACTTGATTCGCTATCCCTTACTCTAGTCCGCGATGGGTCTTTTCTCCTTGGTCCTCACTCTTCACAATCAAACGTCATCTCTGCAAAGTGTCTCAATCAATCGGTTCTCGTACATAGAACTTATTAGAATATCCGCGAAGGGTCTCCTTCCCTTCGCTCTCACTCTTCAAACTCAACATCTTGTCCGTGAAGGGTCTCATCCCCTTCGCTCTCACTCTTCCAACTCAACATATTGTTCACAAAAGGTCTCATCCCCTTCGCACTTACTCATGGAACTCGATATCACGTCCCCAAAGGGCCTCATCCCCTCCATTTCTCTTTTGTAGAACTCAACAATATATCCGCGACGGGTCCAACCCCTTCGCTCTTATTCGTAACAATCAACATCTCCATAAGGGTCTCATCCCATTCTCCTCAGCGCTCTGTAACACTCCACATCATGTTCATGAAGGGCTTCATCCCCCTCGCTCTCTGGCTTAGAGGCAGTTCACTGCGGTCCACGAAGGGCTCATCCCCCCGCTCTCTGGCTTATAGGCAGCTCATTTTGCCCCAAGCTTGATTCGGACACTGTGGTCCACGAAGGGCTCATCCCCCCAGCTCAATTTGCCCCCAAGTTTGATTCGGACATCTAGTCCACGAAGGGCTCATCCCCCCCACTGTCTTTGGTCAACTATGAAGCCTGATGGGGGCAGCTCAGTTTGCCCCCAAGTTTGATTCGGACATCTAGTCTGCATGAAGGGCTCATCCCCCGCTGCCTTTGGTCGGGTTTGTGGGGGTAGCTCAATTTGCCCCCAAGTTTGATTTGGATATCTAGTCCGTGAAGGGGGTAGCTCAATTTGCCCCAAGTTTGATTTTGACATAGGCTCTCTATTTCATTGATATAACATTCAACATAGACTATCATTCCTCGGCTCACTTAGATATCTAAAAGTCCTCTCTTTTTAATTGAAAAACTAAACAAAGGGCTCATCCCCCGATATAGTTAGTCAGTCTTACTCTTGTTATATCATGCAATATACATTTAATGCAGGTAAAACTTTTTGATGGGGATAGTGTATGCAAATTAGGTAGTAAATGAGGTGAGATGGATCCATCTCCCAATACCAGCTCAAACTCCGCTCGGTTCCACAGTACTACAATTATTTCTCTTTCTCTGTAACCTGAAACTTTCATGTTCGAGTATTGTCCAAATAACACGTGAGATATAATGAAGGGCATTCCATATAAACACTTGCATACAAGACTAATGGCGATAAAGTGTTCCAGACAACGTACCACCCGTCTTACCCTGAGGGGTACAACCCCGTTTTCTTATTCATGGTCCGCGGCTCCCTAGAGCGAATAGCTCCATGGAATATCACAAAATTTGGGGACAACCTAGCCTGTCCCTACATACATCTCTGCCAAGGTGGGGACAAAGCTTGCTTGCCCCCAGTGTACGATGAGAACAGGAATCGCTTGCCCCAGCATGGTCGCGGACTCAAATTGTGACACCAATTGCTTGTTCTTGGCAAAACATTCACTGAAGTACTCAACACCTTGGACCATAAAGGTCATACCACTGAAGGTGTTATCGAAGTTCTGCTCAAGGCAAATATAGCCTTTGAACTCTTTCCCAAATTTTACACAATCATCGCTTTCTTAATCCACCAATTAACGTAACATGAACACCTATGGCTCTATCATCTTTTACGCTGTTAACACCATCCCATGACTTCCTCTCAAACTCAAAAGGCCCCTCCAGCCAGTCCTAACTTGAAATAAAATTTCCACGACTTGAGTTTGTGATTCCAATGTAAATTATTAGTTACAAAGTTTGTACTAAGCTAAGACAATGTCTCACAATATCGTCTGTCATGGTTTCGAGTTGCAAAGAAACGGAAACAACAATAAAAGAACTGAACAATCAAAATGTTACCTCACAAAGGGTCGTATTTCTCTGCTTCTTTACTGAAAACATAAAGAACAGAACACAAGAAACCTCAAGATATGATGAGCTTTAGCCAAATTGTTCCTAGCACCAGATTGACTCCACAATTCTAGTAAAATGGCCATTAGCCCCTATGCTCGCAGAACCAGATTGAGCTTTTCATAGCAAATCACATCTAAAAATGTAGTTCGTATATGCTGGTTACTAAGTGCCCAGTTATCACTTCTCTCCCTCGTCAACTGTCTCGACCCCTTCCAATACCAGATATTCCCATCTCTTTCTAGCAGTAGCCATTTCATTCACCTGCTTAGTTTCACTATCTCCACCATCAACTCTCACTTGAAAACTAGCTAGAATTGTGTTCTTTTCGTAGAATCGCGATTTAGTTTGAGAACGGATGTTTTAAAAACAGCAAGTCACGTGTTCTCTGTTTCAGTTTCTTACTCACTTCTTGGTTGAGATTATGGTTTGGAATGGTTAAATTATTGAGAGTTGGAAAACCACAAAAGCTTTCATTGTTAGAGACGACCCATAGTGAGCATGTATTGTACAAAAGGACTATCCCTCGGGTCGCCACCACCCAAATTTGCTAGTAAGATAAGAGTATTCACCCTCGAGCAAGAATTTCTTCATTGAAGTTTCTGGTTACTTCACAAAATCTCTTAACAAACGCTTGTTCAAACAATCCAAAACAAAACCACAAATATTTCAGTTCATCTGGGCGATTAGGATTATATTTTCCAATTAATTGGGATCGAAGGAGAGAACAAAATGGATTAAACGGAGAAAGAGAATGAAATTACAGAGTTGGGGTTTGTCTTGGCGAGAGAGAGAGAGAATGAAAATGGGAGGTGAAAAAAGAGATAAGAGAGAGCAATTAACGAGTGGAGTCAATTGTTCGTTCCCCACAGACAGCGCCATTGTGTGAACCCAATTTGTACCCTTTAACCTCACACCTCCACTCTCCTCTGTCTCTTCTCGAAGATGAGACTCCCTCTCTTTTCAACCTTTTAGCTTAACCCATTTAGGGCTGCCTATGTACCCCCGACTTCCCGGGGGATCAAGTTGTGCCGTAGTTCTCCTCTTTTTTCTCCTCCTCTTTCATTTTTCTCATCCCCTTTTTTATATCCTCATAACCGCTAACTGCTCTCTGGTTCCATGATCTCCACCACCCTCTCCCCATGATCGCTAACTGTCCACCTATCACATTAGATATCGCGGACTGGATACTGTACACCTGACTCCGGTTTCACTATCTTGTATCTTCTTGAGTCACTGAACCCCTCCTTGCCACTATGTCTCTTTGGAGTCCATGTCCTTTTAATGTTTCGCGGACTGGATCCTATGCTCTCTCTCCCTTGTACCTTATGTTACCTCAGTCCATGAGACGTGTCATCCTTATAGTCATGAATTTGGCCGATACAGAAACATTCAATACAAAAGCAGTGTAATCTCCAACATTGTGACCATGTCTTTGTAGTTGTCCCAAACCTGCAACACAATTAATATGAATTAGTTGGATTACAAAGTAAGATAACCATGAATATTTACTGACAGCTATAAAAGTGTGCATGTTAGGGTGATTATCAACTCTCTCTCTCTCTCTCTCTCTCTCTCTCTATATATATATATATATATATATATATATATATATATATATATATATCCAATCACATCATTACAAATCAAGTCATAGTAATTCCTATTCCATTCCATAGCTCAAATTGTTAGAAAGCCCAAAAGATCGAATGTTGAGACAATGGTGGACTTATCCTATTATAACTAGTTTTATTGTTGTTCCAGGTCGTGACTTAGCCAGGTTAGTTATACATCACAGTAGGAGTGCCATCATTGCCTCCATACACACATGTTGGGATTACCATGTATAACTCACTAGCAGATTCGATTTTAAAAGCACCTAAGCCAACGCGTCAAAAACAAAACTCATACTGATAACTTCTTGATTGCGCTTCCAGTGTGAGGTACCTATAGAGAGCATTTCTCTAGGAGGGAAGTGTGACTCTGATCATATTTAGCGACACAATGGTTTTATCGTACACATGACATTTGGCTGCTCATGTGTTGATTACAGAATTCAGACTTGCTGCATTAGCAATTACACCATATAATCAAATGTGGTAACTTGAATAGCAAACAACTCAAGGCCAATTCAATACAGTGGCCAACTAGAAGCAATTGGTTTAGTTCATCGACATTTGGACTGCTAAGATTTAAGTATGCCCACACTCATTAATACCTTTATCTCATTGTTCCACACCCCACAAAAAATTTAGTTTTAAAGAGCGATATAAAGAACGGTGCTGAAGAAAAACCTTCAAATAAAGAATTACAACCAACAATATTTAAAAATAATAAAATCTTAGTAGATTGGAAATGAAACAATGGAAGAAATAGGTATCATGAACAAACAAAATTTGGGACAAAGAATAATATAAATAAAAAATATTACCTGTTGATCTGAATGAGTGAATCTGAAAATTGAAGAAGCATAAACCTTAGGTGTGGTGTCATGAATCTGAAACCTAATCAAGTGGAACCCATAAAAGTGCTACAGTAACAACACGACACAATCCTAAAGCTTTTGCAAAACCAACTGCATGTTATTATAGAAATCTATAGCAAAATCAGTTTGTAATTTTTGCACTAAGGGCTTGTATACGAATGTTCCTTTTTTATAATCATTGAAACTAAAAAAATTCTTGCTAAATAAAGCTTGGATGTCGAAAGCAATTATATGCCAACAAAATAAAAAGTTAATCTATCAAAGGCAACTATGCAAATAAAAAAGATTATAGACAGGGAAAAAAGAAGTAAGACCTACAAATTTAAAAAGTAATTTTTCTGCTCCATTTTCTTCTCTCCGTCCTATTGATTTTGTATGCATTTCCATCTACCATGGCAACTTCATAATCTCTTGATCATAGCACCTACATCAGGGAGATAAGCGGAGCAATCATTGGTTACTCCAAGTGACAACTTATTTATACTTATATGCATTGATACACTTTATCATTTTTTAAAATTAACAATTACAAAAGCTAAAGTGGGTGCTCACAATGAACTTGAAACAAATCTCCAATTCATAATAACATACACATAAGAATACCACACTGTAATGTAGATAGAGTAGGCAAAAATATATAAAGGGTCAAGAAGATGATTAAAATCCAAAAGCAATTACCTGATTTTGGTTCTGTTCTGTTTCTCGAGCACATAAGCTCCAATACATTTGTAGCTAATCAGAGACAGTTTAAAGGAGTTTCCTGAGTCATTGGGTGAAAATAGAGGTATCAAAGCAGGATTATGCTCGCTTGCAATGAGTGGCAAAAGTGTACGCAATCACCATATGTATCGTAGCCCGCTTGCCCTGAATGGCAAATGTGAATTTTGTAGAGTTCCATGCATTACCATTAGCTGCATAAGATCAAAACTCAGAAAGTCGCTAAATCATTATAAACAACCCTTGTAAAGTCACAATGAAATTCAGTATCATAGATTGATGAATTAAATTCTGCATAAAGAACAACTTGAAAGAAAGGAGATGGGACAATGAACTCGTATGCAATGTACGCTTATTTAGCTCCAAGAACATAAGTAGTCCAAAATATATATATATATATATATATATATATATATATATATATATATATATATATATATATATATATATATATATATATATTCAGGATTGTCTCCATCGGGTCTCGCTCATTATCACTGAGGCATTGATACAAGAGCTCATACATAAATATAGGAAGAAACAAAAAACTGTCAGGGAACAAAGTTTGGTTAGGGAACAAAAAATTAGCTGATCATTGTATATATAGAACAATGATCACTTTCCCTAGGTTTCAGAATTCAAAAGGGGTTCAAATTTGTTATTAAGCAATATTGCCACTTTTAAGCTATTGAAGTCCCGGTCTCATGTATCCAAAGAGACTAGACAAAGACAAAGCGAGAACAACCTTGTCTGGCTAAGTTTTTGTCCCCTGATCATTATTCACATAATGAGCAAAGGTTGATCATTATTCACGTAAGCAACAAAATATGTGAACAGTATATGTTACTTAGGAAGTCCAATCCAGAGTTTTATGACTTGGAAAATAACATATGCATACATATATTGTTAACTTATGATAGATCTAACAAAAAGAAACACACACATTTATTAAGAACAAACTACCCTAAGTCAATTAAATGTCGAATACTCACAATTAAATGTAAGCGTGGTTTCTGAAAACACTTTATATGTTTTCTTTTTCAAATCTTGTTTCGCTCTAACCTGATATTATTCTTTTTTCTGTTTTTGACATAAAATGTACAACTAATATAAACTGATGATCAGTTTGAGAGAAAAGTCCATACCTCCTTTGCAAGTCCTATCACGTACAAACTGCTCTCCATTTGATCACCTTCACGAGAGTTATTGAAGCTCCCCACTGAATGATTCATTTGCTTACTCCGAGTTGTAATACACAAACTTGATGGCTCATCTGGTAATGTACAGCTGCCCAAGACCTCACTCTGATATTCTTCGACTCCAAGACACTTGAGTGATTTTCTCATTTCAATTGAAGTTGCACGCTTACTCTCAGAATTGTCTACATAAGCTCTATGCCCACTCTCCAAATTGATAGAAGAACCTTGTTGTTCACAATGCACGTTTGCATTGTGTTCTACACTGAACAAATCATCAAGCTCTCTTCCTGAAACTGTAGCAGTCTCGTCTTCAGAAGTTCCACCAAACTCCTCCACCAATGCTCCCTTTATATTATGTATTTTGAATTCAACTTGTTTACTCGAGTTATTTCTTCCATCTGCAACAGGTATCACATCTAGCACCTCAAACTGTGTAGAATTTTGAGTTATCGCAACAGTATTAGATGCCTCCACAGTGAAAGCATTAGAATCATTTCTTTGTTGCAAGGTCACATCCAAAGGGTTTATTAGTGCGAAGAGATCCAGTTCTCTTTCCTTAATTTGATGCTTCTCGGCCGTAGTATCTTCCATCTTTGTTGCGTTTACGCTAGACCCACCCATAGTAACCTCTGTCTTGGTCTTGTTTGTAGGGATTTTAAATTTCAGAGCACTGGCACGCGGTACAGGTACCTGCGAGTTTAAGGATTGCACCAAGGGAAGACAAAGTAATATTGCTGCAATAATGACACAGACTTGATGCAACCATAAGCCTAAATGAAAATACCTGAGATAGACTACTTTCAAAGGCATTTATCATTTTCCTTACATTGCTAGGACTCTAGGAGTTTTCTCCATTGTCAATTCAGGTATGTATTTAAGTTCCTTGATGTTTAACAATTTTATTGAATGCGAGCATTGACACATCCTGATTAAGTACATATATAAAATATATACTGACACATCATTAAACTAAACTCTTGCTACAGGGTACATCTAGTTCAAAGATAGCCGTCACTCAAGTTTTTGACAATATGCACTCTAAAACACCCAACCGACAGGTAGAATGACAAAAAATGGAGCATCCCACATAACAATCATGCACAAAATCTCAACTCTCACATTAAAGTTAACATAAAAAAAAACAAATGGCGGAGAAATAATGGCTACCTTAAGATTCGGAAGCAAGAGCCCTGACAACACCCCTATGACCGTGAGGCCCAGTTACTTTTCCCCCAGACGCGCCTATAATGAGACCCATTTTTCATTTTTATTCACACCCAGTCTTGATGAAAAAAAAAATCATTAACGAAGAGGACGAAGAGATGCGCAAGAGCTTTAAATCAATATCAATATCGAAATCAAGTAATCAAATACAGGAGAAATATATTGCCTTTTGAAACCGAGATTTTTTTTTTTTGCTTTAGTTCTAATAATAATCGGCAGTAGAGAGACAATTAGGGATATATGTTTCTTTTGTTTTTTTTGGCTTTCAGTTTGAGTTTTTTTAAGAGAGAGCAAATTAGGGGAGATTTGGGAGAGAGAAATGGGCGCATAAGAAGAAGAGAAGAAGAAGAGAAAGACGGCTGGTTTCCTTGTGCATTTAATTTCGGTATAAATGGTAATAATTTGGCAATTAATGTGAAGGCTAAGTTGCGAATAATTGAATAGTGGCGCATAATTGATTTCCGACTTGAATTTACACATGCGTCTTTAAGGTACTATGTAATCTTAAGGGTATAATGGTAGTAAATTTTGAAATGACGAAGTAGTCCTTCTTAAAGGCATTGAATCATTTGTTTGAATATTTTATGAAGGGTATTTAGTGGTAGAAAAAAGATTGGTCCAATTTAAATGTCCATATTAATTATGGTGTACTATACTAATTGAGATAGTATATGTAATATGTATATATTATAATGTATATTAATTAAAGAGTTGAAAAAGTAAAATTGTAAAAAGTTTAAACTCAAAACCTCGTTCTAGAAAATTGAAAATTAAAATACATACATGTTGTTCAATAACAACTCTTGACACATGCTTATCATGCCACCTTCTAGACACCGGTCTAAGATGACTGAAATCCATATGCTCTGCAGGAAATTCAAAATTGACTTGTTGATACTTGATACTGAAACAACAATGGATCGTCCAGCTTACCTCCCTAGTTTCCAACTCCAGAAGTTCCTAGTTCATCATCTAGATCACTCACGGGATTGCTCCAAACCAGTGCACTATTATCACTGTTTTGATTTTCCTCGCCGTCACTACTCCATCTTGCTTGGTTATTAAAGACATATTCGCTGTCGGAATCCATTTTTTTAGAACTATAGATACTATATGTTGAAAACAAATTGGTGAAATGACAACAGTCTTACTGTCGTGCGACAGCGCCAATGGCGCTCATGGAAGATCGTACCCTACATATAGATTTGCGTCCACATAGAGTTGGTCAAAATTTGAGGATACTTTCTTCAAATAATTTCAGCCTCAAACTTGCAGGTGATACCACCACCACCTAGAGATGCTCTTAGAGCATTCCCAATACAGATGAGTATGAGGGGAAAGTTTTTACCACTTTTATCTAAAAAACCCTTGCCTAATGCAAGGGTGACAATGACAGTCACTTATCACTAAGTCAAAATGAGGGTAACACTTCCTACCGAGATTTTCACTGAGTTGTGAGCTTCGGACGGAATATTTTATTCCGTCTCGTGTGTTTTTTTAAAAGTATTTTTGTTTTTTTTTTTTTTTTCTTGCGTACGCACGTGTTTTTTCGACTGTTTTTCGGTTTTTTTTTAACTTCAGCGACGGGATGTTTCATTCTGTCCGCGCATGTTTTTTCAATTTTTACATTCAAATGAATCAAACATTTCGTCCGAGATTTAAAGTCACCTCTGCATTGGGCAACCTTTTTTTGTTTTTCACCACAAAGGTAGCAAGAGGTAGCAAAAAAGGGAAATAGTCCTACGTGGAGGTGGAAAAAAGTTGTTTGCATTGGGAATATATATTCCCAATGCATATATTCCCAATGCAAGTCAATATTTTCCCCCTCTTATCACCTCCACGTAGGCAGTATTTCTCCCTCTTATCACCATTTTGGTGAAAAGCAAGGTAAAGCTGCCCAATGCAAAGGTGGAAAAAAATCTCAGACGGGATGTTGGATTATGTATGGAGGCTTTTTGATCGAGACGGAATGCAACATCCAGTCTGGTGAGTCAAATATAATAGACGCGAAAACAACCCATTTTCACTTTCTTCCAGCGCCTCCATTGCGATTTTCTTGCCGCCATTACCAAATTTTTTTTTCAATTTCTTCAATTCCTAATGACTTCTCCACCACTTAATGACTCCCCACCAACCTCACCACATGAAGAGCGTAGTAGATGGTTTGGAAGTTATAAAATATCCAAAAAAGGGGCAAAAATGATCGTCATCAAGAACGCAAAATGTGGGTGAGGAGGACGAAATTGAACTTGGGTTTAATTTTCCACCGCGTTATGAAATCGAGGAACACCCACCATTAGCATCAACATCGGTCCAACACGTAGCAAATAGAGTGGCAGAGTCTCAAGTAAGTTTTAGATATTTTTTTATGTTAATTATTATTATTTATGTTAGTTTATATCAAGTTTGTTGTTGTATAATTAGTTTGAATTTGTTGCATTGTGTTAAAAAAATTTGAGTTGAAATTATATCGTATTGAATAGTTTGTTGTATTGCGTGTAATATAAATGTATGAAGTACACCTATGGAAAGTGTGTTGTGCACTTTCAAATGTTATGTCATGGTGGCGTTGTTTGAAATAAAAAACGGGTCCTAATTTTGTCACGGTTACCAACATTATAGCCGCCACACCATTTGGAAACTTTTTGAATTCAAATTTGGGACAAAATGATCAAGCATTGTTGTTTGGGATAGTTGAGCGGTGGTGGAAATCTACCCACACATTCCATTTCCCATGGGGTGAGTTTGGGATTACCCTTCTTGATTTCACAATGCTCACGGGTATCCCAATTGTTTATGGAGATGTCGTTCCTTTTGATGAAAAATTTGGAGGTTTTTACTACGGCAATGAGTTTCTTTAAAGGTTTTGATTTGGTAGAAGATGATGAGGAAGACGGGTTCTTGAGATTATTGGCTGAGCAGTTTAAGGGAGGAGCTATAAATATGAGTTGATTTACTTCGAAATACTTGAATTGGCTAAAGGAGAAGCCGAAAGACTGTCATATTGGTGAGGAGCCGATCTAAGAATATGTACGTGCCTTCCTCTTCTACTTTGTTGGTGCGGTATTATTTGGATACTCTGATAGTTTTTTACGTATCGGGAGGATGGCCATTGTCTCAAACGTAGAGAGGATGTGGGATTATGGGATTATGACTGGGGTCAATCCATCGTGGCGTACCATTACCGCTGGCTAGACCTCGCAGTTGAGACGAAAGTCGCTAAAGCCAATTTGTGTGGCTTTGTTTGGATTATACCGGTTAATCTTATTTATTAAGTTATTGTTTCATTTCATTTATTTATCTAGTTATTAATGTTGATATTGTATTTTATCTATTGATTTAGTATTGGTGGTACGAACATGTTCGTGTGATGCATCCTGTATTGAAGAGGTTGGAAGAGAATGAGACTCATGATCTGATTCCACGTATTCAAGCATGGGGGCATCATTGTAGGCAGAGGGGTATGGGGATCTATCGCATAATATTCATAACACTCGTCAACAGATTGAGCTTTTATGAGCTACCCGAATTGAGTGGCAACCCTGGGCCGAGTCCTTCATATTTCAGACCCCTTATGCGGATATTCCAGATGTTCCAGAGAACACTAAGTACCGTAGACTATCCTATATATGTCATATAGCAAGGTTTCTTATTAACGGCAAGTGATACTTGTAGGGTCAGTAACTGCATGGTACCTTGGGGACAGATGTTGGCGTCAAGTATCTGGAGATATTGTTATACTTTATCCACCACCCATAAATATAACAACCTCTTATATTCTTCCTGCAACTCTTTCACACTATAGAGGAAACCCAAATGATTGGCCAGACGCAACAACTTTCATTTTTATGGGAGACTATAACTTGTATTGGAAGAGGGTTGGTCGAGGTCTCTTGCTAGGTGCGTTATACCGGGGCACCAATTTTGAAGGGGTTACTTCCGAAGCATTGAGGTCTGACATTCATTTCCCAGAAGGAGTGGAGTTGCCACAGTCACAGCCCATGGTGTTTCATGATATTGAGATGCCGCAAAGAACTCCATAGATATTTGATGAGTCTAACCTTTGGCACTGGGGCATGATTAATTCTCAGGGGAAAGAGATGAGCATACCTATTCCACCATTAAATGCCGCATTGGTCACATATTTGTCAGAACAGTTTGAGCAGTTAGCTGTGTGATAAACCATAAAATTGAATAGTTTACCTACGAAATGAACGATGAACTCAAAACGTAAGAAAAACTAAAACTATTTATGATGCTATATTTATCAAAGATTCTACTCTCAATTCTATCGAAATAGAGTGGAGTAAGAAATTCGTTCCACTCCTAGTGCTCTAGCATGGAGTGTTTTCTAATCTAATTAATCAGTCTTAAGTGTAATGAGAGCTTTACGAAGGGTGTTATACTACGATACCTATATGAAATTGATTATGTTGAATTTAACTACGAATGCTATGGAATTATGATTGTTTTGAATCTAGATAAGGATTAGAGGGAATTGAATCCACCTCGAATCCAACTTAATAACCTAGCATAGATTCTTGTATCTCGATTCTTACGCTCTTACGGCAAGAAATTCGAAGTTCTAATCCCTAGTATTCATGGCATTTCTACCAAATACTAACTAGCATGTGAGGTCGCCACCCATTCTCATGGGGAATCACTTACCTTCTAGAGTGGAATAGATTCTACAACGCTTCTAATGCTATACCACTAAGTTTTCATCAAAGCTTCATCAACCCCTCTAATGGAGGTTTTAGCCGTGAGTCATCAAACCATCATTTCCCATTGAATTATAACTACACATCATATTAAAATTCTAACTTAACTAAATTAACTAACAATGTTTCAATCTACTTAAACTACGAAAATGAAAATCAACAAGAATTAAAACTAGATCTATAAATGAGATGACAAAAAATCGAAATTGACAAAATAACTATTTTATTTATCTAATCAATCAAGAACAATGATTCAAAGACTTAATCTAAAACAAGAATTGAAAATGGAACTAAAACTTCATTAATCTACTCAAAAACTAGATCTAGAATTATCTATCCGGTTTTAGGTCTTACTAGCTACCATTAACAAAGAGCTAAGCTTTTGTTTTATATGTCCAGATCCAAAATCGTGCATGGGCTTGGAGCCATGTTTTGGGTCGAGAATTAGCCCAAAACCCAATTCTTTCGTCAAAAGGCCTCTTCATCTGCAGTTGGCTTCAACAGACTTTTCGTCCACTTCTGCTCCTCTGATTGGGTCAAGGGTTAGACCATTGGAAATCTCTTTTCCGAGCCGGTCGTTTTGACATAAGGTAGGCCCAATTCGGCGTCCGAGTCCAAAGATACGCCTTCGAATTCTCTTTGACTTTGAGTCTTTGCTTTACCCGTGTCGACTTTTCAGCTTTTGACGGGCTTTAGAAAGGCTTTGTCTTCTTGAATCTTGGCCTTTAATCACGAACTCTCCTTAGTAACCGACCTTTGCTCCTTTATCTCGCTAAAGTGGCACATTTCTGCACATAATGGACTTTTACCTGAAATGCATAAAAACACGTAATCAGTATTAACTCTTAATTATTACTCACATAATTGGTCTAAAAGTATGACTGTTACAGGGTTAAAACTACAGTTTTGGGCTCTTATCACTGTGGTTAGTATGATTTAAATTTATTCATGATTTGTTATTATTATTCACTATAACATGTAACATGCATTTGTTTTGTTAAACAAGAGGAAGTAAGGTTGGAGCTCCTAAAATACAGTTCTCTCAATTATGCCATGCGTGCGTCATTCATGGAGTCCTCTCGTCAAAGTTTTGAGTACTTACAACAAGAGCGAAATCGAACTTTGCAGCTTCAGAGTCGTGTGCAAGAGTTGGAGAATGCTGGAAGTGTCACACCTCAACCAGAGAGGCGACAACGACGTAGGGGGGGGAGCTCTTCGACCGAGCCTTCTCGTAGGGGGAGGAGGTCTTAGTAGATATTTTCTTCTAGTTATTAATAACTGTGCGCCATTACTTGTAATATGGCGTTTGAGATTGTTGTTTATAACGACTTCTTTATTAGCAGGTTTATATTGATGAGTTTTGGATATGAATATATCAATAAAACAAAGGAGGTTATGATAAAAAAAAAATTTAGGAATTATAAGTTAGTTTTCTTACAGAGTTTCTGTGTTAGACTTGGGTGTTTTTCAGGATTGTTGTTTGTCTTATTTATTATTTCCAAAGTATATTAGTAGGTTTTGGATATGAATATGTCAATAAAACAAATGAGGTTATGGCAAAAAAAATTCAGGAATTATAAGTTAGTAGGTTTCCAAAGTATACTGTATAATTTTTTTAGGAATTATAAGTTGCATTTCACTCATTTTTCAGGCTTGGTTCTGGCATAAATTATTTTAGGAATTATAAGTTGCATTTTCACTCATTTCCAATGTCTTTGTTATGACAGGAATTTCACTCATTTTTTCAGGTTTGGTTCTGACAGGTTCTAACAAGAATACTGTATGGTGTAGACCGAGACGGAATGTAACATCCCGTCTGGTTAATAGGTCCATGACACTGTGCCTTTCTTGAGTCTATACATTGGAATTATTGATGGTGGACCATACATACACATTATTGAGGGTACGTGTGTAATCACAATGGTACATTTGGATAGAATGTTAATGTGTTGTCACTTGGAGAGTGAGCAAAAATCTGATAAAATGTGTTGTCAATTGGAGAGTGAACCAAAATCTAACTATCACATGTGACCTTATCACATGTGACATATTTCATTTTACTCTTCTTTCTTTTAGATCAAACAAACAACCAACCAACTTCTTCCCCACAACCAAGCTAAAAATTGAAAAAATGTCTAGAGAAGATAGAATTGCATTCAACCAAAGTTTATGGGAAGGATCTAATAGTAATAGTTCATCTTCTGGTACTTCCACTGAAGATGACTACATGGAAAGAGTAAGAGATGAGCATAATGATATGATGAGGCGAAGGAGGAGGAGGAGGTTGCAGTTATTATCCACTGCTGGGGCATTAATGGCTCAAGTAGCCATTGAAGATGTGGATCAAGACAAACGCGGTGGATCTGTGATGGGCAGAACATATACGTTTAGAGATGGTGGTGATTTAAGTAAACAACATATACTTAAGCATTACTTCACAACACCTTGTAGGTGGTCTCCTCAAAAGTTAAGGCGAAGGTACAGGATGAGCAAAAGTTTTTACGTATATGTTGAAAATTGTTGCTGCATTCGACGACTACTTCCAAGATAAGGTGGATAGATTGGGTCAGCGAGCAACTTCTGGGTTGCAGAAGGGATTAGTTGCAGTTGAACAATTAGCAACTGGTTGTTCATCTGATTCAACGGATCAATATTTTCAAAGTGGAGATTCCACAGCAGCTGTATCTATGAAGCGCTGGTGCAAGGCAATAATCATGGAGTTTGAGGAAGAGTACTTGAGTTGACCAACTGAGGCAGACACGGCTAGGATATTAGTTGAAAATGCGGTAAGGGGTTTTCCAGGAATGCTTGGATCAATCGACTGTATGCATTGGGTGTGGAAGAATTGTCCAACTGGATGGGCTGGACAACATGTAGGGTACAAGAAGGAACCAACTTTGATATTTGAAGTCGTTGCAGACAAGCACTGTTGGATTTGGCATTGCTTCTTCGGCTTAACAGGTTCACATAATGACATTAACGTGCTTCATCGTTCTTATATTTTTGAATCATTAGAGCGAGGCGAGGCTCCTGCTGTTACTTTTAATGTGAATGGTAATGTCTACGATATGGGATATTATCTTGATGATGGTATTTACCCAAAATGGGGCACATTTGTTCAATCCATTCGTTATCCAAGAAATAAGAATGAAAAGATCTTTAGTCAACGTAAAAAAGCTGCAAGAGAATATATTGAAAGGACGTTTGGAGTTTTGCAGGCAAGATTGCATATTGTTAAGGCTTCTGCGCGTTGTCATAGTGTTGTTGTTCTTGGAGACATAATGAAGGCATGCATTATAATATGATTGTTGAGAATGATCGTGCAAGTGGAGTGTGGAATTGGAAAGGTTAGAGAAAAGAAACAATACCTGCGCTCTTTCAGGAAGATGATGGTTATCATTTTGTCTATCAGATGATTGAAGCAAGGAATAAAAGCAGAAATGAAGTTACACATACTAATATTCAAAAGGACTTAGTTGAGCATGTTTGTAATTGGATTGGTATTGAAGAAACAGCTGTATTGGTACCAATTTATGATCTAAATTGGTCGGATCCAGAGGAAGGAGAAGAAGGGGAAAATTAAAATGTAAATGAAAGTGTATTTCCTATGTATTTCCTATATATTTCCTAATATGAACTATGAAGTTCCAAAGTATTTCCTATGTATTTCCTAATGTATTTCCTATGTAATTCCAAAAGTGAATTATGAAGTTCTTATGTGTTTTATGAGTTGTGTTTTAATGAACTATATTACAATGTATTTTAATTTTATTGGTAATTGTATTTCTATGAAAATAATTATATTGGAAAGAACATTTGTAGTGCATTAATTAAAAAAAAAAACAGTGAAATTAAAATACATAGTTCATTAATTAAAAATACAGTGAAATTAAAATACATAGTGCATTAATTAAAAAGACAGTGAAATTAAAATACATAATGCATTAATTAAAATAAAATACTAGATATTACATAAGCTTAGTTAGTGCTAGAACCACCTCTAGCCCTTGCCCATTTAGCACATATTTCAGCTTGTTGTTGCTCGATTATAAAAGCGGTATCGGGATGGAGGACACTTGTATCGGTCGCTAAAATCTTAGCTTCATATTGTATCTTTTGAAGCCGATTTTTTTCCAATTGAACCCAATTTTTTTCTATTTGAATCCGATTTTTTTCTTCTCTTGCCATTATAGTTCTTTGACCACATGCAATCTCCATTTCCCTAAGTTCTAAGCACTTTTGTGTTTCTTTTGCATCCTTTACAAATGTATCCTCCAAACGTGTAAAGTAACCCTCCAACATACCAACTGATTTTTCTTGGTTCCTCTTGAATTTGGCTTTCTTCGATCCAAGAGGACGCTCCATTTCTTGGTGAGAATCTTCCAATTCAACTCCACCAACACTTGGTGAATTAGAAGTTGAATCTTCACCATCATTTTTGCGACCTTTTCCCGTTGTGGGGCGGCTTGACCTTGTCTCAAAAACGCTACTCCACTTTAGATTATCCTTGAGTATAACATAACAATGATCAAGTGAAAAAGACGATATTTCTTGTTATTGGTACGTCATCCTTGCCTTGGACAACTAAAAAATAAAATGATGGTAATTAAACTAAGATAATCACTAAGACTAATATAGTTAGACTAAAATAATAATTAGACTAAGATAATTAGACTAAGATGGAAATAATTAGACTAAGACTAAGATAATCAATAATTGACAAATTGACGAAGTTGTAATTACCCGGCTTTGTATTGTTGTACCACTTGCATGTCGAGTCTCCACCGCATTCACAATTGCAACAAACTTGTTCATCATTTTCGAAATATATTTCCATCTACCGCTAATTGAATCAGAAGACCTATCCGACCCAGATATTTGATTGAACTTGTTTGTTATACGATTCCAAAATCCTTTTGCATTTTGGAAAGCACCAACAATAGAGTTTTCACTAATTTTTATCCAAGCAAGACATAGAGCTTGATCTTAGGACATGCTAGAGTGAGTCTTTGTTTTTGTTTGCGTGCTACCACTTGCTTGAGTTGTTTGAGATGCTTGAGATGTCATTTGATTTTTATTTTTTTTTGAAGAACTGATTTTGAAGAAGAAGAAATATGATTGTTGGAAATGTGAGTTGTAATGGAACAAATGTTGTATATATACCAAAGTTTTTATTTTTGACAGTTTTTGATCGTTCTGATTTTCTGACCGTTGGTGAACTAGTCATTAGGACTCCAGACGGGATGTTTGATTTCGTTTGGAAAAAAAGAAATATAGCGAGACGGGATGTTGGATTCCATTTGCTGAGTTTTGTAAACTAGACAGAATCCAACATCCCGTCCGAAGTTCACAAGCCATCTACTATCTCGGTTGAAGGTTTCACTGTCACACCCCGAATTTCGACAGAAATAGGAAAAAACATTATTTGTTCCCGACTCTTCGATCTCCGAGGTGTGACGCACTCTCCACTTCCAAAAACCCATAAACAGTTTAAATATGCGGATAATTAAAAACCAATAAAAATTTTAACTTAAACTCTTCATTACAAAAATTTACAAATGAAAATACAAATAACTTTGTCTCAACGGAAACTCTATATCACCTCAAGGGAAAACAAAACATATCCTGAAATGCAACGCTAATGCAAACCTCAAGCAGCAACCAACCTTCTTCAACACTAAACCTGTCAAGACTTATCAACTATGTTCATTTAATGAACACACCCGATAAGCAAACATGCAAATCGGGTTAACATTATAAAAATGCTGGTGTGAGTGGCTCTAAAATACAACATATAATTATACATATACATACACAATCCTTAAGGCAGTTAGTTCCTCCACCGATGCGCCTTAACTTTTAACGACTAATACAACATCCTTAAGTACAATAAATAAGGCAGGTAGTTCCTCCACTGAGGCGCCTTAACTTCCCACTAACCACACAACAAACCATACGCATAAATAAATAAGGCATGTAGTTCCTCCATCGAGGCGCCTTAGGTTCTAACTAAACAAATAACCAACATATTACCATAATTATATTATTTAAGGATTTCTTTGTGTGTCCCTAAAATCACGTCGTATCTATGTCTTACCTAGTTTCCCTGGCTACCACAATCGCTACCCAACGCCGAACATGTACATCCACATGCCTCCCCTTACATAATGTACCACTCCATGCGTAACTACCCTGAGCGGGATGCCGCACACCAGGTAACCCTCACACGAAAGCCATTATGTAAGTAATGCCATCGCGCGTCTCGTTCTATTTTGCGAACGGAATAATCAAGCCACTATTCGGCTACGCCAGAAGGGCCATTCAGATTCACTGAAACGCCAGAAGGGCCAATCACATTACTTACGCCCGAAGGCCATTCAGCTTTCACTGAAACGCTAGAAGGGCCAATCATATCATATACGCCCACACAGGGCAAATCACATGAGTTGTGGTAGTCAGGTTCTAGGATTTTCGTTACGTAATTTATTCGGGTGTCATACATTTATGACTCATAATAATTCTACTATATCACGTGCAGGTCAATTACCTTATTGCACTACGCCACAATATTTAGAAATATCTCAATTATATCTCATAACCACTTTCATTCTTTCACGTGCCAATATATTATTGCACTACGCCACAATCCCGTGGGAAAATATCCACACATACTATACTACTTCATAGTAGTATCTCACATATAACGTAATGCAGTGTTTATACATTTATGTCTCTAAAATTATTACATTTAATATATATATCCCAACATATTATATAATGTCACAATATCAACGTCAAATCTTAATTAGATAATGACCACCAAATTTATATAAGCTTCCACAGCATTTTAGCATTTGATTTGTCCATACAATTTACAATATAAAACGTAGCACAATTAAACAGTTCAATATATATATACTTTACACACTACTCACGTCAAATCTTAATTAGATAATGACAAACAACGTTATATAATGTTCGACCATATTTTATTATTACAATAGTCCATAAAATCAAATATGAGAAAAACTGGAAAAAGTCAACATTCCACAGTCAACGGTCAAAGTCAAAGTCAACATGTCATGGTCAAAGTCAACACATCATGGTCGAAGTCAAATTGTCATTGTCAAAGTCAAACTGTCGTTTCCATGTTCGACAGGTTCCGGGTCATAGCCATGGTTCATGGCTAAGGGCAATGTGCATGGCTCATGGGCTCATGACCAAGGTAATGGTTCGGACCCAACTGGCCAAGCCCAAACCTTAAAACCCGAAAGTTTAAAACCAACTTATTTATTCTACCTGACCCAATTGGGATCTATATTAAGTCCTATGGACTGGCCCCAAGCAATATTAGAAACTGGCCCAAAACTTTAGGACCGAATCGCCCAAAACATTAACCGAAGTTCGCCCTAAAAAATTAAACTGAAATCGGCCCAACAAAACAATCTAAGTTCTGGCCCAAAGACTTTAAAAAGAAAATGGACCAAACCAACTAAAACAAACCGGCCCAAACAAAACAAAACTAGGGCCCAAGAACTGAAATCGACCCAGGCCCAAGCCCAAACCGATCAACAGTTCTTCTTCTCCACCAATTCTCTCCTCCACCACCACCACCAAAACGCTACACCACCCACTCCCATTTCATCAAGTCGGTTAGACTCCCCCTCCAAATCCAAACAACATTAACAAAGGCAAAAACTCCATCTACCTACTCGATAATCCATCCTCAAAATTAGATCTACAATTTCGGACCGCCATTAATTGCTGCTACAAGCTTTCAACAGCCCCCATCCACATTCCAACATACAAACATACATCAACAACCCACCAAATCAAACAAAAACAATTCAAACTATTTTAAAAACGCATAAAAACCCAAGTCCCAGTATCACAGTAATGGCAGTAACGCCATTAACGATCCATTTGGGAGCTTTGACAGCACCATGACAACCTCCAACCACCACCAATCGTAATCCCTCTAACCAACAACCCAACCCACAAAACAAACCAACACAGTTAGAGGGCAGTTAGATTGATGGCTGGCGCTCCATTGACAAAGCTCCAAAGAGTTTTTGAACTGTTCCAACAGTTTCACACTCATATACTCCCAACCCCACAACACAACAGTACCATGGTTCATAGTGTATTTGGGACTGGACGAGGCTCGAGGCTCGCGCCTCCATTGACAACCCAATAAGCCTCAACAGTATTTCGACAGTTTAACCAAAACAATAAACTAATAACTAACCAGTTTAATAAATAACGCGACAGATTTTAACATAAAAGAAATTGACAGTAACGAAGATTTTATAAAATAAAAATCTATAAAATATCTACTCACAATAATGAACAGCTCGACAAAATCCTCCTAGTCCGAGTCGTCGCGCTCCAATGCTCCAGCAAACGGGTTTTTAGCTCTGCCTCCATTTTTAATATTTTTTTATTCTTCCAGAACCCTATTTTCTAGAACAATGTGTTTATATACTTGGGTCTGAAACCCAAGCCCAACACAGACTCGGGCCCAGAAACCAGGCCCACAAATCTCAAATCCAATCCAGCCGATTTTTAAATAAATAATTTAATTAATAAATTAATAAATAAAATACTTATTTTAAATACGGGCGTTACATTCACCCTGGTAATGACTTGGGAAAATAGTCACCCTCCTTTTCACCTCTGCATTGGGCACTGGATTTGAACAAAAAGGAGGCGAAAATTTTCACATTCCCCTCTTTTTCACCTGCATTGGGAATGCTCCTAGGGCATCTCCAATGGAGGGTGTAAAGTGTATAATGTGTGAAATTTACACCCCCACTTTGAAAAAAACCCTTTCCAATGGAAGGTGTAAACCGTATACAATAGCTATTAGTTGTTAAAATTTGGTGGAAATTCCCTCCCAAGGTTATTAGTTAATAAGAAACACGGACGTCACTTCAACAAACGTGGGTACTTAAAATATTTCATTTGCGACGGCCCATGACCGTCGCTACTCTTGTTTTCAGATTTTTAGAATACGGACGAGAGTTAAAGTGATGTGCGTTCGCCACTTAAAAATTTATTTTGCAAACTTGCAACGGTTAACGTCTGTCATTTTACTCTTTATTTCCACACCCCCATTGGAAGAGTCATGAGGTGTATATTTATTACTTTAGAAATAAGGGTGTAAAATCCTAGTGGCGCCTACATGGGGCCTATGTGGAGGTGTAGATTTACACACTCCATTGGAGATGCTCTTAGGTGGCAGTTTATTTTCACCTTGTCTTTTTGGGATAATTAATTATACTCCCTACAAAATTAACTAATTCAAAATACCCCACTTTCTCATTATAAACCATTTATAAGTTTAATTGACAGATGGTCCCATCTTAACAACCCTTAAATAATAGATCAATGGCTAAGATTGAAGAAACCATTTAACTAGTGACACATGGCATAATTTGGATCGTCCCTCTTATTGTACCAATCCAATGGCGCAACAGTTATCTTCTTCATCATATCATCATCTTCTTAATATTCACCCACCACCCCAATTGCCGATGCCGGCACTACCATTGTCCAAATTTAATATCCATAAATTTCAACCAATTCAAAGAAACAGTACATGGGCTAGTTTCCCAATTTGGCTTCTTTGATTTGTTCAATCACTCACTCATCTGTTAACATGGTTACTCTTGCTAACATACCCATGAGCTTCAAGGATTGTTACTACTTATTACCCATGAGCTTCAAGGAAAAGGATTGTCATCGTTCATGGGTATGGTGCCACAAACCGACAATTATCAACTTTATCAGTAGAGAACAAGAAACTTAGGGGCTATTTGTTTTTTTTTTTGGGTTAAGTTATAAGAGGGTCTTATAACCCGTGTGTTATAAGAGAGTCTTATAAGATGGTCTTATAAAGTGGTTTGTTTTTCATTTTAAGTTCCTCTTATAAACACTTGTAAAAATAGAAAAAACAAATACACGGCATCCTATAGATGGTTATTTGACAAATATAACCCTGCTTTACATCACATTTAACTCGAATAGATTAATTTGAAACAAGCGTATAGTTTGATTTTCGATTTCAAATCAATTTTGATAATTAGAATATCGATTTTAGGAAATTACCTTAATTAATGGTGGTGGTGGTAGTGGTCTTAATAGCATGGTGGTGGTGATGATATTGGTCTTAATAGCACGGTGGTGGTGGTGGTGATGATATTGGTCTTAATAGCACGGTGGGTGGTGGTGGTAGTGGTCTTAATAGCACGGTGGTGGTGGTGGTGGAGGTGATGATATTGGTCTTAATAGCACGATTGTGGTGGTGGTAGTGGAAGTGGTGAATGTCTTAATAGCATGATGGTGGTGGTGATAGTCTTAATAGTAGTGTGGTAGTGGTAGTGGTGGTGGTAGTGATTGTGGTGGTGGTAGTAATAGTCTTAATAATACGGTGGTAGTGGTGGTGGAGGTGATGATGGTGATAGTAGTGGCGGCAGTGGTGGTGGTGGCTAGGGCAATGGAGTTATTTGGAGAAGAAGATAATGAAAAGAGAAGAAGAGATAAATGAGGCTAGGGGTATATGGACGGGGGTGTTTGAGTCATTTTTCAAGTTATAAGACTTATAGAATTGAAGTAGATCCAATTTTGATACTTATAGAATTGGAGCCTCTTATAAGACATTTATAGTAGAATGCCTCTTATAAGAGGCAAAAAACAAACAAAAAAAAATGTCCAAAATCACTGGGCTACATCTTATAAGAGGTTATAAGACCTCAAGGTATTATAAGAGGCAAAAACTAATGGCCCTTACTAGAATTGAAAGTTGTTTTTCCAATAATTAGCACTTCTCCATTTTCAAGAGTATTGCTTGGTGTAACTACTTGTTTGGACCAATTCCAGGTCCACTAATGACTAATGGATTGAAACCTTTTTTTTTCGATAAACCTTGTTCAGTTGTCATGGGTAGAGATGTCTAACATCCAGTTGACAAATTTTGAGTTAGAAGTTAAAACCGGTGAACTCATTGAGCTAACACAGTGTTACTAGTGGCATGACTTTAGACCATCCATTTTTTAATTTGGAAGCCACCAAATAATTTTTGACAAAAGCCATTAGATCAAGTGTGAATGTGGGGGAAATTCCAAATCAATTAATTTTGAGAGGGCCTCACTAATTCAAGAAATAAGTCAAAATGCCCAATTTCCAATTTTAATCATAGTCTAGGACAGTTGGGTTTTGAAACCATTGATAAGAACATTTTTTGGCTTATAACGACTAGAAAAATCAGATTTCACGTTTTAATCATTAATAATAAGGAAAGATTTTATTTGATTTTTTTTTTTTACTCTTTCTAATTTTACCCTTCTATGTTTAGTATGCACTGACGTCTGTGCTTACTTCACATACCAAGAGGTAGTATGCACTGACACTTGTACATACCATTTTCTTTGTGATGTGTGGTATGCATTGACGTCTGTGCATACCATTTTCTTTGTGATATGTGGTATGCATTGACGTCTGTGCATACCTCGCATACCAAGAGGTGGTATGCACTGACACTTGTGCATAAAATTTTCTCTGTGATGTTTGGTATGCACAGACGTCTGTGCATACCTCGCATACTAAGAGATGGTATGCACCGACACCTGTGCATACCGGGTACTATTGTTTTTTTCGGACAAAAGTCAATTATTGTCTTTGAGAGTGTTTTTGAAATAAGGGTGGGTTTTTTGATTCGTTATTTCGGAATTCTGTCATTTTCAGTTTTGTACCATGAAAATATAATGTGAAATTAAACTACCACGTATGCGCTTGAACGGCATGTTGACGGATTCCCTTGACCAATTCGTTAAGTTCGTTACCCTAATTAACGGGGAAAAAAAAACTATATTATCTCGATTGAAATTTCAGGTAAAGTTTGTTATCCTTTTTGACTATTTATCCTAATAAATTTGTAATTACCAATGATTTAAAATGTAAAAGGGGAAATCTATATAACAAATAAGGAAAGTGGGGGGCTTGCAGGGCCTCAATCCTACGGTTTTAAGCCTCTAACCCTGTTTTCTAGGCTTATGACGTGGACGAATGTGAGATTATCTGGTGGTATGCAGTTTTAGTGATCTCAAACAGGCTTATAAGATCCCTTATTTTGTTTTCTTCTCCAAAAAAGCTAACGAGATGCTCCATCACTCTTTTGCCTCATTTCGACCTCCGTCATTGCTCCTCGCCTTTGCACTGAAGATGCGCATATCTGTGCCATACGGCACGGGCAAGTACTAGTGTGTAGACAATAGAGTGTAGACCCACTAAAAAGAATTTTTTTTTCGATAAACAAACCCACTAAAAAGATCCTATAAACAACAACGTTTTCTTCGATGCGCCAAAAGTCAAATGCACTCAATGTGCACCAATCCACACCCTTCATCCACTCAAACTAAGGGCTGAGGATATAATGCACAAAACACAAAAAAATTTGAGCAAAATTTTTCATAAAAGCCCAAATCTCAATGAAAAAGATGCCAAGTCAAAAGCAACAAATTGAGCTCATTCCATTTGAGTCTACTCAATTTGATGCACATTAAGAAGCACTCATAAATAACAGGGTACTCGACCAGAATCTCCAATTCCAAAGGCCCAACGCTGTCACACAACACACGAACAACATATGTGGCTTCTGTTTCCTTTACGTTTACTAGTCACCAAGTCACCCTGTTCTTAGTTAGAGCATTCCCAATGCAAGTGAAAATAATCCCCCCCTTATCACCGCCACCTCAGCACTTATTCACCCTCTTTTCACCATTTTGGTGAAAAACAAGGTGAAGCTGTGCAATGCAAAGGTGAATAAAATATCTCGGATGGGATGTTAGATTCCGTCTGGAGGTTTTTGATTGAGACGGAATCTAACATCCCGTCTGATGAGTCAAATATGAACAGACACGAACAGGCTCTATTTTCACTTTCTTCCCCGCCTCCATTGCAATTTTATAGCCTCCATTAACAACTTTTTTTCACAAACTTCAATTCCTAATGGCTTCTCCACTTCCCAATGCATCCCCACCAACCTCACCACATGAAGAGCATTCCCGATGGTTTTGAAATGTTAAAATATCCAAAAAAAAATGGGCAAAAAGGATCGTCGTCAAGAACGCAAGATGTGGGCGAGGAGGACAAAATTGAACTTGGGTTCAATTTTCCACCGCGTTGTGAAATCGAGGAACACCCACCATTAGCGTCAACATCGGTCCGACATGTAGCAAATCGAGTGGCAGAGTCTCAAGTAAGTTTTAGATTTTTTTTTATGTTAATTATTTTTTTTATGTTAGTTTATATCAAGTTTGTTGTTGTGTAATTAGTTTGAATTTGTCGCATTGTTTTAAAAAAAAAATAGTTGTAATTATATCGTATTGCGTGTTGGATGAATGTAGGAAGTACACCTATGGAAAGTGCGTTGTGCACTTTCAAATGTTACGTCGTGGTGGCGTTGTATGAAATCAAAAATGGATCCTAATTTTGTCACGGTTACCAACATTATAGCCGCCACACCATTTGGGAACTTTTTGAATTCTAATTTGAGACAAAATGATTAAGCGTTGTTGTTTGGGATAGTTGAGCGGTGGTGACAATCTACCCACACATTCCATTTCCCATGGGGTGAGCTTGGGATTACCCCTCTTGATTTCACAATGCTCACGGGTATCCCAATTGGTTATGGAGATGTCATTTCTATTGATGAAAATTTAGAGGTTTTTACTACGGCGATGAGTTTCTTTGAAAGTTTTGATTTGGTAGAAGATGATGAAGAAGACGGGTTTTTGAGATTATCGGCTGAGCAGTTTAAGGGAGGAGCTATAAGTATGAGTTGGTTTACTTCGAGATACTTGAATATGCTCAAGGAGAAGCCAAAAAACTATCATATTGGTGAGGATTCGATCCACGAATATGTACGTGCCTTCCTCTTCTACTTTGTTGGCGCGGTATTATTCGGATACGCTGATAGTTATTTACGTATCGGGTGGATGGCCGCTGTCTCAGACATATAGAGGATGTGGGATTATGACTGGGCTCAATCCATCTTGGCATACCTTTACCGCTGGCTAGACCTCTCAGTTGAGACGAAAGCCGCTAAAGGCAATTTGTGCGGCTTTGTTTGGATTATACCGGTAAGTCTTATTTATTAAGTTATTGTTTCATTTCATTTATTTATCTAATTATTAATGTTGAAATGTTTATATATATATATATATATATATATATATATATATATATATATTATATATATTGATTTTTTTATCTATTGATTTAGTATTGGTGGTATGAACATTTTCGGGTGATGCATCCTGTGTTGAAGAGGGTTGGAAGAGAATGAGACTCATGACCTGATTCCACGTATTCAAGCATGGGGGCTTCATCATAGGCAGAGGGGGTATGGGGATCTGCCGCATAATATTCATAGCACTCATCAACAGATTGAGCTTTTATGAGCTACCCGAATTGAGTGGCAACCTTGGGCCGAGTCCTTCATATTTCAGACCCCTTATGCGGATATTTCAGATGTTCCAGAGAACACTGAGTACCGTAGACTATCCTATATGTGTCATAGAGCAAGGTTTCTTTCTCAGCGGCGAATGATACTTGTAGGGTCAGTAACTTCATGGTACCTTGGGGACAGATGTTGGCGTCAAGTATCTGGAGAGATTTTTATACCTTACCCACCACCCATAGATATGACAGCCTCTGATATTCTTCCTGCAACTCTTTCACACTATAAAGCAAATCCAAATGATTGGCCAGACGCATCAGCTTTCATTTTTATAGGAGACTATGACTTGTATTGGAAGAGGGTTGGTTGAGGTCTCTTGCTAGGTGCGTTATACCGGGGCACCAATTTTGAAGGGGTTACTTCTGAAGCATTGAGGCCTGACATTCATTTCCCAGAAGGAGTGGAGTTGCCACAATCACAACCCAGGGTGTTTCATGATATTGAGATCCCGCAAAGAACTCCACAGATATTTGACGAGTCTGACCTTTGACACTGGAGCATGATTACTTCTCAGGGGCAAGATATGAGCATACCTATTCCACCAGTAGATGCCGCAGTGGTAGCATATTTGTCAGTACAGTTTGAGCAGTTAGCCAAGGTTAGTATGATTTGAATTTATTCATGATTTGTTATTATTATTATTCACTATAACCCCTAACATGCATTTGTTTTGTTAAACAGGATGAAGTAAGGTCGGAGCTCCTTAACTATAGCTCTTTCAGTTATGCCATGCGTGCGTCTTTCATGGAGTCCTCTCGTCGCAGTTTTGAGTACTTACACGAAGAGCGAAATCGAACTTTGCAGCTTCAGAGATGTGTGCAAGAGTTGGAGAATGCTGGAAGTGCCACACCTCAAGCTCAACCTCAACCAGAGAGGCAACAATGATGTAGGGGGGAGAGCTCTTTGACCGAGCCTTCTCGTAGGGGGAGGAGGTCTCAGTAGATATTTTTTTGTAGTTTGTAATAACTGTGTGCCATTACTTGTCTTATGGCATTTGGGATTGTTATTTGTAACGACTTTTTTATTAGCAGGTTTTTCTTTGATGAGTTTTGGATATAAATATGTCATTAAACAAAGGAGGTTATGACAAAAAAAATTCAGAAATTATAAGTTTGTTTTTTTACAGAGTTTCTGTGTTAGACTTGGGTGTTGTTCAGGATTGTTGTTTGTCTTATTTATTATTTTCAAAGTATAATAGCAGATTTTGGATATGAATATGTCAATAAAACAAATGAGGTTATGGCAAAAAAATTTCAGAAATTATAAGTTCGTATGTTTTCAAAGTATAAGTTTGTATGTTTCCAAAAATTTTGATGGAATTATAAGTTCGTATGTTTCCAAAAAAAAATTCAGGAATTATAAGTTCGTATGTTTCTAAATTGCATTTCACTCATTTCCTATGTCTTGGTTATGACAGAAAATTTTGATGGAATATCACTCATTTTTGCAGGTGGTTTGGTTCTGACAGGAATAGTGTATGGTGTAGACCGAGACGGAATGTAACATCCCGTCTAGTATTTTTAGACCGAGACGGAATGTAACATCCCGTCTAGTGACTAAAAATCCATGCCTCTGCGCCTTTTACTATTCCATACATTGGAATTATGGATGGTGGCCCATAAATTGGAATTATTGAGGGTACATTTGGATAGACATTTGGATAAAATGTGTTGTCACTTGGAGAGTGAACAAAAATTTGATAAAATGTGTTGTCAATTGGAGAGTGGACCAAAATCTAACTATCACATGTGACCTTACCTTTCATATTTCGTTTTACTCTTCTTTTTTTTAGATCAAACAAACAAACAACCATCTTCTTCCCTTCAACCAAGCTAAAAATAGAAAAAATGTCTAGAGAAGAAAGAATTGCATTTAACCAAAGGTTATGGAGAGGATCTAGTAGTAATAGTTCATCTTTTGGTTTTACTGGGTCGTCTTCTGGTACTTTCGCTGAAGATGACTACATGGAAAGAGTAAGAGATGAGCATAATGATATGATGAGGCGAAGGAGGAGGAGGTTGCACTTATTATCCACTGTTGGGGCATTAATGACTCAAACAGCCATTGAAATTGAAGATGTGGATATAGACAAACGCGGTGGATTTGTGAAGGGCAGAGATTACACGTTTAGAGATGGTGGTGATTTCAGGTTACAAAAGATAATGAGGGATTACTTCACAACACCTTGTAAGTGGCCTCCTCATAAGTTTAGATGAAGGTACAGGATGACAAGAGAGCTTTTTATGTATATGTTGAAAACTGTTGCAGCATTCGACGATTACTTCAAAGACAAGGTGGATGGATTGGGTCGGCAAGCAACTTCTGGGTTATAGAAGGGACTAGCTACAGTTGCACAATTAGCAACTGGTTGTTCTTCTGATTCAAAGGATGAGTATTTACAAATTGGAGATTCCACAGCAAATGTATCTATGAAGTGTTGGTGCAAGGCAACAATCACGGCGTTTGAGGAAGAGTACTTGAGATGACCAACTGAGGCAGACACTTCTAGGATATTAGTTGAAAATGCGGCAAGATGTTTTCCAGGGATGCTTGGATCAATAGACTGTATGCACTGGGTGTGGAAGAATTATCCAACTGGATGGGCTAGAACACATGTAGGGTACAAGAAGGAACCAACTTTGGTACTTGAAGCCGTTGTAGACAAAGATCAAGGATGCTGTGTTTAACATGGACGCTAATAGCTCACCAGGTCCGGATGGATTTCAAGGTGCATTTTACCAAACTTTTTGGGATATAGTAGGACTGGATGTCAGCAAAGCCATTATCTCTTTCTTCAAAGACAACAAGTTGCCGCAGGGTATGAACTCAATTTTTTTGGTGCTCCTACCAAAGGTAACTAATGCCAAAGCTGTAAATCATTATAGACCATTATGTTTGAGTAATTTCCTTTTTAAGATTATTACAAAAATCTTGTCTATAAGGGTTAATCTAATGGCAACCAAGTTGATCGGTTGTGAACAACTTCGGCTTTATCAAAGGCGTGGAATAGCTCCACGGGCATCCGTTTAAGCGTCGAAATGATGAATGAGCTTGAGCACCATCGAAGGGGGGGTAACATTGGGCTGAAGCTGGACATAGCGCAGGCGTTCGACACTCTTAGCTGGGAGTTCCTTGCCGAGGTTATGAAGAGATTTGGCTTCTCCAAAAAGTGGTGTGATTGGATTGAGACAATTCTTAGCAGTGCAAAGCTATCGGTTATGATAAACGGAGGACCATGTGGGTTCTTTGTGGCTGGAAGAGGGTTGAGGCAGGGGGACCCCCTGTCCCCGTTCCTTTTCGACTTGGCGGAAGATGTTCTCAGTAGGAGAATAAACCACTGTTTTCAGGTGGGCCTCGTGAAGCAGATGGTGACCATCGGAGATACTCCTGGGCCTACTCATCTTCTTTTTGCAGACGATCTCTTTCTATTTGCAAATGGTGACATCCGAGGGCTCAGAAGACTGAAGGTGGCACTTTCAGAGTATCACCAAGCAGCGGGACAATTCTTTAACACTGCGAAAAGCAAAATCTTTCTAGGGAATATGATAGGTGTTAAGAAAAGGAAAGTAGAGGAGCTCTTGGATATCAAAGAAGGAGAGCTCCTGGAGCTTTATCTTGGAGTTCCACTTTTTAAAGGCAGAGTTACAAGTAGATGTATCCAACCTCTAGTTGATAGAATCAAAAGGAAAGCTTCTGGGTGGGCATGCAGGTTGTTATCTTTTCAAGGGAGAGTGATTATGGCACAGGCTATCCTCTCAAGTATACCGATACACAACATGTTGGTGTATAAATGGCCCAAGAAAAGCATCAAGGACGGAGAAGCGGCCATAAGGAATTTTATATGGTCAGGGGATCCTACGAAGAGACGAATGATCACTCTTAAGTGGGAAAGTGTTTGTAAACCCAAGGATGAAGGGGGGCTTGGAATATGAAGGTTGAAGGAGCTGAACAAGGCGCTACTCATCAAGTTAGCATGGTGCTTCTTAAATAAACAAAATGATTGGAGTACCTTCATGAACAGAAAATTCACTAAAAAGGATGGAAGCTACCTCACTTATCACAAGCCATCATCGGTTTGGCCAGGCCTTCGGGGTGCTCTGCAGGAAGTAAAACCTTTCACTGGATGGATCATCGACAAAGGCGACAAGGTGGATCTATGGAGAGATAATTGGGCGGGAACAATCGGTCATGGGGCTGCTCCCGAGGTGAACTGGTTTTGGTTTCAAGGCAAAGGTCGCAGATGTTATAGAAGACAATAAATGGAAGTTCCTAGAGGGCAATGCGTTTGAAGTATTCACTCGTCACGGGCATAGACTTGTCTTCCATCCCACAACCCTAGTGGGGAAGAGGATATTCGTATTTGGAAACCAGAAATAGATGGAAGTTTCCGCGGTTCGGTCGGCGTTTGAAGCTATTAGACGAAGAAGAACAAGATCTCTGGCATAGGAAGCTTTGGGCGATACATTTACACCCCGCAATGCTTGTATTGCATGGAAGCTTTTGCACAAGGCGGTACTAACGGATGACGGGGTAAAAAGGTAGGGGTAAATCTTGCTTCAATGATGTCACTTCTACCATCAAGAGGAGGAAAACGCCAAAGACATGTTATGGGACTGCAGCAAAGGCTCGAAAATTTGGGCATGGGCGTGAGACTTGTTCGAATCAATATTCGGGATCATAGCTTTAAAGCTTTACTGAGAGAATAGCAAAAGGGAGAAGCTCTATCGTTCAAGACTTGTGGAACGCGACCATTGTCCACATTATGGTGCGGGTATGGAAAACTTCGGGCCGAGCACTTCGAGGACATACCTATCCGCTTGAGTTTCATTACGAGAGAAAGTCTTTGAAGGGATCAAGGTTTCGGCTAGTTGTCACAAGGCGAAAACACAATGACATGCAAGAATTTCGCATTCTTGATAGGCCGGGGCGTGACATGTGAAAAGCGCCGGCCACGTTGATCCAAGAAGTGCATTGGTCGCTCCGGTGGGCAATGTCATCAAATGCAACACCGATGGATCTGCCCAGGGAGTTCCTAGTAAAGGGCGGGGCTGGTATGCTATGCGGAATAAGGAATAAGGAGTTAGTTGTGGTTGGGGTTCCGCCGCTGGGTCCGGTAGATAGATATCATCATGCGAATGCAATGACCATAGTCATGGCAGCCGAAAGCGGTGGAGATGGATTGGGGTTGCATATGGATTGAAGTCGACTCGAAAGGCTGCTTGTAAAAGCATTCAATGGCGGCAAATCCCATGGAGGTTTCGAGATGGAAGGAGCAATTGCCGCCGCTACAACATTGGAAGCTATCACATGTCCGGAGAGAATGCAACTTTAAGCGGATCGCAAAGAGCAAGGAAGGGATCCACTTTATTGAAGGATACTTCAGTATGGTACTCTAGTAGACCAGACTTTGTCTCTAAGATAGAATGTCCCTTTAGGACATATTATCGTTTTGGTTGATACAGTATGTAACTTGTATTGTCTTTGACAATTCCTTCTTTAATAAATTTCCTTACTTGCGTGCAAAAAAAAAGACAAACACTGTTGGATCTGGCATTGCTTCTTCGGCTTACCAGGTTCACATAATGACATTAACGTGCTTCATCGTTCTCATGTTTTTGAATCATTAGAGTAAGGTGAGGCTCCTGCTGTTGCAGTTAATGTGAATGGTAATGACTACGATATGGGATATTATCTTGCTGATGCTATTTACCCAAAATGGGGCACATTTGTTCAAGCCATTCGTTATACAAGAAATAAGCATGAAAATATCTTTACTCATCGTCAAGAAGCTGCAAGAAAGGATGTTGAAAGAACGTTTAGAGTTTTGCAGGCACGATGGCATATTGTTAAGGCTTCTGCGCGTTGTCATAGTGTTGTTGTTCTTGGAGACATAATGAAGGCATGCATTATAATACATAATATGATTGTTGAGAATGAACATGAAAGTGGAGTTTGGATTTGGAAAGGTCAGAGGAAAGAAACAATACATGCGCTATTTCAGGAAGAAGGTGGTTTTCATTTTGTCTATCAGATGATTGAAGCAAGAAATAAGATCAGAAATGAAGTTACACATACTAATCTTCAAAAGGACTTAGTTGAGCATATTTTTAATTGGATTGGCATTGAAGAAACAGCAGATCCGGTACCAATTTATGATCCAAATTGGTCGGATCCAGAGGAGGGAGAAGGAGGCGAAAATTAAAATGGAAATGAAAGTGTATTTCCTATGTATTTCCTGACGTGAACTATGAAGTTCCAAAGTATTTCCTATGTATTTCCTAATATATTTCTTATGTATTTCTTAATGTATTTCCTAATGTATTTCCTATGTAATTCCAATAAGTTTTTATGTGTTTAATGAGTTGTGTTTTAATGAACTATATTATAATGTATTTTAATTTTATTGGTAATTGTATTTCTATGAAAATAATTATATTGGAAAGAACATTTGTAGTGCATTAATTAAAAAAAATAGTGAAATAAAAATACATAGTTCATTAATTAAAAATACAATGAAATTAAAATACATAGTGCATTAATTAAAAAGACAGTGAAATTAAAATACATAGTGCATTAATTAAAATACATGGTGCTTTAATTAAAATAAAATACTAGATATTACATAAACTTAGTTAGAGCTAGAACCACCTTTAGCCCTTGCCCATTCAGCACGTATTTCAGCTTGTTGTTGCTCGATTATAAAAGCGGTATCGGGATAGAGGACACTTGTATCAGTCACTAAAATCTTAGCTTCATATTGCATCTTTTGAAGCCGATTTTTTTCCATTTGAATCTGATTTTTTTCTTCTCTTGTTATCATAGTTCTTTGACCATATGCAAGTTCCTTTTCCCTAAGTTCTAAGCATTTTTGTATTTCATTTGCATCCTTTACAAATGTATCCTTTAAACGTGTAAAGTAACATTCCAAACGTGTAAAGTAACATTCCAACATACCAACTGATATTTCTTGGTTCCTCTTGGACTTGGCTTTCTTCAATCCAAGAGGACGCTCTATTTCTTGAGAACCTTCCAATTCAACTCCACCAACACTTGGTGAATTAGAAGTTGAATCTTCACCATCATTTTTGCGACCTTTTTCCTTTGTGGGGCGGCTTGACCTTGCCTCAAAAATGTTACTCCACTTTGGATTATCCTTGAGTTTAACGTAACAATGATCAAGTGAAAAAGCCGTTTTTTTGTAGTTGGTACGTACGTCATCTTTGCCTCGGACAACTAAAAAATAAAATTGTGGAATTAGACTAAAATAATCACTAAGACTGAGATAATTAAACTAAAATAATAATTAGACTAAGATAATAATTAGACTAAGACTAAAATGGAAATAATAAATACACTAAGATAATTAGACTAAGACGGAAATAATTAGACTAATACTAAGATAATCAATAAATTCCAAATCGACAAAGTTGTAATTACCCGGCTTTGTATTGTTGTACCACTTGCATGTCGAGCCTCCACCGCATTCACAATTGCAACAAACTTGTTCATCATTTTTGAAATATATTTCCATCTACCGCTAATTGAATCGGAAGACCTATCCGACCCACGTGCTTGATTGAACTCGTTTGTTACACGATTCCAAAATCCTTTTGCATTTTGGAAAGTACCAACAATGGAGTCTTCACTAATTTTTATCTAAGCAAGACATAAAGCTTGATCTTCGGACATGCTAAAGTGAGTTTTTGCTTTTGCTTGAGTGCTACTACTTGCTTGAGATGATGCCATTTGATATTTTGTTTTTTTGAAGAACTGATTTTAAATAAGAAGAAATATGATATATGATTGTTGGAAGTGTGAGTTGAAATGAAACAAATGTTGTATATATACCAAAGTTTTTTGTTTTGACTTTTTTTGACCATTGTGACGTTCTGACCGTTGGTGAACTAGCCGTTAGGACTCCGGACGGGATGTTTGATTCCGTCTGAAAAAAAAAGAAATATAGCGAGACGGGATGTTGGATTCGTCTGGTGAGTTTTGTAATCCAGACGGAATCCAAGATCCCGGTCGAAGTTAACAAGTCAGCCAGTATCTCGGTGGAAGGTTTCAGGGGAAAATAGTCACCAGTTATTCACCACTGCATTGGACACCCATTTTTCCCAAAAACTGGTGACTATAGTCACAAACATAGTACAAAATATCGTGATATTTGGCGATATCTATCTAGATTTCAGATTTCAGATATATAAATATCACGATATGTTCAGAGATATATACGACTGTAAATATAGGTGATATTTCGATGATATTTGGAGATATTTTGCGATATTTTGAGATATTTAGTGATATTTTGTGTATATAATAATTTTATTTAATATTTACCATTATATTTCAAATAAATATAAATAATGTATTATGATATATCAAAAAATATCTACAATATCCACGATATTTGTTGATATTTTGGATATATCTACGAATATTTGCACGTGAAACAATGTCAAATATGTCTAAAAAAGGAATATATCCACCATAAATATCCAGAAATTAAATATCGATAAATACTCATATCCCCTGCATTGCAAATGCTCTTACCAAAAGAGAAAGTCACTTTGTTCTTCATCGTCTCAACTTCTTCACTCCTGCACATTCTTCAAAGAAAGACTAGTGTGCGGAGTAAAATAACGTACGTGCATAGACACTTTTTTTTTTTTTTTTTTTTTTTGATAACCAACTCACTAGTTACTACTACATCTAACTCACCGATTCCATTGTCTGAAATCGTTGTTCAAGGCAACAACAATCACAACCACACGCACCACTTTCACTCCTTCCATTGGAGTGAGGATACCACCAATGTAAGTTCTCAGCTTGGAAACTATTCTCTTTCTGTCAATTGTAACGCTGTTTTGATTATTTCACTCTGTATTGTTTGATGGGTATGTTGCGTTTAGATTAGTTTCTTGCAAAGTTTTAATCTTGTTTGAGTTGTTTCCTGTTCACTGATTTTTGTGCATGTTCATCTTCTTAATAGCAAGCAGTTTAAATGGAAAGGCACAAGTAACATTAAAAGCCCATGTAAATAGTTGTGATCCTATTGTCCTTCACTGCATCAACACTCTATCTCACTCTTAGAACTAACTCCGCTACATAACAAAATTAAATTGATATCATGGTCCTAATCGCATATAATGTGGTGATCTAGACCAATAACTTTCATTTTTTTTCTGATTGATACGCAAACGCATGTACAAATTGCTAGCGTCTGTGATGCCCACTTATTATTATTATTTTGGTCTGTATGGTCCTGTTTGTCTCATTTGTTTTTCTAATCTTTATTTGTTGTTTTGGAATTTTTTGACTAAATTACCCAGTTTGTATTCTTTAATGAATTTTAATGGAACATTCTGTTTAGTACTAATTAATAAAATGTATTGAGGATTATTTAATGTTGTCTACTTGTCTCGGCTTTAGGTTTCTGTTTACTCATTTGATTCCTTTTTCCTCAGCGGAGATTTGGTTTGGGGACTTTGGTCTATTGACTTATTGCCTAAAGACTCATAAGAACAAATTAATAATAGTAATGATGTTAGCTAATAAGTAAATGAATAGATACTGGGTCTTTTTTAAGCTCATATTATGAATGTTAATTATGACATTTGGATGAATTTGGGTCTTTTCATCTTTTGATGTTTATGGATCCCCAATTGCAACCAATAATAGGGTGTCATCCCTTAGCTTCTCTTTTACAGTGTTATCTGTAATAGATGGAATAAAAGGAATAAGAGAACCGTTTCCTTCAGTTTGTAAATGGAAGTACTTGATGCAAAACTATGTTTGTTCTGGTATGAGGAATTAGATTGAATTATCATGCAAAAATGAAAGTGAAGAGAGCAGGAAAGTCTTAGAAAATACAAGAATAGATAAACAAATTTGGGGATTATGACAGCATCAAAGAGCCTTTCTTTCCAAATAGTGGACTGCAACTTCTATATTATTTTCATTTTCTTTTTCTCGAAGAGATCTTAATCCTTCTACGGGAGTTTATATTTCATTTTTCCAATTTGAATTGCAAACTTTTCAGCTCTTGTTGAAGCCCTTTCTGCAGTAGTTCTGATCGCTTTGTTTCTGCTTCAAAAGTTCGGCACTTCAAGAGTGAGTTTCCTTTTTCTCTTCAGTCATGGTGCCAGGACCTTAACTACTCCAGTGGTAGGGATCTATAGCATTATACATTATTTCTGTACCCATGAATAGTTATAGCATTTATCACCACATTACATCGTACATTTCATTTCTTCATGAGAAATGGGAAGGAAGGTTGTGGAGGGAAGATATTATTTCATATATTATCTGAAGTTTATCATTACCTAGGACACTGTTATTGTCTGCCAAGTAATACGATAACGCCCCCATCTCCCCTTCCCTCCCCCCCCCCCCCCCAATGTCGTATTTGAATACTTGCAACAATGATATTGCTTGTTTTTTGGATTAGATTCTCAAGGACTGTTGGCAGATCTTGGTCATTTTAGTAAGCACTCAATTCAGGTAAAGTGAATTTCTTGCAGAGTTTATGGTATTTCATGTTATTCTGTCGAACTTATTGCATCTTCACCATTTGCCCCAACAGCGCAACAGATGGCCTTTCTGTTCACAATAGATCCTTCATTGATCCTAACATATGCCGGCAGACGACATATCTAATCAAGCACCCCAATGATCACTTAATTCACGATTATGCTGTTTACAAGTTTCTACCCTCTACTGACCAATGTTCATTGTTGCCACACTGGCAGCAACTGTACGCTTAAAGCCAGGCATTGATATCAGCCACATTTTCTATGATCAAACAATCAGTTGTGCTGGATTATTTCACTTTCGTGTTAAGCTGGTGCGTGCTTCTACGCAAAAGAAGGGGAGGTTTACTCTCCTGAAGTTAATTACATCCTCATGATTATATGTGCCAGTTTGTTTGGAGATGGGAAAGATCTCGGCAATGCATTTGGTACGTAAACTACCTGATCTTATGGTTTATTCTTGAGTTTCATTCTTTTATATTTTCTATTAATAACATAATAGGATAAGCAAATAGCACATGTGATATCTTATGCTCTCTAGCTATGGCTCTAAGTGTTTGTGGTTGGTTATTGGTATTAAGGATGAGATTGACCCATGTGGTATACCAGACAATAAAGACCGATCTGATCTGCTCACAGCTATGGATTTATATGCTTAAGGATCTATTACAGTTAATAATTTGGTGGCTACTGCGTACTTGTTTGGGTGCAGTAGCTGAGTCTAATTTAGTTTTTCCCTCCACAACACATGCTCGCATTCATCCCTTGTGCAATTCCTTTCTGCAGCAATTTCTCCACCCAATGTGTTTGCCATTGTTAGACAATTCAAGTTATCATAAATTACAACTTTGTCCAGTACTAATATTATTCAGGCGTTATTTGATCTTGCAAATGACTAATTGGAATTTCCATTTACAGGTGTTGTGGACATGTGGTCTGTCTAGTTACGCTAATCACCACCATACTAGTGGTCCTGCTCACTATATGGAGGACCTCAGTCCTGCTGGTCGCACTTTACTTTGTCACGTTTGTCGAGTTTGGGTTGGATTCAAAATTTCAAGAGGGCAATTGATAGTTTATCTCTAATAATTAAGGTTTGTTTAAACCAGTGCAATTACGCATTGTCTGAGAGTGCATATATTGGAGTGTGGGATTCAAATCCGTATAAACCATTCTGACTTTCGTATACGTATATCCATTATTGCTATATTTTTTACTGAGAAAGAAATGAAGACTTCTATGGCATATATTAAGCAGGGATGTGCACAGATCGAGAAACATAGCACAAAACAAATCTTGCAATTGACACTTCCATACAAGCACCGTAAGACATGAGTTTGCTTTATTTGAAAAAAAACAAATGGCCTATAAAATTATAAAACTGCCTGCATTCAACATAATTGGACACGCTTGAGATTCAAAACATAAATTTTTATGGTTTCTGTTTCTTCTGTGGTGTTATTGGGCATGACCAATACACATGTAGAACTCGGGCACAACATAGATATGATCTGGTAAAATGTGGGGGATCACCAAAAGATATCAGATCGTTCTTTACTAGTCAACTACGTGCTAACAAGTTTTATAATGGTATTGCTTACACAGGAAAACAGATTATTTCAATTTCAGGCACACTGGAAAAACTTCGTCCTGATGAAATACCGGCCACAGGAGGTGAAGCCTAAGAATATGGGGGTCGGAATAGTACTGGTAGAGCTAGACAGGACAGGTGGCAAGCGTCTACATCACCATCTACTAGGGAGAGTCGTGACAAGGCCAGAAGTACAGATGCTAGTACCACTGATGGGTCCACTGGCTCAGACCCAACGGATCTATAATGGATAAAAACACCAACAGACATATAACGGTCCTTTTAAGTCAACAAGGCAGTAGTCCACAGAGCAAAAATGGTGGGTCAAGTTTGTTGGGCCTTGGTCCAGAACAACCAAATGGGTTAACAGATGTGGAATTGGGCCTTGGCTCAGAAAGCAGTCAGTGCAACACGCCAAGTACCTTGGTAGTCTCTGATCAAGGTAGGCTGGCCCATTCAAGTTCTCTAGTGAGTCAACAAGCAAGTACACCTAATGGGTCAGGTTTAAACCATCAGCTGGATGTGAACAATCTAGGCCAAGATAGTAACACAGCTAGGAAGGAGAATAAGGAGATAGGGTTTACAGATCTCTTAAATCCTTCGGTTTTCAAGAAAATTATCTTCCCAACTGATAAGGCAGATGCATCAAAAGGAGCTATTGCCAGCACGCCTGACCAAAAACACGTTTTTCAATTCAACAGTCGGCCTACACGTGGTAGGGGTTTTAAAATCATGGCTTCGAAAGGAGTAAAAGGGAGATCTCATAAAAGGAGTGGGAAGTCTGGAGTAGGGGAAAGAGTGGTGGTGCTGCAGAAGTAGTATACATATTGGAAGTAAGAGGAAATTATCTGGTTGGCAAGAGAAAGAGGAAATGGTGAGAAATAGAGATGGGAAGTGGGTCAGAAGGAGTGTGCGTTTGATAGAGGGGAGATCAAAGAGTGCAAAAAGGCATGCTGATGATCTGAGAAGAAGAGGGCTAGGGCACGAACTGATCCCTGAGGAGGCAAACATTGTTCCTATTTCAAGTGGTTCAAATGAATGTCAGGTTCAGTTTGATTGGGATAGCCCAATAACCTCATCTGAACCATCCCCACCCAATTCGGATGAAATGGAAGACCCTTTCTCTTCTTCTACAGATTGGGAGGGGTCTGTTATTGCTGAGGTAGTAGATAATATGGAAAACATCCACAACCGTCCTCTGACGGTGTCCAATGCTGGTGGCCAAACTAGAGGAATACAAAACCAGCAAAGGGAGATAACAGTTTATTAATCACATGACATGGTGGGATATGAAACAGATATCGAGAGCTATGCTGAGCAACCACAACCACTAGCCATGGATGATTCCTTAGTTGGGCATAGACTTCAGTATCTTGGTGACCATGATAGCTACCTTGAGAAAAATGGTTTACAAAGGGGAGAAACCTCGGGTATTGGAGGTGATGGAATGTATGAAGCCTTTAAAGGTATGGAAAGCAGTGGAGGTCTGTCCAAGTCTCCTCCTGGATTCGCGGTGACTGTCCCTAAACAGTCGCTTTCACCTAAATGACGATCTACGTTTGGAATTGCCAGGGTATGGGTTCCACCACTGCGATTCAACATCTAAAGGACCAGATTGGGGTTCTGGAAGTAGATATTGTGTGTTTATCAGAAACAAAAGTGGACAGTAAACGGATTAGTACAGTTAGTAAGATGTTAAAGTTTGGGGGTTGCTTCTCTGTTCCTGCGGAAGGCCTCAGTGGGGGACTTGCAGTGTTGTGGAAGGAAGATGTGGACCTGGAAATACTTGGGGCTACAAAGAACCAAGTGACAGGTAAAATCTCAAATTATTTGAATAGTTCAACTTTCTTTTTTTCCTTTGTTTATGGTGATCTTGTTCCTTGTCATAGAGGTAGGGTCTGGACTGAACTTAGGGATATTGCTCCTTTGGTCCCTGGCCCATGGTGCCTCTTTGGAGACTTCAATGTCATTTCTTCTCTGGATGAAAAGTAGTAGAGAATTACTAAATATATGAATGATTTTAATAGTTTGATAAATGACCTGTGGTTGGTGGATTTAGGGTTCAAGGGACCCAAGTACACCTGGAATAACAACAGAAACTTTGGTGACCATATTTTGGAAAGGCTTGACAGAGCCTTGGCCACCCCTGAATGGTTAACTGTGTTCCCTCATGCGCATGTTAGGACTATTGCTAATGCATCATCTGATCATCTTTCCTTGCATATTACTTTGAATAAGCTTGATGAGATGTGTCCTAAACCTTTTAGATTTTACAGCATGTGGTTGTCTGATATATCCTGTAAACCTTGTATTGATAATGCCTGGAAGTCTGCTATGCATGATGGGTCTGATTTAAATGTTATTCATAGAATGCATGCTACAAAAGCTGACCTTTCTGCTTGGAATAAGAATGTTTTTGGAAACATCTTTCAAAATATTAAAAGAACTAAAAAAAAGCTGAAAATGGTCCTATCTAAGCCCTTTAACCAGGCTAATCTTAGTAAAGCTAAAGAGTTGAAAGCTACCCTTCTGGAATGGTATTTGAAAAAGGAATCTTATTGGAAACAAAAATCCACGAATCATTGGATAAAGGAAGGGGGAAGGAATACCAGATTCTTCCATCTTTCGACTATCTACAGAAGGAGAAAAAATAAAATTGAAAAAATAAAAGATAGTGATCGTAACTGGAGATCTGGAAGAGGGGAAGTTGGTGCTGCTGCTAATGAATATTTTAATGACATTTTCTCTTCTGATTGCCCTGATGTTAACACAAGTATATTGGATCTTTTTCATCCTGTCATTACTGATAGAGAAAATGAGTTGCTTACTGTTATTCCCTCTTGTGATGATATTTGGCTTGTGGTAAAAAAATTTGGAAGTCTTAAGGCCCCTGGGCCTGATGGCTTCCAAGGTGTGTTTTACTATAACTGTTGGGGCATCATAGGGGAGAGCATCATTGCTTTTGTTCAAGACTTCTTCAGATCTGGGATTCTCAATCCTATCTTTAATGAGACTTATATTGCATTGATTCCTAAAATTTCCAACCCTGATAATATGGCTAAGTATAGGCCTATTAGTCTTTGCAATTTTAGCTATAAAATCATTTCTAAGATTCTTGCTAATAGGCTTAAATGCCATATTAATAAGATCATATCCCCTTTTCAAGGAACATTTATAAAAGGGAGGAGTATAAGGGATAATATTGGTTTGGCTTGCGAAGCTTTTCATAGTATGAAAAATATGAAAACAAAAAAAGATGGTTGGATGACCCTGAAGATGGATATGGCAAATGCCTATGATAGGGTCGAGTGGTCTTTTCTTGATGGTATCTTGGAGAAACTTGGGTTTAACTCTAAATGGAGAAACCTGATTTTGCTGTGTCTTACTACTGTGACTTTCAAAGTTCTTTTGAATGGATCCCCTTTGGACAAGATTGTCCCTGAAAGAGGGCCCAGGCAGGGAGATCCTCTATCTACCTATCTCTTTATCTTGGTTGCAGAGGCTATGGCAAGGATGCTTACAAAGGCTGAGAGTAGGGGAGACATTCATGGTATTAAAATAAAAAGGAACTCCTCTGCTATAACTCACCTGTTGTATGGAGATGACTTGATCATTTTCTCCAAAGCTAATCTTGATGATAGTGGACAGCTGAAGGCCATATTGCAACAATATTATGAGGCCTCTGGCCAGCTCATAAACTTTGAGAAATCTAGCATTTTCTTTAGTAGAAATGTGAAGTTTAGGGTAAAGTTTAAACAGAAAAGATTCTGGAGAATGAAGTTGTTTGATCCTAAAGATAAATGCCTGGGTGTGCCCATCATGTTATCTAGGAAAAAAACTGAGGACTTTGATTATCTGGTTGATAGTATTCACAACAAGATTAAGGGATGGAAGGCCAAGGTCCTCTCCCAAGCTGGGAGAGCCACCCTTATTCAATCTGTGGCTCAAGCTGCCCCTATATATGCCATGTCTACATATTTATTACCTGTCTCCACTTGTGATAAAATGGACAAGGCTTGCAGGGATTTCTTGTGGCATGGGTGTTATAACTCAAATAGTGTTCACACCATTGGGTGGGATCACCTGTGTAAACCTAAGCAGGTGGGAGGCTTAGGGTTTCGAAAGGCTAGGGATATGAACATTGCTATGTTAGCAAAACTCTCCTGGAAAGCTGCAACTGATTTGGAATCCTTGTGGACAAAAACCTTTACTAGCATTTATCACAAAAACTGGATTGGGGATGTCAAAGTACCACCTGACAAAGCATCCTTCTTCTGGAAAGGAGTTCACAAGGTTTTCAATATCATTAGTGGGGGTCTCATCTGGGCCATTGGAAAGGGAGATACAACATCTATCCTACATGACCCTTGGCTATGCAAGGAGGGTATCCCTATCACACTCCAAGAACTGGGAGTTGACAACCCAAACTTGATACCCTTCATGTAGCTGACCTCTTCTTGACCAATGGTTCTGGATGGGACACAACTAAATTGAATTCTATCTTCCATCCTCTTATCAATCAGAAAATACAAGAGGTGGTGATTAGACCAAAAGGTGCTCAGAAAGACAAAATGAAGTGGAGTGAAGAGAGTAAAGGGAGGCTCACTGTTAAGTCTGTCTATACTTTTCTAAACAAGAAGTGCTGGGAAGGACAGTCTTCCACCTTTAATCATAAGACCATATCTAGGATATGGCAAGTAAAATTGCCTGCCCACATTCAACTGTTCATATGGAAACTATACATGAAAGCTCTGCCTACAGGGGATCTCTTAATGGAAAGGAATATGCATGGGGACTTTGCCTGCCCCTTTTGTTTAAGAGATGTGGAAACAACTGAACATCTCTTCTTTGGGTGTGATTGGTCCAGAAATGCCTGGTTTGCATCCACTCTAGGGCTGAGAATGTTAAACCTAACTGGTGACATTGTCAGACTTTGGTTGGACAAGTTCCTAATATGGTGCTCAAGTAAAGAGGAGCATACCATTCAGGCGGGCATTTTTTGCTGTGTTATGCTGCATTCCCTGTGGGAAGTAAGGAATGAAGTAAAGTTTGAGCACAAACCACCTTACAGGGCTAAACTGCTCAGAAAATGCTCTACCATGGCTAACAAATGCTTTTTAGCATTCAGAGAAGATATTTCTAACCCTCCTGAGTATTTGCAGCACCAAATAAACAACATAGATTCTATTTTTCATATTATCCCAAATGATAGCATAATCATTTATTTTGATGCTGCCTTCTACAGGGAAACTGGATGGGCTAGTGCTGGTTGTTTGGCGTGGAATGATGTAGGAGAGTTGGTGGGAGCATCTTGTAGGAGATTCAGAGCTAAAAATCCAACAGAAGCAGAAATGGTGACTGCAGAGGTGGCAGTGCTACTGGCATGCTACTTAGGAAGCTACAGTTTTGTGTTTAAGGGTGACTGTATGGAAGTCATTAAAGTTTTCAATGGGGGTGTTTGCAGCTGGACTTTGACTGCTTTGTACACTTCTATAACAAACCTTTTTAGTAACCTAGAGTCTGTGTCTTTTGAGTGGCTCAGCAGAACTTCTAATGGGGATGCACACAGTCTAGCTGTCTGGGCTATCAGGCAGTTACCTATGTCGGATCTTCCAATTTGTATGCTTGAAAACCACTATGTTCCTTTGCTACTTTAAGCACTAATATAATTAAGATGTTTATAAAAAAAAAAAAAAACAATATAAATTTTTTATTACTGATACTAATATTGGGTATTGAACTATTGATGACTAACAACAACCATATACCAAATTGATATACAAACCAAAACTTTCAATTCCTTTCCTTTACAGTAAACTTCCTAAAACAACATTCCACTTGAGCAATACCTAATCATGAGCATGAGATACAAACCAAAACTTTCAATTCCTTTCCTTTACAGTAAACTTCCTAAAACAACATTCCACTAAAAACATCACCTAATCAAGAGCATGAGAAACCACCCAAACCATATAGCAATCCAGAGCTATCTTGAAATCGTTGCTCAACTTAGAGCTTTCGATAGTCGTATTTGTTACAACCTTGTACATCTCGTCGACTGACTGCTTTGAGTTCCTAACATCAGTAACATTAGTAATTGCCACGTTCATAGCATTGATAACTGAAAGATAACTCTGGACGTTAAATCCATAGTAACTGTTAACAGCTGCTCCAAAGAAATTGGTGGAAAGAGAACCTTCCAAACTCGGAAGGTTAAACAGATCAATACCCTTAACTACGGACACCGATCCACCATTGCATACCCCAAGTTTTTCCAACGGAAAAACAGGCGGATCCTACTCTTTGACGGTCCAAGTTTTGCCCAAACTGCAAACCCACCCCGTTAACGGGTTGAAATTCTGCTATCGTGGATTGGGAAATAGTTATGGAGATGGACTTCCCAATTTTTAATTGGTTCCCTTTTTGTGTAGCAATAACTGTCTTTGTCTTTTTACTCGATGACGACATAATGACGAAAAGATGAGGAATTGAATAGAGAAGTTGACGAAATGAAATACTAACAGCTGACAAAAAAATGACCAGAGTAAAATAATGAGGAGAGAGAATTGAGAGTAAAATGGTGAGAATCGAGTGGAGCAGAGTCTCTTTTTATAGGCAACTTTGGGTCAAGTGTGTTTCTTCTTACTCTTATCCAGCCATCCAAAATGGACCAAATCTACGGTCCCAAACAAATTATACATTACACACGCCATCCATCTATGTGGTATTTGAAGAACCAATCACGAATTTCTTAAACGTTAAGACTCATCCAACCGTCCAAACCAATCTACGGTCCCAAATACATTACATCCCACGTCATCAATCTTTCTAAACTTTAGTTGACCAATCAAATACTAAAAGTAGTGCGTTTCTTCTTACTCTTATCTAGCCGTCCAAAACGGACCTAATCTACGGTTCCAAACAAATTATACATTACACGTCATCAATCTCTGTGGTCTTTGAAGAAGCAATAACGAATTTCTTAAACTCTGACGCTCATCCAACCGTCCAAACCAATCTACGGTCTCAAATACACCATATCCTATATCATCAATCCTTCTTAACTTTCAAAAAGTTCAATCAAGAACTTTAATGGAATGCACAATGCAACACCAACAACTGCACACATACCACCTATTTTCTTTTTCTATTTCACCTCCATTTTCTTAATTGTTGAAAAAAGATAAATAAATCACAGTAGTCTCTGCAACTTCTGTATCAAATAAAATTTGATCGATCTCCATGACTAGGTATGTGATTTACCACAATATCTTAATTATCAATTTTATTACATAGATATATTCAAGATTGTTTGTGACATTATTATTGCCTTTTCTAAACTATAATTTACCACATGTTTACTACCATGCCTTAGTTAAATTCCAGTCTTGTAGTATTGCATTTATTATGAAATAACACGTCTTGGTTTCCTTTTTTTTAATATTATATATTTTTTTATAACTGTCTGGACCATTTTTCCTTCCATGTTTTTTGAAGTCCATTTTCATTTACTAATAACCACTTATCCAGGGTGGACAGTAGTACTGAAACTGTGTTGGAAGGGACTTTCCATTTGCTGGTCTGATGGTAGGGCAGGGATCGGGTCGGATATGGCTATATCCGAATCCGAATCCGAATAGTTTCATAATATCCTAACCCGAACCCGATTATATCCGAAATTTAATATCCGAACCTGACCGAATCTGACTAACCCGATCGGATAACACTAAAAATTCAAAAAAAAACCCAAAAATATATCCAAACCCGAATTCGAATCTGACAGACCCAAACCGACCCGAATAAGTAAACAGATACAAAAATCGACCCGAACCCAAACTATTCGGGTTCGAGTAAGGTCGGATTCGGGTCAAACCCGACCCGATTCCCTGCCCTACCTGATGGTATGCATGTTTACTTGAAACCTGTGTGTTTCTAATGAAGGCAAATGTTTCTTACTAAATGGCAATTGGATAGACCATAGATGTTAAACTGGACTTCGGATGAACCTAGTAAATTTTTAGTTCTGTTGAATTTTAGTATTGCCTAAGTGCGTGATGAAGAGATGAAGTAAATGAGATCTCACAGCCTCCACCCAAATTAATGTTTAGTGAGTAACAAACATGGATTGGCAGTATTACTGTAATTTAGTTGTTTTCCGAACCTAGTGGATTACACCTGGATTTCTGGCTATTGATATATATGTACGGTTGTATGGTAATGCTTGGAGTAAAGCAAAATGTGGGAGAGTTATACCATAACAACATCATATGCGGAATTGTAGTTTTTTTTTCTTTCAAAGGTGATTTATGGAGTGCCGGAATTAGAAGCGTCCAAAACAACTTAATGTATCCTGCCACTTCGCGTTGAAATATTTTGCCATATTAACATATCCACTTAATATGTCATCAGATAGCTCTCTTTTTAGTAAAGATACAATTTGCTCCCTCTGTATCAAAGTCAAAATCTTTACCCTTTCTTGAAGTTCTCAGTTTGGAGCTCATTTTTACGCAGTTATTGTTGGTGCTTGCTTTGAGTTGAGAGTGCTCAAAATATTATTTTGATCTCTAGGTTAACTTCTATGAAGCACTATAATCATCCCCCAGATGGTTCAGACAATTTGGGCTACTGATGAAAGATGAGGTAATTTTTTTCCCCATAAATCCAAGGAGTTTTGTATATTAGTATTTAAACCTGTTAATTTATATGTGAAGACTATATGATCAATATGGTATTTTCAAGTATGTTGCAGTTTTTTAATAGAGGATTGCTAACGTCCTGCCCCCATAAGGGGTAGGACCGTTCTACCCCACTTAAACCCAAAAAATATTAACTGGACAATTGTATAGCCGGTTGAACTTAAAATGATTTAATATTGGTCAACAAAACAGAAAAAGCAGACCTAAACGTAGGAAGCTACAGGAAATAAGAACACAACCATATTCAATTACATCATCTTCAGATCAAAGTTTCTTTCTAGAAGATGGAGTTAGTGGAAACGGACGGTTAATGGAATCAACAAATTAGGAACACAATTGGTTATGCCTAGCCTTGTTATTTATAGAACATTTTTTTTTTCTTTCAATCCATTCTTCTCTTTTATTTTTGAAACTTTCATCTAAAACAAGAATTAAACATTTTACATGGGCCTGTTTTTCATTCTTTTTGAAAGTTTGGATTGATGATGGAACTTTTGAGTTTGAGATTGGGTAACTTTCTTTCAATCTAATTTTGCATCTTTGTATCAATTAACAAATAACAAGATGCAGAAGAATGAGTAACTGCTTTGATTGAATGGACATTGGTTCTTCTTGACTATCATTTTTTATCAAATGTAGTGTTGTCAAGAAGATGAGTCTATGAGTGTGACTGTGAGATGAGGAGAGAGAGACAAGAGAACTGAAAAAAGATAAATTATAAATGGATTATGATGTTGGTGGTGCTTTTCCTTGTTTGTATTGGTGGGAGCTGGAGGATGGAGGAGGAGCAAAGAAGTGGTGGGCAGTGTGTTCACTTGTTGGGAGAAGATGAAATAAGTTTTTTTCAAATCTATTTGCTTTTCCAGTAAAAAAAGAGAGATTGGTTAATAAAAAGTCATCAGGTAGTTTTCTTTGTCTTGAACTGGGGTAGAACTGTCCTCGCCCTTTATAGAGGCAGGACGCTAGCAATTCTCTTTTTAATATGGTGGAGATAGAAATTTCTTCCTAAACATTTTAGGGTGAACTAGTGTTACCCACCCCACCCCACCCCACCACTAGATGAGCCAATTAGGATTCCCCCCCCACTAAGCTAGATGGGAAATTAGGGTCTCCCCCCTAAACACACGGTCAATTTGGTTTGACCGTTAATTGGGTCAAACATTCAAGTCAAAAACTGAAAATGACATAAATGCCCTCATTATTTTCAAAAAGAAAATGTTCATTTTTAATTAGGTGGGGGCATTTGTGTCATTTTCAGTTGTTTGACTTGAAAATTAACGGTCAAACCAAGTTAACCGTGTGTTTAGGGGGGGGGGGGTAATACTAGGGGTGTAATACGGGGCGGGCCGGGTCAACCGCGGGTCAAGGCGGAGTGGGTTTAGGGGATACAAAACCAGTGGTCCCGGGCGGGCGGGGCGGGTTGAAGTGTCATATCTTAGTACCATCACCCGGCCTGTTGGGTCAGCTTACGGGTGGGTTTTGGGCGGGTCATCCAGGTCGGGTGGAAATTATCATTTTAACCCAATTTCACCCAAAAAAAACTTTCTAATTCTGCAAGTAATATATTTCCAATTCACAACATAGAGAAAAAAAATTGAATAAAAAAAAAAAAAAAAAAAAAAAACTTGAACTTGAACCCAAAACCATATATGTAAATTTGAAACTTTTTTCTCGTGATTTACCATTTGTAAATTGATTATTTTCCATAGTATGATAAAATGAAGATGGGAGCAAGAATTTATAGTACAAAACAATAAAATATAAACTAAAAAAATTTGAAATTAATACAAGGATGAATGATTCATCTTCTCAAAAATTCGAAAGTTGAATTTGAACTTTTGATATTTGCCCAATGTTCAAACTTGAATATTTGAAATTGATGTTGAACTCATAAGTTTGTGTTCATATCTCCCAAATTCCTACAAAAGTTAAAAGAAAATATAAACAAAATACAAAAATATTAGAGTTAGAGTCTTAAAATTGTGCGGGTCAACAGGGTTGGGCCAACGGCTTTTGACACGGTGCGGGTCGGGCGGCTTGACGGGTCAGGTTTGAGCATAGAACCTACACCCATAGCCTGACAGCGTAGAAACGGTGGCGGGGCAGGTCGGGTCTGTTTTCGGGTCGGTGCGGGTTTGGGTGGCGGGTGAAGACCGGATACCCTACCGGATGATGGGTCAACGGTTTTTTTTTAATACTCTTAGGTAATACTAGTTAACCCAACATTTTAAAATACAATTTGACTACAATTGGCATTGTCTCCCCTATACGGCTATACCTTTCTTTCCCTTGTTTCTTAAGGGTGATGAGCTATGTTATCTTTCTAAATCATAATGTAAAGAGGCTGTAGTGTGCTTTCTCAGAAAATTAGGTTATAATACAATACGATATAAGCTATCTTTTTGTTCATCCTTTTTAGCAGTATATTCCCATAAAGAAAACTCTTCTTTGATATGAAGATGACACGCAACTTAGAAAAGTTTTCTAGAAAGAAGTATTTTTTTAAAAGACCTTAATGATCAATTTAATGACTACTTCTATTACTACATCATCCTGTTTCGATTTTTTTTTTTGTGAAATTTTAGGTTGAGGTTCCTCTTTGCTTTTGTATGATTCCTGAAAGATTCCTCACTTCTAAATTTTCCAATAAAGGTTTTCCTTACTTTTTATTCGCCCATCTCATAGTCTTATATTTCGATATCATTGTATGTATCTATTTAAATCATTTCTCTTTCTTTCTTTGTGTGGGACTGTGGGTATGACTCTCGTTTGTCACTTTTTCTCTCAAGGTAAAAAAATCATCCCCATACACAGGTGAACCCACTTAGGTGATACATGCCTCTGGGTGTGTTCCAATGTGTCAATATGCATTTCGCAGTGAAATAAGCTTTTATTTGACATTCTTATGAGATATGACATGTCTTTGTAAACATTTCAAAAAATCAAAATACAATTTGACTACAAAACCGCATCATCTTCCCCTATACCATTCTTTCCCTTGTTTACGTAGGGTGACGAGATATATTGTTTTTCTAGATTACAATTTAAAGAGATTAGTAATTTATAGGAAAACTAGGATAAGTAAAACACATAATAATGTTGTTTTTTTTTTGTCTTTTAGTAGTATTTTACCACGAACCAAACACTTTTTTTTTATATGAAGATGAAATCGATTTTAAAGTTTTTCTGGAAAGAAATATTCCTGGAGAGGAACTTAAATACTACTTCTATTATCAACTCTTTATGTTACGATGTGTTTTTTTATGGTGCAACTTCAATTCAAGGACTCAAGGTTTCTTTTTCCTGGAAAACCATTTCCCAGCTTCTTAACTACTCAAACTATTGTAAAATGGTTCCTGCGTATGATGGTCTCTCTCTTCTGTGTGTGTGTTTGTGTCTGTCTCATAATAGGGGTTTGCGAAATAAAGTTTCCTCTTATTCTATTGATACTCCTCAATAGCAGAACATGCTCCTATTTTCACTCCACATCAATATGTTCGTGTTGAATTTCCATGTAGTATGTGCAGGGGCGGCCCTGAGTTTCGAGGAGCCCTAGGCGAGTTCTGGAGCCTATGTAATATAATAAAAAGGAAAAAAAAAACGCCTCAATTTGATGGAGAAAATGATCTAGTTGTTGTTTTTGCACTGTTAAAAAAAAACTTTATTTTATTTATGGTTTGAAAGTATAATATAAGCACTATGGTAACTTTTAGTCAACCATGAAAGTTGGAGGACAGTACAAATAAATGTAGCTGTAAAAATAATCACAACTAAATATCCTGTCAAAATTGTTTGTGGTCTGGCTTATTACATGTGGACATATGGCACAGAGTAGAGACTAGAGAGTTAATGGGGCTTGGCATGGCAGAGGGACCAATTTTGGGCCTAAAAATATTGAAAATATTGAGTCGACGTGAAATAGGCTTTGAGTTGGATAGTAGACTTAAAACGGGCTTTGATTGGGATATAGTTGGATCTGGGCAAGTTTGGGTGACTGGGGGCTCTATTTTGGGCTGAAAGTTTGGGAGCCCCAGCCAGCCGCCTGTGTGGACTGTCCTCAGGGCCGGCACTAACTATGTGTATGTATTCTTGAGTTATGCCCTTGCTAAGGGCAAATTTCATTATGCAAAACCTTTGTCAATTTGATCAACAGTAACTGTAACTGTTTCATTCTGGAAAAGCATATATAACTTGTTTTTTGTTTAATACAATTGCGCTCAGTGCTGAGAGTGTCATATTTGTAGATTTTTGTACTAGCATCATTTTCTGGAAATATAAAGTATGCCGTATCTCATCCTGTTTAGTTACGTATCTCTATCCTTGGAATCTCACTAAATGATGTAAATTTTAAATCCATGTCCTCCATTTCTGGTAGGCAGTTATTTTTTATCTTTATTATTGGGGCTTGGCTTGAAGGCGTTAAGAAGAGTAAAGCAGGCCGAGAAAACCTACACTTCCAATAGTAAAAATAAACAAAACAGCCATACCAAATGTAGAAAGTACATCAAGTCATCTTATGTCCAAAAACAAACGACAGTCCCATCTAACCTCAAATTGCTCAACAAGGCAACTCCACTAAAATATTTGTGATTACCTTCGGATTGTTGGTGGAAGTTTTGTTACACTTGAACGCCCTAGATTGCTGTCCTGGGTCTTGGAAATTAGCCTGTCCTGAAACGGGGAAAGTAATTTTTTTTACTATCCTCGTTCGCATTTTTTTTATATGTCAAGCAGATTGTTGCTTGACCATTTTTTGTTTTCCATTTTCCGTTTTTCTGGGCAGCCACTTTCTTTTTGTCTTTAGTTTCGAATCTTTACTTTCATAAGGCTAACTTCAGTATCAATTGGTAAGTGTATGTGAACTCTAGGAAAGGAATTATTTGTGAACGGTGGGAAAGATATAACCACATATTGTGAGTGTACACTGATACTGTAACTGTGACTGCTTTCCGCAGATACTGGTCTATACTGGTTTGGTTAGTATAATACAGCCGGTTCGGTTCGGTTTAGTTCCAGAAAAATATAAACCGATAGGGTCGGTTCGGTCGCCGGTTTAGCCCCACACCCGACCCGTGCACACCCTTACTGGTGAGGACGTTCCATTTTCTGTCTTGTGGTTTGTCTAATATATGTTTATTGCGAAGTGGCAACAGGATAGAACATAGATGCTATCTGGACTCAAGATGAGCCTAGTAATCTTTCATTTTCTTGAGTTATAAATGCAGTTAATTGGTTTTCTAAGCCTAGTGGATTCAACACTGGGTGTTTGGCTATTGTCATTGATGGTCGTGCATGGGAGAAAGCTAGTAATGTGGAAGAGCCGTACCATAATGGTTTGCCTTATGGAATCATGATTTTGTCTTGTCAGAGGTGATTTATGGAATGATGGAGGTGATCACAACTTTTTCCTCGCGATCTAACTTACAAATTAGGTGAAAGGATTGTGCCTCCATCTTTCCATGTTTTTGTGGTGGGGTTTATCAAGATAGAGTTGAAAACCTTCATAAGAATTTAACACATCGGGCCATTTTGCATTGAAATCTGTTACTGTTATACTGAGCTGGGTTTGAAATGTCTTCACATAAGTAAAGATACATTATGCTTCTTCTATCTGTAAAAAAGTCAAAATCATTACTCTTCCTTGACGTTCCCAGATTGAAGCTCCTTTTCTTTTAGCAGCACCGTTGGGTTCTTACTTCTTACTTTGCGTTGCGAGTTGAAATGATTACTATCATCTCCTGGTAGCCTTCTATGAAGCACTGAAAGATTTAACAGAGTATGGGAAGAGGAAATGATTGCCACATACAGATTGTCATGTTAATAGTTTTTTTGAGGGATTGGTCTTAGGGGTTTTGCTGGCTGTAAGTTTTGTTTTTGGCACATGACAACGGATATTTATATTCTGTAGGGGTTGCTACATTCCTCAGCATCTATTTATTGAAGTTTCTAATTTACTATTACTTCATGCATTGAACAATTCTTCATTGTGTTACTGATTCTCGCAGACTTTAGTGCATATCTCACTACCACTTTGGATGTAATTGAAACATGCATGACTCCAAGTACAAGAACCAACTCTAAGGTACAGATCTAATTATATCTTCACAAAACAGTATCGAACCTTGAAATTCTTCTGTCTAGTTACTCTTAGATAATTTAACTAATTTCCCCACCATGCTGCCCAATCTACTTGTTTTCTCTTGAGACCTTTATGTTGGATGGTGGCGAATGTTGTTTTATATGCTCAGAACCTTCCCGTTTCTATTTGAAGCTAGGAATGTATTAAGGATTTTAAAAGGCAAAAAACATGGAGTGAACTGGGATATATCACAGTTATATCGCCTATATTTTAGAAATGAATTTTCTGTAGTTTGCGAACAAGTTATATTTGACCTTGGTCTGTTGTATGCCTTCTAGATTTTGTTTCTTTCTTATGAATCATCCAATGGAATGTCCTTTAATTCTGTTATCTCTTCTTAGGTACAACGGCTAGTTGAATGCGATTACGAGGATCTGGAGGGTGGAAAGTGCAAAGGGTTTGTTTAGAGGTAGTGCACCCAGGATCATATGGTATATTCCAGCCTCTGCTCTTACTTTCATGGCTGTGGAGTTCCATTTCAATGGTGATATCCATGAAGTTGCAAACTTGTCCGTAGAGAAAAAGGGTTTTACATTACGAAAGGTGGTTTAAAAGCCATTTTAATCTAATTAATTCTACATCTAACTGTACTCATTTCCCTTGCCTGGGAAAATTCTGATAGAACATGTCAATAGTTGGCAGTATGATATATGTCCGTGAAGTTGCAGTCTTTTCAACATAGAGAAAACAAGTTCCACTTTAAAAGAGTTGGTTTTATTCTACTAATGTCCATCAGTTTTATTATAGTGATGGGCTTTTGTATCATATCAGACATTTTTAACTGTATACTTAAATCAAGTATAGTATTAACAAAGCACATTCAGAAATTGAGAATTGTTTGAATGGCCTGTGTGTATGCATACAAAAAGTTACAGATTCTAGTTTTTCGCATGTTAAAATCGTGAGTAAGCACCAAGCAGTAGCTTGCTTGGTTCTCTGGTGAAGGTTGTGGACTGGACTAAATTTGCGTTGAGATTGAGAGCACAGAGGGAGTAAATGATCGGTCATAGTGTGTTCCGCACTATTGCTTTAAACCTCGAATACTTCTGTGAATAGGACCATCTCAAAGTAAGCAAGAAAACAACAACATACGAACTCCCCGTAGCTACAAAATATTTCTCTACAGGTTCCAGCACATCTGTATTAATCTTTGCCATGATGCGACTGACGATATACTAATATACTTCAACAATCGGGGGGACTGTGGGAGTATGCCAGTCACCCAAATGCTGTAATGTTTACAACTCGGATCCTGAATTGGGCACTCAATCACTCATCAAATTGGATTGGGCAACCCCCAAAAAAATATATATATATATTATAAATTTGCCATATTACAAGTTTGCCATCAAAGTCCAAGCTCAACAACCAATCCAACTGGTCTCCCCATAACGAACTCCTCAGGTCGTTTGAGTTTGAATATACACTGAAATGACCTTACCACGTAGTTTGAGTATACACTGAAACGACCTCACCGCGTAGTTTGAGTGTACATTCAAGTGGTCTGCACTTTTTGTTTGAAACAAAATTTTTGGTTTTTTGCTAAACTACATGGCGGGGTCGTTTGGGGACTCTCTTGGGCGACATGGCAGGGTCGTTTGGACACTCTCTTGGACGACATGGCGGGGTCGTTTGGAGACTCTCTTAGGCGACATGGCAGGGTCGTTTGGGGACTCTCTTGGGCGACATGGCTGGGTCGTTTGAACTTAAAAAATTCGGTTTGTTTGTCACGATGTTCATTTTAAAAATCAACTTCCACTTAATCAACTCAAACTCGAACTCAAACTCGAAAATGACTTCATCAAGCTTGGGCAAACTCGAACTCAAATTGAATCAACCCAATCTTCCACCCAAACTCCAAAAAAATATTAAGTTTAATCAACCCAATCTTCCACCCAAATCAAGTTTAATTAATTCAATCTTCCACCCAATCAAATTTAATCAACCTAATCAAGTTTGAGTATATACTCAAACGGGACACTACTCGAATTGGGTGAAGTCGCCAACTTCAATTCCCATTGTTGATTCACAACTTAACACTCGAAGTATGAACATGATAGAAAACTTGAAGTTTTTATTTATTTATTTATTTTTTTGGTTTGGGGTACAATCTCGCGAGAGAGATGATACCGGCTGCCGGTATAAATTGAGGCGGGGGGAGGTATATTGGGCTATCGTTGTTGGACTTAGTTGTCAGGCTTGGGCCGGAGACTGCCCAATGCAATTTGATGAGTGCCCTATGTTGTGATACCATCAGATGGTCTTAACTGAATCACCGAGTACTATAGTTGGCGAATCTTTATATATATATAATAGCAGTCCCTTTTGGAGCGCTGGAGGGTATCCACGTCGACAGGGGGATTACGAGAAAGGGGGAGAAAAAAACTGCAAAACCAAAGAGTCCCACAAAATTTAACCCCACCGAAACTATATTTTGGGTTTACACCCTCTCTTCCCTTTGGTCTCCGAACCTTATGTTCGTACGAGATATCTCTGCCAATTCTAAAAAATATGTCTCTTCATATTATCAAAATACACAAAACCTCAAAACACTCATAGACTCTCCTCACGTAGCCAGCATAGACTCTCCTAAGCATAGAAGGTTCAAAGAGAGGTGATATAGAATCAATGGACCAAGCCTACCAACTTTTGAGCAAGGTACGAAATCGTGCTACAAGTGTTTGAGTTCTTTAGAATATAAAAAAGAAAACACTGAAGTTTCAATTTTTTTCCCCTCCTGAGTTGAGTTTTTAGTGGTTGCTTCTGTTTCTGTAGCAATATTATTCAATGTTTGTATGATTACTCAAAATCAAATTTCATTAGAAACCGATAAAGTTTCATTTTGATAAGAAGGTCATTGGAGCTCGATTATACAATAGCGAGGGGTGAATATGATAGCTCGACTTCAAATCTTCAAGAGATTCCGAGGGACCACGAGATCCCATACTACTTCAACAGCTAGAGGAAATGTTGTAAAAGGTGCTAGCTATTATGGACTCATTGCGGTGAAGTAAGAGGTGGACTTCCTCGGTATGGTGGTAGATGTAATCTTGCGGATATCTTAGGTGCTTTCGGCGATGCAATAGCGGATAGAGTCAACATCATATCGGTTTCTCTTGGTCCGAGGAGCCACGAGAATACTTCAAGGACCCAATAACAATTGGCTCTTTCCATGCAATGAGGAAAGGAATATTGACCTCAAATTCAGCAGAAAAGCGCCGGACCATTTCTCGAGGGCGGTCTCCAACTTCTCACCTTGGTCTTTAACAGTTGGCTGCCAAAGACCATCGACAGGAAATTTGTGTCCCAAGTTGTGCTTGGCAATGGACAAATCTTTACTGTAAGTCCCCACAACATCCTTTGCTATTCATTCATTACCATTTGATTCCCCTTCTATAACGCTGTGCTTTTGCAAACATGAAGGGAACTGCCATCAACAATTTTGTGCTCAATGGAACATCATACCCCTTAATCTGGGGAGGAGATGGAGCTAATGTGTCCGCTAGTGCAAAACCTGATTTTGCACGTTTCTGTTTGCCTGGTAATCTGAATTCTCTCAAAGAGGAGAATAGGAGTTGTAATGGCTGATATCATGGATGACTATGCCTCCTCTGCTTTCGACGATGCAATAGCAGATAGAGTCAACGTCATATCAGTTTCTCTTGGGTCTGAGGAGCCATGAGAATACTTCAAGGACCCAATAGCAATTGGCTCTTTCCATGCAATGAGGAAAGGAATATTGACCTCAAATTCAGCAGGAAACGCCGGGACCATTTCTAAGGGCCGATCTCCAACTTCTCACCTTGGTCTTTAACGATTGGTGGCGCGGCACCATCGACAGAAATTTGTGTCCCAAGTTGTGCTTGGCAATGGACAAATCTTTATTGTAAGTCCCCACAACATCCTTTGCTATTCATTCATTACCATTTGATTCCCCTTCTATAACGTACTTTTTGCAAACATGAAGGGAACCGCCATCAACAATTTTGTGCTCAATGGAACATCATACCCCTTAATCTGTGGAGGAGATGCAGCTAATGTGTCCGCTGGTGCAAAACCTGATTTTGCACGTTTCTGTTTGCTTGGTAATCTGAATTCTCTCAAAGAGGAGAATAGGAGTTGTAATGGCTGATATTATGGATGACTATGCCTCCTCTGCTTTCGACGATGCAATAGCAGATAGAGTCAACGTCATATCAGTTTCTCTTGGGTCTGAGGAGCCACGAGAATACTTCAAGGACCCAATAGCAATTGGCTCTTTCCATGCAATGAGGAAAGGAATATTGACCTCAAATTCAGCAGAAACTTATTTGGACCATTTCGAGGGCAGTCTCAACTTCTCACCTTGGTCTTTAACGATGGCTGCCCGGACCATCGATAGGAAATTTGTGTCCCAAGTTGTGCTTGGCAATGGACAAATCTTTACCGTAAGTCCCCACAACATCCTTTGCTATTCATTCATTACCATTTGATTCCCTTCTATAACGTGCTTTTGCAAACATGAAGGGAACGCCATCAACAATTTTGTGCTCAATGGAACATCATACCCCTTAATCTGGGGAGGAGATGCAGCTAATGTGTCCGCTGGTGCAAAACCTGATTTTGCACGTTTCTGTTTGCCTGGTAATCTGAATTCTCTCAAAGCGGAGAATAGGAGTTGTAATGGCTGATATTATGGATGACTATGCCTCCTCTTTCCCATTACCGACCACTTTAATCAGCATTGAAGACGGCATAAAAGCACTGGATTACATCAGGACTACAGAGTAAATATATATAGTACATTGATTTATAATCATTGGAGAGTAAACATGTTGGTCTGAAAAAATCCTAATTACAATGTCTTACCTTATCGAATTTAAGTTTCATATGTTGTTTTTTTTCTTTCAAGTTTATTTATCTCAATATAATGATATATTGTAATAATATTGGCAATCTGTTGTGACTTTGAATCTCCTTAGAGCCTTTGCAATTGGAGGATACGCCGCAATACAGAGAGTAACTCAATGGAATCTCGATTTTGTGGAGCATGCACAGGGAGACAGGTACAATTTACTCGCTATTAAGTAGTTTTCAAACACATGTCGTAGCGTAGTATATAATGTTGTGTTATAAAATATTATGATAAATATTGTGTGAATTTGTTGATAAATGGATTCTTTGTCCAATTTCATGGTCTCCATTTTGGACGACTATGAAATAAAATAAAATAAACAAAAAAAAAAAAAATTGGATGATTTGTATGTGTCAAACATAAATGATATGATTCAATTGGGCATGACATGGTCCAGTTTGTAGTTTTATTATCAACTGATTGCATATTGTGTTTGAATTGATTAAGTCACTCTTTCGAAGTGTCTAGCACCCTCAAATATACATGTTAAGGTCATAGTTCTGCTGCACAAAAAGTTTATTTTAACCAAAGGATTTTGGGTTTTCACGAGAAGTTCAGGAAAGTTGTTCAGGGGAGAAAATTTACTAATTCACCGGATAATTGATGGTTCTTTTTAGAAAAAATAAGTGATTGACTGTTCAAAGTACTCCATGGCTTTTAGTTCATGTCGTAACACCTTAGGTTAGTTTTTATGCTTTGGACAGGAGATGCTTTGCTGTAGGCTTATACCTGATGTAAGCTCACCCACCGCTCCCCTCATATCCTTTGTTCTCATAAACAATGTAGGACACCAATCTAATTGTAGAAGTTCAGAATGAGGAAAACTAAATAAGAAGTTCGATTCTTAGAATGTATAAGGCTCAGACAAAGTTTAAGTTTTGGAAATTTAGTCTTTTGGTTTACTTACCAAGAGTTGGGGATTCAACCTACTTGGACCGGTTGGATGTGCGAGGCGAGTAGTGTAACATCACGCTCACGCATCTCAACCCAACTTGGAGGTTGAAGTTCCAATCTTTGACGACCAAGAGTTGGGGATTCAACCTACTTGGACCGGTTGGATGTGCGAGGCGAGTAGTGTAATATCACGCTCGCGCATCTCAACCCAACTTAGAGGTTGAAGTTCCAATCTTTCTTTGACGAACACTTTCCAAGCTTATACGTATTTTGTATAATTAATCATTAGTTAATTAGCTAAGCGTAGTTAATTTTTATGTTTACCGCTTCTATAGTTTTAAGCTCACCCACCCCTCCCCTCATATCCTCTGTTCTCATAAACAACGTAGGACACCAATCTAATTGTAGAAGTTCAGAATGAGGAAAACTAAATAAGAAGTTTGATTCTTAGAATGTATAAAGCCCAGACAAAGTTTAAGTTTTGGAAGTTTAGTCTTTTGGTTTACTTATCAAGAGTTGGGGATTCAACCTACTTGGACCGGTTGGATGTGCGAGGCGAGTAGTGTAACATCACGCTCGCGCATCTCAACCCAACTTGGGGGTTGAAGTTCCAATCTTTCTTTGACGAACACTTTCCAAGCTTATACGTATTTTGTATAATTAATCATTAGTTAATTAGCTAAGCGTAGTTAATTTTCATGCATAGTTTTAAGCTCACCCACCCCTCCCCTCATATCCTCTGTTCTCATAAACAACGTAGGACACCAATCTAATTCTAGAAGTTCAGAATGAGGAAAACTAAATAAGAAGTTCGATTCTTAGAATGTATAAAGCCCAGACAAAGTTTAAGTTTTGGAAGTTTAGTCTTTTGGTTTACTTACCAAGAGTTGGGGATTCAACCTACTTGGACCGGTTGGATGTGCGAGGCGAGTAGTGTAACATCACGCTTGCGCATCTCAACCCAACTTGGAGGTTGAAGTTCCAATATTTGACGACCAAGAGTTGGGGATTCAACCTACTTGGACCGGTTGGATGTGCGAGGCGAGTAGTGTAACATCACGCTCGCGCATTGATAAACATAAAAAGATAATTTACCTACGAAATGAACGATGAAACTCTAAAACGTAAGTAAACTAAAACTATCTTATGTGCCTATATTTATCAAAGATTCTACTATCAATCTTATGAGATATAGTGGAGTAGATGATTCGTTCCACTCCTAGTCCTTCCGCATGGTAATGTTCTCTACGTATAAGTAATATTAACTAAAGCCTAATGAGAGATTTACGAAATGGCAACTAGACTACGATGCAACTACCCACAAGATGCAACTAGTCGATTATTAGAACAACTATGGGAATGCTATGTCGATTCTATGATAAGGAGTTAGAGGGGGATTGATTCCACCTTAACTCGACTTAATCCTACTAACGATGAATCGTCGTAATCCGAATTGAACTGCTACGCAGAACAATCTGGTTACTCCTAATCCCTAATTACACATGGCATTTCTACCAATTCATAACTAGCATGTGAACGATTACACCCATTCCCATGGTGAACTAATCGTTTCTAGCGTGGAAAGGAAATTACGACGACTCTACGATAATCGGAATCAAGCTTTCATCAAGGCTTCTCAACCCCCTCTAATAGAGGTTTAGCCGAGACTCATCACGCTATCATTCCCAATGGAATTCAAACAAGACATGATATAAAGAGTTGAACTTGCTTATTTAAACTCAATGGGAAACTAATCATGCAAGAATTAATTGAAACTAATAATGACAAGTAATTGAATCTACGAATTGAAACTAAACAATTAATGGAAATGAAACTAGATTATCAAGAACACTATTTTATTAATCTAATGAATAATAAAACAATGATTCAAATACTAAATTAATAATCTAACTAATCTAGGTCTAGCTATCTACGTAATAAGGGAATTTAGATCTAAACAATTGTAAATGACAAGAATCGAAATTGACAAATAGCTATTTTATTTATCAAACTAATTAAGAACAATGATTCTAAGAGTTTAATCTAAAACAAGAATTGAATATAAACTAAACTTAATTTAATTAAATAAAAACTAGATCTAGAATTAGCTATTGTTTTAAGTCTAACTAGCTACCATTAACAAAGAGTCAAGCTCTTGTTTTTATACTTTCAGATCCAAAAATCGTGCATGGGCTTGGAGCCATGTTTTGGGCCAGAGAATCAGGCCCAAAATCCAATTCTTTCAGTCTAAAAGGCCTCTTCAACTGCAGTTGGCTTTAACAAACTTTCCGAGCCGGTCATTTTGGCATAAGGTAGGCCCAATTCGGTGTCCGAGTCTAAAGATATCTGCGCCCGAAGTTCTCACGACTTTGTGTTGTTGTTTACGCCGACTTTTTTCAGCTTTTGACCAGGCTTTAGAAAGGCTTTGTCTTCTTGAATCTTGGCCTTTAATCACAGAACTCCTTAGCAACCGACCTTTGCTCCTTTATCTCGCTAAAGTGGCACATTTCTACACATAATGGACTTTGAAGCCCGAAATGCATAAAACACATAATCGGTATTAACTCTTAATTATTACTCACATAATTGGTCTAAAAGTATGATGGTTAAGGGGTTAAAACTACAGTTTTGGGCTCTTATCAAACCACCCCCAAACAGCATTTTCTTTGTCCTCAAGCAAAGATGAGAAATTAGAATAAGTGACCAAAAATGGACTTCTATCTACTCTACTTTTAGTTGAGTCGCGATTGCATTGACCATATCATTGAAACCACTAGGAATTCCCTAGTGACGAAGTTATAGCCTCGCGTGAGAGTTTTCCAATGAAGGTACTCACAAACTTCACCTTAAACCACTAAGGAATAAACCGTATTCCCTAGATATCGATTTTTCCGAGATATATCCACCGAATATTGAACCTTTCCGAGATATATCGAATTTCCGATATGAAAGTTTATATCGCCGGAGATAATCGATATTTCCGAGATAATCATATATATCACCTATACTTTTGACCAATTGTTAATAATTTAATATTGAAATAAACTATATATCCGTTATCGGCGAGAGATCCTATCCGGAGATTCATATCCGATATTTTAAAACTTTGACTTTGTCAAAAAAGAACCGAGATATCCGATATATCCGATATATCTCTTTTGGCAATGCCGATATCGAAATTTTGGGCCTTGAAATAAACTATTGTTTCCTTATTCATGCTCTAAATTAACTATACCTAATATATGCAAAATAAAACAAATATATCTAAATCAATCATCTAAAACAACATATATACAATGAGTAATACTATGAAATGTCTAGCGGGTTAGTTTTTCAAAAACGGAATAATAAGTCCCCAAGTAGGTTCTCACAATAATAGTCAAGATAGAACACTCGATTTTTCCACTCAAGTTTAAGCTACTCTAGTGTGCGGTGGGCACACTTTACCTTACAATCTCAATGACAACAACGGCCGGAGTCGATCAAACACATCTGCCACTTACTATCACACTAACCTATTCCTAATTGAGCTAGAGGTCTTTATTAGGTGTTGCGGGGATTAGGAGATGGTTGATAAACGCGATTTTAATCGAACGTTTATTGGTTTTCAGTTACTTATTTTCTTAAGTCCGAGGTCCACAAAGTCCAAAGACCTAAGTCCAAAGTCCAAAGTCCAACGTCCGTATAGTCGTACGTTTTAGTCAAGTTACCTTACTCACGTGGGTTTGGTAGGATAGGTCGAGTAAGGGATCGTCCAAACCTTAGGGCTCGGATAGGTTCACAACTGGAATTACAACTTTTGGTGAGTAGGACTTTTTGGTTTCTTTTTAGTTGGTTTTAATTAAATTAACGGTAATGCAAATAATGTAAATTACTACGGCGATTATATGTAGGTAAACAAAAATAGAGAAACAGGGAGAGAGTTAATCATGCTCATGCAAGAATAATTTTTCAACAGTTTTTATTACCAAATCACTACATCTCTACTTCATCTCGTTTTCGGAGACGACGTTGAGTATTGATCCCCAGCGCATGCCCACATCTCTAGGTTGCATTTCACTAGCATAAGGAGTTTCAATAATACCTCATCTCTAGTATTTTATTTCAGCTCCTGGCTCGATTTCACATCACCGGATTGGAGAGTTGTCGACACTGCAGAGTCGCTAGCGAGACATTTTAGGTCGTGGCGCGAGACCTGTCTGGAGCATCGCTAATTCAACTTTGTACAGTCCTCGATCATTTTGGGACCGGATGTCAATTCTATGCCTAATTCTAAGTAGTGATTCTAGAATATTAACGAAGTCAATCCGGATTTTCACACGGCGGCGATAACCCTCCCCCCGAGGGGATTAGCTCATGGTCATAGAAGGAATAATAAAACTTGCTGAACACATTAAGTAAATAAATGCAGGACAAAAATTAAATTAGAAAAGAAATGATCATTTATTAAGGGTAAAATAACTTACAGTATTTAAGCTGCTAGAATGGAAATGGCAGAATGTAAGTACTGAAGGAAAAATCTAACTAAGCGGAAGCTAAAGCATTAATATCTTTGAAGGGGTAATAATGAAGGCTGACCCCTCATATATATAGGCCGATCTGAGAGTGCTATCCGTGAATGTTTTAGATTTTGGTTTTATGCTAATTGAATGGTTCGAAACAAAACTTTGTTTTAACTGTTTTAATTTTTGTCTTTTTGCTGATTTAAGGTTTTGTTTTTAGCTCATGTCAATTCAAACCACCTGGTTTGAATTGTGCGATATCTTCTTTCTTGCCGGGTGGTATCAAATTGAAACCATCCTTTGCCACCTGCCTATCTTGACTCATCCCGCCTTCCTCGGGCCCGCAAAGTGTGTCCGATGGCGCCGATTTTTTGCGTTTTACGACTTTTGTCCTTTGCGAGTTCGTCACCGGGTTGCTATGGCGGCAGCTTCACTAGCCAACGTCGGCATCTAGATTTATCCGATTTGAGCTTCGGAAGTTTCCTGCTTCTTTATATGTGGGCCCGTTCCGCACTGGTTTTGTTCTTTTGGAAACTTCGCTCTAGTCAGGCTTTGTTGGGCTTCACGGGGATTGAGTGGGAATTCCAAATATTCCCGTATTCCTGCACTTGGCAGCTTCACTAGCCAACGTCGACATCTAGATTTATCCGATTTGAGCTTCGGAAGTTTGATGCTTCTTTATATGTGGACCCATTCTGCACTGGTTTTGTTCTTTTGGAAACTTCGGCTTTAGTCAGGCTTTGTTGGGCTTCACGGGGGTTGAGTGGGAAACTCCAAATATTCCCGTATTCCTGTACTTGGCAGCATGTTTTATCACTATATTTATTTTAATTGTGGAATCCTGCAAAAGTACGAAAATATAATTATTACATGATTATTAAACACATAATCGACCAAAATGCTATGTCTCTCGGGGTTTAATATTACAGTTTTGGGTGCTTATCACACCACCCCAAACAAAGACTTTGCTTGTCCTCAAGCAAAGAAGAGACATTAAAACGATAAGTGGTCAAAATGTGTTGTCCTAAGCTAAATCTCATTTCGCAGAGTGCGGTTGCATTGACCGTATGCAACAAGGCCTTGAACCACTAGGAATTCCCTAGTGGACGAGTTATAGCCTCGTGAGAGTTTTCCAGAGAAGATACTCACAAACTTCATTTATACTACAACGACTCAATAACAAAGGCTTGTTTCCTTAATTAATCTCAGGTATCTAGACATCTCACTAGCAGGGAAACAAGGATTTTATTCTTTCGAAATTCAAGTTAATATACATAAAATAATTGAAACATCTACGTGAGCATCGTCGCGATAATCTAATAATGAAATGTATGAGCAAGGCCGTTTCTGGATCATTTGGATATCGTCCTTAATTAGGTTCTCACAGGTATGCGTCGAAACATAATTTCTCTCTTATTTTTCCATTCAAGCTTTGCTATCTCCAGTGTGCAGTGGGCACACGTTTCCTCACACACTCAATGACAGTTAGAGGAGCCGAGGTCGAGAAGTCACAACTACTACTTATTATCACACTATCCGATTCCTAATTGAGCTAGAGGTCTTTATTAGGTGTTATGGGGCTTAGGTGGTAGTGTAGAAGAAAATGGAATGGAAAGTTCAAAAATGATAAGTATGAGAGAATAAGGTCTTCGAGATATTTATACTAGAGAATCCTTATTTTCTTTCCTGTTTCTAACATGGGTTTCCATACTTGGATTTTTCAAGTTTTGTATTCCCTTTTGATTTGATTTTTTTTTGGGGGAATTCTAACCTTGACATTTCTTTTGATTTTTGGAAATATATTTCTATTTTGTTCTTTTTCTTTTCTTCTGGAACAGGTAACTGATTTTGATTTGTGACAAGGTTTTTCTCTTCATTTTTCTGCACTTCATCCTATTTCTCATACTCAATCATCTAGGTAGGCTTATTTTTTTTTGTGGTTAATAGATGGGTAATGATTTTTTTGGTGAAGTAAAAAGGATTAATGAAAGGTTCAATAGGGCGACTAGCGGTAAATTTTTTTTTACAGGTGTGAAATTTTTGGCTATATCGATCCAAAGAAGGCCTAAATTCTCGCCTAGGATTTGGGTAGTGATCAAGTAAGTAGACGTGTGAACTTCTCTATTCGGAAGAACTACTCCTCTGTGTCATTACTCATATATCACACATTTTGAGGCTTTTGGTTAGATTCTTACGGGATATAGAAACTAAGTTGTCTAACCGTGGGTCCCGAAACTTAACTTCTTTGTATACATTTAATGATAGTCATGCATGAATGCTCATGAAAAGATGTAAAACTATTGCATCACATTATTAAATTAAGTTTCTAAGAACAAGTCCCCGATTCGATGCTAGGGGAGATTTCTAAATATTTTTCATCATAGAAAGGAAACGAGAATTTGTCACTAAATCGTTTATTTAGACATTAAGTAAACTATATACAACTATACATGCCTAATTTTTGCAAAAGGTTCTCACCACCCCAAACAAATCGGACACCGTGGTCCTCAAAGTGTTAAGAGGAAGAAAGAGTATACACGAGAGGCTTTGAGCAAAAATAAGGTTGACATCTTCCACGAGAAATTTATTGTAACACACTATATATTATACATCATAAAAGTAGAAGCACTGTTAGTTAGAGTAGCACACCGTTAGGTTATTTATTTATTTCACATCAAAACGTAAAATAAATATGTACATGCATCAACTCACATTGCCCCAACCTTGAACTGGGGATAGTCCCTCCTTGCCTCGTCCACTGTAGAAATGCCATTCCTTCAAGATCCCGCCAATCTATCATAGCTTTCCGGACTTCACTCCACTTCCTCTTCTTTGCATTGTCTAGATGAGCTATCATTTTATCATCATTAGGGAAAGAACGAACTTTCTTAAGATACCTTTGCGTATGTGTCCATGTCCCAAATCGCAAAAAGAACGAATTATCTTGTTTGTTGGACACATAGAGTCGACCTTTACCCATCCGAAAGGTGGCCGCAAACTTCGAAGTATCGTCCTCACTATCCTCATCTTTATGGCGGGCGGGGTGATATAGTGTTGCCGAAAAGACCGAGCCTTCTTAAGATTCTCAATTACTAGTTCTCGAATGTCGAAGGTGGTATGTTCTTTGGCCAATGCATGGAATATCTTACACGCTTTTGATGCAGTGGAAAAATGCCAATCCCCATAATGTTCGAAGAATAAATAACATGGCGGTTCCAACATTCATGGTCATACCGCTAGTGGAATAGTGAATTCCAGCCATCGGCCCGGCCGGCACGTTCTTTGGCGTGGGCAAGGCCATCGCCATACCGGGCAAAAATCTTCCCTAGAATAATCATTAAGGTCATTCTCTATCATGTATTGAATGGGGAGATCCGGGTGAAGAGGAGGAAGGTCTAGAGCCATAGCCACCTTGTTGGCTCATAAAAAGCGTGTTGGTGTTACCAATACGTAGTATAAAACCATTCAAAGGGAAACCCGGATAGCCGGTAGATCTTCCATGTTATCATAAAATAAGTTGCCAAACCTGGGGAGTATGTCCTCTCCGTGTAGAATGAGAGAGTTCCAACCAACTTGAGTGATGTAGTCTCTGAAAAGATGTCCATATGCCGGAGAATTCAAAGAATGAATGGAAAGATTGTTCGAATCATCTTTGGAGCTTCCATTGTGTGAAAAAATGTGACCTGTTTAGACAAGGATAAACAAATATTAGAGTATGATGAGAATAATTAAGTAAAACAAATTACCATATGAAAATTAAAAACTAAAAAGAAAATGATAAATAATATAAAATTGCAAAATTTAAATGGTTTCATTGGCCCAAAATAGCGAGGATCCTTTTGTGGGAAGGATCCGTTTATAAGATTTTCTATGCCGTCAATCCGTTACAATGACCTGTTGCAACATTTTGCTTTCATTCGGTAAATCTCGGCGTTCTCCATTATGAGAGTGTGATTTGCCAAGAATTGGTTGTGGCTGTGCAAGAATTGTGCTTGTTCCTCTTAGTTTATTGTCCGCAGTCCCGAAATTCAAGAAGACTGGTGATAATAATGTTCGACGCGTTTGAATAATGTCATCGAGTCCTTGTTGAATTAAAAGCGAAGCCCTTCCATGGGATTAAATACGTTACATAATGCATTTTCAAGAAAGATGTTGTCGGTGGAACAATCTTCGTTGGTTCCTGCACCGACATGGTTCTTTTTGCAACGTCGGGTTCCAGAATCCGTTCCTACATACTGAGTGAATGGTAAGAATGTTAGCTGTTCGAAGAGGTGTATGAGGAGAAGTACTAGAAAACCCCTAATGTATCATGATAAGTGTCACAATGGTTGGTAAAGGGGCTGCCTTTTTCCTGGCACGTGCGATCGCATTCCAGAGAAATTTAATAATGCAAAAATCATTGCAGTTAGTCTGCAACACCCAGAGTAAATGGAGGAGGGGTTTGGTTATTTCGGAAGTCTTGGACGTGCCGATGACATTATGAGCTACCCATTGGATCACAGATAATTGGTTCTTTTGCAAAGATCGCTGATAAACAATACGGTTTTTCCGGTTGTATTCGCCGTGAAGGATAGTTGCAAACATCAGATGCCGGATATTATCGAAAGGTGAATCCTGAAGGTGTACTCCTTGGTTTGTAATAGGAATTTGAAGTACCTCAGAGATGATTTCCATAGTCAATTCATGCTCGCATCCGTTAGCACGGACAAAGAATTGTCCGTTTTGGAAATAACCGCTTTTATAAAATAACAAGACCAATTCTCTGGAATAAAATGTTTGCTTATGGTGTAAAAGAGGGTACCATCCTCGACGTAATATTTCAGTGTAAAAAAGGATGAAAAAGACCATTTTGGAAATTTTCCATAAAATTTTGCTCGGGTACGAAACTTCGAGTGAGGGCCATTAAAGATGGAGTGGTGAAAAATTATTTTTGAAAAAGGGAAGTTAAATTTTTGAGGTGTCTATCCTTGTTATAAATAGGCACCCATCCGAAAATATAGAAGATACTTTTCGAGGTGTCACAGGGTAGTTAGGCCACATGTATCTTCTAAGATATTCGCAAAAGTGGATGTAGTGTGGATGAGAAGAATGGGGCATGTGACAAGGAGTGCCCCTTTTTTTTTTGATATAGCGGAAGTAGAAGGACAAGGAAAATGTAGATATACTATCACAATAAGATGTAAGAACGTACAACGGTATGGAGACATAACATAATGATACGAGGAATTAAATACAAACCTAAATATTAGATAGAACTATATGCCACATTAACAACATGACTATAATAAAACAACCGAGCATGAAGACTTGAGTAACATATTCAATCTGCTGCTACTCAAACTTTTCTAGTGCATCCATGAATCTTGAGCTTGGAGTGATCTAAAAACGTTTTTTAGAATAAGAAGTGTAGAGGGAAGAATATGAAATGAGTGAATATGGAGGAAGAGTTGAACTTATTTATAGAAAAAAATTACCGTTTTCTGACCATTTTTTAGATGTGGTTCATGACCGTTTTTGATGCAGTTTCATTATCGGTTTCCGAACGTTTTATAAAACGTTAGTTTACGTTAAAATTTGTTGTTTAAGTATGACATTTAAAATATATATTTATATATATAATTTATTATTACCAATATATGTTCCTATCTATATACTATAATATTAGATATAGTTAATATATCAAGATAGAAATATTTAGGAACCATCTACTATTAAGCTGGAAAATGCAAACACGTAAATAAAATATATGATATAAATATTATACAAGACCGGAAAAAATAAATCTAGCTACTGATGATCCTCGTGCTGCAGAGCGAAATCCTCGGGGCCGCGAAGAAGAACCGAGTCCCGGCGACGTCGCGATATGAGCTCCCCGTGGAGGCTAACTGCTCTGGATATCACCAAGAGTATCCATCACCGAGCACGAAATCGATCTTTGGCTCGCCATGATCATTCATTTGAACCGGTTCGGCGAAAAAGCATATTGTCTTGAAATGCAGTCATGGAGGCTCTCATTTCCTCTTTGGAATTAAGCCCATCTTTATGCGTCATCGACTTCGTGGCGAGTGGTCATATCTGTCCTTAACTCGCCCAAGGTACGTCTCATCGATACCTGGCGAGTGTACATGTCTCTCAGACCACTGTTCACAGCACGTAGGGCCTCTATAGGTTGGGTGATCTTACTCATGGCAGTCTCATCAAAGTATGGTGGGTGAGAGGATCCTACGCTAGCGTGCTCGGCAGCCCTCGGTGCTGTGGGTTCCCAAGGGTCCTGTATGCATTTCTTGAAAACAAGCATATTCTCATATTGTGGTATAGGGAGTAGTGGGGTGGCAGACAGAAAACCCAGATTAATCATAACTTGCGTTACTAGAACGGCAAGGGGGGCTGACCTAAGAGTGGCATGTGTGATAATATCAAAAAGAAAGGTAACGATGCAGAATTTACCCTTTCGCTCCTGGAGGATCCAGAGAAGGTGGAGGAAGGTCTTGTTGATGTCCGAAGGCTTCGAGGTGCCAATGACGTTCAGTCCCAACCATTGAGTCATTGCCGGTGGTTCCGTCGCACCGAAACCGATACGCCGCGCATTTCCGCCGATGTTGTACTCTCCCTCGATTAAGCGTGTCGAGCATTAGGTCGTAAAGTTTGTGGGTACACGGACTGCTGCCGAAGTCGACGCGGTCGCGTCGACGGGGAATGCCCGTGATCCCGAGAGAAACAACACGTGTGACTTCGTGGCGCACACCCCGACGGTGACCCAAAAATGGTCGCCATTAAAGCTCCCATTGTCGTAGAATTTCATCACCAAATCCTTGGAATAAAGCCCTCCATTGGCATATAACAAACTCTCCCATCCTCTAGAGTGAATTTCGTGATCAAAGAATGGAGAAAACATCCCGTTTTCAAACAAATTTCCAAAATTTCTTTCCACACAAATCCGTCGTCTGTTTTTCGCCATTCTTTGATCGTAGAGAGGATGGCTATTGATTACTGATGAGGGGAAAAAAATGGGATGATCTGATGGAAGGAAAACTTGGTCGGAGATGTGAGGGTCTCGCGCGAGACCTGGTTTTAGTGTGGGCCTGTCTTGTGCGAGACTAAATCGAGAGGGGGCAAGATCCGGTTTTTTAGGAAGAAGAGTGATGTAAATGTGACGCGTGTTATCGGGTTTTTTGGGTTTAAATGGACCAAGAAATCGATATTTTGGTTGGGCCAAAAATTTTCTCGAAGCCCAAATCAAGCCTAAAGCCCGATTTAAACCTAAAAAATCTAAATGCCTACCCACGACTCGTTTGGACTCCGAATTGGACGAATGAGATACCAAAACGATCGGTACGAAAAATGCTATCCAATTGTATGAGTCATTCTTGAAATTCACAATTTTTTTTAAAAAAAAAAAAAAGAAGAAGGAGAGTGTTTTATTTATAAACAAAGGTTTTATTTACATACAAGGGAGATATACGTGAAAAACACTGGATGTCCAGGGGAGTCACCATCTTAAATCATAGACAACTATCCTATCGGCTCTGGAGCGAACCCAATCCCGCCAGACTGTGGCTTCACCTCTATGTATTATGGGGTTAGGGGCAGGACAGTACCATCCTAGACCGTGCGCGCTACGGTCTAATAAAATTTCCTTTATTACATATGGCTATCCTCAAACCGCCCCAAGGTACTCAAAGTAACCAATTCTAGGGTTGGTCTGGTGGAATCCATTGCCCGTTTGTGTTCCAAGTATGCAACATCTGAGGTTTGACATGAATCCCATGTGCAAAACTTAATGCAAAGGGAAAAGGCAACAATATAAACATATTTACAAGGCGAGTCTTTTAACGTCAGATCTTCAAGACGAGTCCCAACCTGTGGGAGAAACGGCGCGGCGACGAAGATTATCCTGCACAGAGCTGGTGTTAGACAAAAGTATACCTTAAACTGGCTAGTATCGGACAGGAAGTCAGGGCCTAGATAGAAGGGTGTTTGGCAATGCATACACCAGCCCATCCTTCGTGCACGTCGTTTACGAGCAAAAGAACTACGACCATTCCCTATTCGTGATGAGTGAGACTTGCACCAAATTATTAGCTGAAGTTCGCGAGGTAGAGAGTAGAAAAGGGAAGAGAAGGAAGGAGGTGAAATTTTAGGTACCCATCGTTTACCGAAAAGCACGCTTTGCTTTCGTGTTGTTGCGAAGACATTTATACTGAGTTAAAAAGAGTTTTCGCGGGACTAAGGTTCCGGGCGCTTGCAACCACACACTTCAAAGAACTTTGGAGATCATAAGATAGAAGATGGCCCGCTACCAAAATGGCGCACTCTATAGAAACAAGATTGAGTACGCCAAATGAAACATCTAGTCGGTGTATCGGATTCAAGAAGAGTCCGCTCAACATCCGTGAGCGTAATTAGTGGTAATGTTTTAGGCGCGTGTCTATTGACTTGAAATTATTTGTTATCTTTTGGATTAAGCAAAGAGATTGCCCCATAATGTTTCACAAACCGACCTGAATGAAAGGACCGCACCATCGTGTTTTTCAATTTACCGGGAAAGATGTGTAATCCGGAGTTGTACAAGAAAACTTTTTTGGCCAATTTTGAAATCCTTACGCCAAAATGTGCTTGTCGTGCACTCTTTTCATATTAGCCTTGTATGATTTCGAGATCATAAGCATCACTCAATCTCCTCCAGCCATTTAATTGCGGTTTTCGCTTCGCCGCCTCGATGATATTGTAATTGAGGCTTTTGATGGCCCAAAAGGCACGATGCTCAAGTTCAACTGGCAGATGACAAGGTTTTCCAAAAACAATGCGGTAAGGAGACATCCTTATAGGTGTCTTAAATGCTGTTCGGTATGCCCACAAGGCATCCGATAAGCGGAGAGACCAGTCTTTTCTTGATGGGTTGACAGTTTTCTCCGAATAGACTTTATCTCTGTTGGAGACTTCCACTTGGCCACTCGTTTGTGGGTGGTATGGAGTAGCAACCTTGTGAGTAACTCCATATTTCTTCATTAAAACCCAAAAATTTTGTTACAAAATGTGTACCCCCATCATCGATAATAGCTTTGGGAACACCAAAACGAGAAAAATGTTTTTTTACAAATCTCACGACATTCTTATGGTCATTTAAGCGACATGCGAGTGCCTCAATCCATTTGGACACATAGTCTACAAAATACTAAAATGTATAGAAAACCTTGAGAAATAGGGAAGGGTCCCATAAAATCAATGCCCCAAACATCAAAAAATTTTCACAATCAAGATAGGATTTAGGGGCATCATATTTCGTTTGGTAATTCGACCTAGGTGCTGACAACGAATGCAAGCTATGCAATGTTCGTGTGCATCGCTTGAAAAGGGGTAGGCCAAGTAAAACCACATTGTAACACCTTGGCCGCAGTTTTCTACCCACCAAAATGACCTCCGCAAGATTGTTCATGGCAAAGGATAATACGCCGGTATGTTCCCGGTCGGGAATGCAAATGGACGAATGAGTTGGTCGGAACAATACTTAAAGAGGTAGGGTTCATCCTAAAATAATATTTTACAGATGGATAAGAACTTTTTATGATCGGGGACGTGACCAAAAGGAGGGACTTCCTCGAACTAGGTAGTTAACGATATCCGCGTACCATGGGATGAGAAAATAGAGTACAAGTATTTGTCCGGGAAGGAATCACCGATAGCTTCCCGAATCACTATCGATGTCACTAACCAAAATTTTGATAAATGGTCGGCTACGACATTTTCGGTTCCTTTCTTGTCTTTGATTTCCAAGGTGAATTCTTGTAAGAGAAGGATCCAAATGAACAATCGTTGTTTTAAGTCCTTTTCGTGAGTAAGTACCGAATTGCTGCATGGTCGAGATATACGATGGTCGATGTTCCAACTAGGTAAGGGCTTAAACTTATCCAAATCATAGACAACAGCCTAGGAACTCTTTCTCAGGTTAGGGTATAATTATGTTGAAGCGTCGTTAAAGAGTTTTACTAGCGTAGTAAATGACAATGGGTTTGTCGTCACGTCGTTGGCCTAGCACGCACCAATAGCAAAGTCGCTAGCATCACACATCGATTCGAATGGTTGAGACCAATCGGGGGTTGAATGATAGGAGCCGGTAGTCGAGCGGTTTTAGAGTATCAAAAGCTTGTTTGCAATTGAAATTGAAGTCGAATCTGCATCCTTAAGGAGGAGATTGGTTAAGGGTCAAGCAACTTTAGAAAAATCCTGAATGAATCTCCCCGTGAAACCTAAGCGTGGCCTAAACAGGCACGGATATCACGAACTGTACGTGGGAAAGGTAGCGAAGAAATTTTAACAATTTTAGCTTTATCAACCTCTATCCCGTCTTTTGAAACAATATGACCTAGAACAAGTCCTTTGGTAACCAAGAAATGACACTTCTCCCAATTGAGTACCAGATTTTTCTTCTTCAACGCATTAATACTTTAGAAAGGTTGGATAAACAATTAAAAAGGAATTTCCGTAAATGGAAAAGTCGTCCATGAAGACTTCCATATAACGTTCCACCATATCACTAAAAATGTGAAGCATGCAGCGTTGGAAAGTGCCTGGGGCATTACAAAGACCAAAAGGCATTCGTCTGTATGCAAAGGTTCCAAAGGGACACGTGAAAGTTGTCTTTTCTTGATCGGCGGGATCGATGACAATTTGGAAGTATCCGGAATAGCCATCAAGAAAACAGTAGTAAGCATGACCGGCTAAACGTTCTAGCATCTGGTCAATGAATGGGAGAGGGAAGTGATCTTTACGGGTTCTGGCATTAAGTTTGCGATAGTCAATGCAAATTCTCCATTTCAAAGGAATGCGAGTGGAGATGCACTCACCATTTTCATTTTGCACAACTTGAATGCCGGACTTTTTGGGAACAACGTGGATAGGACTAACCCAATCACTATTTGAGATAGGGTATATGATACCCGCATCAAGTAAACGTAGAACTTCCTCTCTCACTACTTCCTTCATGGTGGGATTAAGGCGGCGTTGTGGTTCTCGTGATGTCTTTGTGCCGTCATCAAGATGTATACGATGCGTGCATATGCTAGGGTCTATTCCCTTGATATCATCTAAGGACCATCCGATAGCGGAGCGGTGTTCACGAATGACATGAATCAAACGTGCCTCTTCGTCTGTAGTCAAGTGAGCAGAAATTATTATAGGGTGACTACCATCGAGATCGAGATGCACGTACTTCAAATCAGGGGGTAGAGGTTTTAAATCCGGAGTTGGAGGATTGGGGATCAAGGATTCGTGAGGGATCATCTCTTCAATGGAAAAGAGCGAATCCGTTCTTCAATCGTCCGGTTAACGCAAAGATTAGGGTCAAATAGTGGTATTGACTCTAATAATGCATGGACATCCTTTATGTACGAGTCATCGTCAAACTCCGGATTATCAAAAGATAGAAATTGGTGTATCTCGTCTGGGGGAAAAGAGTTTGTGAAATAATCATGTTCCAGACTATGAACCAGGCTAATCTCACCCTCCATTATAGGATCGGGAAACTGTTTCATTAATTTGAACACGTTGAGTTCGACAGAAAGGTTCCCGAAAGACAATGTCATTGAACCGTCCCGACAATTTATGAGAGCATTGGTAGTTGCAAGAAAAGGACGTCCCAAGATGATAGGGATGTAGTCACAGGCTACTTCAGTATCTAGAATGACAAAATCAACTGGGTAGTAAAAATCTTGGACCTTAACTATAACGTTTTCCACTATGCCCTTTGGGTACTTGATGGAGCGATCCGCGAGTTGCAGAGTCATATTGGTAGGTTTTAATTCATGAAGACCTAACTGCTTAAATAAGTAGTAGGGAAGTAGGTTAACACTGGCACCTAGGTCTAAAAGTGCAGTAGCGGTATACTTGTCGCCCAACGTGCATAGTACAGTTGGTCGACCTGGGTCCTTGTACTTTACCACACTATTGGTAGTGGTAATAGAGGGAAACTGCTCAGTGAGGAATGCTTGTTGAGGTACATTCGAAGTCGTTTGGTGGTGCACATGTCCTTCAAAAACTTGGCATGCTTCGGCAAATGCTTTAGCGCATCTAGGAAAGGTAAGTTTATAGTCAAATTTTTGAAGGTTTCACGGATCTCATCAAAATGTTCATCATGTTTGTTCTTTACCAAACGGGCAGGGAACGGAGCTTTTGGGCGGAATCGCGTGTAAGGATCAGTGGTATCTTTTCCTAGGGACGGTTGTGTAGATTTTGAAGGTACAACTCGTCCGTTATAGGTTCGTAGGAGTTGGAAGGGCGTTAGTCGGGGGTCTGTCGATTCCTCGTCTGGCATACGATATTATTGTCGATGGTTCGCCGAACGAAGAGGGTAATGGCATTTACCTCACCCCTGCTTGGATTACTAGGTCCCGGTGCATTGTTGAGTTCAAAGGCAGTGTTTGTAGGCTTAGGGTTTGGAACCGCTTGCCCAGGGGAACACGCCCTTTTGACTTTTATCCCGAGCTAACAGGTGAAGAGACCGGATAGAAGCTAGGATTTGATTCTGTTGATTCATGTATGTCGGGGAAAAGTTTCAACCGCTTTATCTACCGTAGATTGTACCAAAGGAGCAGCAGAACTAGTTCACGGTTATTATTCACGGGTTGATTTTGGTAGCCATATCCTTGATTAGCGGGAACAAGGTTGCGTTTGTTTTGGTACCCTATATTTGGGTTGGGAAAATTACTTTGCCCTTTGCTGGAATTGTGGAAGATTTCCTTGACGATAGGAATTGTAGTTCGCGGGTGGTCGTACGGGAACGTTGTTGCCACCTGGAGGAGCTTGTTGTTGGACGGGGGTGCCCAAGCTAAATTCGGATGTTGTCGCCAAGGTGCATTAGGGATGTTGAAAGCACAAGCCTCTTCAGAAGGTTGGGGAGGACACTCTCGTATACCAAAGGACAATAAGAATCGGCGTTTCCGGGACTTAAGCAAAGAGGGCATGGGGAAGCGTTGGCAGCCATGACCTGTTTGGGTTTTTGTTCATTTACTTGTACCGAAAGAGCATCGACCTTTTTGTTTAGGGACTCGATTAGAGTTTTTAATTCCGGATCGGGTTTGACCTCGAACATAGACGTAACTTTGGTAGGAGTGTCTTTAGAAGATCTAGAAGAATCAGTGTTTCCCAATGGGTGCCGGTGGAAGCCCCGTTTCTCAAGAAAAGTGTATGCTTCAAGGCGCCCTTGTCCATGAAACAACCGGCCGTTCATGATATCTAATGTTTCCTTTTGATGGTCAGAGAGACCATTAAAGAATGAACGGACTAATACATCGGTGTCGAGTTGATGATGGGGACATTCGAGAAGTAGACCAGTAAATCTGCTCCACGCTTCCGAAAAGGATTCCTTGGGGTGCTGGCAAAAGAATTGAATCTTTTGAAGCATTTATGTAGTTTTCTTCTGAGTATAGAACTTTATCATGAATGCTTGAACAAGTTTGGCCCATGTGTCAATGGATTGCGGCGCTTGTCCGGCGAGCCAAACTGAAGCTTTATCAGCTAAGGTGAAGGGAAACAACCTAAGCAAGACTTGTTCGTTGGTAACGGTCGGATGGCGAAAAGTGGTGACTACTTGTTGCATCCGACGAAGATGATTGTACAGTTTTTCATGGTCTAAACCATGGTAAACAGGTAACAAACCGAAAATGTTTGGCGGAATCACGAAAATCACCTACAATCGCGATCGAGTTTATCTACAGAAGCAAGTCCTTCCTCGTAAAGGCAAGATAGAAATCGAAGGGGTTTTCGATCGTGAGATTTTCCTCACCATAATTAAAGGAGATAATGGCAAATGCAGAGATGTTTGACGAGGTTGATTTTACTTGAGGAGGAACTATGTCTAGGAGATAACATAAACAGTTGTTTCTTGTATTTTTGACGACAATATGTAAGTTCTAATTTCTTATGTTTACCAGACCGTAGTCTCATACAAATATAAATTTTAATTTAAGGATCATAAGGAACGAATAATGACTGGAGGTTTTAGAATTTAGGAAGGAGGGAGTTGAAGCACGTCTTCCTGAGCTGTTGCTAACTCGAGTAGGGAAGCTAGGACAACGTGTGAATATTCCAGCAGCCTAGGTTACCTGAGAGAATTGAGGGAGGTTGTTCGTGCTAGCACGTTCTTTTAATTAGGGCAACCCCCAATTTTTTTTCAAGTTTCCTAGGCACTGATGGAATAGGATGATGATTTATGATGGTGTATTATGCGGGGAGTTAATAAGATGATTTAGATGAAATTTTTAATTACTATGATTTTTTTATTATTTTTATTTTTATTATATATTTTTATTATTTTTTTTAATTTACGTAATTAGTGTATTATGGAGACGTGATTACGAAATATGCAATTACAAACGATAGATGCCAAAATAGTAACTAACTAACATATACTAGTTTACGCAGAAAGTCTACCCATGCAAATCTATATTACATATACGTGCAACTATATGTAAGTTATACGTGAGCTAGGGAAATGTCGAGAATGAACTCATGCAATTGAATACCGCGTACGTGAATTGATGTAACATACACATACAAAAATATTTTAAGCAGGTGGTTTGACGCTACGCATATATCAACATATATTCGAATCATATTAATTGTGTTACGTGAATATGTAATGACGAACCACCTTTACATGCATGGAGTTCTCATGCCAACATACAAATATATGAGGTATAACAGGTTATAGCAAATAATATCCTCGACAAGGTTTGAGGAGTTTAAGAGTTTGAAACCTGGCGTCCCGCGATTCCTCGTATAGCGATCGACTACTCCCAAGCTTATGCTTACTAGAAAAACAGGACCAAAGAGCCCAAAAGAGTACCGGAAAAGGAAAGTGGCTCTCAGACTGAAAACCGGAGGTTGATACTCCGTGTTAGTCTTATGCGTTTACTAATTCAGTCTCGTCCGAGACTCTTTTGTCTATTTAGTACTTCAAATTCCTACGGAGTACTTAGACTGTGCTAATGAAAATAAACAAAACTTGGCTCACAGATATTTGTTAGTAGAAAAAGTTAGGGTAAAGAGTTACGGTAAAGAGACTTTAAAGATTAGTATTGTATATGTAAATGAAAATTAAAAGATGAGGAGGTAGGGAGGGGTTTTATGGATGTATTCCAGTTATTACGTTAAGTCCAGAGTCCTTCATCGTGCGGCGCCCATTTGATAAATGCGATTTTAATCAACGCTTATTGGTTTTCGCCACTTATTTTCTTAAGTCCGAGGTCCACACTCCAAAGTCCAAGTCCAAAGACCCAAGTCCAAAGTCCAAAGTCCAAAGTCCAACGTCCAGATAGTCGTGCGTTTTAGTCAAGTTACCTTACTCACATGGGTTTGGTAGGATAGGTCGGTAAGGATCGCCCAAACCTTAGTGGCTCGATAGGTTCACAACCGGAATTACAACTTTTGGTGAGTAGGATTTTTGGTTTCTTTTTAGTTGGTTTTAATTAAATTAACGGTAATGCAAATAATGTAAATTACTACGGCGATTATATGTAGGTAAACAAAAAATAGAGAAACAGGGAGAGAGCTTAATCATGCTTCTCATGCAAGAATCATTTTTCAACAGTTTTTATTACCAAATCACTACATCTCTACTTCGCTCATTTTCATAGACGACGCCGAAGTATTGATCCCAAATACATGCCCACATCTCTAGGTCGATTTCATTTTATGGTGGAGAGTGGATCTAATTTTAGTTTGATCGTTAAAGACTTATCGATGGAACAAATTTTGACATCCTTAATATTGGAGTATATGAACCACAATCTTGTGGAAATGCCAAAACCAGATGATTTTAATTCTTTTGAGTCCTCGAAATCATATGAAGAACTATCACCCAACCATCACCATCCCAATTTAACACCTTTTGAAATACAACCTCCATTCGCAGACTTGAACCAATCAGCCTTTGAAATACTTCATAATTTTTCCAATCCTCCTAATAAGGAGACTTTGCCCAATATACAAATGCAAGAGTCCATCATTTCAGTAGTTGAGAAACCTAGTATGTCCTATTCCTCATCATTTTAGCCTCATAAAGAAAATCTACTACCAACCTCTCACTCTTTTTAATTAATTCAACTATGACGAGGTTATTGCCTACATTCCATGGCGGGTTACATAAGCATTCCCTTTATCATTTTGCATCTTACACTCCAAAATGCATCATTTCATTTTGTTTGGGGTATATGCTTTTATATGTTTTTCTATAAAGATCCCCAACCGTTTAGACTATTAGTTTATAGTTAACAAACATATCATCCATATTATGCATAGTCTTAGGAATCTGACTTAAAACGCGACCCCCACATATAGTCTTGAATATCCGACAATAAAAGATTCATATTATGTTTCCTCAATGCATTCCATAGGAGGCCCTTTTTCTCAAATTCTGTGTAGTGTTATCTAAACCCATTAAAGCAAGCAAGCCCAATGGAGAGCTGCTAAATTGGGTTGCTAAAAGTGCAACATAGGCCTTTTAGCTTGCTCACCAAATTTTATTCCCCAAAATAAAAACCAATCCAATTGTGTTTTCTATTTTGAAGTGCTAAATGATACTGGGACGACATAGTTTCGGCCCTCCGTCCATTATTTTTGAAATTTTTTTGATTAGACGACACCGGTTTGCGCGTCCGTAAATTTAACACACGGATGGCAGAAACTATGTCGTCCCGCCTCCGAACTTATTATAGCAGTTGCTAGGCTAAGGTCTTAACTTTGGTTTTTTTACTCCTTCCAAATTTAAGACACTTTTAGCAGCCCCATTGAATGACATTTTGTGGTTGGGGTGTTATATTTGCCTTTAGCAACCCATATAGCCCCTCATTGGACTTGCTCTAAGCCCTAGGCATGAGCTTGTAGAATATCCCCTGGAGGAGCCACTACACATAGTCGATTAATCAGTGAACCCGATGCTCTCTAAGCTTGATTGATTCATTGGAACATAGAGTGGGATAATCATTTTGCGGATCGGAGCTCAAACTTCATGCCCTCCCAAAATTCAATTCACATCATAGAGCAGTCCTTTTGGAAACCAATAAGACCTTGAGAAAATTGGCACCATTTCATTTTGAACTCATGTGGCTTGAAGATAAGTTCTTCGACAATCTTTTTAAGGAATGGTGATCAAACATGACATTTGAAGGCTCTCCTAGCTATATCTGGTGGTGAAAGATTAAAGAGATGAAGACAAAGCTTAGAGTGTGTAAAAAATAGGGTTTTGGTCGAAGTTGATAGAAAAATCAAGAAAGAATGGCCAAAAATTGAAGCTCTCGATAACAAAGAGAATAACGACCCTATTTGATGATGAGTTAGTGGAGAGATCCATGTTAGGAGATGACCTCCAATATCTTCTTAGATTGGATGAGATAAAATGGAAGAAAAAATCGAGAACAAAAATCTACCAAGATGGACAATCTAATACCAAGTTCTTTCATGCCATGGCTAGTAATACGAGACAAAGAGTAAATAGCTTGTCATGCCTCTCAATTATGGTGCTAATAGCAAGGATAAAGGTGAGCCATAAAAATCATGTGGTTTCCATTTACAATGATCTTTTCTTGGAAAAAGACTAAGGTCAGGCTGAAACTCAATGACCTACATTTTGACACCTTCTATGTTTAACAAAGGGAGGAGATGGAATCAGACTTTACTGAAGAGGAGGTGCTGCAAGCACTTAAAAATCTTAAAGGTGACAAGGCACCAGGACCAGACGGGTTCCCAATAGGGTCGTACAAAAGATTTTGGAATGTGATGAAGTATGATATAATGGCGATTGTGGAAGACTTCCAGGATAGAGCCTTTATGGATTGGAGGAATAACACCACCTTTTTGTCATTGATACCTAAAAAAGAAGGAATCATTTCTATTGGTGATTATCATCCTATAAGCTTGATAGGAGGAATATACAAGATTATTTCTAAGATATGTTGACTTCTAGAATCAAGAAAGTACTCCACTCACTCATTTCCGATCACGCTTTCGTGGTGCATTCATGGGGATAAACAAATCCCTTGATGTTTTGTTTATTGCTAATGAAGTCATAGATTATGGAACTGTGGAGGGAGTGATATTCTCATTCAGGAATATCGTGCACATGTCCAAAGATAACGGAAATACCATACCCGACCTCATGCCTCGCCCTTCCTCGAAATGGGGCTTCAGAGCAATGCACATCATCAGCTCAAGCACCCGATCTATGAGATCGCTCCAAAGTAGCTCAACTCGCACATCCTCACGCAGAACGTTCCATCTAATGACATCATCCTTCTTCTAGATGCAATCATTACCAAATCCATACTTACACAATCCATTACCATAAAATACTTAACCATCAGAACCACTCCCCATCATTATAAAATTCCTACCAACACCATCCATACACTCCTTCTCAATCCCAACCATACATCTATGCTTGTCAGTACACATGTTGGTTGGATCCTCACGTTCATCAGCTATAAATACCATCTGTATGAACTATGCCAGACTTGATTCTACTCTCCCCGTATGAGAGATAGATATGTAGGCAGATTCCTTTCAAACTAACTTCGGTCTTTCCAATCTATTATCCCCATCTCCTCTACCTTAACCACATATTGGTTGGATCCTCACGCTCATTGACTATAAATACCATCCGTATGAACTATGCCGGACTTGATTCTACTCTCCCCATGAGAGATAGATATGTAGCAGTTCCTTTCGAAACTTAACTTCGGTCTTTCCAATCTATTATCCCCATCTCCTCTACCTTAACCACATATTGTTTAGACTAAACTAAATAACACTTTTACATTGGCACCGCCGTGGTCTCCGATTTCTTGAGAAACTTTTGCAACTTTCACAAATCACTCAATAAGAAAACTCCTCAAGCCCACAAAGCATGGCAAGCCCCTCGGCTAAAAACCGAGCTTAGAAAGTCAACTAGGTACAATGCACGAGCACATCACCCTGCTCAGGCAGGAGAATGTTGCATTACAAGCACAAGTGGACGCACAAAATCCACCTGGTGCCATAGCAGAAGATGGTATCAACGAAGTTAATCAGCAGATTAACGAGCTGTCGCAAATAATCGATCAGAGTGCAGTCAAGAAGGACACCACTCGGATCATTCAGAAGATGCTAAAGACGTACCGAGCATCCCCTTTCACTGCTGAGGTACTCAGTAAACCTTCCCCGCTGGATTTCATCCAACCATGCTTTGCAATGTACGATGGCAGCACATGCCCCGGTCAACACATGGCTCGCTACATTCAGAGCCTCACACTCTATAGTGCCCTGTGAGTTCGACCATCTCCTTTGCCGCCGTTTTGTTTCGCCCCACTGAAAGATGGCGCTCTCGATTGGTTCTTTTCACTCGAGCCAGACTCAATAAAGAACTTTAAGAATCTCACCGATCTATTCACTAGCCAGTACGTCCACAACAAGCATAAAAAAGCAGACCTAGATTCACTTTTCCAGCTCTCAGTAGGCAAAGATGAAACCATCCGTGCCTTCTTAGGTCGCTTCAAAACCGAACTGCTATGCATGGAAAGCGGCCTCAAAGAGTCATTTGCCACATTGCCATTCACCAACGCCTACCGTGTACATAACACAACGCTTTCTAGATCGCTCTTGAAAGAACGTCCAGAAACTTTATCTGAGCTGTATGCTCGAGTAGACAAGTATATCAAGTTGCAAGAGGGCCTAAAACGTGAAGGCCTAACAGAAGAACAACAAGTGGCAGCAATCTCTGAAGACGCCCCACCTTTAAAAAGGTGACCCAGACAACAAGGACAGAAGTTTGGAAACAGAACGCCCAACAGCTGAGAGTTCACTGTACTCACCTGATCTCCCAATTACATACTGGAAAAGATCAAGAAAGCTGCCTATTACCGAATTGAAGTGCGGCAGCCAGAGGATCGACCAGGCAAGCCCTACTGTGCCTTCCATAGAGCAAAATGTCATGATATTAATGAGTGTTGGGGGCTAAAGCACTACCTCCAAGACCTCATCGAGTTGGGTCATATCAAGCATTATACTAATATCGTCGATGGTGATCTGCGCCATAAGCTCATGGCTCGCAGAGAGTGTAGCAGATCTTCAGCTTTCCACAATGGTCAAGCTCGCTCCCATAGCAACTTTCTTGATCTTTTCCAGTATGTAACGTTATAGGATGATTCTGTTACATCCACTAGAGGAAAAAAGATATGCATAGGTGCTTTCCAGGATGTCTATCAGTTCTCCTCCCAGGCAGCACCTGCCCCACGCAGTTCAAGCGACATAACTTTCACCGAGGCCAACCTCAACAAGGTTTGCCTCCCCCCATAATGATGTCCTAGTTGTCCACATCAAAATCAACAACTGGACAGTCAAACATGTCTTGGTTGACCTAGGTAGTTCATGTGACATCTTGTTCTATCAGACCATCAAAGAGATGAACCTGCCCAGATCGGTCTTCATAGATCCAATAGCCCCTCTCTATGGATTCAATGGTTCTCGAGTTGATCCAATTGGCGACATCATACTCCCCATCTCTGTTGGATCTCGAGAAGACAAGGTCAGCATCACCACGTGATTCAGCATTCTGGACGTCCACTTGTCCTACAATGCCATCCTATGATGTCGCTGGATCCATCAAATGCAAGGTGAAGAGCTTACCAAGCAACACGCCATGTCCATGGTCTCCAGAGTCATCCCCAAGTTTTTATCTCCAAGCTCTTCCTTGTCACCATCCAACACAATCCCCTTCAGAAGACAAGTTACTATGGGTGCCGAGTGGAAGCTACAGTCAGAGCGTTTAACCATACGCTTCTTCCATGTCTTCCCCATATAGAAGAACTCGCTTCCCAAGTCACCAACACGCTTCCCCAAAGACCCAGTCACAGCATTCTCTCCAGCAACACCTTTTCCTTTGCCCAGTACACCATGGTCCTCCGTGTTCAGGTTGTTTCTATCCATACGAATAGGAGACCTGAACACTATACCTCCAGTTCGCTCACGCAAACCAGCAGTAAAGTGACTTTCAGCTTTGGACCGTTTGCTGCTCCTCAAGTCAGAAGCAACCGACTTCCACTTACCACGATCACACTGGCGACGAGGCACAAATTCAATATCATCCATCACAAGGGGAGAAGCTTCCCTCGCCCCTCCATCATCATGCGTATCTCCACGTCGCCTGCCCATCGAGTATTCTAAAGACAACCCAATGTTCAGCAAGGTAACAAGAATGAAAGAAGAAACAATGAAAGACACCTACCTGGAACAATCAAAGAGCTTGCACAAGAACTTTGGAGAAACAGCTTGAAGAAAATGCAGAACCAACACCTATGAACTTCTCGCACAAGTTCGTTTTATGTTCCATTGTGTCCCTTCCCAAGACATGTCATAAATACATTGAAACGCCAAACGGTGCGCCACCTGGCGACTACCATTTTTGAATCTCCAAATGTTCATATTCCCACATGTGCCACGCACGTGTTAAGGTCCTCTCTCCACAGAACGCTCTGACAGGGGAAATGCTTCATATGCACAAGACGTTCCCCCGACCTCCCAGGTTACATGGCCTTAATACCTATCACTATTTGGACCTACAACACTAGGATCGATTAAAAAATAGGACACTCAACCAGGATCACAAGCTAATTAGCCTCACCAACTCTTACCAAGGAAAGCTTACAACGCTAAACAGGTACAATAATATCAGGGAGATCTCATTCAAAATATCACAGAAATAAGCAAGAAGCAGAAGCATGCATTTCATAAAGGCAAAAGAACGAACTGCCAGGCCAAACTCAGGCCCTAGTTCATCTATTAACCGAGTTACTGAGTTTACTCAGGAAATCCAACTCGGTTAGCCAACATTCATCACTCCATGAACTCCCCAGAACAATCTAGGTAGCCACGTCGTTTGAAGTACAACAAAGAAAACCTACTAAGAAAGGCAAACTGCCCAGGTTACTCCAGGAAACTAGCTCTAATGTATCACATCTTACAAAGATCAACATACGAGCAAACACTCACAAATCTCCAATTTAAGAAACAGCAGACATATTTTTAGTGGACAGGGGCTCCAGTACGCCCTCCATCGTGTCCCCATCACCAGCAACAGTGGTTGTATTAGCAACATTCCCTTCCAAGGACATATCAGGTGAGACCTCATCAGCTTTAGGAGCGACCTCCAGAGCAGTTGCAGATAAGATAGGAGCATCACATGTATCTCCCAGTACGTGTAACACCGGTGTATTAGGAGCCCTGCATTCATGCTCTTCTTTGAAAGCTTTGTACTCTACCTCCAGCTCGAGCTAATCAACATCCAGAACTTTGTAACCTTCAGTAGCCTTCTGAGCGATGTCTTTATAATGCTGGGTGTAACCAGTCACCCTGTCAAGTTCTGCCCTCGTAGCATTAAGCTCCGCCCTCGTAGCATTAAGCTCCAACTTCGTTCCTTCCAGCTCGGTGCTTATCAGGATCTTCTCCAAGCAAACATTCTGATGCTGTGTTCCTCAACTCCTCCTTCAGCTTTGCTACAATCTCCTTTTCTGATTCAGCAATCTGAGCGATCTTTTTCAACTTCTGGTATCCGCTCACAAGCTACACACACAAAAATACCACAACAGAAACTTCGTGAAATTCAAGAATGGCACTAATGGGTAAGCCCCAAAAAAAGCGCCACTTACCAAACAAAGAGAGCGGATCCATTCGTTTCAAGTTTTCAAAGAAGGTCCTGGAATCCTCCTTGCGGTTGCCATCAAGAGCCATATAATCAATCATACAGGCCATAATCTTACTCGACTTGTAGTTGACATAAGTTTGCTACACCCCCTGGTCGTCCACATACACCACTTGGCGATCCAAGTCGTCATCCGCCACAACAGACTTCCCACTCGCCTAACTCGGGACCTTCAACCTCACCGTCGAGCTGTGCTCTCGAGGCACTGGTGGCTAGCTCTGACCGACCCCAAAGGTCTCCAAATCCAAGATGCTCAGGTCGAGAACATCCCTCAACCTGGAACTATGAGAGGTTTTACCCCCAACTCGTTCACCACCAGACACACCTCTAATCACATACGCCGCAACCCTGACAACCTTAGCAGCTCTCTACTCAACCGTATCAGCCTTCCTTTTCAGAGAGCTGCTTCGCTCGTGAGGAATGAACTCAATCTCTTCCATGTCGAAGGGACCACTTCCAGACCCTCTCCCCCCTTCAGATCGCCTACTGGACCCACCAGCCCCAGAGGTTCCAGCACCACCTGCGGGTCGCTTTTGACCAAAATGGTTTCAGTTCATTTCTTCCCTAGTCACCAGCTTATTCGTGTTCCTCTCCATTACTGATTCACTGGAAGCTTCACAAAACACTTGACCTCGAGCCCTTTTCTTCTGGCTTTTCCTCTTCTCCTTGATCACGCGACCTCCTCTTTCTACAAAGTAGCTCACTACTTTGGGTAGTTCTCTTGCTTCTGAACTCGAGTGAGTTTCGCAAATGCCTCTATCACCCCACGTTTGGTTTGTTTTTTGATAACAATTGTAGGGGAAATTCCGAGTATCCCCTGATCTTCCTCTGTGCCTTGTGATCTGAAATCCTTTGCTGAATAGAGAAGGGATGAGATGATGCTGAGTCCAGGGTTGAACCATCTTACGGCTGCCTACGTATCACCTTTGTTCTATTGGATAATCAAGCCCTATTTTGTATAGTTCCTAAGAGCGAATCCCTATGGTTTATATAAGAAGGGCTATGAAAGTCCTAGGGTTAAGGCTGTCCTCACCGCTTGTGAGTTCCCTTCCATCTTTAGACTCTGCCTTCCTATTAGGATTCCTCTTCTTATGGAAGTCTGAATCTAGACCATATCTTATGAGAGGTAAGTTTCCTTGTTGATCATAATGTCTCATCGTATATAGGAAGATTATTTCTAAAAGGTAACTCCTAAGATATGTCATCATGACTCATTCCTTATCATCAAAGATCACCATATTCAGTTTCCTTATGTTTAGGAATTGTCTATATCAGTTCCTAATGATTGGGGTAACTGTTATGTTTGAAGGCGGTCAGTCATGTGCCTGGCATATGTCCACTAAACACTCGTGCTAAGCACAAGATCACTTATTCACATAATTGATCCGATGGTCCTCGTCTCATTCTGGACATCTATAGTCTTAGGTTATTTCCCATACACGTGTCATCAGTTTAGTGACGGGAAATCCCCCTACAGATGCCCCCTCTCGTGCCATCTAGCACATGGGCGCTTGAAGTGACACTGCTTTTGGCACGAGAATCCTTTTCCAAAATTGTTATTGGAACTGCTGACGTACCTAACTAATTAAGGCTCTGAGAAGACGACTCGAACAGACACGCTATATCCCGAAAATTGTAATGATGGCAGTTCCATCCCGAAAAGATGCACCGCTTGGGCTCATCCTAACCGTCCATCTTATCTGTATATAAAGGATATGGTGAGAGAACTCTCATTATCTCTTCTGCTACCTTTTTCTGCATACTGAACCTTTTGATCTCCCGTTAGGGTTTAACCAAAACTTGAAACTTTTCTTCTTTTTCGATCATGAATCCCAATTGGTCACTTGTAAACTTTGAAGATCTTTCCTCCCTAGAACTAATCCATAAGAAATTTCACATCCTGCAGATATTGGCCTGGAGTGGGGGAGGTTATTTGATGAGTCGGCCTACAAGGAGGTGGCGCTCATCACCATTGGTCAGCTTAGGGCCGGACTCACTCTTCCCCTCCACCCATTACTAAGAGAGTGTCTGATTCACTTCAATCTTGCTCTTGGCTAGGCAGCACCCCGATTTTATAGAACTGTCATGTACTCTGCCCTTCTTGCCAAGAGACATAGATTTGCTCTAAATCGTTGGGTGTTTGGTTACTTTTATGAGTTTCGGCGTATTTGAGACCAATCATACTATTACCTCACGACTAGAGACAAGAACTCTCCGATCGTCTTTTTTTAGGGGAAGTAGAGTAGTGAAGGCTGGGCTGATAACCACCTTCGTGTGTTGGGTAATGCATGGGACGTTCGCCTCTCTAATGTTGATGGTGAGTTAATGGGAATTCCTGTTCCCAAAAAACACACCTATTCTCCAACTAGTAAGTCTTCCTACTCAGGTACTTTATAACTTGATATAAGAGTCTTTCGCCTAAATATCTTTGCTACTATTCCTTAGATGACTCTTCCCCCTGGAATCAACTAACTGCAACTGATGCTGCTATGGTGGACTTCATCAAGAAGATCCCCAAGGAACAGAGAATGCCTTGGGTGATAGTTCCTGATCCCACTCATCTTTTTGAGTATTTCAACATGTCTACTGAAGAATTGCTGGAACTTGCCCCTAGTTTTTCCCCTTTTGGGATAAGTACTGTGAATTCTGGGCGCACAACACTTCCTCCATTTATGGATCAGGATGCAGGACTTTTTCCTCCTCCAGTTCAGGACAAATCCTCCTTTATTACTAGAAGGAGAGGGAATCGTAAGGAGAAGAGTTCTGTGGCCACCTCTAGCGATGCTGTGACATCGGGCCCAGTTCAGGAGCCTGTTGTCAGTGGTGGGAGGGGCCATGAACTACCTTATGAACTGCTGGCGGCTAGTAATTTTAAAAGGGAAGCGTGTGCGTCTAACCGTCATAAATTGAAGAGAACTGATCCTTCTTCCGCTTCTGATGTTGGCCCCTCTGGTAAGAAAGCGAAGTTTTGGCTTCTCTCTATTAGTGAAGAAACACTTTTTAAGGTTCCTGTGACTATTCCCGGTTTTGGTTATGAGAAAATAGTTGTACCCTTACCAGTTCTAGATCCTCCCACAGGTTCTAAACAAACTGGTGACAATGTCCCTCTAGCTAATCTGACCCTTCCTCCCTAACAATCGCAAGTGGGAAGGGTATTACTAAAACAATGTTGTCGCCGCTCTCCTCCCTCCTCGATTCAGTGATAGGAGGGAGGTGAGTGATGAAATTCCCTTCTCACCAAGATCTCCAGATTCCCCTGAAAGGGAGATGATTGTGGAGATGAGGCGTTGGGGATAAACTGATGAACTACCTGTTACCAACAAGCATTCTATTAATGATGCTGACATTGCATTTGGAGTTGTGGAAGCTGCGCGACTTCTTGTTGACAAGGCTGAGGCCAGCATGGCTAGGAGCCTGGACCTGTCCTTTCATCGATCTGTTGTTCATCTTGCTAAGGTAAAACTTTCCCTCTCTGTTCAATGTTCTGTTTCTCTCATTGCATCACTTACGCACTCTATATCCTTTTCCAGTTAGTGAATGACTTTTTAGCCATGAAAGAGCCTATCTTTATGCCTTAGCCCGATCTGACCATCGATAACATGGCTACTGGCGAGCTGATTTGGGCAAAAGAGGCTACTGAGAAAAGAGCTGAGGAGCTACAGATCCAGGTTGAACAACTCTTGGCCAGAGAGAGGAAATCTGATATTAGTTTCAAAAACATGAGAGATATGATCTCCAACCTTCGAGGCTCTCTGGTGCTGCTACTTGGAAGGTGAAGTTCTTGGAACTGCGCTCCCATTTCACCACCCTGCAAGCAAAGCATGACCAGGTCCAAGGGGAGCTTCACCATAGGAACACCGAGATGAAAACCCTTAGTCAAGCCATTGCCCATGCAAATGAGGTCATGTCGGGCTATGAGAGAGCTCTTAAAAAGAAACGTCTTCATTCTGATAAGAAGGCTGAGACCTCTGAGTTCTATTCCAAGGTAGTGCAAGAGGTGAAAAAGATATCGGCTGAAAATGCCATTCGTTTTGCTCTGCGAGTATTGGATGTTTCTAAAGAGTCTTTCAACGCGTGGCCAAACAGGTTAAGTTCGAGGAGGCTATTGAGGCTACTAGGTACATGTCTAAGTTGGATGATCAAGGGCAGGTAACCAACCCTTTTGTCTTGTTTCCTAACTTGGACACCAATATCTCTGATATTCAAACTGAACTTATGTATGATGCCTCCTCATCTTCTGAAGAAGACACCGATGATGACATGCCTCCTGTTCAACTTCCTTTTCTGCCAGTTCTAGTTTTAGGTAAGTGTTTTGTTTAGCTTTCAATTGTTCCAGCTAATCCAAGAACACAGTCTGTTCTTGAGAGTGAAACAAGAGTTCCTGACGATGGTGCAACAGCAAGCACTGATGGTGAACCAAAATTTGATTCTACCCCTGCTTCATAAGCTTTTCAGTTGGTGGTTCACATAAACAATTATTTTTAAACAATTATTCTATGGATCTATAATATTGAGCTATGTAGCTCACATACAATTTACTTATTGAGCTATGCAGCTCTTCTATTTTATGTATACGTACTATTTACTTACTGAGCTCTGTAACTCTTCTAGTTTATGTATACATTAGAAGCACTTTATGTTATATGACATGTGTTACTATGCATACTCTACCCCTGATACCCCCAAAGTTCATTTGGAACAATAATAGGTGACCTTAGTAGGCTAAATAGATTAAAATGAGGCATGACCAGATTCTAATCAGGATATCATGGGAGCCATTCAAGTTAACTGTAATTAGGAGTTCGATCGCAATAAAGTCATATGTCTTTCCAAACGTAACTTGGTGTCATGAGCACGACACTGTGTTTAATAACGATAGATTCTATTTATTTAAAAAATAAATAGGTTATCGCCAGAACAGCAGTGGGGGAGCCTTCCTCAGCGCCATCATGCCGATACAGTTCTAGGCCCATGATTTGCGTGCTAGGATCTGGATCCAACCCAGATCTTCCCAACAACTCCTATGTTGATGTTTCAAGAGCGCTAGGAACTGGCATACAGTTCAGGCTCTCAAGAACACTATCTCTTGCTCCAAGTCAAACTGGCATACAGTTTACTGAACAGTTAGTGTGGTCGGATTCCCTAAAGGCTTAACCCATCGAGGATAATCGCAGTTTGAAAGAATTGGCATACAATTCCATCTGCGTGGGAATGGGAAAGGATCTAGCATACAGTTCATCTTTCCCATACTCAGTATCACTTATTCTAAAGCAAATTGGCATACAATATTCTTGAACAGATAGTGAGAAGATAATTCCCTAAAGGCTTAGTCCATTGTGGATCATAAATAAATAAATAATGCAAGGAATAAATTCGATGGCAATGTGGAGCACTTTATTGATGATTTGGAGAGGAGTGAACAATGCATAGAAAATAATAGAATAACAATTTACTGCTAGTACTTGCAAAGGTGCTGCGCGTTCCATGGTTTGACAAGAACGTCCCCTTCAACAATGCGTAGATAATAAAAACCAGTTCAACCAACCTTGTCGATTATGTATGGTCCTTCCCAGTTGGGCCCAAGCTTGCCGTTGGGCTCTGGGATCTCGCGCAAAACTAGATCTCCAGATTTGAAAGATAGAATCCGGACTAGCTTGTCATATAACTTCTTTAAAATCTGCTGGTTAGCAGCTAAGCAAAGTGCGACACCTTCTCGTTTTTCATCTAGGAGATCCATTTATCTACATAACAACTCCTCATTGTCGAGAGTATGCGCAGCATCTGACTTCTAAGTGGGAGCTACCAATTCGGGAGGTATGACAGCTTCAATTCCGTAGGTCAGTGAAAATGGGGATTCATCAATTGACCGTCTAGGTGTAGTTCGCTATGTCCATAGGACCTTAGGTAGTTCCTCAACCCATAAACCTTTCGCGTCGTCTAATTTACGCTTCATGTTATCCAAGATGACCCTGTTAGAGGCTTCAGCCTGGCTATTGCCTTGTGGGTACCTTGGAGTTGAGAACATATAGGTAATGTGAAACTCCTCACAGAGTTCAGCGACCAATCCTCCAACGAACTGTTGCCCATTATCTGAGATGATAACTTTGGGTATGCCAAACCTGCAGACAATGTTGTTCCAAATGAACGTTCTGACGTCATGTTCTCGAATGTAGATAAGGGGAACTACTTCTATCCACTTGGTGAAGTAATCCATCGCAACCAATAAGAATCTGACATTGCCAGGAGTAGGTGGTAGAGGTTCAACAATGTCAGTTCCCCACTGTGCAAATGGCCATGGGCTGGCCAATGGGTGCACTTCTGTTGCTGGAGCATGGATTAGAAGAGCATATCATTGACATTTTTTACATGTGTGGGCAAAAACCTATGCATCCTTTTGCATATAAGACCAAAAGTACCCTTGCCTTAGGATCTTGAGAGCTAGTGTTCTGCCCCCAGCATGGTTGCTACAAATTCCTTCATGAACTTCTCGCATAACCTATTCAGCGAGGTCTGGGGTGAGACATTTGAAATGAGGTCCCAAAGAAGACTTCTTGTACAGATCGTCTCCAACGAGGGTGAATCTCTGTATCTTTGCAAGCAGATGCCTTGCTACATTCTTATCCTTAGGGAGTATCACATCTTTGAGGTAGGACTTAAATGGATCCATCCAACTTGGAGTAATGGCTGTAACAACACAAACTATTGTAACTGGGACATGAATGCTAGATTTCTCTTGGAACTCTATAAGGATGGAATATGACTCGCTGTTGCCCAACATTGAGGCAACATATACCAAAGCATCTGCGTGTCGATTTTCAGATTGAGGTAGCTGATAGAACTAAATGTTCTCAAACTTTCCTTGAAGACCCCTCACCAGTTCTAGGTATTTGACCATTCGTTCGTCCATGGCCTCATACCCTCCATCAACTTGGTACACAACCAGCTGTGAGTCACTAAAAACTATGAGGTGTGTTAGGCCCAGGTTGAGGGCCATTGTGAGGCCAGCAAATGTCGCCTTATACTCTGCCTCATTGTTAGAGGCGTTCCAACCTAATCGGATGGATTTCTCCAGCCGTATATTGTCAGGAGTAACTAACACAGCTCCAACTCCTACACCTCTGTCATTTGAAGATCCATCCACAAACAGCCGCCATCTGGAGTTTGACTCCCATGGGTTTGGACGGGTGTTTGGAGATTCAAGCAGGATGCCATCATCTGAACTGGGGGTTGTTAAGTCGTACCTAGTGTAGGTCATTGGGAAATCTCCCAAGAATTTTGCTAGTGCCTGACCCTTCTCTGAGATTTTAGGGACGTAAATAATATCATATTCTGACAGTTGCACAGACCATTTAGTTAGCCTTCCTGACCTGTTCGGTCGTTCTAGAACTGATCGCAATTGGTACTCTGTGATCACTCTAATGGTGTGGGACTAGAAGTACGGTCGTAATTTCTCTACGACAAAAACAAGTGCTAAAGCGACTCTTTCGAGTTTAGGGTACCTTGTTTCTGCTGGTAGGAGCGTCCAGCTCAAGAAATAGACAGGTTTTTCAACCTTCTTTTCATCCACGCATATTAGTACATAACTGATGTCATAGTCAGATGAACAGAGATAAAGACCCAGGACTTCCCCCTCAATAGGTTTTGAAAGGATTGGCGGTGCCCCCATGTATGTTTTGAGTTGATCGAACGCCTTTTGGCATTCTTCCATCCATGCCTTCTGGCATTCCATCCATCCATCTGAATTCTTGGAGATGAACCTGTTCAGAGTTGCTAACCTACCTATAACTTTCTGAACATCTTTCATGTTTTTAGGTGAGGGCATTTCTATGAGCGCTCGGATATGATCTGGGTTCACCTCAATCCCTCTCTTAGTAACTAGGTATCCTAAAAACTTTTCTGATGATATAGCGAAAGCACATTTTGCAGGGTTGAGCTTCATATGATATTCTCGAAGAACGTCAAATGCACGTTTCAAGTGGGAGAGATGATCTCCCCGTTTCAGGCTCTTAATCAAGAGATCATCCACAAACACCTCCACAATGTTGCCTATTAATCTTTCGAACATCTTGTTTACCAAACGCTGGTATGTGCCTCTTGCATTTTTTAATCCGAATGGCATGACCTGATAGCAGTACAGGCCATCCTCGGTTGTGAAACTGGCATGCTTGTGGTCCCTCTCATGTAAGGGGATTTGGTTGTAGCCTGACGACCCATCTATGAAAGATAACAGTTCATGTCCAGCCGTTGCATCCACCAACTTGTCAATTCGTGGCAGAGGGTAGTTGTTTTTCGGAAATGCACGGTTCAGATCCGTGAAGTCAATGTAGATTCTCCATGACCTATTCTTCTTTCTTACTAGGACAATATTAGAAATCTAGGTGGGGAAATTGATTTCCCTGACAAAATTAGTTGCCCTTAGTTTTTCAACTTCAGCCTTTACCGCTTTTGGATCTGTTAGCACCTATCCTTCTCGGTTGAGTTTATGACTATTTAGTACCATGAACTTTCACTTTTTTTCCTATATGGTACCTAGACTTTGTTTCTCACCCATTAGTATCACGAAATTTTAATTTGTTTCAATTTAGTACATTAGTTAATTTTCCGTCTAATTTCACTAACAGCGTTAGTGAATAGTTTTTTTTTTTTTTTTTTTTTTTTTTTTTTTTTTTTTTTTTTTTTTTTTTTTAACTCAAAACATTTTTTCAACAATAATTAAAACTATTGATTGAGTCCGCATGCCAATATCTTAATTCCGCAGATAAGCATAACAAACAAAATGATAACTATGAATTGAAATAGGTGGTTGCTGATAACTATGAAGTTGCGAATTTGAGAAATCTTTTTCATAAACAGCTCTATCCTACTGATTCATTATCATCAGGTGCAAATACCGTCATCTTCTTTTCATTTCCAAATTGCATATAAAGAAACTTGTTTACAACATAGCCCTTCTTCTCAAGGTTATCACCAAACACATCATCATCATCAAACACAGTGTTAACACAACCAAGATTCATCAACACTTCGGCATCTAAATACTGCGAGAAGACGAATCGAACGGCAGACAAGGGCTTGTGAACGACAGCCCTGGTCAATTTGGGATTCAAATTGGAGAGGGGGTTGAAACGCGACGAGGGAAAAGTATTGAGCAGCTTAAGAGACAAGCTGGTTTTAGAATTGGGGCTGGGGCTGGTTTTAGAAGAGAAAGTGTTTGTTAATAAGAATCGTTCGAGTAAGAAGCTGTTGGAGGAAGTGGTGATTCGGTGATTATTGGGTTTAATAGACAAAAGCCACCGCTGAAAATGGAATGCAATAATCACCTCATTTACCTTGGCTTTATTTTTCAAGCTAAGTCCACCACTGTTGTTCTCCTTGTTGTCATCAGCAAACGCTAGGAATTCCATGAACCAAGAAACTCGGATATTTAGAATCATTTAAAAAACGTGGCAATCTCTCTTTCTTTCCACACACTAAAGTGGAACGTGATTCTCTCCTTTTTCCATTTCTTCAAACACTTTCTTGAACAAAAAATTAGCTCAATCTTTCATAATCTTGGATTCTCAGTGAGGTAAATATATATGATTAATTTTTAAGATTAATTAAAGATTATTACAAAAAAAAAAACACACTATTCACTAATGCCGTTAGTGGAATTGGACAGAATTGGATGGAAAATTAACTACTAAATTCAAATTAAAACTTCGTGGTACTAATAGGCGAGAAACAAAGTTCGGGTACCATTTAGGAAAAAAAATGAAAGTACATGGTACTAAATAGTCATAAACTCTTCTCGGTTTTAGCTTGACTACTACTGCATCACTGCGGACATTGAGCTGGTGGCATGCCACGTGGGGGTCAATTCCTGGCATTTCTTCGAATGACCAAGCAAACACATCTCTGTGCTCTCGGAGGAACTGTATCAGAGCTTGGCGCTCTTCAGAACTCAACAAGGTGCCGATAAAAGTAGTTTTTGGCAAGCTACCACCTACAATTTCCACTTCCTCTAATGGCTCTAGTGAGGGGGGATCCTCCTTCTCTCGTGGGACCAGGTCTGGGAGAGGTGGATCCAACTGTAATTGTTATTTCGTGGGTTGCCCCACCTCTATTGGTTCAGAAGGGAGTGGGGACTGCTTTGTCGCCAGTGCGTAGCATGCCTTGGCAGCCACCTGATCCCCTCTGATCATCTCAATTGGCCCGTTATATGGGAACTTCAGACATTGGTGATAGGTGCTAGGAACAGCTCAGAGTCTGTGTAGCTAGGTCCTGTCCAAGATCATATGATAGGGTATGTTAGCTTTTACTACAACAAAGTTTATGATGAGAGTTACCGGACTAGTAGCTACGGGTAGTTGGATCTCCCCAACTGTCAGAGCTTTGTCCCCACTGAATCCATATAGGTTGGAGTTGGTGGCAACCATTTCAGAATTAGGAATTTGCAGCTTTTTTAATGCGGCGTAGTATAGCACATCTGCTAAACTTCCTGGATCAACCAATATGCGATGCAAATCATAATCTCCAAAAGGAAGTGTCAGAAGAAGCGCATCCTCGTGGGGGCTCTGGATGCTACAACAGTCAGCCTCAGTGAAGAGGATGAGAGGATCTTTGTGGGGTATCGCATTAACCTAAGCTCCTATAGTCAGCTCGTTGTTCATGATCCTCATCTGCTTGGCAATACGCATTTGATATCGCGCACCCTTTTCAATGATCTGTCTATTTCGCTTACTTGCTTTTTCAGAAATCATATTTATCTGCAGTCGACCATTGAGTGGTCCAGTACCTGGGGGATCCTGAACTGACGTGCTGATCTCCTCAGGCTGTACTGCGTTCACCTATTCGTGTGCCACAAACTGCTTCAAATACCCCCTTTCAATCAGATCCTGTAGTTCATTTTTCAGGGTCCTGCAGGCTTTGGTGTTGTGACCCATACTCTTATGGAACTTACAGTAGGTCCTTTGGTCTCTAGTACCCAGGGAGTCTGGCTTTAGCGGAGCTGGCCACTTGAGGTAGCTCTGATTTTTTATCGAGTCTAAAACCTCATCTGGCATTTTGTTCAAAGGGGTGAAGTTTATGTCCATTGAGGGAAGAGCTTCTTCAGTTCCTTCCACACGTGGCTTCTTCTGTGGTTTTCCATCTGCACTACTGGCTACATTTTGGTATTGCCCTCTGGGAATTCGTCCCTTTGATGGAGATTCGATCCTTTGGTAATTACAATTACGGTCTCTCTTTGATTTTTGAGGGGAAGAATTTCCATTCCCTTCTCGGGGAAGCCCAGGAAATGTCCGGCTAGTCTTCTTCGTTTCCTAATGTCTGTTCAGGACATCTTCTTCCCACCCCCACATGAGTTTCAACCCTGTCAAGGAGTTCCTCTAAATTGTGGGGTGGTTTCCTGGAGAGAGATCCGAATAAGGCGTTGTTTTCATCCAACCCTTGTTTGAAAGCTATTATAGCAGTCTGTTCGTCACAAGACTCTATTTGGATTGAAATTTCCATGAACCGTTGCATGTAAGATCTCAACGTCTCTCCATCCTTTTTCTTGATGCTGAACAGTGCATCGATACATACGTTTTGGCTGATGCTTGTTGCATGAGCACCTGTCTATGAAGGTCCTAAATAGTTTTTCTGAGGACCTAATCTCGATTTCAGGTGTCTGTGATACCACCGAGCATAGATCCGCGGGGGAGGCTTTGAACTCCTAACACATGACATGGTCATATCTCTCATATTGTCTCATAGTGGCATGATACCTGAATATGTGATCCACCGGATCTGACTTGCCACTAAAGACACTAAACTTCGGTTGTCTGTACCCATGGGGATATGGCTTCCTCATTACTCGTGACGCAAAAGGAGATCTACCTGCCCCCATTATGGCGGATTGAACAAGGGAGTCTTACATTTTTCTCCCTTTGCCTGTCATCTGATGCGTCTGATGGATCAAGTCATTCTTCTCAGTTTCCCATGCACTTTATTTGGTAGGAAGTTTCCTGTTCTGAGTTCTTTTTCGGTGTCGAGGGTCGACATCACGATCTTGGTCAGTCGACTCTGGTTCTGAGGCTGTTCCTGAGTCCTCATCTGAGTTGCTATATTCTGACTCAGATAGCTCGTGCTGAACTGGGTCCTCATGCCTTCGACTCCTAGCACGATCAATGCACCTTCCGGAGGGTCGTCATCATTGAGATTGATGAGTGGTTCTTTCCCTGTGTCAGACTGATATAAGTGCCTTAGCAACTGTAATTCTCGCTCAAGGTTGCTCCTTTGTTGTTCCAGAGCCTGCACCACCTAACTCGCTTGAACATACTTTGGGTTAGTGAGGACAACATTCTTGCCATTTTGATGTTCCTCCTGAACGTTATGCCTGGGACCTGCTCTGAGAACAATTGGTCCATCGGTGCTGGTCATAGGTCCTTGAGGGGGATCATTCGCATCTTGGCAATTGACATTCTCTCCCCCTTCAAGCATCTCATGCACTTCTTCTCTGATGGCGACGTTGTATGATGGTAGCGCCACCCTTTATTTTCTTTGCTCCTGCCATCACAACAGTAAGAGTTTTTAGAATAAATCAATCATTTGAAATGAATATTTACCTGCTTTCGTCCCCACAGACGGTGCCAAAAGATGTAGGGGAAATTCCGAGTATCCCCTGATCTTCCTCAATGCCTTGTGCTCTGGAATCCTTTGCTGAATAGAGAAGGGATGAGATGATGGTGAGTTCAGGGTTAAACCATCTGATGACTGCCTACGTATCTCCTTTGTTCTATTAGAGAATCAAACCCTATTTTGCGAGGTTCCTAAGAGCGAATCCCTATGGTTTATATAGGAAGGGCTATGAGAGTCCTAGGGTTAAGGCTGTCCTCACCGCTTGTGAGTTCCCTTCCATCTTTGGACTCTGCCTTCCTATTAGGATTCCTCTTCTTATGGAAGTCTAAATCTATACCATATCTTATGAGAGGTAAGTTTCCTTGTTGATCATAATGTCCCATCATGTATGGGAAGATTATATCTAAAAGGTAACTCCTAAGATATGTCATCACGATTCCTTCCTTATCATCAAAGATCGCCATCTTCAGTTTCCTTCTATTCAGGAACTATCTATATCAGTTCCTAACGACCAAGTAACTGTTATGTTTGAAGGCGGTCAGTCATGTGCCTGACACATGTCCACTAAACACTCATGCTAAGCATGAGATCACTTATTCGCAGAATTGATCTGATGGTCCTCGTCTCATTCTGGACATCTATAGTCTTAGGTTATTTTCCATACACGTGCTATCTGTTCAATGACGGGAAATCCCCCTTACAACAACCTCTGCAAAAACAGCAAAGAAGCAGTTCAAATACAAACTCACAAGTCAGAACATCAAACCAATAAGACAATACATTAATACCCACCCAAAAAGTTACACACCCTAGTGTTCACACCAAATCCTTTGGCACAATAATTCTCAGCTACCAACAGCAACCTTCTCTCCCAAGCCTCGTTACTCGCACCATCCAGCACACTAAACTTTCTTGTTTGTGTTTGCAAGCTAAAGTTATGAGCCCGAGATCGCTTCACAGAATGATATTCACCACTCGCATTCAACAGGTCGAACACCCCTAAGTAGCCGTATTATTACTTAACCGGCGGGTATGCTTTCCCACAAAAGTTCAAAAATTCACAAGCCAGCTTTGAGAATGGTATCCTCATACCAGCTCTCAGCTGCCCCTCGCAGACTACTACCCTGTAGTTCGCTGGCATGTACCTCTCACTGAACATGTTCACTGTCTCTCCCAGTTCGTATATCTTCAGGTCGCTTACATTTATCCCATAAGCTTTTCTCAGATCGGTGAAAGCCTTCACCACACATTCATCTACAACCCTAGGGGGCAGCCCACTAGAAGACGACCCCTTGTCGCGACCTGAAGTGCTAGCTACAGCAACCACAGAATCAGATCGTGCATCATCCTCATCCTTACTCTCACACCTCACTGACTTTTCTCACTCTTCCTCATACTCACCATAACTTAAAGACACTTCTCGAATCTCCTCAGATCGAGTATCATCAGAGTCATACATCTCTTTTTTCTTAGCAAATACCAAACCTAAACAAGAACAACTAAAGCCGACCTAGCTACTGGACACACAACACTAGAACAGAAGAAAAATGAAGTGTAACAATGGCAGAATTGAAGTAGTAACCTGAGAAACCCTAGCTTGTGTTTTTGCTGGAGGAGAAACAAAAAATGACTTTTCATATTTCCAAATTTGGTTTTATACAGCCGACCCTTCAGTTCCCGATGCATATCATGATTACACCCTATACTCTATACGACACACCCCCTACAGAGCTTTCTTTTCAAAATCCCAGAAAACGAGGCGGTGATTTTTCTATTCACAACTGCTCAGATTCTCCCAAGTGCCAGTCACGTGGCAACTACCATCTCACATCAGTTCGTCATACAACACTAGCTGACCTCAGTAGCACGGTTGGTATTTCCATTCACGTCGGTTTGCTTCCTCACTCATGCTTAACACGCGCCACCATTTTCTCTTAGCAGATCGCTTCAATGTACAACACGACCTACTGAGAGGGAGCTGTGTGAGGGAGTGATATTCTCATTCAGGAATATCAGGCACGTGTCCAGCATAACAGAAATACCATACCGACCTCATGCCCTCGTCCTCTGAACTGGCTTCAGAGCAACGCACATCATCAGCTCAAGCACCTGATCTACGAGATCACTCCAAAGTAGCTCAACTTGCACATCCTCACGCAGAATGTTCCATCTAATGACATCATCCTTCTTCTAGATGCAATCATTACCAAAGCCATACTTACACAATCCATTACCGTAAAATACGAACTACTGTAACCACTCCCCATCATTACAGAATTCCTACCAACATTATCCATACACTCCTTGTCAGTACACGTGTTGGTTGGATCTTCACATTCAGCAACTATAAATACCATCTGTATGAACTACGCCAGACCTGATTCTATTCTCCCTCCAGAAGTGAGAGATAGATACGTAGGCAGTTCGCTTAGAACGAACTCGGTCTTTCCAATCTATTATCCTCATCTCCTCTACCTTAATCACATATTGTTTAGCCCAAAGCCCCAAACTAAATAACACCTTTACAGGAACCTGCCAAAAAGAATCGCAGATCTTATGCAAAGTTGATATCACCTAAGGCGTAGGACCACGTTAAGTTAATTAGTCATTTCTTGATTATATTCTTAGCTGTATGGGATTTGAACAGAAATGGAGGAAATGGATCTCGACAAGTATTTCTACAACAAGGTTCTCTATTATGGGACACCTGAAGGGAACTTCAAGTCTCAAAGGGGTATTAAGCAAGGTGATCCCATATCTCCATTTTTGTTCATTCTTGTTATGGAAGCTCTCTCCCACCTTACGAAAAAAGCCATGGAACTTAAATTGCTAGACTGTTTTCAAATTGGTATGGTAATGGAGATGTTCACTTAGGAATCCTCCAATTTGTGGATGACACTCTCTTTATTACAAAGGCCAATATGAACTCAGTAGCTAGCCACCATCAGGAACACTCTTTGAGCTTAGTATGAACTTATCAAAATCTTGCCTATATGGAATTGGGAATGCGAATAACTTGGAAAACTTAGCGGAAGTCATGGGATGTGGTACTAGAAAATTCCTTTTAAATAACTTGGGCTCCCCCTCGGCGCGAAGTACAAGAATGCCCAAGTGTAGAATAAAGTTATTGAGGCAGTTCACTCGAAGCTTAGTGGTTAGAAACGAAAATTGCTTTCTAAAGGAGGTTGGCTTATTCTCATTAAGAGTACTCTTGCAAGCTTACCAGTTTATTATTTGTCTCTCCTCAATGTCCCGACAAATGTAGCGAAGAAAATATAAAGTGACTTGTGACTTCCTTTGGGGCACACAAAAACATAAGAAGAAGATGCATCTCATAGCGTGGAATAGCGTATACATTTCACATGATCAAAAAGGATTGGGGATAAGTGCAAGTTATGATCAAGCACTCCTTAGCAATAAATGGATATATGAAGGTCATGAGAAAGATGCATTATGGAGAAGAGTACTAGATGCTAAATATGGCGGGTTTGACAATGGAGGAATCTCAAAGAAAGTAACTCAACCTTATGTGTAGTCTATGGAGAGGCATTCGGCATTCTAGCCTCTCAAGACAAGTTCTTCGAAAATGTAACACACAAGGTTGGAAATGGAACTAAGACTCGTTTTTGGCATGATTCCATAGACTATAAGTATGCTTCTTTGAAAGGTAGAACTGTCAAAGATCATAGAAACGGTGAGTGGAAATTAAATCTCTAGTGAAGGAATCTTAGAGAGAGTGAAGTCTAGCAATTGAACTGCCTCAACGAACTAATTTTCTCAACTCTATCACTTGATGATTGTGACGATAGCTGGGAGTGGAATGCTACTTCCAACAATCTTTTCTCAGTTAAGTCTTTCTACACAATTATGATCTATGACATGAGAAACAATGAGAACATCAACATGGTATTTCCTTACAAGCTAGCGTGGGAAGCCGACATTACTATGAATGTAAAGTTCTTTAGATGGAGTTTCCTTTGGGATAGCATACTTGCAAAAGACAAACTAGCTCATTGAGAGAGGTGTAACAAACCCTCTTAATGATTTTTGTGCCTTTTGTAATATAATAGTAGAATCACTTCCTCATCTTTTCTCTTTCCCGATGTCGATAAGAATATGAAAGTCTCTTTTGGGAGGCTATACAGAGGCAATGAATTTGGTTATTACTTCTCCTAATGCTAAGGGGATGTTAGCCACTTCGTCAAATATAAATGTGAGAGGATTGGGACTTGGGAGTGGGTATTTGGCAAACTCTTCCATATGCAGTTTGTTGGACATTATGGAGCGTAAGGAGTGAAATGATCTTCAAGGACAAGAATCTAGTGGTGAACTAGGTGATTGCTCAAATATAAGGAACTGAGAAAGGAGCACACCTTCAAGGAATTGATATGCAGGTGGCCAGGATGAGTTAATTCAAGCTTAATGGTGAATGACGATCGACTACTCCTTAGAACATGGATATGGTTGTTATAGGGACCTGTCACTACTAAAAAAAAATACATTATGACGCTTGTTTTTTATCTATCTTGATGGCTTTGTTGAAAACTGTCAAGATAAGTGTCTTAGTTATATTTTTATGACGGCTGTTCCAACATTATGGCATGTATGACACAAGCGTCAAGAAAATATTATGATTTTATGACGGATAATGTTACAACATTATGTCGCGTATGACTCCAGCGTCAAGAAAATATGATGATTTATTGACGGATTTTTCTTAAACAGTTAACTTTAGCAGTATATAATAAGTCGTCGACACCTCTCTGGACCATTTTTTTTTTATGTTGCGAACGTTTACATAGTCCCTGACTTATCACTTCTTTTAATGAACTGTCAACAGTCAACTAAATAACTGTCAAGAGCACGCAGATGTAATGCACTTGGGCTTGGCCAAGCTAAAAGCGTCACAACCGGTTTACGTTTCATGTGTTCACTTGAGCCTTCAATAAGTAAAATCGTGGAAACTTTTATAATTCAGAGAGAGAAACTTTAGCAAAAAAAGAGAGTGAACGAAAAAAAAAACTCATAACATCTCAAATTAGGGGTGCAAGTGGATATTCAAATATTCGAATTCGTATTCGAAAAATCGGATATTATCCGAAAATTTTGGATTCGGATTCGGATTCGGATATTTTTTTTATGTCCGAACTGGTTTCGGATACGGATCCGGATACTGACATATCCGCATCCGATAATATCCGATCCGATTTAAAAAATTAATAGTTATTATATATAATTAATTTATTCATTTTTTATTGTACAAAATATTATATAAAATCATAAACTAATAATATAAAACTATAATAACAAAATAATAATAATAAATGACAAATATAATATTTATACTAGTTTTTATAGTGGTAAAATGAATTATTCAAAAGAAATAAAATTTTAATTAATTTTAATTTTTGGATCGGATATTATCCGATATCCGTTTCGGATATCCGAAATCGGATTCGGATAATTTTTTTAATATCCGTCGGATTCGGATACAGCCATATCCGCATCCGAACATATCCGTTTGCAGCACTATCTCAAATACACTTAATTTTATCTCCTTCAAAACCTAGGCGTCGACTCTTCCAACGCAAATATGTATTGGTGTTATTTGATCTCCTCGGTTGGTCGTCTTCTTCATCGTCTTTCACATTCTTAACATGGTGAACTACCGCCTGAAAAATGGTTTTAGGAGGTAAGTTTTCTAGTTGCTGAACAAAGTTTGTTCCTTTAGTGACAAGCCCTATAAAAAGAGTTACAATGAACATACTTTTCTAATCCTTTCATTCTGAAGCACTTCTAAGCTCATTTGTCAAGTTCAAAATCGAAATTTATGAGTTCTAGATCTGCCCCAGTAAGCTTGGTTGTTTATCTTTATGTTGTCACGTTAATCAAGCTTTTCTGGATTTTCTCTGCAGAATTTTATTGAGTTCTGCAAAGACACTGGATTGCAATCGGTAATGCTACCATCGAGGAATCGACTATCAAGCTTATTGGGGAAGTACACAAATTTATTGGTCGGGTGAGTTTTCATTTTATTAATTGTTTTAATTTGTTTTGTGTGGAGTTTGATGATCTAAAGTAGTGGTAGGGCTTCCAATATATTTTCTGCAGATATTAAAGGATTTCTTATCGATGTTAAGCTTTGACTTCTCGGTGCACTTGATCTTTGAGTATGAGAAAAATCCTTTTGAGGTATGCCATTCTATCCACACATTTTTTTCAAGAGCAGTGCTTCTAGTATTTAATATCATTTGCAATATGGTACATCTCAAAGACTAAGGAAAACTGTGAAAGCATCGGGAATCCACCTTGTCTATGTCATTGGGTGGATTGGATGGCCTTCCCGCGTGAAGATATTAGTGGGAAGATAACACCTACTTTTCGAAGAACTTGTCTAGCCCCTCGATTTGGAAGGTGTGTTGGGGTTTTTGTTCATTCTGCATTAACTTAATTATTTGGATATTGTTAAGCACCCAATGACCGGGTGCTGGTGGTGGTGTTCAAACACTGTTTCACTACTTTGTAGTGCTAAGCTTGCTTGTTTTTCTGATGTTCAAGATCCGTTTGGAGTCTATCGATTCAGTGAAGAAAATTTTAGAAGAAGCTAACAAACGCATTCAACCAACTGGAACTGGTATGGTTTTCATTTATTTCCATAGTATATCAATTATGCACATATTTAACTTCATTCATGCATTTGACTGCTATTATCTAATTTTGATTGCTTATTAATAGCTTATCTTTTCACTTGCCTCCCAGATGAGTTATTTTGTGCTCTTAGAGGTCGTCTTTATGACAGTAACAAAAATTTGGTTATGGCAACTTTGGTTGTTGTTGGTGGAGTTGCATCTGCAATGGGACCGATGGTTGAAAAGTCTAGCAAGGTTTACAAGTTTGCTTTCAATTTAAATGTGTCTACTCATTTCTCTATTTGTGACTTGGAGGAGCGAGTAATTTGAGGATTGGTTTCTTGCAGGGAATATTATCATATGTCTTGAAATGCCTTAGTGATAATAAAAAGCACATGAGAGAATGCACTATAAATACCTTAGATTCCTGGGTAGCTGCCGTTCATCTTGATAAGATGGTAACTGCTGTCAATATTTATTGATTTGAAATGTATCTCCTATCTTTTATTCAGTATGACAAAAATGTTTGTGATTTTTAGGTTCCATACGTTACAGCTGCTTTAGCTGATACCAAGATTGGTGCTGAAGGTCGGAAAGATCTTTTTGATTGGTTAACAAAGCAAATTTCAGGAATGAGTGACTCATCCGAGGCATTGCACTTGTTGAAGCCATCCACTTCTGCTCTCCCGGTATACATTATCAGTTGATCACTATAACATTCTCTACTTTCATGGTGTATATTATTTATTATCATTAAAATCTTTTTATAATTTCCTTTTATTAATGAAAAGCATATGTTTTTGAAGAAAGACAAATCAACATTCGAGTTTTGAGTTTCAATTTAAATCATTGGCCATCGCAACAGTTTTGGGTCCTCTGAAAGAAAGACACGTTGATTGGTACTTACAGCCTGGACATGTCGCAACAACTTTTGAGCGATTAGCGCCATCGCTTTCGAAAAAATTTGCCCAAATTGTTCTACATTTCGCATTCTCTGTATGTTGTTTAGGACTAGGGTTTTCATTATTATTTTCTTCTCTGACGTTTATTTAAGAATGTTGTTTTCCCTAATATTCTTACTCAATTGCTATCGACTTTCATGTTAACCAGGCTTTGGTGGTCATACAAGATATGCTTTGAGTTCTTATAGTTCGTATTGCGTCCCAAAAACCAGATAGTGCTATCATTCTTCTGCGACCTATCATCTCGTGGATACATGATCACGATTCTGAAGCAACTAGCCTTCCATGAGATGATCCTTGTAGTCGTAGCTCAAATAATATTCTTAAACATATTGTCTTTGTTGTAAACAATTCGAAATCTAATGGGCTGAGGCTGTCACTTTGTGGAAGTTTCCGACCAACACTTGTATCTATTTGAATCTGTCTAATCCATAGATCGAGGAATTGAGTAATCTGCCTATTAGCTAAAGGGTTATTTGTGTACTTGTGGTAGATATACGGAATAGATATAACCTACAGTGGTGTACGTTATTTGGGGCTTAACCAACATGATTCTTTGTCATAGTTGATCGTATCTCTTTCATTTAGTAGATATTGATTTATTGTGCTAACACATTGTGTGTATTTTTTTAATTAATACTGTGTAGAAGACGATATATGATTATATTTTTAGTTTACTTATTAAACAAACTAACAAATTCTTCTTCATATTGTATTTTAGGTTATAAGTGAGATAGCATGGTAGCTCAATTAAGTTTGTTTGAGATGGATCGGTTGATTAGCAATTTGTTGGATGAGTTATGTAAATTGCATTGTTGTTGGATTATGAGACTTGATTTTGAATCAAGTGTTTGAATTATTTAATTTTTTTTCTCCGTGAATATGAACAAGTTTTTGGAATGATTTTTTTCCGCAATGGAATTGAGTTGTCAGGGTGTATGGGTGTATGAATGCATTGGTTTACACAGGAATTTCAAATTTACAAGGATTTTCAGATTTACAGGGAAAATAAAGAAAAATGGAAAAAGGAAAAAGAAATTATGACGGTTTCTAAAGAACTGTCGTGTTACATGCCAATTCTTGACAGTTTTTAGTGTTAATTTCTTGATGTTTTTGTTTCTTAGGGTGACGCTTAAATAAAAACAATAATAAATGAAGGTTTAATTCTTGATGCTTTTTCTAGTAAACTATGACGGCTAAGTAAAACATGTCATGCAGAAAGATCCAGTTATGACGTTTATAAATGAATGTTTGTCATATTAAGTTTGAGCTTTTATGTCAGTTTCTCCAAAACCGTCATCAAATTTATGAAGTTTTTTGTTAACTTTTATAACGGGCTTTATAATGACGGTTGTTTTTTAAATGAAAAAATGTCATTAAACCTGTTTCATGACGGCTAAAAGTCGTCATCACAAGTCTTTTTTTTAGTAGTGTGTGAACTGTTGGCTATACATTTTGATCGGGAGAGAATAGTTGGTTTTAGATGGACTTATGTAGCTATATGCAGGATCTTTACATCTTTGAGTTTAGGGTTAAATGCATAGATGGGTAACGAACTATACATGAAATCAAACATTGGTGTATAAACCTTTTTTTAGCAAATTTGGGTCGTTTTGCAACGTTGGGTTCTGTTTCACTTCCGTCCCATTTTTTCATATGTATCAGATTGCCACTAGATCGCCACATAGGAAAATAAGTGACACATAATTAGAGAAAAAAAAAAACCTTGACACAAGTGAAAAAAATGGGCGGAAGTACGTGAAATAGATTCCAACGTTGCAAAACGTGGTACACTTCGTTACCCAAATTTGCTAAAAAAAAAATTTACACAACAATGTTTGATTTTGTGTATAGTTCGTTACCCATGTATGCATTTTTTTCCCCCCTTAAGTTTATGGTGTTTATTGAGGACCTCTCTCAATCTACATGGCCTAGGGGAGGGGTAAGTCCAACCATTTGTAGTCCATACTTATTGTACGCTTAATATGTATTGTACATATATCTTTATGATAGTGCAGAATAATGAAACGTTCATTTTTACCTTCATAAAACAAATAGCCATTGAACGGGTAATATGTATATTGAGAAAATTCCCACTCAATGTGCAAATTAATGTGGATTAAGGTTCACACCCACGAACAATATGGTTGCCCCTTACAGCAAAAAAATTCCTTGGGATTTTTGGTTGCTTCACTAGAGTAGGCATTTGGGCTATTCTCCAGTATCGCATGTGCATTTATATCGTAGGGAGGCTGTAAATTTTGAGTTGCATTGAACTTGGTGTCCGCAGAGGTGTGAAGTTGTGATAGAGATTTGTATCTTCAAAAGATTGTAAGAAGTGAGGTTCATCCTAGATTGTTTAGAGTTTGAATGGTTGGGAGTTGAAGAAAGGAAGGTAGGATCTTTGTTAGGACAAGTTTTTGGTTCGAAGTAATGAAGAATATTGAAAACTAAAGTTATTTTGAAGATTGAAAATACATAAACTTTAAAGCAAATAGAAGGAATTGATTGATTGATGGAAATGTTAAAAACAAGAACAAGATTGAATTGAAAAACAAGAAAGTAAATGACTTAATTGAAAAACTAGATAAGAAAATAAATCCTACATGACACTAGATTAAGTCTAGATGCATTCTCTTTTCCTAACTTTTAGATTACTAGTATTTGCCCGCGTGCGCACGGATTACGTCGCCTTTGGCGCTTTGGCTTTCGACGCATCCGCCTCCCGTGCGGGCACGGATATCGTGCCTTCTTCGGCGCCCCCAAAGCACATCTACCCCCGGTACGGCACAAATGCGCGCGCCTTTGGCACCTCCAACGCGCATCCGCCTCCGGTACGGCACAGATATGCGCGCCTTCGACACCCCTGACTCACATCCGCCCTCCGGTATAGCACAGATACGCGCCTTCAGCGCCCCCGACACACATCTGCCCTTCGGTGCAGCACAGATACGCATGCCTTTGGCGCCCAACGCACATCCACCCCCGGTACGGCACAGATACGCGCTCCGGTGCCCCCAACGTGCATCCACCCCCAGTATGGCACAGATACACGCGCCTTTGGCTCCCCTGATGCGCATCCGCCCCTGGTACGACACATATACGTGTGCGTTCGGCTTCTGCACCCCCGACGCACATCCGCCCCCTACTCATGTTTCTAGAGTACGACACAAATATCGCGTGGCGCCCCAATGCACATCCCCAAGATGCGCATATATATAAAGCGCTTTCAAGACCCGATGCGCATCCGCCCCTCGACGACAAATTTGCGCGCGGCGGCCTCATCCTAGGAAAACAATCTAGTCATTATGAGGTGGAATTTGTCGTCCCACTCTTCCCTTCTTTGTTATATAAATATACCCCTACTTTTTCCTTTTACTGATTTGCCTCCTCCATTACTTTTGAGACACCTCACACTTCACTTTTGTTTTTGTTTTTTCTTTTGTTTTTGTTTTTTCTTTTGCATTTTGATTTCTTCTTGACCAAGGTAGGTTTTTGAGAATGCCATATTTTGAGATAAGGGCCTCCATCTCTGGTCTTTTGAGTTGAGGGCTTTGACCTTTAACTTTGACCTTTGACTTTGACCGTTGACTTCGAATTTTTCAGCATTTTTTTATAGCAGCTTCTGGTCTTCATAATAAGCGTGATTAATGCTCTTTTAGGTGCTAATTAACGCAGATTTTATGATAAGTGGTCTGAAATTCTCTATAACCTGAAAAAGGCAATAAAAGCTATGAGTTGTCTTTTCATTAAGCGTAAGAAGGGCTGTAGTGCAACAATATAAGGGTAATAAAACGCACATTTGAGAGCTGATCGAGGTGCTCGTGAAATTCGAGTCTATTGGTCTTTGATAAAGTTTTTCATTCTACAGTAATGATTGATCACATTGTTAGGGTCATGCATATTGTAGCAGTTTCCATTACCCGCCAAATGAAGCACATTTGAAGCTTCATCACATATGATGGCTACAAAATCACTTCCATCCATAGTACAAAATATCGGGATAGGGCGATATATCGACCCCTAATTTATGGATATATATCATGAATATATCCCCTAGGGATATTTTACATTGGGGCTTGTGTAAATATCGCGGATATATCGAAAAATACCTACAACTTTGATCCATAATTTACACTCTATGCATACCCATTACCCAACTTTGATCCCGTGAATACCCCAATCTAAACCACATGAATAAAGTTAAAACCTAACACATGAAATCATGTTGGAGTAAATAACTATATGAAGTAGTTAAACTCAATCACACATTTCATTACTTTCATAGAATCAAACCAATTAGGGGTGGGCTCTCAAAGCAATTCATTCTATATACTTTCATTTGGCTGCTGCAATAAAGTCACGTACATTTTGACTATTGACTATGTAATCACTCAATTGGCGTTATAGCCTGTAGCCTAAAAACTATGATCAATGGGTAGCATGCTCCAAATTGCTTGTGTGCCAAGCGAGTTATCCTTCCAAACATTGATTCGCTTTCCATTACCAATCATCCAGATGATGTGTAGCTATACATTTCTTCTAGTGCCCACCATATACCATTCCAAATAGTCGAGTGCTTATTCTTATTCCATGCTCCTCATCTTTTTATGTATTCCCCCTTGCAAAAAAGTAGACCAGGCCAGTCATCACTTTTCTTGAGTATAGCTGGAGATGTTGTATAGTGGTTGAGTATTGATGGTTGTTTAGTTGTGATTGAAGTTCATCCTAAATCTTAAGATGGGAGGAATGGTGATGAATGAAAACAAGACTTTTTAACTTTTCTTATTCATCTTTTCTTCTATTTCTAATGAGTATTGAAAGACTAGTGTTTGAGAGAAGAAAACATTGAAAACATGAAATTGTGTAGGATTATGACAAGATAAATAAATTAGATGTGAAAATAGTAGTTCTAACATGCTAAAATCATTCTAATCAATCTATATTAATACTCTATAAACATGTTGTTATAGAAGAGTAATCGTGTTCTCCACTCTTACTTGCACATACTTGACACGAATTTAGACTAATCAAACTATTAACTAATGATAGAGTAATAATGATATGAAAATAGTAAATAATTATACTAAAATAGTAGATTTAATGATGAGAAGAGATTAGAGATGGGTAATCCACCATGCGACTTGATTGGCTATTAGTTTAGTCATCGATTCGCCTTTCTTGATCCCTAGCAAACAACCTACATCTCTATAGTCATTGTTTGACTAGTTAGAGAGATTCGCACCTCCACAAATGGCGCCACTTTTCATCTTGCTTTGTTATGTATAGCGTGTTTAGAATAAGCAAAACTGTTTTTACTATTCACAAAAACAACACTGAAAACACTATTTGTAATTTTTTGAAATTTTTCGGCTACTGCCTGAGTGCATACGAGTTGATACACCTCCTTGCACTCCCGTGACCTGACCCTAAAAAAATCAAACCCTAGTTTTAACTTACGAGCACGCGCGCACCCTAAATTTGTCTTCACAAAGTGCGCCCCGCACATTACACCCTAGGCGCGACCCGCGCCCGATTTGACCTATTCTGAAGCGTGCTTCACGCTCCTTTAAATTCTGAAAAAAAATATAAAAAAGTACCAAAAGCCAATTCCACTCAATTTAGCCTATTTTTTAGCGTGCCCCATTTGATGTAGAATAGATTTATTTTTTACATTAACTGCAATATTACCTCACGAGTACAGTACAGTACCCGTATGCCCAACCACTCTAGTAATTGCATAATTTTTTTTTTCATACTATACGGTGTCTAGAAATTGAAAGAATTGGGGTTCTCTAATTAAGGAACGTGCACGCATGGACAACCTCCCTCAATTCTTAAGTGGCCTGGCTGTTGGTTTGAAAAGTTTTAGTATTCGTGCTTCAAGGCTGTTGAAGGCGCTATTTATACGCGTAGCAAAGATGCTCCAGGTAACACCTCTTTACATCCTCAAATCTACTGTAAGAGAATTCTATTTCTAGTAATAATCAGGCTAATTTTTGCATACTCATTAGAAATTGCCTATTAAACTTAAAACTTGCATGAGATTAAGATCTGGTATGCATAAACCTGCCTTATTAGTTTATCGTAGATGCAAAAATCAACGCCTATCTAGAAATTCACACATCACTACACATACACCACCTACACCCACCCCAACTATATCTGTAGCAATGGGTGAAGAAATAGCAGAGAGACCCCTCTCTGATTTTTATAAGGCTTTAAACGATGGACCTGAGTCCTACATAATTCTTGCAGATACTACGGGAGATTTTAGAATCCCCCCTAATATATTTAATCTGCTACCTGTTTTCCATGAGAAGCCTTATCAACACTTACGTAGGATACAACAAATAATTACTACAATTCATCATCCTAACGTAAGACCTGAACAAATAAAGCTAAGGGTGTTTCCTTTCACCCTAGCTAACAAAGCAGCAACTTGGCTAACAGCACAAAAGCCAAGTTCTATCGACACATGGGAAAAACTAGTTGAATTATTTATGGAACAATTTTACCCACCACAGAAGACTGATAAGATGCTATCACATATTCATTTCTTTCGCCAAAAGCCTCGAGAATCATTTTCTGAGGCTTGGAATCATTTCACTGATCTTCTAGTAGAATGTCCCCATCATAATCTTGGTAAAGACACACTAGTTTGTGCCTTCTTCAAAGGCCTATCCCAACACTATAAGGAGACTTTAGACATCATGAATGGAGGGAATTTCTTAAGTAAAGGAGCCACAGATGCTTATAACTTTTTAGATACAATCCAAGAAAAGTAGCAACTAGGGAGGTAACGATTACTCCCACTCCAATACTTCTTCTTCAACAGTTAAGGCAGACAGTATGTTTGAGGTAAAACAAGATCCTGAACTTAGAACTTTAATTGAATCCCTCACTAAAAAGGTAGATGCCCTCTCTGTTCATAATTAAGAAGCGATACCCACTCCAGTCATGAAGATCAACTCCCCTCCATGTAATGTATATTTTAATCCTAACCATACCAATTCCTTTAGTCCCTTACTCTACGATTCACCGCTACCACAACCTATAGATAATTACGCTTTCACCAACCCTAACACACAATGGATGCAAAACACTAATTATAATCAACAACAACAACCTATACCCCCAGGTATTAATTATCAAAACGTTAGGCCCACTACAAACTTTCAATAATTTAACCAATATCTAGGACAAGGTGATTTACATGACCAGAATATAAGTTTAGTGCTCATGACCCAAATCGATCAACATCAAGACATGACCACGCACCAAGCCTTAGTTCCAGTCACTCCACCAGTTAAACCATCTACAGAGGACGTAGTAGTAACTTTGCTGCAACATCAAAATCAAATTATGCAACAAAACTCTAACTTGATGAAGCAACAAAATGAACAAAACTCTAACTTGATGAAGCAACAAAATGAACAAAACTCCAGATATATGAAAGATCAACATGATCAAAACTTTATCATGCTACAACAAACGATACAAATGATGCAATCTTTGTGCCAAAAGGTACTTGAGTTGTCTCTAACCAAAATAATAACCAACAAGGCGTTTTCGTGTCAAGCAAAGTGTCTAATCCTAAGTCAACAAACACTGCCTTCGAAGTAAATAGTATTCAATGTCATGGTAATATAAACCAAGGGGAACTATAGGCAGTCACTACCCTTCGTTCGAGTAAAGTAGTTGATAACCAAGTGACGACTATGCCTATAGATCACCCGCAAACTAAGAATGAAACCATACCAAATACTGTCATAGAAACTGAAGACCCTACAACTATAGAAGTACCAGTTAAACCACAACCAAAAGGGAAAACCTTATAAGATCCCATAATAGAAATTGATGATCCTACACCTGTAGAGGTTCCAATATGGAAACCTAGTTAGAAAACGGCAAAAGATAAAAACAAGGTTAATATTTATGTTGACCCATATGCTAAGCATAGAGAAAAATCACCGTTTCTCCATATTTATGTTGACCCATATGCTAAATATAGAGAAAAATCGCCATTTCCCCAGAGACTAGTTGTGTCTAAAAAGGATGAGAATTTTGATGAGATTAAGGAAGTGTTTAAAAATATGACTATAAACCTACCTTTTCTAGATGCTATAAAAAGTCTATCTGGATATGCTAAGTTTCTAAAAGAGTTGTGCACCACAAAAAGGAAAACCAATGATAAGATCCCAAAACTGTAGTTTTAACCCTGTAACAGTCATACTTTTAGACCAATTATGTGAGTAATAATTAAGAGTTAACACTGATTACGTGTTTTTATGCATTTCAGGTTTCAAAGTCCATTATGTGCAGAAATGTGCCACTTTAGCGAGATAAAGGAGCAAAGGTCGGTTACTAAGGAGTTCCGTGATTAAAGGCCAAGATTCAAGAAGACAAAGCCTTCCTAAAGCCCGGTCAAAAGCTGAAAAGTCGACACGGGCAGAAACAGCACACAAGTCAGCAAAACTTCCGAAGGCCGTATCTTTGAACTCAGACCTCGGAATGGGGCCTACCTTATGTCAAAACGACCGACTCGGAAAGAGCTTTCCAATGGTCCAAGCCTTGACCCAATCAGAGGAGTAGAAGTGGACGAAAAGTCTATTGAAGCCAACTGCAGTTGAAGAGGCCTTTTTGGACTGAAAGAATTGGGTTTTGGGCCTGATTCTCTGGCCCAAAACATGGCTCCAAGCCCATGCACGATTTTTGGATATGAAAGTATAAAAACCAAAGCTTAGCTCTTTGTTAATGGTAGCTAGTTAGACCTAAAACAATATAGATAATTCTAGATCTAGTTTCCAGTATTTTAATTAAGTTTTAGTTCCATTTTCAATTCTTGTTTTAGATTAAGTCTTTGAATCATTGTTCTTGATTGATTAGATAAATAAAATAGTTATTTTGTTAATTTTGATTTTGTCATCTCAATTTATAGATCTAGTTTTAATTCTTGTTGATTATCATTTCGTAGTTTAAGTAGATTGAAACATTGTTAGTCAATTTAGTTAAGTTAGAATTTTAATATGATGTGTAGTTATAATTCAATGGGAAATGATGGTTTGATGACTCAAGGTTAAAACCTCCATTAGAGGGGTTGATGAAGCCTTGATGAAAACTTAGTGGTATAGTGTAGAAGCATTGTAGAATCTATTCCAATCTAGAAGGTCGTGATTAAGCCATGAGAATGGGTGGACGACCTCACATGCTAGTTAGTATTCGGTAGAAATGCCATGAACACTAGGGATTAGAACTCGAATTTCTTGCCGTAAGAACGTAAGAATCGAGATACAAGAATCTATGCTAGGTTATTAAGTTGGATTTGAGGTGGATTCAATTTCCCTCTAATCCTTTATCCAGATTCAAAAACAATCATATTTCCATAGCATTCGTAGTTAACTTCAACATAATCAATTTCATATAGGTATCGTAGTATAACACCCTTCGTAAAGCTCTCATTAGACTTAAAACCGACTAATTAGATTAGAAAACATTCCATGCTAGAGCACTAGGAGTGGAACGAATTTGTTACTCCACTCTATCTCGATAGAATTGAGAGTAGAAACTTTGATAAATATAGGCACATAACACAGTTGTAGTTTACTTACGTTTTGAGTTCATCGTTCATTTCGTAGGTAGACTATTCATTTTTTATGTTTATCAAATGGCGCCGCTGCCATCTTAGTTGCACTTTAGCATTGTTTTCATAGTAGAATTAGTCATTTTTAAGTCCCATTAAACCCACCCACCCTTGTTTGATTCATCCTTGTGGTTATCCATTTCAGCTTTGAAAAATTCGTGACAAAATTACATCGAAGCCCACGCTGCCTATAAGGCGCACTACGCTCTATAGCTGGAACACGGTCGCGACCGCCCCATACCGAAGCGACCACCCTAAGTTCTTGGAACACGAGCGACCATGCCTTTAAACACTGGAATTTCAAGTTACCGAAAGCGACGACCGACTCTATGTGGCGCCGCCATACTAAGCAAAATTTTCGGATTTCTACGGGTTTGTTTTGAACCCGATTTTTAAGTTTTTCGGTGTTCTAACTTGTTATTTACATGAACACGCATAAACAAGACGCTTATTCATAAAGCGAAGCAAGGAATATTTATCAGGTATTCCTTTCTTCCATACCTCGCATCTCGGTTAGAGGTTCATACTACTAATATATCAAGATTGTTTGGATTGTTGTCGTGTTTAAACTTAGACTTGCATGAGATTAAAGGTGCGGTAGGAGAAAAACACCAAGCGTAATTAACCGTCCAGCGTCAACAAACAAATCTATCGAGTATACCAATCACTACACCTCTAACTACTATCCCACCAACCACACCGACAATAATGGTGAAGAAAGAGACTCCTCTCTCCGACTTTTACAAAGCCTTGGCGATAGTCCTAAATCTTGCATCGTTCTAGCGGACCGATTGGGGATTTTGAATTCCCCAAACATATTTAATTTGTTACCCATTTTCCATGGTTTTAGACCATGAAAAACCTTATCAACACATCGCGTAGGATGGAACAAGTCCTTACAACATTCCATCATCCTACGGTTGGTGCGGAACAAATTAAAGGCGAGGGTATTTCCTTTCACCTTAGCCCGATAAGGCGGCGTCTTGGTTAAGCTGCCCAAAGCGCCTAACTCTATGCATTTCGTGGGCTAAACTTGTTCAATTTGTTTATGGAACATTTTACCCACCCCCTAAAGACGGATGAGATGCTTTCCAAGATTCATTTTTTCCGACAAAATCCTCATGAATCGTTTTCTCGAGGCTTGGAATCATTTCACCGATCCGCTTATTGAGTGTCCACACCATAACCTAGCAAAGACCGTTAGTTCGTGCCTTTTCAAAGGACTTCAACATCACCATAAAGAAGTCCTTGACATAATGAATGGGGTAGTTTCCTAAGTAAAGGAGCCTCGGAGGCTTACAAATTTTTAGAAGATCAAACTAAACGTAATAACAATTGGGGGTAGTGATGATATCCCCACGCAGTTAGTTCTTCTTCAACAGTTAAGGCCGGCGGTATGTTTGAGATGAAACCCGATCTAGAACTAAAAAATTTAATCGAATCTCTAACTAAAAAGGTTGAGGCTATTTCTATGCAACAAAAGCCTATCCCCGTCATGAATGTTAACTCCAACCCATGTAATAATCTGTTTGAGTCCCGAGCACCCGACTCCTATTGTCCTCTAAGCCTATGAACAACAACAATTAGAGCAAGATAATGTTTACTCCATTAATAACTATCCTATTCCTAATGCCCCATGGAGACAACATCCCAACCTTAGTTGGCGAAACAATCAACAAGTTTCACCTCCAGGGTCTAATAACCAAAATGTTAGGCAAGCTAGGCAAGGCCAGGGACTAAGTCAGGGAAATTATAATAATTATAACAACCAAGCGCAACCACGACAAGGTTTAGCACAAGGTCAGGGTAATTATAATAGTTATAATACCAATAGAGGTATCATTCCGTTAACAATAGTAACTATCACAACCCACCCATAAATAATCAATGTGAGATAGTTCCGTTGCACCACACTGTGACTACTACACAATCACATCCGGATCGCATAGGCGCCTTTATACGAGGTTACCCAACAACTTTTCCAATCAATGACTCAATCAAACCAACGGATCTTACAATCCATAAATCGGGGCATACAACGGTTAGCCCAAGAGAAAGCCCAACAAAAAGGTGTTTCGGACAAGCTATACCAAACCCTAAAACAGCAAACCACGACCTTTGAGGTAAGCGGTAATACTAGTGCGGAAACGGCAATAGTAGGTGACTGAATGCCATCACCACTCTCCGGATGACGGAAGAGTGGTTGATAACAAAGTAACTATGCCTATAGTTACCCCATGATGAGTCCCCACACGGATATCGAACTAGATACGAAGTCAAAACTGAAGAACCTACCACTGTAGAGGTACCAGTTAAACAACAAACTAAGAAACAGAAAGCCAAGGTAACACATCAAGTCGAGCCATCGCTAAATATAGAAGCGAAACCACCGTTCCCTCAAAAATTAGTCATGCTAACCGGGGATACAAACTTTGAGGAAATTAGGAGCGTTTTCAAAATCTAACGATAAACCTTCCTTTTCTAGAAGCTATTAAAAAGCTACCTAATTACGCTAAGTTTCTTAAAGAGTTGTGCACTACTAGGCGTAAGACCAACATACCTAAAGACGCCTTTCTAACTGAACAATTTCCAACTTTATCGAAAATAATGGAATTGTTAAGTACAAGGACCACAATTAGATCCCCTCTTGTAAAATGCACCTTAGGAGATTCCCACCACGGCGACCGCTTTATTAGACACGGGGTGAGTGTTAACTTACTCCCGTATTACTTATATAAACAAATAGGTCTCTGAAATGCAACCTACAAAAATAACGTTGCAATTAGCGGACGAAGTCAATTAAGTATCCTAAAGGGTGTAGTGGAAGCGTGCTTGTTAAGATTCGAGGATTTTTACTATCCTGGCTGATTTTGTTATCCTCGTCTGAAGTCGCCAACGACTCGTACCCGATCATCTTAGAGCCCTTCTTGGAAACCTTGCCGCTCTTATAAATTGCCGCGATGGTAAGATGTCCTTATCTTTTGGCCATCTTACGGTTGAGGTAAATGTTTTAAAATGATGAAACAATTACCAGATTCGATACATAGATGGGGAGGTTAGCATGATCGAGAGCTTAGCTCAAGATTATTTTAACAACACGTTTCCTGAAAACAATATGTACAAATTCCTTTCTTTTGGAACTTCAGATTTTGTAAATGACTCCTACTTAGAGGAAGTCAACACCATCCTTGAGTCCACACCAATTGTAGACCCCTTCGGCTGCTCCACATATTGAGTATGAAGACTTGCTACCTAAGCAAGTACTCATTATACAAAATGAGGACCCTGACGAAACATCTATTGATTTTCCTTCCACCCTAGTGCTTAAACCTCTTCCCTCGGAGTTAAAATATATTCAACTGGATCCGGATGGTAGTCATCCGGTAATTATATCTTCTCTGTTATCTAAGAATGAAGAGACACGTTTAATCCGGGTGATTAGGGAACATCGGTCTGTGATTGGTTGGTCCCTAGCGGACATTAAGGGAATTGACCCTAATATTTGCACTCATCGTATCCATTTGGAGGATAACGCGAAGACTTCTCGCGAACCTCGGTCGCTTGAACCCGACCATGAAAGAGGTGGTTAGGGAAGAAGTCTTACGATTACTCGATCGCGGGTATCATATACCCAATCTCACGATAGCGAATGGGTAAGCCCCATTCATGTAGTTCCTAAGAAATCGGGGAGTTACCATGGTGCGTAGCGGAAGGGGTGACTATGTTGTCACACAAGGTCCTATGAAATGGAGGATCTGTATTGATTATAGGCGTTTAAATGCTATGACACGAAAGGATCACTTTTCCTTTACCTTTTATAGATCAAATGCTTTCGAGCGCCCTAGCTGGTTATGCTTTTTATTGTTTTACGGATGGCTACTCGGGCTATTTTCAGATTATTATTGATATTGATGACCAAGAAAAGACTACCTTCACATATCCCTTTGGAGCGTATGCCTATAAGCGAATGCCTTTTGGCCTTTGTAATGCTCTGGAACCTTCGGGTGATTGTATGCTTCATATATTTAGTGACATGGTAGAGCTTTATGGAAGTTTTCATGGATGATTTTTCTATCTATGGAGACTCCTTCATTGATTGTTTGTCTAACTTTGTCTAAGGTTTTGACACGGTGTGAAGAAAAGAGCCTCGTTTTTAAAGCTGGGAAAAGTGTCATTTCATGGTGAAAAAGGGCATAGTACTAGGTCACATTGTATCTAGTGATGGCATCGAAGTAAATAAGGCCAAACTAGATAAGATAGCGACTCTACCTAAACCACGGTTTGTCAGGGATATTAGAGCCTTTCTAGGCTATGCGGGGTTTTATAGGCGGTTTATTAAAGACTTCTCGAAAATAGCTAGGCCGTTAACTAATCTGCTTTTGAAAGATGCAATCTTTGATTTTAATTTTAACTGTGACGCAGGCTTTTGAAACTTTAAAAGCCGCTAACCTCTGCACCAATTATCTGACCTCGATTGGTCTAAACCTTTCGAACTCATATGTGATGCTAGTGACTATACGGTTAGTGCGATCTTGGGACAAAAACTAGATAATAAGTCCACTTTTATTTATTATGCTAGTAAAACCTTAAACGATGCTCAACGGAATTATTCAACTACTGAAAAAGAATTCTTAGCTGTCATTTATGCTTTAGATAAGTTTAGATCCTTATTTGGTTGGTTCTAAAACTTTAGTTTACACGGACCATGCGACCCTTTAAGTACCTTCTTGCAAAGAAGGATGCTGAGAGATTAATCCGATGGATCCTTCTCCGCAAAGAGTTCACATTAGAAATAAAAGGACAAAAGAGGGGTGGAAAGCGTAGTTGCCGACCACTTATCTAGACTCACAAGCGGCGATCGGGCGATTCGAGTCCATCTGGGACTCTTTTCGATGAGCATCGTATCGATTTTTTCAACACAATGGTATGTTGACATTGTAAATTATTTAGCGGTTGATGTTATGCCTTATAATTGGTCAAGAAATGAGCGTAAGAAGTTCTTGGCGAGTTAAGTTATACTACTTTTGGGATGAGCCATACCTTTTAAGTATTGCGGATCAGATTATTCGCCGTTGTATTCCCGGTGGGAATACAATGAAGTTCTATTGTTCTGCCATGACAAAGAGTGTGGTGGCCATTTTAGTGGGATGAAAACAGCCGCTAAAGTGCTTCAATGTGGATTTTATTGGCCTACCCTTTTTAAGGATGCCCAAGTGCATTGCAAGGCGTGTATTCGATTTGCCAACAACTTGGGCGAATCCAAACGTAATATGATGCCATTAAATCCAATCTTAATAGTAGAAATTTTTTACGTTTGGGGCATTGATTTCATGGGTCCTTTCCCTATTTCCCACGGTTTCATTTATATTCTAGTTGTCGTGGACTACGTGTCTAAATGGATAGAGGCCCTAGCTTGCCGTAGCAATGACCATAAGACCGTTGTATTTTTTTATTAAAGAATATATTTTCTGTCGGTTTGGCATTCCTAAAGCTATCATTAGTGATGGTGGAACACATTTTTGCCTTGAGTTGTTGCATCCCTAGTGAAAAAGTATGGAGTTACACACAAAGTAGCAACTCCATTATCATCCACAAACTAAGCGGACAAGTAGAAGTTTCTAATAGGAAATCAAAAGATTTTAGAAACAATTGTAAAAATACGATAGGAAAAGACTGGTGAAGCGTCTATCGGATGCCTTATGGGCGTATAGAACTGCTTTCAAAACTCCTATAGGTATGTCTCCCTTTAGACTTGTATTTGGGAAACCATGTCATTTGCCCGTTGAATTAGAGCACCGTGCTCTGTGGGCTATAAAAAGCCTTAACTTCAATATTGATGAGGCGGGTGTCAAACGCAAGTTGCAATTGAATGAGCTTGAAGAAATCCGTAGCGATTCTTACGATCTCACGAAGGATTATAAAGCTAACATGAAACGTGTTCATGATAAGCAAATCTTTGTAAAGAGTTTGTAGTCGGTCAAAAGGTCTTACTTTATAACTCCGTCTACATATTTTCCCCGGAAAACTAAAACCCGTTGGTGCGGCCCTTTTAAGTTCTTGAAGTCACCCCTTACGGGGCAATCACCTTGGTAAATCCAAATGACAACAGTACCTTTCAAGTTAATGGTCAACGGTTAAAACATTTTCACGAACTTCGTCCCCCCGATGTAGAGGAAGTCCTTTTACGGGACTGCCTATGAGGATTGACCTTTGTCATTGGTGTACTTCCTTTCACTTCCATATAGTGGTAAGTGCACCATTCAGGTAACCGGCCCTCCCTATGGAGTGTGTGGCTGTAAGTACCGAATCCTAAGTCCACGGTTAACATAATTCCGTTTTTCCACTTTTGCATGTTTTCTCCGGTTTTGAGTCATGTTCCTCTAAGGGGTGAATTATGAATTTATTGTTTTTCGTTTATCTTATAATAAACTAATAAAAATAAAAAATAAATAAAATACATAATAATAAAAATTCTTAATCATAAAAATAGCAATCCAACAAGTCTTGGGAATCGACTTTAAGCGACCAGCGTTAGAACAAATTTTGTGTTTAAAATTTGTATGGGGTGGGCAATCGGTCTCTCCATCTGGATTGCTCGAACTTTCCATTTGTGTTGCTTAGGCCCATTACTTGTAGTTCAATTGGGTTGGCGTAATCTAAACTTAGATTTCCTTCGTTAGATAACTTACATCACACACGCGACTTCGAGGCATTTTTCCACCCTTTTATACATCACCCATGGTTGGAATTGAGTGTATTATGGATCATTGGATTGGAAATTCTCTACTGATCATTTCCATAACTCATTCGCCAAAATCGGGCCAGTAACGAAGCGGCAAATTGAGTTTGAAATTGCGCAAAAAATTGGAAAATTTCAGAATTCAAACTGGGCTTGGGCCCAAACCGCATGCACGTCGGCAAAAAAAAAAAAAAAAAAAAAAAAACGACGGTTTCTTTCTTTCCCTTTCAATCCCGCCGGTTACAAAGTTAAATCAAACCTTGAACACCAAAAAAAAAAAAAAAGAGAGAGAGAAGAAAACCTAACTACACCCACACCAACATAATCAAATCCAACTAAAATCTTCTTTAAACCATTAATACCACCACCCCAACTCCGAAAAACAGCCACCAATTCGAGTAACTACCGCCACCACCGTTGTTTTTAGTAGTTTTCTTCAAACTCGCCTCCCCCACAGTCTACAAACCCATTAGTTGTCTCAGAAACTTCAATGGCGCTACGACGAAGAATTTTGCGAAGCACGATTTGAGTCAAACCGACTTGGCGCCATTTCATTTGACGCGGAGATGATTAGGAGGCATTGGAACGGATTTGTGGTACTTTCGGTGAGGAGTTCTATCACCATGATTTGGTAGAACAGTTTTATAAGAAGCGAATTGGAGGGATAGAATTTTCATAAAGGTAGCGAGGAACGAGGAGGGAAAACTTGAGATAGTTGTTGGTGAACTGTTAGGAATTACGCTTTGAAAGCAACACGGTAAGCGAAAATTCAGGAATCGATTATCTTGGAGTTCTGCTTTGATGAAGGATACCGTCGTGGAGGGTGAATACAATCCGACATCTCATTGCGTCCGTCGATCGACCACGAGAACCAATCAACCGGGTTGTAGCTCGGTGGATTGGTAGGAACGCCCGGGAAAGACAAAGTCGATTGATATCTACTGCGATATCCCGCGTTCTCTAGATTTTGCAAACAAATAAGTATAATTTCTGCATCCTCGATTTAATGTTTAATGTGATTCGAGGAGTGGGGAAGAGCTTGGCGCCTCTTCCCGTATTTATCACTAAGATCATGCTCTCCTTTAGAGCTGTCGCAAGATCTGCTCCTATTAAGATCAAATTGCATTCTAATGCAAGTATCTATACGGATTGCATCCAAGAGACTTGGCCGTTGTGCGAAGAAAAATGGATGAGTCGGAGGATGAAAGGGAGGATATGACATGCCCGGATGGCGATGCATTAGATAAATGTAGTTCTAATTTAGAGCGCGATGCAAGTATTGCAAACTGCCTGCGCGTTGCATTTATGGTATTTGTGAAGATATCCAAGATAGACAGGTTGTAATTCGAAAAGAAGCAAAGCGAACCAGGGCGAGACTTGAAATGCTCGAAGGGGTTCAGGACGATATCCTGTCTAACATGGAGACTATCCACCAGCATCAACAAGCCCAGTATGCAGTACTCAGGACTGAGATGGAAGCACAACGCTTGTTCCGAATAGAGATGCTACAACGCATGCCACCCGTGGAGGACTCTGTTTCAGCCGAGTCCGACAGGCATGAGCGTCATCACCGAAAAGACAATTTGGTTCAAACCATTCTCCATCCCAGGGCCAATCTCCATCTCAGGGTCCATCTTCATCACATAACTAGGTGTTCACCATCAGTTGTGTTCGCTGTTATTTCATGGTTTTGATTGTTTTATTAGTTGGATTTTAATTAAGTAGTTAAATTTAAATATTAATGTGTTTGTTTTATGTTGTTTGGATTTAAATTTTATTTTTTAATATAATTGGTTAATTTCGAGTCTTTGCTTGCTTTTATCATTAATCCCACCTTCCGACTTGTTTGGGGGTGGTAAGATTTATACCTAGCATAATTAAGTTATATGATCATCCGCGGTAAAGTAGTCTTGAAGAAAAGGTTGATAATTTGGCGATGATCGGCATATCTATGGTTTGTGTGGTGGTAGCATGAAATGTAGGAGAATTTAGAAGTTACTATTCTAAATCTATTATGAAAGATACCGGGATTTTTAGAAAATCACGAAAATGGGTTGTTTCGTTTCGGGTTTGGATTTTTCTATTTCCGGAAATTGCCTTAAAACAATTTGGGAACTTGCCGATTCGTTTTGGAAGCTCAAAACCTATTTAAACTCCCTTCATTCTACACTAACAAACCACACTACATCCCACCATAATCCCGCACCTTTCACTCCAAGCTTTTCCTTCGTTTTTCTCCAAATTTCTGTTTCAACACTTACGAGCGCCGCTGCTTCGCCGAGGCCGCCGCACCCCCGCATTACACTTCCGAAAATTTTGCTCAGAGCGCGACCCACGCCCAAAACACTGTAAATTCTAAAACCCACGAGTAGCGATCGGCCTATCTGGCGCATCTAGCGCCCTTCTCGTGGAACGCGGAAAATTCCAATTTTCAGAGGGTCAGTCCAGGATTTTTTTTTGGAACTGTTCCAAGAGTCGTTGAGATGACATCCCCTATAGTCATACCTGAACAGTCTTTCGAAGACGTGTTGGGCACCGAGACCTATGGACATTGGTTCCGACACAGGATCCTGCAGTTAGGATGGCGTCATCTACTGGTAAGTGATGACGATTCATATTCACCACAGCTTACTGCTTATTTCTACGACCACGTTAAATTCTATTGTAATCAGGATGGAGAACAAGAATTCTCCATTGTAGTCGATGACCACGACACATCAATTCAATAAAAATGTGGTCGCTTTAGTTTCGGGATTACCAATACCGATCCTGTTCACACATGGGCATATATGACCGATAATGCATATCTTTATGATTATACATATTTCCATGAGTATTATGGGGAGGGTATTTCGAGTAATGGACAAAGGGGCGATATAGCATTGCCCTTGGTAGCCTTTCCCTAAACGTAGGCATCACCATGTTATTCATCCCGATGAATATTTTGGGGAATGGCAGTTCATTTTGCAAAACAAGATCTGCTGGTGACATTTTCCTCGCTTTAGGCGAGGGACGTCGCCGATATGACATTCCCCGAAGTTTTAGTCGCTAGTCTTAAGAGAGCCCAAACCATGAGCGTAAAGTATCTTCTTATGCCTGTGTTGGTAAGCCGCATCATGCGTAGTTGTTTACGTGATTACGTGCACAATTCACGATTGGAAAAGGGTTGAAGTCATGAGACCCACTAATTGGGTGGTTCGCCATTGCGAATAATGACTTGGCCGGGATGGCGGTGCAAAAGCCTCAATTGGTCGCCCGTACATCCCATCGGACATAATAACACTTAACAAAGGTTAGCATTAGTAGATGATAAATGGCGGCAAGCTTGGCAAGTTATAATGGTGGCGAGATCGCGGAAGGAACCTCATCTCTTTTTGAGGAGGAGGAGGACGTTTAAGTGGGAGATAAGGTAAGTTTTTAGTTTTGTTATTGTCTGCTTATGTCCCAAGCAAATTTAATTTGTTAATCCCATAATGGGTGGAACTCTTATAGAGTTGCGGCAATTTTTATTTCCTATATTAGATGCGTTCTAACTTTGTTTTGTAGATGTTCCCCGAATTTCACACGTTTCAATGGTATTTTTCCTACCCTCTTTATTTACAATACTTTGAGGACAAAGCATGCTTCTTGTTTGGGGGCATAGAAACACGTGTAATTAAGGCATCTGTTAGGATATAGATATGTATAATATGCATTTGTTTTCTAGTTAAAGTTTCAAAAAATTCAAAAATATAAATAAATAAGTTTATGCTATACACTTAGGAATATTTGTATTGTTTTCTTTCTCTATGCTCTTAACAATCTAGAAGTCTCAATGTAGCTTTTGCATCGTAATAATTGTTAGAAACTTAGGTTAATATGTAGGTAATAATCTTTGCATCTATCTATAAATATATTACATGAGTATCTATGATTGTTAGCGATGAAGTTTCTGAAATCTAGGCTAGAGTACTTTATTCTACAAATCCTGTGAGAATATAGCCTAAAGCCTTATATGAGCTAAACATTTGAGAAATGACACAAGGGAGAAGTAAAATCCGGATAGAGAAATCACACGTCCTCTGAGCCTTTCTTTAGCCTTTCATAACCCACAAATCCTTTACCCTGTTACAAAAACAAAACAAAAATAAATAAAAAAATCAACCTACCCAATCTAGAATAAGTCTGAGAATAGAATGAGGAAGAAAGAATAAGAGAAAAACCAGTGTAAACAAAAGTTAGTTAATTGCTTCAGAAAATAAAGAAAAGAAGTTTCCATCCAAAGAAAAAAAAAAATAAAAAAAAAAAAAAAAAAAATGAAAAAAAAATAGAATAAAAGGAGTTAAAAGCCAAAGAAAAAGAAAAAAAAAATATGGCTAAGGATGGAAACAAAGTGTAGAAGCAAAAGTAAATAACAAGGTTTTCTCTAAGTTACATAATATGAAGACTCTACTATATCAGACTTGTCCTTTTGAATATCCATTTCCTTCCTTCTTAAACCATCTCCTAATCCCTTGAACACCTAATAAAGACCTCTAGCTCAATTAGGAATAGGTTAGTGTGATAGTAAGTGGCAGATGTGTTTGATCGACTCCGGCTTCCTTGTTGTCATTGAGATTGTAAGGTCAAGTGTGCCCACTACACACTGGAGTAGCGAAACTTGGGCGGAAAAATCAGAGTGGTTTTCGTCTTGACATTTATGTGAGGACCTACTTAAGGACGCTATTCCGAGTTTTCATAAACGAACCTGCTAGGCATTTTATGGTATTACTCATAGTACTTATATTCGTATCATAGATGATTGATTATTATGCATATATTAGCTTATGTTTTTGACTTGGTTATTCTTATTCATTTGCTAGTGAGATGTATAGATAGTTGGGACATGAATGAGGAAAACAATAGTTTTATTTCTTAGTCGTTGTAGTATAGTTGAAGTTTGTGAGTACCTTCACTGGAAAACTCTCATGAGGCTATAACTCATCCACTAGGGAATTCCTAGTGGTTTAAGGCCTTGTTGCATATGGTCAATGCAATCGCACTCAGCGAAACGAGAGTAGATAAAACTCCATTTTTGGTCACTTATTCTAATTTCTCATCTTTGCTTAAGGACAAGCAAAATGCTATTTGGGGTGGTTTGATAAGAGCCCAAAACTGTAGTTTTAACCCCTGAATGATCATACTTTTAGACCAATTATGTGAGTAATAATTAAGAGTTAACACGACACGTGTTTTTATGCATTTCAGGTTTCAAAGTCCATTATGTGCAGAAATGTGCCACTTTAGCGAGATAAAGGAGCAAAGGTCGGTTACTAAGGAGTTCCATGATTAAAGGCCAAGATTCAAGAAGACAAAGCCTTCCTAAAGCCCGGTCAAAAGCTGAAAAGTCGACACGAGGCGTAAATAAAGACACAGTCCGCAGAACTTCCGAAGGCCGTATCTTTGGACTCAGACCTCGGAATGGGGCCTACCTTATGCCAAAACGACCGGCTCGGAAAGAGCTTTCCAATGGTCCAAGCCTTGACCCAATCAGAGGAGCAGAAGTGGACGAAAATTCTGTTGAAGCTAACTGCAGCTGAAGAGGACTTTTCGGACTGAAAGAATTGGGTTTTGGGCCTAATTCTCTGGCCCAAAACATGACTCCAAGCCCATGCACGATTTTTGGATCTGAAAGTATAAAAACCAAAGCTTAGCTCTTTGTTAATGGTAGCTAGTTAGACCTAAAACAATATAGATAATTCTAGATCTAGTTTCCAGTATTTTAATTAAGTTTTAGTTCCATTTTCAATTCTTGTTTTAGATTAAGTCTTTGAATCATTGTTCTTGATTGATTAGATAAATAAAATAGTTATTTTGTTAATTTTGATTTTGTCATCTCAATTTATAGATCTAGTTTTAATTCTTGTTGATTATCATTTTGTAGTTTAAGTAGATTGAAACATTGTTAGTCAATTTAGTTAAGTTAGAATTTTAATATGATGTGTAGTTATAATTCAATGGGAAATGATGGTTTGATGACTCAAGGTTAAAACCTCCATTAGAGGGGTTGATGAAGCCTTGATGAAAACTTAGTGGTATAGTGTAGAAGCATTGTAGAATCTATTCCAATCTAGAAGGTCGTGATTCGCCATGAGAATGGGTGGACGACCTCACATGCTAGTTAGTATTCGGTAGAAATGCCATGAACACTAGGGATTAGAACTCGAATTTCTTGCCGTAAGAACGTAAGAATCGAGATACAAGAATCTATGCTAGGTTATTAAGTTGGATTCGAGGTGGATTCAATTCCCCTCTAATCCTTTATCTAGATTCAAAAACAATCATATTTCCATAGCATTCGTAGTTAACTTCAACATAATCAATTTCATATAGGTATCGTTAGTATAACACCCTTCGTAAAGCTCTCATTAGACTTAAGACCGACTAATTAGATTAGAAAACATTCCATGCTAGAGCACTAGGAGTGGAACGAATTTGTTACTCCACTCTATCTCGATAGAATTGAGAGTAGAAACTTTGATAAATATAGGCACATAACACAGTTGTAGTTTACTTACGTTTTGAGTTCATCGTTCATTTCGTAGGTAGATTATTCATTTTTATGTTTATCAACCAACATACCCCATGAATCCTTTTTAACTAAACAATATCCCTATTTATCTGAACATAACGGAATTATTAAGTACAAGGACCCTGGTCGTCCAACTGTACAATGCACCTTAAGCGATAACTTCATAACAACTGCATTATTAGACCTAGGGGCGAGTGTTAATTTACTCCTTTTATATTTATATAAACAATTAGGTCTCCATCAACTTAAACCAACCAAAATGACTTTGCAGTTAGCTAATCATTTTATTAAGTATCCCAAAGGCGTAGTTAAAAACATTCAAGTTAAAGTTTAGGATTTTTACTACCCGGTTGATTTCGTTATTCTTGATACCGAAATTGCTCATGATTCTATTCCCATCATTTTAGGGCATCCTTTCTTGGCAACTGCCAATGCCCAAATAAATTATCGGGATGGATCAATGACTCTTTCCTTTGGAAATCTGTCTATGGAGGTTAACATATTTAGACTCAAGCAGGGACAACTAGGTTTGCCTGTAGAAGGAGAAGTGAAATCTATTGAAAGTTTTGTATATCACATTAGTGCTTTCGACACTTTCCTTCCCATACTAGTAGATACCCCTCTTAGGGAAGAAGACAAAGATCATAATTTTGACTCCCTGAACATAGATGAAATCGAGGAAGATTTCCTTTGACTATTTTGCAACCCTTTTTTGGCACCTCGCGAGTCCCCTCCTATTAACATCCATTCATCCTTTAATGCCATGACGTAAGAAAAAAATTCACCCTCTATCCCGGTGATTCCTCGACCCACCTATTGATGAATGTCTTGCATATCTCAAGACCTCTGATGATATAGAGCTAAGAACACTAGCTGAGGACCATTCACCCACCTCACATCATCCTGTCAGTCATTCACCTTCCATCACGAGTGTTCCCCGCCCTCCACCTTTCCAAATGAACCTTGAGTTTGCACTTGACCTTCTTGTTCCTCCTGTGCTTCATGACTTTCTAAACCCATCTGGTGAAGAAATAATACCTAAGGACAAGCCACCTGACACTTTCTCATTTTTTCCATTCCTTCCTTCTAAAACTTATCCATGTCCCATGTATCTTCCATAACCATTCATTTTCTCACGATCATTCACTTGGACACCCTTTCGTTCAAAGAAGAAGAAGAAATTACATGTTAGATTAGGTTATAGGTCCATTAGACTTCATTCTCATTCCGCTAAGCCACGTCGTAGAAAATCTTGGTGCTTGATTCTATTTGGGGGTGTATTCCATGTTAATTATTTATGGAAAGATCTATAACTATTTAGATTGTTAATATATGGTCAAATGCATGTTAATACATGTTTTAGATAAAGTCTCGAGTATCTGACTATAAAAGACTCATTTTATTCTTTGGTGTACTCCATCCCCAATCTTATGTCATAGGAATGCACCTTTCATGTAACTCACACATTCATCTCTTGCACTTTTTCTCGTTGTTTGAGTAGTGTTTCTATATGGGGTGAGTTTATATTTTATTCTCGTAATTTTGTTTTTCAAAAAAATAAAACATATAAAAATTAAAAAAATTAAAAACATAAACATATATTAGTAAGTCTAGGGAATCTAACTTTAAATGACCCAAGTTTTTGTAAAATACCACATTTCTGGAGTATAGGCCAAACAAAAATTTTCAAACTTAAAAAGAGTTTTCAAATTTTGTTTGGGGGTGGCGTATTTGGTCTTTCATTTCAAAACTTTTGCCACAGATTTTTTGCCTATCATATTTACTCCAAAGAGTATAGGTTAGGTAGTTATGAAATTTAATTATGTTATTGAATTATTTCATGAACCCCTTCTCCCAAACGTCGAGTATTGATCCCATAGCGCATGCCCACACATTCTCGAAGCCGCATCGACTAGCATAAGGAGTTGAACTAATATTTCATCTCTGGAATATCATTTCAGCTCCTGGCTCGATCCACATTATTTGGACAAATTGGAGAGCTGTTCGACACCATGTAGTCCCGCCATGAGACATTTTTTTTCGAGCATCAAAGATCTAAAATTTATGCTGATCTCGATCATTTTGGGACCCGGATGTCTAATCTATGCCTAATTCCTAAGTAGTGATTCTAGAATATTAAAGAGTCAATTTATTTCTCACACGAAGCAAAGATAACCTCTCCCGTGGGGGGATTTGCTCATGGTCATTGAGGGAATAATAAAACTTGTGTATACATTAAGTAAATAAATGCGAGGACATGAATTAAACTAGAAAAAGAAATGATAGTTATTAAGGGTAAAATGACTTACAGTATTTAAGCTACTGGAATGAAAATGACGGAATGTAAGTGCTGAAATAAAACTAACTATCTGCTAAACGGAAGCTAAAGCATGAAAATGCTGAAGGAAATATGAAGGCTACCCCCTCGTATATATAGGCTGGAGACTGGAGACGGTTTAATTGAGTTTTGGCCTTTTGTTGAATTGAGAGATTCAAAACTTTGATATTCAAAGTTTTGTTTGCATGTGACTTCCTTTAAACCAAAGTTTTGATATTCATTTAATGTTTCGTCCTTTTGTGCTTTGTATTTGTCCCTTTGCTCAATTTCATTTCAATCTTTGAACAGGTACGTGTCTTCTCTCATTGCAAGGTGGCACAATTTGTGACCATCTCTTTGCCACCTGCCTATGCTAACTTGTCATGCCTTTTGGCCCGTCGAGTGGTCCACTTAGTATGTCGATGGCGCCCGATTTTGGCATTTTACAACTTTCGTCTTTCGTAGAGTTTGAGTTCACTATTTATTTATCGATTTGAGCTCGAAAAGTTTCTTCGCTTCTTTATATGTAGGTCCGCTTGACCGGTTTTGTTCTTTTGGAAACCCGGCTCTAGTCGGGCTCATTGGGCTTCAATGGGGTTGAGTGGGAACTTCACATATTTATTTATTGCCGATGCATGTTTTATCATTATATTCATTTTAAATGCAAAACCTGCAAAAGTAACGAAAAATATGATTATTACATGATTATTAAACACATAATCGATCAAAATGCTATGTCTCTCGGGGTTTAATATTACAGTTTTGGGTGCTTATTAGACCCACGATATGTGCATGCTTGAATTGTGAACGTATGATATTATTTTATTTCTGTTAGAGTCCCCGCTTATGTCCCAAGCACTATTTATTATTTCATGCTATCCCCATAACGGGTGAAACTCATATAAGAGTTGCGTATGTTTTTATTTTTTTTATATTAGTATAGATTAACCTTCTTTTTCAGGTGCTCCCATTTACAAGCACATTTCTATGGTACTCTCTATCCTTTATTTTCATTCCATACTTTGGGGACAAAGCATGATTCTGTTTGGGGGTGATGTAGAAACATGTTGTAAATGTTTATGAACATATTAGGTTGTATATTACGTATTATTTGTCGTATAAAAGGTATAAAATCATAAAGTTTATATTATGCACTTAGTGATAATGGTATTGTTCCCTTCTCCATTATGATATTAGTCTAGAAATCTCACGTAGTACTTGAATTAGGATTTAATTTTTGAAACTTAGATTAATATGTAGGTAATAGTCATTGCATCTTTTCTTGAACATCTTATATGAGCATCTATGATTGTACTTATAAATCCCATCAAAGAGATTTGTGGGGGTGGGGGGGACCCTTTGTTATGAGTTCTATCTCTAGAAACACACAACAAATGGCTTGAAACTCTATACAAAAACAAAACTAAACTAGTTACCAATCATCCTCACTTGACTTCATAAACCCCCTCTAATGGAGGTTTAGATTTGTTTCATTGGATTCATTAATCTAAAACAGTGAATTAAAGACATAAATAATAAAACAAGAATTGAATATGATGAACTAAAGCTTTTTAATGAAGGTTTTAATGGAGGCTACAATTATAAACCTAATTCTAACCCTAAACTAATTAGAGACTAAGGGGGAAAAAAAAGTTTAGCCTTCACTCTCTTTATATAGGAGAGGGTTATCGTTATATTTTCGTGCATGGACCAAAAAGGGGGACTTTGGCCTCTAATGTGAGCCCAAAGTCCAGTAGGTTAAGTTTGAAGAGGCCACAGCTGCTAGAAATTACTTCAATGTTGTTTTCGTCTATTTTTACAACTCTTATTGGGGCTTGACTGGGTCCATTGGAAAGCTTATTTAGATCCGGTCGTTTTGACATAAAGTAGGTCCAATTCCAAGGCCTGAGTCCAAATCCAATTCCAATTCCAAGCTTATTTACACCCGTCAAGTTTTTCCCCGTGGTATTTTTTTTTTTTTTGACAGTTAATGCCAGTCAAATAGCCAAATTAATATTGACGTTTCCAAACCATCATTTATTTTTAATATTATTGACGGGTGAGGTTCGTCAAAGTTGTTCTTTTCACACATCAATTACCAAATTTATTTTGAAATTGGGTTTTTTTTTTGTTTTTCTTGACGTGGAAGTTCGTTGATTTTAGAATTGTCAATTTGTTCTTGATCATTTTAAGCCATCAATTTTCTGGGCACACCTGTTTTTTTTTCTGGAAAGAATATGCTGCTGAAAAAATTAAAGCTGCCTACATATATTCGTTGCACCTACAAAAAAAATATTGCCAACCCAAATACATTCATCTAGATACAATAAGCACGTAATCAAATAACACTGCAATCAAAACATACACTACCTTACTCAATATTTCTACAAAACATACACTTCCATTTCTCAAAATATTACTAGAATGCAATTCAAGTATCAATACAAGAGTTTTTTTCGTAGTTTTTATACAAACATCTTCGACACTTCATTCTTCAAAACCCCAAAATATTTCACGTTTCATTACATACATGAGTATTTTCCATTACTCCATATATACCCATCTTCATGTTAATAGCATATACAAAATGAACTAAGGTGGATAAAGAAAGCGAACCAACATACATCAAATTGACTCAACAAAAGTCTTGGGCCATGTGATTGTATCTCCAATGGAAATATCAGCAAGTGTTCCTTCCCCAACATACAACTCAGCTGTACAATCAAAGATGTCATCTATTGTTATGCTATATGAATCAGTAGATATAACATCACTAGACACACTTCCAAGTACAACAGTTCTTTTTTTGAAGTTCTTCAAAAAATAGCGCGTGAATGGTGAAACATGTGGTGATCGTCTTGCCTACAACATGAAAAGTATAATCTAAGTACAAATGCACACAACAAACTATCAACATTTGTGATTATATTGAAGGTCATCTAACATGTGGCCAGTAATGCTAGACATCATGCCAAGACAATCATTGCAGCCTATGAAGCAAACACCAAGCCTACGACATAGAGTATGACGTGACATAACAGAATTCACATAGCAGGTGGAGGTATCTGGAAACCCTCGTCCTGACTCTTTTCAACTTCACAAGTCAGCTGAAAGTAATTCAAATGGAACTCTCCGCTCCCTTCCAACTAACTTATCACTGTCACTAATGAGGGAGTAAAGATGGAGTAAGATGACACATCCCACCAAATCCCATATAGCAAATGCGGTTAGCATTATGTTTCGCATTGCAACGAAAGGAGTTGTTTCCCCAAACTTGTTATACACTTCTAACCAAATACTAAAAGGAGTTGATTTCCCCAAACTTGTTATACACTTCTATCTCAAATACTAAAAGATACTATCACTTAATTTCAAGAAAAGGGGAAAAGTAATAAATTAATCCAAGCTAGTGATCTATCAATTCTGTCAGAGAGTACTCCACCACGAGGGTTCCAAACCTCGGCCAATCATCACTCGCCCGGTAGACTAGTCCTTGCTTACAAAAAGTTGTTTGGCGAACCCTATCTCTTGATTGACTTGATCGGGCTTTGTTTTCCCTTAAGCGATCAAATGGTACTGTGATACCTTAAAAAAGATTTTTTGCTCTGGTGCTCATATCCAATATAGCGACTCTTTTTGATCAGTCACTTCTTAGTAATAAAGGCAAAGTGGCAAACATCTGCTAACATACATTTTTTTTTTTTTAATCTATTACATCGTTGAGGAACAAAGTAGGACATATCAAAAAGTTACTGCCCAAAGTGCCAAACCCCATTAAACTATTTCGCCTGGGGCCTAGGCCCATCTATCAATTCACTCAACTTAAGTTCTTTTCCACCTGATAAAGTGGATTTGAAAGCAAGTTTTAGCCCATAGAAAGTTGGATTAGGAGAAATTAGTACTCGGTGTAAGCTTAAGTAGTATAAGAAGATGAGAAAGTGTGATTTTGATGTCATGGAATAATCTCTTTCCATAAAGCAATCGAGTGGCGATTGATAAATATGGTATTAGCACTAGCGATCAATATGGTATTCCTAATAATGCTCTTACCACCATTTACTTCTTATACAGTACGTAACTTCTTTGTTACTAGAAGTTTGTAAAGTTCTAGAGGACGTGCTTTGCTGAAAAAAGGTGTTTCAAACCAGGAGAAAATATGTGAGTTTGGGCTATTACTTTTTTGTTGGTTCTATGACTTAGTGCGGTGCGATGAGTTCCTAACAATAGATCAAGATTCTTACCAACAAACAATCATATTTCAAAGGGAAGATATGCACACTTAAACTGAATAACTTAAGAACCAACATATAGATCAAGATTTTGTCTAGTCTTCCAACTTTATTTAAGTACCTGAGAAGTACTTCCGAGCTCCGAATGATCATGCACATAAACCTCCATTTTTTCCTGAAGGATCTTATGTGCGGTCGACTCTTCATCAAGACGTTGCATCACTAGTCTGACATTTTCATCTGTAATTTCACGTTTTCTCTTTTCTTCTTCTGCAATTTTCTTATAAGGAGCAACGACATGTATAATAGTCTTTGTGACACCAATTCCTAGTCCTCTAACTCGACCATTTCCATCATGACCATAAACCTAATCAAAGAGAAAATTAACACAATCATTCAATAATACTAGTACTAGGAAAGGAAGGCAACGGAGAAAAACAGTAACTCCTCTTGTTTTTTGCCATGTAGTACAGTGACTTAAGCTCTTCTTCTAAATGGTAGGTCCCCTGATTTAAAATATAATGCCAAGTCTACACAAGAGACCTGTACATAAAATATAATTCCTTCTTTGTCTTAGACTCTTACTTTAAATTAGGGTCTTTGCACCGGGCAGTTGACCACACTCTTCTCATGTTTATAAAAATAATGAAAAAGGTATCATCAGTAAATACACTTCTGATGAAGACGATTTGACTGATAACAAATGGAATTTAGAACTTGCTTGGCTAACTAAAGCCCATGAACCTGCTTTGCAATTGTATAAGTGGGTTTTACCCGGTGAGGTTAGTTACTCTAATTAAGCTATGTAGAATTTTATAGGCTTGATCACTATTTTAAATAGTTTGTACATATTGCCTGATGGCATAAAGACTGATTTTATGTACATTTCAAGGGAATGGCAATGGAAGCAAAATACCAACAAAGTACTTTCGATCTGTTTCTAAGATTATTGCAAGCATTCAACGAAGTAAAGTTGGGATTCAAGATTGGAGCTTAAGTGATATTATTGTTGGTTTGTACCTCATTTTTCTTGACGAGCATCATCTCGATAAAGTAGAGGATGTCAAAGGCGTCAAGATCTCGTGCGATTCTATACTAATCAAGATAGTAGTTATTAATTCTCATGTCTCTTATGATGATGTTTTACTAAAATAGGTGGAGGACCTCATCTATCATCTTGAGCTCGCAAAGGGGCTTCTGAGAAAATGCAACTAGTGCGGCTAGAAGGAGCATGCTTCGAGAACGAGAATGCAGTTGACCACACTCTTCTCATGTTCTAAGACCGACTATGACATTTAAGGCACTTTTCAACAATACATTATCAAGTGGTTATTCATTAGGCAATGCAAATCAAAAAATAAATAACAATAGATCAAGCACACCTTTGCCACAAACATCATTATCTAAATCTTTGTTTCCCAAGTAGGGGTCGGGCTCACAAGCGGCTTGATTTCATCCTAAAAGCAAAAATGAATGTCATACACACCAATCTAGAAATCAAATGATTGCTTCATCGTAAAGTAAAGTTTAAAGAACACTAAAATGTAAATCTTACTAGAGAAGGCTTCATAGCGGGGAAAAGGACACGACCCATCCTTACTTGTATGTGTAGCCACAAATAGTTTGCGTTCTTGTGACGATACCATCAGGACTTTCCTTAATCTAAAACGAATACACAAACCCAATAAACTTAAAATAGTATTGCAGTGAATCTAGAAAATATTAGCAAAAAATAGAAAATACCAGTTCCTCTTCAATCCTAGAGCATCCGTGTCTACCAGATGTGTGGCAACTTCATATGTTCCCTAGACAACTTGCCTTTTTCTCGCTTTATGTTCTCCTCATCCGTCGAGCAAATTTCAATAAATTTTTCCCAATCTTCTTTCTTTGTAAGCTTTGGTATGTTTAAGGTTTCCATACGCACAACATTAGTTTCAAATTTATCATATACCTTGCGAAGTCTATATTTCCAACCCTTCCAAGATATGTTGGCTTTTAGAAAAATACCATCTTCACGATCAGGTGACAGATCATATTTATCCTTAAAATATGATACCATAATGAAAAGTGAAAATAAAATTAAACTTTATATGAAAAAGTGAGAACTAAATGAGTCAGGATTGTAATGAATGTTGATGGGCCACTCAAGGACAATGACAATGCAAACATGTCACCCTGAGCAGCCCTTGCTATCCTAAAACCAAGGGCTTTTTGAGATCAGTGGCCTTGCTGGTCTCATGGAACACATACCTCACATAGCATTAGCCTGGGGGCATAATACCATTGCCTTGATAGCCTTAATATAATAGCATCAGTGTACTTGCTGAAGAAGGTACACCACTCCATCCAAAGACATCAAACATCTAAAAACATTCCAGAGAAATTCAAACAACAGAGTATGTCGTACTTACTATAACGGTTTGATAACCCGTAAAAAACTAAACTAGATTACTCTAACTTTATTCTTATGGTATCAATTATTTATTTCCTACTCTCACATATAGATTTATGCAATATATAGAGTACGGAATCGTTCCACTCCTAAACTACCAAGACATAAAGAAATCAATTAATCAACACAAGGGAACAATAGTGAGAGTAATATTTATAGAGGTGAATTTATACTATGAAACTAAATATATGAATTTAACTTATACAAATTTAACTAAGCAATTGAATATGAATTGAATAAAATATAGAGAAAAATATGGAGAAGTGATTAGGGGGATTTGATTTCACTTAAATAAATTCCTAATATGCTAGTGTAGATTATTGCAATCATAACCAATTAAGATTAATTGTGATCCCTAATTATTCATGGCAATCTCTACCAACTAATAATTAGCATGTGAGGAAGTTCAACCCATTCTCATGGCTAATAAACTAACCTACTATAGTGGACTCTTAAATGCAATAATTCTAACTAACACATCAAGTCTTCATCCAAGCTTCATCAAACCCCTCTAATAGAGGTTTAGCTAGAATTCATTAGACTATCATTTCTAACACAAGAACAGTAAAAACAAGTTATTATTGAATAACTAATTAAACTTTCTTAATCTAAATTAACAATAGTCTAAGATTCAAACATGGATTACAATTGAAATTTAAACTAATTTAGAACTAAGATTATGAATATTAATTATCAATTTAAAATAACTAAATCTATGAATGAAAGATTGAATTCAAATTTAAATATTGAAATATAACTAAGTAATTTATTCTAAAATTCAAAACTTGTTCTCACAACTAATAAAATTGACAACTAACTAGATTAATCTATATAAACTAATTTAATCAATTAAAACTAATTCTATATTACAAAACTAAATTTTATGAACTAGAACTAGGTTTATATCTAGATAGCTTAAGAGCTAAGCTTTTGTCTCTTGATATAGAAGAGCTAGATCCCCAAATTCGTGCATGGGCTAAAAAGCCATGTTTTGGGCCGAAAAATCGAGCCCAAAACCCAATTTGTTGAATCCAAGACTTCCAATTCTGGTCGTGTTACTATAGCTCAAGGTTTCACCAACTTATACTACTCTGATCGAGTCAAGATCTAGACCAATGGAAAGAGCTTTCTCAGACGGTCATTTTGATATAAAATAGGCCCAAATCCGAGGTCTGAGCCCAAAGATATGGCCTTTTGAAGTTCTGTTGACTTTTCTTCAGCTTTCTAATCTGGTTTGACTTTCACTTAACAGCTTGACTTAGGCTTTTTAAGGGCTTTTTCTCCATGAAACTTGGTCTTTCTTCATAGAACTTTCATAGCAATCACTTTAGCTCCTTTTAGCGCCTAATTAGTAACAAATTTACATTTATTCAACTCCAAAGCCTGAAATACTCAAAAGCACGTAATTAGTGATAAACCTATATTTTTAATCACATAATTGGTCTAACAGCTATATTGTTAAGGGGTTAAAACTACATTTTTGGGCTCTTATCAAACCACCCCCAAACAACATTTTGCTTGTCCTCAAGCAAATATGAGAAATTAGAATAAGTGACCAAAAATGGAGTTCTAACTAGTCTCGTTTCACCAAGTGCGATTGCATTGACCATATGCAACAAGGCCTTAAACCACTAGGAATTCCCTAGTGGACGAGTTATAGCCTCATGAGAGTTTTCCAGTGAAGGTACTCACAAACTTCATCTATACTACAATGACTAAGAAATAAAAATATTGTTTCCTTATTTATGTCTCAATTATCTATACATCTCACTAGCAATGAATACAGAATAATCAAGTCGAAACCTAAGCTAATATATGCATAATAATCAATCATCTACGAATAAACATATATACAATGAGTAATACTATGAAATGCACTAGTAGGTCCGTTTCTGAAACTTTGGAATAGGTCCTTAAGTAGGTCCTCACATAAATGTCAAGACAAAAAACACTCTAATTTTTCCACTCAAGTTTCACTACTCCAGTATGCAGTGGACACACTTTACCTTACAATCTCAATGACACACAAGGAAGCTGGAGTCGATCAAACACATCTGCCACTTACTATCATACTAACCTATTCCTAATTGAGCTAGAGGTCTTTATTAGGTGTTGTAGGGATTAGGAGATGGTTTAAGAAAGAAGGAAATGGATATTCAAAAAGGACAAGTCTGAGATAATAGAGTCTTCATATTATGTAACTAGAGAAAACCTTGTTCTTTACTTTTGCTTCTACACTTTGTTTCCATCCTTAGCCATATTTTTCTTTTTCTTTGGCTTTTGACTCCTTTGATTCTATTTTTGGAGTTCTAACTCTTTATTTTCTTTTATTATTATTTTTATTTGGATGGAAACTTTCTTTTCTTATTTAAAGCGACTAACAAATTCTTGATTTCAAAGGTCTTTCTCTTTTCTATTCTTCATATCTATTCTCAGACTCATTCAAAGAATGGGTAGGCTGATTTTTATTTTTATTTTGTTTTGTAAAAGGGTAAAGGAATTGTGGTTTATGAAAGGCTAAAGAAAGGCTTAAAGGGGCGACTAGCGAAAAATAATTTCATAAGGTTTGAATTTCTGGCTATATCGATCCAAAGAGGGCCTAAATTCTCGCTTAAGATATGATATAGTGATCAAGCAAATGGACGTGTGATTTTTCTATCCGGATTTTACTTCTCCCTTGTGTCATTTCTCAAATGTTTCACTCATATAAGGCTTTAGGCTATATTCCCACAGGATTTGTAGAATAAGTACTCTAGCCTAGATTTCATAAATTTACTACCAAACAATCATAGATACTCATGTAATATATTTGTAGATAGATGCAAAGATTATTACCTATATATTAATCTAAGTTTCTAAAACTATTCTAATGCAAAAGCTACGTGAGACTTCTAGATTATTAAGAGCATAAAGAAAGAAAACAATACCAATATTCCCAAGTGTATAGCATAACTTTTTATTTATATTTTTCAAATTTTCAAATTTTTACTAGAAAACAAGTGCATATTATACATATCTATATCCTAACAGATGCCTTAATTATACGTGTTTCTATGCCCACCCCCAAACAAGAAGCATGCTTTGTCCTCAAAGTATTTAAATAAAAAGGGTAGAAAAATACCATAGAAACGCGTGAAATTCTGGAACATCTGCAAAACAATGTTATAACATACTAATATAGCAAATAAAACTGATGCAACTCTATAAGAGTTCTACCCGTTATGGGGTTAATAAGAAATAAATTGATTGGGACATAAGAAGACACTAACTGAAACTAAAAACTTATCTTATCTCCCACTTAATCGTCCTCCTCATCCTCTCCTTCTATAAAGAATTGAGGTTCCTTCGCATCCTGCCATGCTATGATAATTTGCTAGGCTTGACGCCATTTATCATCTACGGATGCTAACCTATTAAGCGCCACTTGGTTGGATGGGGTGTAAGGTGCAACCTGATGAGGTTGTATCGTCCACCCTTGCAAAGTCATTGCATGGAAAGATCGAATAATACAATTGGTGGGTCTCACAATGTCGACCCCAACCCAATTCGTGAAACGGGTACAAAAAACAAGGAAGAAACATAGCATAATACGGCAAACTAAAACAAGCATAAGAAGATACTTATGCCTCATGCTATAGGCTCGCGCTAAACTAGAAACTAAGGTTCGGGGAAGGTCATAAAATATATGTCCCGTGGCTAAAGCAAGGAAGACGCTGCAAGTGGCGTCATTCACAGATGAAAAACGTCATTCCCCTAAGATGTTTAGCATGATCCAAAACATAACAGTGCCCACATTCATGGATAGGCTACCAAGGGCGATGTTGTATTCCCCTTGGTCCTCGATACAGAAAATTCCTACCCCATAAGCGTCATGCAAAAACTCATAGGTGTAGACATACATATTATCTACCCAATAGCCCCTTGGGTCTTGCATTTCAGCGGGCATAGCAAATCCAAGAACAAATGCTAACAAGAACCTGGAAATTTCCATTAGTTCATCCTCAATGTTGATGGAGAACACTTGTTCTCCATCCGGTCTATCAAAGAACATGCAATTATCATAAAAATAAGATGTAAGTGCTGGAGAATAATGTTCATCAGGTCTTACCATTAGCGGTTCCCAGCCTACGTGTATGATCACCTCGCGAAACCAAGCACCATAGGTGGTGCTTTGGAACAAATCTTCGAAAGACTGTTCCGGTATGACTGTAGGAGATGTCATCTCAAAACTACCCTCTGGAATAGCTGCAAACGATCCTGGAACAACCCACAAAAAATCGGAATTTTTCGTGCCCACGGGGGTCAAGGCGCGGGGTGCGCTCAACTGAAGCCTTGTATGGGCGCGGGTCGCGCTCCGGAGAATTTGGACTTACAGTGTTTTGGGCGCGGGTCACGCTCAACCTAGGCCTGGGTAGGGCACAGGTCGCGCTCAGGGTAAACTGGACTGGTAGTGTTATGGAGGTGGTGGCTCCACTAAAGCGCCAGGAACGCTCGAGGGTCTTGAAATCTTTGAAGTGAGAAGGAAAAAGAAGGAAAACTTGGGAGTGAAAGGTGAGAGATGTGAGTTGTGTGTGGAGAATGAATGAAGTTTATATAGGTTTTTAGTTTCCAAAACGAATTGGGAAGTTGCCAAAAGGTTTTAAGGCAATTGCCAGAAACAAAAATTTCCAAAACCGAAAATGGAAACAACCCATATTCTTGATTCTAAAACAAACCTAATATCTTTTAGGTTGAATTTAGGGTAGTAACTGCCTAACTCATTGGGATTTCATCCTACCACAATATTTACTCATAGTCATGCCAATATCAGCAACATTCCCAACAATCATCGCAAAATTACATAATAAATTGTGGATCATATAAAAACCATGCTAAAAGAAATAATACCACCCCCAAACAATTCGGGAAGGTGGGATTAACACTAAAATCAAAGCATAATTTGAAAAGAACCAAATTAAATTCAAATCAAAATTCAAATACAATTAACTACCGAATTCAAATTTAATTCAAATTTAACAACTTAACATCCAATCTACTAAAAACAATAAAAACAACATCAAAATAACAAACAACAAGAAATCTAGCTACGAGATGAGGAAGGGATAAGAATAGGAAGGTAAGTGATCAAGAATGGAAAAACCAAACACCCCACCCCCAAACAAATTTTATAGAACAGAGTTTAGAAAATTTATTTTAAACGTGGGTTTTTTAAAGTCAGATTCCCCTAGACTTAATATGGGGTCATTTTAAGTCAGATTACCCTAGACTGTGCACACCCCTAAACAAGCAAGAAACTGGGGTGGCACAAAATAGATGATGCGTGGTCAACTATAAACTAATAGTTGAAAGAGTTGGGGGTCTAGCCATAAAAACATGATACTAAATGCACCTCCAAACAAAATGAAGTTGTATAATTGGAAGCAATCATGTAGAAGAATGAAAGAAAACTTATGCAACCCATCAAAGAACATATGCAAACCATCATGTTGTAGCTGCATTAAAAAGTTGGAATGACCCAAAAGATGAATTAGCGATACTTTAGGTGAGAAAGGAATGAAGTATGGATCCTGATGTCTTTCATGAGGCTTAGATGAGGAAAAATAAGGGAAACTAAGTGTCTCACTACACTCGATCAAAGCTTGGCTATCAACTACAGGAATGGTGTACTTATAGGATTGTGTGCTAGGCAAACACTCTTCATTGTGAGGGTTGAAAAAATTATAGAGGGTCTCTGAGGCAATAGGCTCAAGTGCAAATTCGAGGTTCCTCTGAAATGGTGGGTGAATGGATGGCTTAGTTGTGGTAGATGGTTGGATTGTAAGAGGTGGTAACTTAGGTGGTTGGTGGTCAGTTGGTGGTTCATCAATTGTTGGATCCTCACACGCTCTTAAGAACTCTACATCTGTCTTGGCTGAATCCACAAGGTTGTGGTTCGTGGCTTTATCTTTAAGAAAGTCATCTATTCCTTCCATTGTTATTTCCTCAGCTGCCAAACTAAATTGAGATTCACATTGCTCTAAAAATGTAACTTCCTCTTTTTCTTGCACATTAACTTGTTCATGCCTTAGATTAGAATTGTTAATCTCTATTTTCTCACCCTCTTCCTCTAAAACACTATAAGTATCCTCAATGGCATTATTCGAATATGTCGAGGAATCATCCAGCCGAGTGCGGTTAGCAAACTCAAAGGCTTGTACATGCTCAACAGGAGGGTCCATATTAAGAGAATGTCAATAGTTATCAAATTCTTCCTTCATCACATCTTTATAAATATCTTCTAATGTGTCATCCTTATATTCATCTTCAGATGGATCAATAGGAGGTTCCTCAGTGGCATCTCTCAATTTGGAGTGGTCATCCAGCACATGTCCTAAAGAGTCGTCTTCAAGAATTTCCTCATCCAGGTGGGGTGTGGAGTCAACATAATGGTTAATGGGAGGGTCATGGGAAGGTAATGATTCATGAAATTTAAGGTAGGTCTTAACTAGGTCAAATGGTGTGGTTATGGGAATAGGTTGTTCTAGTTGTGTGTCGATCTCTGACAAGGTTGAAAGTTCTTTGTTAGGTGAGGAGATCATGGAAATCATCTGGGCTATGTTCTGAAGTATAGTTTGGGAAATTTGGTATGGGAAGGGTGGCGAACTAGATGGGTGGGTGATTTCTGGCATGGTGGAAGGGTCTGGATGGTATGGTGTGTGATAGTCATAGTTATTGGTGTTTGAGTGACTTTGGTTGATATCGTACTGTGATGGGTTAGGTTGACTCCATGTATAGTTTAGAGGACTAGAAAACTCTTGATTGTATTGGTTACTATGAAAATTTGAAAATTGAGGCTCATAATTATTATTATATTCTATAATAGGTCCAAACTCTTGGTATGATGGGGCAATGAGAAGCCCAATGGTAAGGACTACCACAACATGAACATGGTGAAAGGTTTGCATAATAATCATATGATTGTTGGTCTACATATTGATATGCCATATTGGTTTTACAAATATATTATAGGATAATTAATATGCAACCAAAACTCTAACTATAAATTTCTAGATAGGCATGTACGTTGATGTTTACGATAAACAAGCCTGATTATACTAAATTGAAACTCCTCTGACAGAAGAGACGAGGAGTGGAAGAAGGAGTACCTAAATGCCTCCTTGCTACGCGTATGAATAGCGTCATGTATACGCAATCTCAGTGTATTGAAGAAGTTAGAAACACCAAATAACTTGAAGAAATGGAAGTTTGGACTGACCTGTGAAAATCGGGCTGCTCCAGAAGAGGGTGCGGGGTGCGCTCAGAATTTGCCTGTGAAGGGCGCAGGTCGTGCTCGTTCCTGAGGCAATTTTCAGTGAGTTGAGCGTGGGGGGGCGCTCAGAATTTGCCTGTAAAAGGGGGGTCAGCGCCAGTGGAACTCGAAGATTCTGATGTTTTTGGCCTTGCAGTCGCTCAAACTTTGCCTTGGATGGGCGTGGGTTGCGCTCTCCAAAAAATTTGAAAGTTTTATAGTAGGTTGCTAAGACGTCCATTAAGTAGCTTGTAAAATTTCAGAACAATCGGAGCTATGAAAGTCCTTCTACTGCCCTGCAAAGTTTGCAAACAGTTTTCGGACACAATACAAACAACCGAATGGTTAACCAATCAAAACATAGCCAAAAATCGCCAAACTTTTACTGGAGACTTCTGACAGATCATGCTTGTTTGTGTAAAATCTTTAGAAAAATTGGAGTTCTACAAATCCTCCTTATCGGCTATTGTTCCAGAAATTAAGTGTTGCAAAACTGCAGAAACACACTCAAAACACTCTACTAGTTAGGAGGTCAAAACAAATAAAAAAACTCATCAAATTTTTACTGCAAACTCCTGACTTAGGATAGATACTCCTGTAAAAAGTTTAGAATTTTTGGAACTGCCTAAGTAACCTTACTCGTCTGTTTTTCAAGAACTTACGGTTTGAAAACTGAAATACAGCACTGTAAAGATCGTATTTGTTCACAAGGTAAAACAATTTGGAAAATTCTGAAAATAATCCAGTAAATCAATAACACCTTAGATATTATGCCTGAAAACTTTTAGAATTTTCAAAAATTTATAAATACCTTTACCGCAGTATTCGTCACTGTGATTCCGTAATCTTAAGGGAGCGCGGGCGCGCTTTGTGCAAGGCAAAAGAGAGGGCGGATTAAAATAGTGAATTTCAAGCATGAACAGTAACGAAAATATGAGAAACAAGAAAGAAAAATTATAAAGGGTGGGTGGGTAGAGAATGGGGGATTGCCCCTTGGATTCAAGCAATTGAATTCTTGTCCTGAAAGAGTTTAAGATGGCAGCAGCGCCATTTGATAACCCGTAAAAAACAAAACTAGATTACTCCTACTTTATTCTTACGGTATCAATTATTTATTTTCTACTCTCACATATAGATTTATACAATATATAGAGTATGGAATCGTTCCACTCCTAAACTACCAGGACATAAAGAAATCAATTAATCAACACAAGAGAACAATGGTGAGAGTAATATTTATAGAGGTGAATTTATACTATGAAACTAAATATATGAATTTAACTTATACTAATTTAACTAAGCAATTGAATATGAATTAAATAAAATATAGAGAAGAATATGGAGAAGAGATTAGGGGGATTTGATTTCACTTAAATAAATTCCTAATATGCTAGTGTAGATTATTGCAATCATAACCAATTAAGATTAATTGTGATCCCTAATTATTCATGGCAATCTCTGCCAACTAATAATTAGCATGTGAGGAAGTTCAACCCATTCTCATGGCGAATCAACTAACCTACTAGAGTAAACTCTTAAATATAATAATTCTAACTAACACATCAAGTCTTCATCCAAGCTTCATCAAACCCCTCTAATAGAGGTTTAGCTAGAATTCATTAGACTATCATTTCTAACACAAGAACAGTAAAAATAAGTCATTATTGAATAACTAATTAAACTTTCTTAATCTAAATTAACAATAGCCTAAGATTCAAACATGGATTACAATTGAAATTTAAACTAATTTAGAACTAAGATTATGAATACTAATTATCAATTTAAAACAACTAAATCTATGAATGAAAGATTGAATTCGAATTTAAATATTGAAATATAACTAAATAATTTATTCTAAAATTCAAAACTTGTTCTCACAACTAATAAAATTGACAACTAACTAGATTAATCTATATAAACTAATTTAATAAATTAAAACTAATTCTATATTGCAAAACTAAATTTTATGAACTAGAACTAGGTTTAGATCTAGATAGCTTAAGAGCTAAGCTTTTGTCTCTTGATATAGAAGAGCTAGATCCCCAAATCCGTGCATGGGCTGAGGAGCCATGTTTTGGGCCGAAAAATCGAGCCCAAAACCCAATTTGTTGAATCCAAGACTTCCAATTCTGATTGTATTACTGTAGCTCGAGTTTTCACCAACTTATACTACTCTGATCGAGTCAAGGTCTAGACCATTGGAAAGAACTTTCTGAGACGGTCATTTTGATATAAAATAGGCCCAAATCCGAGGTCTGAGCCCAAAGATATGGCCTTTTAAAGTTCTGTTGACTTTTCTTCAGCTTTCTAATCTGGTTTGACTTTCACTTAACAGCTTGACTTGGGCTTTTTAAGGGCTTTTTCTCCATAAAACTTGGGCTTTCTTCATAGAACTTTCATAGCAATCACTTTAGCTCCTTTTAGTGCCTAATTAGTAACAAATTTACATTTATTCAACTCTGAAGCCTGAAATATTCAAAAGCATGTAATTAGTGATAAACCTATATTATTAATTACATAATTGGTCTAACAGCTATATTGTTAAGGGGTTAAAACTACAGTTTTGGGCTCTTATCAATGACTTGGCAGAAAAGGATGGACCATCAGCAAGCCTCTTGAACCTGGACATCTCTTCTTTCTCATGTTCCTTTCTCAACCAAGGAATGTAGTCCATCACTTTTTTTGTTGATGCATCCCTACGATTTTTACCCTTAGATTTGAAGCTTTGGATGTAGGTTTCATACTTGTTGTGATATTAACCAAATCAACTATTATTATTAAAAGCATACACATGCATATATTAACTGAAAATTGAAAACATAGAATATCAAACAATACCTTTCCCAATCAGCATTTTCAATCGACTTTCGCAAAACCCATTTGCGTGCTTGCTGGTATTGCAAACTTGGAAGTGTGTAGTGTTTTCCATTTTTATCAATAGGGTAACCACACTCACTTTTATCATTTAAAGTATCCCTTTGTTTTTTGTTGTGAATTTCTCTTTTACTCGATGGGATATATTCCATACAATACCTCATTGCTTCTTCATTGAGGTATTGCTCTGTAATGCACCCTTCTGGAAATTTCTGATTCCCAATGTACCATTTGTATGTTTTCATCATCCTATGTCACCTTTAATCAATATCGAGCATAAAAAAATAAAGAAATCATTGTATAAGAAATTTCACTAACCTCTCAAACAAGTACATCCAACGATATCTAACTGGTCCACAAGCTTTAGCCTCCTCCGCCAAATGTAAAACAAGGTATGTCATGGACACGAAAAAGGAAGACAGAAAGTACTTCTCAAATACACATAATGATTCCACGACACGTTTTTCCATATTTTCAAGCTCCACACGACAAATAACCTTTGAACACAAGACATTGAAGAACAATGAAAACTGTCGAATAGCTTCACGCAATGGCTTATGCTTCTTGAATGCGTGCATCAGCAACACTGGCAATAGGTATTGTAAAAGAATGTGATAATCATGTGACTTTAGGCTCTTCAACTAAAAATCACTCAAGCTCACATTGTGTTTCCAATTTCCACTATATCCAATTGGAACTTTCAATTGGTGCAAAGTTCTGCATATAATTTCTCTCTCTGAACGGGAAAGACAAAAAGGTGCCTTAGGATATGATAACTTCCCATCCTTTTCCACTGGCCACAGTTTTTTTTTTTTATCTTCATAGCCTTTAGGTCTTTACGGGCTCCCATCCCATCCTTAGATTTGGGGGCGTCCATGATCAAGGCAAGGAGGTTTTCTGCTACATTTTTCTCCACGTGCATCACATCAACATTATGACGAATAGGAAGGAACTGTGGCAAGCAACATTTATGTTATGATGTTACGTTATCATAAGCAAGATGGAATATAGAATTATAGTAATACTATATAGAAGAAAAGGACAAAATAAGTAAGTACCTCCCAATATGGTAATTTAAAGAAGATAGAATCCTTTGACCAAGCAGTCAATTTCACCTCTCTTGCAGACCTCTTCCTCTTCTTACCATTCACCTTACCATATATAGTCGGAATTTGACTCATTTTCAGCTTCACTACTGAACCACTCAAATGAGGAGGATGCTCGTCATGTTCTTCCTTTCTATTAAATTGGGATTTCTGAGTTCTAAAAGGATGATTTTTGTCTTTTAGAAACTTTCTAAACCCCATGTACGCAAAAAAAAATCCCATGTTTTAACCATCTCGAATCTATCCCTTCACTACAAGCGGGGCAAGCATACCTTCCGGTGAGTCTTGCACCCGAAAGATGGCCCAATGCGGGGAAAATCGTTAATAGTCCACAATAAAATTGCTTTCATGTTAAACATCTTTTTCTTTATTTAATCATATGTATCAGCCCCCTTCAACCACAAGTTCCTGAGTTCTTCAATAAGTGGCTGCAAGTAAACATCAATATCATCTCCTGGACTACTTGGACCCGGAATGAGTAGTGTTAGCATGACAAACTCTTTGCGCATGCACAAAGATGGAGGAAGGTTATAAGGTACTATCATCACAGGCCAAGTACTATGAATATTGTTCTTGTTACCAAAAGGATTAAATCCATCAGTAGCTAGTCCTAATCGAACATTTTGTTTCTCACCAAAAAATCGGGCCACTGATAGTTAACTGATTTCCAGCAAGAAGAATCTACTGGATGACGCATATCACTTGAGTTTTCAACTGAGTTTGCATGCCAAGTCATATTTTCTGCAAGCCATGGCACGGTATACATTTTCTGTAACCTTTCAGTTATAGGAAAGTACCTAAGCTTCTTCTGTGGAATAGGTTTGGCCCTTGGCTTGGATTTTTCGACTAGTTCCATTTGCTTACACCGCAAGTGGGACACGTATTTCTATCCACATTGCCCTTTCAATACAAAATACAATCATTTGGGCAAGCATGGATAACCTCGCACTTCATACGCAATGACTTTATCATTTTTTTAGCACCTGATGTTTTCACGGGCACCGTATTGTTATCTGGTAGAATCCTCTTCAAAAATTCCAACAGATTTGTGAAACTATTGTCGGACCACCTATGTTTAGCCTTCATGCCCAACAACTCAATTGTAGCTAACAACTTCGTATCCTCGCCATGACACAAAGGATACAATGGCAGTAATGCATCCTCCATTAATTTTTTGTATCAATTATCCTCAGGTAAATTACTTTGAATATCATCTTCTGAACTATTAATATCACGAGCATCATCATTATCATCAACTTCATCCAGGCATGCCTCTAAATCATTTGGATGACTACATCCAAATGTATCATTCACCATGTCCACCATCCTTGGGAATATAATTTCATCGTTGACAATAGTCGAGGTACTAACACCAACACCAACATTTACATCATTTCTAGAAAAAGGCTCTCCATGTTGTACCCACAATGTATAAGAGGTTACCATACCCTTTGTAATAAGATGGAAAAAAATATCTTCAGCTGATCTCTTCTCTAGGTTACGGCATTGCAAACAAGGACAGCAGTACCAATCAACTTCTTTCCCCAAACTATCTTGTGTAAATTTAATGAATGATCGAGCACCTTCGATAAATCCAGTAAACAATGTTGGCAACTTCATCCATGTCTTACTAATTGGCAGCGTCGTAGACATCTTTATCAAACAAATAAACTATTAACCAAATAAGGTAGCATATTAATGAAAAAGTGTGACTTTTAGTATTATGCGTGCATATATATGTATTATATACTCAAGCAAGTGATATTATATCATGAAGACAAGTTAATTAAACTTGTACCATCCATTTAATATGCTTTCAAAAACATTTGCACAAAAGAAAGAATTATGCATCATTATACAGTAAAACATGTTGTGCACATAGTAGTAAGAGAATCTATGACACTGCCAAGCTAGAAGATATGCAACAACAACCACATTGTCGCGCGCCTAGTACCCCAGTTTTAAGACGAGGTGTGTTAAAGAACTTGAAGCCCAAGAATGGAGTAATTCAATTCTCACATATTGAGAGTTTGAGAGACTACACATACAAGTTGTTGTATGTTCATCCAATTGAGAGACTGCCTCACTGAGAGACTAAGATTACAATTCTTATATTAGCACATCCTACATCATTCGTTTGCGCTGAAAAAATTGATAGATCAACTTAGGTAAATGTACTAGACTACCAGTTCTCTATGCCACCGAACCGAATGTATATAAAGCATAAACCAACAACATATACAATGTGCAAATAAAAAACACAAAATGAGGACTAAGGCTTCTTATATATAGTTTTGTATTAAACAATCAAACTAAAAATTATCAATTAAGACTTAAAAAATAACATATTTAAGAGTTGCAGAGAGGTGATTTTGTCCCTTATCAATCATAAATAATTCTATTTTAGTACTTCAGCAATCACAGGTCCACTATTCACGAATTATCAATTGCAAGCTAATAAGTATCTAATCGTATCAAACATATAAAACCATGAGGATTACGTTAATCAACTAGTGACCGACCTTACTTACCCCCCTTACTGATCATCACGTTATAATGTCTCTTAGTTCAATAGTGTCTACAAGAGAGGCTTCTCTTAGTTCAATCTCTCTATTCTGTTTGGCTTCACTAATTGGGTTATACATCAAAACCACAAAGTTTGACTCTCTGGTGAGAGTGTTACTACCAGTCAAGATTGAAAAAGTGACTATCAATGGAGCCATCCTCCGTAGAGAAACAATACAGACTTACACAATTAATGGACAACACCCTTACACGAAAACCAACACAACAACCAAGAAGAAGTGCAGTCAACTAAAAGACAGCATTAGAAGTGAAGAACAAAATATCACAACTTTCTATAACAATAATTTACACAAAGATGATAATAGTTAAGATAAAGCTTTATACGATGTATTACAATGAAAATAATTATAGCTTTATACAAGATACTAGTTAAGACAAAGATGATAATAGAACAATGAAAAATCACAACTTTAAACAATACTAATTTATAAACAAGACGCATATTGTTTCTCAATGCAAAGAATTTATTTAAAACAATAAAAAATATTGAACCTTTAAGAGATCAAAATCAACTGAAAATATTGCAAAGCTCGCTCCAACACATCTACGAAAATTCACAAACTTATAAAGGGGCTTTAACAAAAAAAAACCATGAGAAAGGAAGGTATTTTAGACAAAGAAAGGTTTTTACCAACGTTTCTAGCAACTCTTGGTTGAATATATTGTAGAGAAAGGAGCTTGCTGTTCTAGAGAGAATAAGTCATTCAAGCTGTTGGTGGAGAAAAAGCGGTAGGGGTTTCAGTGAAAAAGAGGAGAGCAGTTGGATGTAGGAAAAAAATTGGGGGGAAGGGTTCGCGCTCGATGGTTGGAAATTCGGGGAAAATAATTTGACTTATTTGGACCGTCCAATTGTTTTTCCCAATTTCTTGATGGTTACCTACTGTGAATTCCCACAAAACCCGTCAAATAATTTATTGACAGATACTAACCGTCCATTCTTGCCCGGCCTAGGAGTCAAAAAAATGTTATTTTCACGTAGTGTTGCAAGAGAAAGGAGCATAAATTGGTTGCTAATAAATTATATGGTTAAAGCCTAAGTTTCAAAGAGAAAAAACCTTTTTAAAACCCAGTCAAAGCTGAAAAGTCAAAGTCAACGCGGGTAGAAATAGAGCATAAAAGTCAATAGAACTTCTGCAGGTCGTATCTTTGGACTCCAACCTCGGAATTGGGCCTATTATATGTCAAAACGATCAGCTCGGAAAAAGATTTCTAATGGTTCAGGCTTTATCCAATAAGAGGAGTAAAGTGGACGAAACGATTGTTGCAATAATTTCCATCTAAGAAACCCTTTTTGAACTTAAGTAATTAGGTTTTCGGCTTGATTTAGTGGCCCAAAACATAGCTCCAAAGCCCATGCACAAAATTGTAAACCTAGCCCTCTCCTATATAAAGAGGACTAAGGTAAAACTCTAATGATCTCCTACCTCTTCTCTTTAGTTTAACCTAGTTTATATTTTATTAGACTAGCCACCATTAATACAATTCAAGTTATTTATATTCCTTTAATTATGTCTTCTTCTTATTATTATTTATTCCATGATAGTCTAATGAACCATAGCTAAACCTCTATTAGAGGGATTTGATTGAAGCTTTGATGAAGACTTGATGTGTTAGTATAGAATAGTTGTATTTAAGAGCTTCAAGTTTAAGGTTGTCTATTTAGCAATAAGTAAAATATGCCTAGACTAGAGGGTAGTTCATTCACCATGAGAATGGATTTCAACTTCCTCTCATGCTAATTATTAGTTGGCAGATATCATTAATAATTAGGGATAAAAAGACCTAATCTTTATGTTGAACCTTGTGTGAAAACATAAAGATTAGGGTTGCAACAAACTCTATACTAGCACGTTAGGGATTAATCAAGGTGGATTTCAAATCTCCCTAATTCTTTATTCATATTCATATCTTAATATTTCTTTGCCTAGTTAATTTAGAATATATTCAATATTAGTTTTCACCATATTAGTTATATTATAATCATTACTCTCATGCTGTTTAATTGTTAATCATTAGTGGAATTAGTATTATCTAAGCAATTAGGAGTGGAACAAATTCTTACTCTAGTTTGTTAAATGATAATTGAGAGTAGAACTTTGATCAAAAGAATACAATTATAGTTTACTTCTTCCTAGTATAATTAGCTAAGTAGGAGTAAAAGCTTAATTTCACTTATCATTCATCTTAAGCTTCATCGTCATCTTCATCTTTATCTTCATTTTCATATTCATGCTCATGCTCATCATCACCATAATCACTATCAGTGGAGGATCCATCATTGCCTTTTTCATAGCAATATGGGTCTCGAAGCCACTTGTCTTCATATTCTTCTTCTTCTTCATCTTCTTCTTTTTCTTCTTCTTCCTCTTCATCATCGGAATGCTTAGTTGTTGGGCAATTTGACCAATGAGGCTATTCTGGAAAGACCATGAGAACAGCAAGAACAGTAAGAAGATAGGAAAGTGGAGACATTTTTCTATTAGTTTTGTCATTTTTAGTAAAAAGTTTGTAAAACGCAAGTTAGATTCATGCTTTTTGAGGATCTTTTTATACAAGTAATAAATTATAAAAACGAGAAAAATCAATGGTGTTTAGCAAGAAAACGAGAAAACTTAAGGGTGGTTAGTAAGAAAACGAGGAGATTTAATGGGATTAGTTGAAAAAATAATTTTTTGGTTATCTGTGTCAGGAACAATTTAAAAGTGTTAATTCATTCAATGGTAAGTCAATAAAATTTAATGGGCTTTTATTTCAATGCATGTTAGATTTTGAGTTCATTTGCTGATTTCATTTATTAAGGATAATATGAGCCTTTAAGTTTCAAAACAGTGGGTAAATATTACAAGTTTCATTATCAAATGTTTTAAGTATCATTGATACTCTCTCTTTGTTTGAGGGTATCAAAAATTTTATTTTCTGATGGTACAAGTCTACGTATCATTGATACTCTCTCTTTGTTTGAGGGTATCAAAAATTTCATTTTCTGATGATACAAGTCTAAGTATCATTGATACTCTTTCTTTGTTTGAGGGTATTGAAAATTTTATTTTCTGATGGTACAAGTCTAAGTATCATTGATACTCTCTCTTTGTTTGAGGGTATCGAAAATTTCATTTTCTGATGATACAAGTCTAAGTATCAATGATACTCTCTCTATTTGAGGGTATCAAAGATTTCATTTTTCAAAGTTATATAATATAAGTATCATTGATACTCTTTCTTTGTTGAGGGTATCAAAATTTTCATTTTCTGATGGCACAAGTCTAAGTATCATTGATACTCTCTCTTTGTTTGATGGTATCAAAAATTTCATTTTCTGATGATACAAGTCTAAGTATCAATGATACTCTCTCTATTTGAGGGTATCAAAAATTTCATTTTTCAAATTTATATATTATATGTATCATTGATACTCTTTCTTTGTTTGAGGGTATCAAAAATTTCATTTTCTGATGATACAAGTCTAAATATCAATGATACTCTCTCTATTTGAGGGTATCGAAAATTTCATTTTTCAAAGTTATATATTATAAGTATCATTAATATTCTTTCTTTGTTTGGGAGTATCAAAAATTTCATTTTTTAAAATTATATATTATAAGTATCATTGATACTCTCTCTATTTGAGGGTATCAAAAATTTCAGTTTTTCAAAAGACATATATATTATAAGTATCAATGATACTCTCTCTATTTGAGGGTATCGAAAATTTTAGTTTTCAAAAAAAATTATAAATATATGATTCTATGAAAAGATATTTGCGGTATAGAGTTTCAAGGGGTTATATGCTCAAATCTCAATGATATTCAGAAATATAACAAACAGAAGTAATAAAGATTGAGGAAGAATCCAATTGTATCAGTATTACAAAACAATGAACAAAAGTTTAATTGTTAAAGGAAGGAATATTAAGGAGATTATCCACATTAGCTAAATCAGCGGCAAGGGTTTGGGCAGCATAAGCATAAATACGAGAATCTGATATAGCTGCTAGGTTAGGATTAGAAGGAGTCAGAGTTGGAATTTCTTCTTCATCAGCATCATTAGAAATAAGACCGTGTTCTACAAGCACAGCATAAGGAACATATTGTTTGAAAGCTTCCAGCCGATCACCTAGGAGGTTTAAAGCTGAGGCTACCTGGTGATATTCATTATCAGAGGTTTCCTGATACTTAGACTTTTCTTTAGCAAAGTCATCAGTAATTTGCTTCAGGATTTCAGTATGATCAGTGATTTTCTGGTGTAAAGTCTTTTTAGCATTTTCAGCTCTAATTTTCTGCCGATCTACTTCGTTATTCAGCTAATCAATTTCTTTGTTCAACCAATTCGACTCTCGGTTCAATCTATCAACTTCATGCTATTGAGAATCAACTGTCTTTTTAAGACGGCCAAGATCACAGTTTTGTTTGTAATGAATATCAAACTGGGCTAGGGTGGCCACTTTAGCTTATAGAAACAAAGGGAATAGATAAGCAAATAGAAAAAGATGAAACCATTATGAAATGATAGAAGAGAAAGTAAGAATACCTTTTCCATATGATCACAAATTAATGTAAGGCGTTCGGCGGCGGTTATATTGCACATGGCAATTTTATCATTGGGAAGAACACAATTGGTAGACAGAGAAACACCCAAATCCTCACTAGCATTATCAGCAAAAAGCGAGGCGGTCAAGGGGATATCACTTCTATCAATCAAACAGAAGGCAGGTTTGAAAAGGTGACTAGTATTAGCAAAGGGAATAGATTCAAGAGTTTAACTAGCATCAAGACCACTTTCACCCCAAGTAGTTTTTCTTTTCTTAGAACTAGAATGAGTATGGGTATCCTATGAAGGAGTAGGAGGATTCTCTTTGGAAGGAGCGATATGCTTATCCTTGGAAGAAGCAGTATGAGTATCTGGGGGAGGGGTAGTGGCTTATCCTTTGGGGCATTAGCCGACACGGTTTCGTAGCCTTCTTTTTTCCCTTATCAGCTAATTGGCGACCAACATTTGGGTTTAGCGCCACTCAAGGTGCCATATCTGTATACAACAAAATGTGCTGGTAAAATATATTTTGCAAAAAGAGATATTGATAAAAGTCAGGGACTCCTTTTTTAATCTGTGGACAAAGATCTGGAGTCATTTTTAGGTTGTTATTTAAGTAATCAATATAGCCTTGGGGAAGAATAGGAGGCAGTTCATGCAAAGCGAAGGAGGAAAGAAGAAAAGAAGGATCATCTAGAGGATTTTCTGAAGGAGATTGAGTTGGAAGTGGCGACTGACCCATTTTATGAAGAGCCCTACTTTTGAGAACATAAAGAGGGGCGCGATAATTATTGATGTTTGGAAGATGAACATCATCTTTGGGATTGCCTTCTTTATCAACCCCAGTCTTGGCATTGACTTTTTTATTAGTTCCTTCCAAAAGTTTAAGTACTCTCTTCGAATTCCCACGAGCCTTATCAAAATGAGGAAGGAGAACTGAAAAGATGCAAACAGGTTTGGGTCAGATTGGAATTCCGATATATAGATATCGAAAGTAAACAAAAGGGATATTATACTTGAAGAATTGAAAACTTGATGTTTGAGGAGGAGGAATGGAATGGCTTCAGATGATGGCTCTCCCAATCACGAAAACTATGATAGGATACAAGGTCCATTCCTTGTCGCTTTTATGATTTTTTCGAATGATACCCACAAGGTCTTTCTTTGAATGTTTTTTGGGATAAAAATATCCAAGGTGCTTCTCATAAAATTTATAGTGAAGAAGAATGTCGGACAATCGGATTCTATAAGATTCATATTTTTCTGGGGAGAGATGGCTATTATAATAGTTACAGACAAACATCAACCTCCATAAATTACCCATGCCCTGATCAGGAGAAATGTTCAGATGGTTTAAAACTTCGCGATCGAGGTTTATCAAAGGAAATCTTAACCCTGCGACGATTTGCCCAACAGTGACAATAAGGGCTAGTTTAGTACCACTCTGGCATTCGGTATATTTTCGAGTGCCAGCATAATGTTGAAGATAAAGGGATTGGGGAATTCGATAGGCGGCCTGGACTAAAGCTAGATTTGGCCGTTTAATAAAGAAGGGGCTGAGACCATGTTTCCATCGACTAGTATCTTCGACAGTCTCACGATTAGATTCAGAAGTAGAAGTTTCAAAAGGATGACAAGGAATTTCTTCTACAACATAATCCAATTCCCAAGAGGTATGAGGTCGATATGTCCTAGTATAATTAGAAGCAAAGTTATGGTTATCGTTTCTATCTTCAGCATGAGTATCTTCACTACTGGTACTAACATCAGAAAGGATGTCTTCACTCGCCATCAAGATGACTATAAACAAAGAGGTGACGATAAAGGTATTTTTAGTATCGTCAATTTAATCTATATAGCACATAGTCAATAATATTGTTTGAGATATCGAAAATATCGATATGAGGGTTTTCAATCGATAAATCCGATATGCAAAACAACATACATAAGGTTATACATACAAATCAGGCTAGATATCTAAAGATGCAAACTTTTAAGTATTTTAAAGAATGATATAGTATTTTCTACTATTATGTAACATGAACACACACAGATTTATAATCTTTGAATTTCAAAAATCTTCAAATCCTTAAACTGTCGATTTTATTTCTTTTAAAGATTACATAATAATGTGTGATTTTAGATTAACAAGTAAAACACAGGAAGTAAAAAACGTACCTTATAACTTGCAAAAGTTAGTTTATTCTGGAAAAGAACAGAGAATTGCGAAGACGAAAACGAAGGAAGTATAGTGTTTTTCTGATTTTTCACTAAGTTGCGTATAGAAGAAGTTGAAAAGATGAGGAAAAGAGAAACATTTTATTCATACTTTTATATTTAAAGTTTGGATCGGGTTGTTACCCGGGCCCAAATGTGATAATAAGTGTTTATGATATAACCGCTTCTTGAAAAGTTGAAATTTGAAGTTAAATTTCAAAATTTCGAGAGGGGGCGATGTAGTGGGCAAATATCGTGCATTTAGATATTTTATCGAATATTTCAAAGCTTGAGACATTGACATAAGGGTCAATATCTCGATATATTTCGTTGCTATTTCAAACATTTGCAGGTATTGAGCGGGAAAAGAAGGAGGAAGATAAATGGACACGTGTCATAACTTGATTGGCTTAAAGCTAATTAAAGGGACTATATAAAAACGGAAGGAGTAGAAAAAAGATTCATTCAATCATTCCCACAAAAAGTGTTAGAAAATAGGAGAGAGAAAAGAGAAATAGAGAAATAGAGCAATAGAGCAATTGTAAAAGTTCTGTTATTGATAAATAAAAAGTTTTGTTTCACTTCAATTCAACCTCATTCAAACTACATTTCCATCACTCATCTTCGATCACGAATAGTAATTCGTGTGATCTTAGATCAATCATTCAAAGATTGTTCTTATACATCACAATCGTCATTCTATCAGGATTTTGAAACTCTTCTGCATTTGTTAATCAGCTATCTGCATTCTGAAATGGTAACCATAGCTCCTATTTTTCTTGGGTTACTAGTTCTGTCTTCATTGTTTCTTATTATCAATGCGAAGCGAAATAAAAACCCACCACGACAACAACCCACACCGTTGTAGATAGATATAGGGGGTATGTGTGGGGGCGGTCGCACCCCCTGAGATTAGAAAAGCTCCACTACCACATAATTAATTGCCTAGAAAAATCTTCAAATTAACTATATAAGGACTCGCCCCCAATTTTTTTTAGCAAACTTCCAATACCGCACCCCCAAATTTTCACAACTATAGTAAGAATATAATCAACAAAAAAAATAGTATGAAAAAAAAAACTAATAAAAAACATTCTAATAAACCAACTTTTTTTTACTTCTCTTTTTGCCCTTACAAAATTATCATTTATCATTTATTTTGAGTCCAAAACTATTAAAGAGGGATAAATGTGTCTTTGAATGTTTGATGGGTTGATGAGACTAAAACAAATAACCAAAGTCCAATTGGTCAGTTTGTATAATTCTAATCACCCATAACAAACTCGTATCCTCTCCCTCCTTTCTTTCACTCGATCTCAATTCTTAAACAAACGGTCAGACCTCAACCCAAAAAAAACAAAAAAATAATAAAAAAAACAAAAAACACAAATTCATAAAGGACTTGCGGCGCAGCTTGTTGCACGTTTGTCCTAATTATTTGTAAAACTCATTATCATTATCAATAAAATTTCCAATTAAAAAAACAAAATAAGGTAATTTTTTATTTTCAATATTAATCTTTTATAAGTCCATATAACATTATAACATTATAACATTATTATATATAACATTATAATGTTATACATAACACATAACATTATATATAATGTTATATAAACTTATAACATTATAGAAAAGTTAACAATTTGTTGAATTGTTGTAGACTTGTGGACTAGATTATGTAGATATATATAGACATAGTAGTATCAATTAATAGTTTAAATGCTTAAGTAGTTAACTTCATCAGTCCATATTAAATTCTTAATAGTCAACGCACTCTAGTTTTGTGAATTGAAATAAATGCATAATTTTGTTAATCTTTATTGTTTAGACTTTCTGACAAAAAAAATAAAAAATAAAAATCTTTTTTTGTAGGGGTGGGATGTGCACATAATCTCGCACCCTGGCTTAAAATCCTGGCTCCGTCCTTGCACACCGCCATCACCCTCTCCCCCTCAAGTACCATTGCCATCATCCCACCTCCTCAGTTAGTACCATCGCTCCCACCCCCTCAAGTGTCATCCCTACCCCCGCCTCAAGTTGCCTTACCACCACCCCCTCAACTTAGATCACCACATCCACCACGTGCCCCAGCTAGACCAAAATTTTTGTTCTACACACTAGCCTTAGAATGGCCAGTGTCTATTCAGAAAACATAAAATAAATTTCTGACTGATGCCATTAAGCTCCCTGTAAAGTTTACCCTACATGGCCTCTGGCCTTCTACGAATAAAGCAGAGCCACAAAGAGAAGAATTCGTTAAAGATAAGGTAATTCAAGATTTTGCACATGGTTTTCCGCATAATGTCCTAACAATTTAAAAACGTCAAAGAGTAGATCAAATGCTAGAAGATTGAAAGATACATGGGAACTAAAAGTGTGGGGGCCACAACAAAAAACGAGTTTTCCCGTCCTTAATTTTTCTCATCATTAATGCCTACTCATCATCTGTTTTGATATGATTTTCTTCTTCGCAACTCAGCAACATAAAAGATAGATTGGTGGAAAATTGGATTACTGTTGAATATAACGGTTCTGCAGCATGGAAAGGTATGCATGTAGCATTTTGGAGAAAGCAATGGAATGAACACGGAAGATTTTTAGGCCTTGGTCTATTAGACTACTTTACCTTGGCTCTGGATCTACATAAGGATGTGAACAAATTCTATGACCTAGAAGGCCTAAAGGGAAAATATAGACTTGGAACTTGGATAGACATCGCTGCCTTGAAAAAAGAGTTTAGTCAACTTGGAATGCCCATGGAGGTATGTGACATCAGTTGTAATGAGAATCTGAAAAGGTCTCTACTGAAAGAGCTTCGATTTAGAGTCGATCCCTGGTCTCGAACTTTCCAAAACAACCCCACGATCCCCACCCCTAATCAGGAGTGCAAAAAATACAATCTATTGCTAAACAAGAAGCTGTGAATCATAGTTGTTATACCAGAGTTTATTGGGTTTGTTCAGTATTACTCCCAGTGTTCTTACATGATGTAATCATGTTTTCTGATATATCTATCTAATAAAACAAAATAGTGTGGGCCCCCCACACCCACCTAAAACACCATTGGATATAAATTATGACTTGGCAGATCCAAAGAATGGTGAGGTGTGGACAGGTTATTAAGAGGCAACAAGAGTATAGTAGTAGATCATTACTGAAGTCAACAAGTATGGGCCCTAATTTGCTGGGCTGGAATTTAGATTGGGTCGGGTTTGTTGGGTTTAGAATCAAATCAAATGGGCTTTTAGAAACAGTGTCGTATGGCACGGGCATACACTAGTGTTAAATAAAATCGATACTCTGAGGTGTGTGCTTTACTTATTTATAGTTATCTTTCTTTTGAGTGAATAAACCATGACTGAGTATATCCCTATACAAGTCGCGCTATAAGAACTAAAAGAGTAAAAGGTGAAGGAAAAGTCTGTGTGTAATAAAGTACCCTGCCGTTTGAGGCAATCTTTGGTCACATAGATGTGAGCAAATAGTACTAAAAAAAACAAGAAATTTGTCCCAATGCCCATTTTGGAGTGAAAATCACTTTCAAAACCAACGATATTTTTTAATCACTCTCAAGGACAAATTTTCGGGTAAAAATAACCTGGAAACCCAATTTTCGAGTGAAAATAACCCTTAAAAGACAAATGGCCCGGATTTAAAATAAATGTTTTTCGATTTTACCCTTTCTGTCGTTTTGCTATAAATAATGAGTGAGTGTTCATGTACCTTATGATGTATGAATAATGAGGTAAACGTACATCATACAATATATTGATGTATGAACAATGATTGTTCATAGCTAATGTTGAGATATAAACAATTAATGATTGTTTATACGTACTCCAATAGGTGTTCTTACTGATCATATATTATGTTGAGATATGAATATTGTTCATACCCCAAATAGATATGAACAATAATTGTTCATAGCTCATGTTGGTGTATGAACAATGAGTGTTCATACTCCAATAGATGTTCTTACTGATCATACATTATGTTGAAATATGAACAAATAGGTATGAACAATTATTGTTCATACCTAAAATTAGGTATGAACAATAATTGTTCATATCTCAAGTTGAGGTATAAATAGTAATTGTTTATACTCCAATAAGTATTTTTACTGATCATACATTATGTTGAGGTATGAATAATTGTTCATACCTCAACATAATGTATGATCAGTAAAAATACTTATTGGAGTATAAACAATTACTATTTATACCTCAACTTGAGATATGAACAATATGATTGTTCATACCCCAAATAGATAAGTGTTTTTACTGATCATACATTATGTTAAGGTATAAACAGTGATTGTTCATACCCCAAATAGGTAAGTATTCATAGCTCATGTTAAAGTATGAACAGTCATTGTTCATACTATATACATCAGGTCGTTTCGGTTTGGCCGGGCCATTTATTATTTCGTACCAAAGATATATTTGACATTTCATCTACCCGAGCCGTTTGTATATTCGCATTAAAGATATACTTGACCTTTCATCTGCCCGATCCTGGTCAGTGATTAAAAAAAAATGTGTCTCTAGAGTTATTTTTTCTCCCATTTGTCCGGAAGAGTCACTCCCTCAAGAAAAAACAGCGTAAATAGTTTTTAGTCAGTGATTAAAATCCCTTCCGGATATGCTATTTTTTAGTCAATGAATTCCATAAGTTGGTTACTCCACAACCTCAATCCATCAAAAAACAGTATAGGGAAAGAATAGCTTCAAACTTCTGAATCAATTTGATCAAGGCTGATAAAGATGAAAAACAGCAAAATTCTATTTGCTGCTACTGGGTCGCGGCTCCGGAATAAGACCCAAGAAGGACGATAAAGAGTGTTAAAGCTGTAACCAAGGGCTTCTATGGCACGATGAACTCCCCTCCCCCAAGTCCCCAACACAAACAAACAAGAATTTTTGTATGTGAACATTTATGCATTTTGTGAAGGATTTTTTAGTATTATCCCGCTACTAGATAGCCAATTAGGATTTCTCCCAACTAGATGGTGAAATTAGGGTCTCTCCCCAATTAGGAAACTTGGGTTTACCGTGTTTTTTTTTGTGTACTCAGGGGAGAGATTCTAATTTTCCCATCTAGTTGGGAAAAATCCTAATTGGCTCATCTGGTAGGGGGTAATACTAGTTAACCCTTTTGTAAATTCTCTAGTGCAAGCGAACATCCGTTATGTGTTGTTAACCATCGGTTATATTGCCCTATTCGTTGCAAACACAATATCCAAGCAAAAGAACACACGCTTCACATTAATCAAAAAATTGTGCGAACCCAGACTCAGCCCAACAGCGGCACCACGATTGGGTACTTCCACCAGAAATAATATCTTAACCTTGCTTTGATACCGTTCAAACTTCAAAGTATAAAATCTTCACTAAACTCCAATGACGCTACAAATTTTCCTCTATGGACCTAAACCAAAACCTATATAATGGATACCACTGAAGTACCCTTTACAAACCGATTATCTCTTCTTTTCTAATTCAAATTTTTAACAATCTCAACAAACAGAATTATCTCTTCTTTTCTAAAATTTTTTTGGATCGATTAAAAAAACCAATAATCTGTCATTATATGCAAGCTTGGACTGAGCTCACACAGATATTGTCGCTTCATGAAATGGTGACTCTTCTTAGCTATAAAGAAAATAGAAAGCTACACAATCCAGAGGAATTGTCGAAAGGAAAATAGAAAAACAATAGGAAATAGTAGGCTTCCTTAAAGAACAAAAATTAATATATAACAACCTATCTTGAAACTAAGAAGCCAGCCTGAGCTGAGAATAATCCCATTTATTTAACAATTTCAACTCTAAGTCTTGTGAATTTTTAACACATTCAGTTTACTGATATCCAATGCTTCTGAGACCTAAACCACATAAACCACATCAATGGGTTAAGTCTGCATACTCACTGCTATCAAATGTGGGACTGCTGGGCGATATAGAATGGCTTTCCGTGGGTTGGTTGGCAGAGTTGGATCTGTGATTTCTTGTGAGTAGTTGACGCGGTTAGCCCCATAGGCTCCATTCTGACCAGCGTTGCTACCATTCCCACTAGAATTCTTAGTGATCTGGTAAAAAGAACCACTAGGTTCCCATTCCAGGGATTGGAGCATCATGAAGGTGTCGAGAGTTAACTCAGTAAACTTGACCTGAAAAGACAGAAGAAACATTCAGAATATGATAGTCCAAAAAAGTAACAGTATTGATGAATGCAGTCACCAATATATGAAAAGAGGTATCAATTAAAGATATAACTTTACTACAGAGATTCCATGATATTAAAAGTGCATCATACACAAGAAGCATCTCCAGTCTGAGTCCCTTGCAGGATCCGGTATCCCAGCACGCAAGTACAAATCACCATATCAACCCAACAACGATTATCTGTAGAATACCCCGTTGTGATGGTAGCTGCACAATACCGCATCCCTTAATTTCAAACTCCTCTTTCCATCAAACGAAGGCAAAAGCTGTATATTATCTGTAGAAGAATCCAACACCAAACTAAATCTCAAAGGCCGAATATTCATAAATGCAGTATCAACGTTAAGAAACCTAACTATTTCTTGAACCACAAGCTTCCAATCCTTAAAATCCGTTTCCTACAAAAACAAAACAACTAACCATCCTCGTTCATCCTAAAACACAATAAAACAAATAACCAAAAACATAACAGTGAGTGGGGTCACCTGAAAATTACGCTTGCACTCATCAACCAAGACTTTGAAATGATCAACAAGTTTAAAAACCATATCTCTTATTCAAAACCAAACAAACAATCAAAAACCTAGCAATACATCTCAATTGTTTATTAGCAAGATTAATATGCCTTAGACAACCGGTCTTTAAAATACTCTCGACTCAATATCGCCTCGTAGAATATATAAGATTCTGATAAATAACTCACTTCACTAGTACATAAATACTGATTATAATATAACTGAGCTATTTGTGACGCGATTTCTCCTATTTCCCATCTCTTTAGTCCTGATTCCATGAGTTTTTGACGATTATCTTGTTGGAATTTCCAGAGCTGTGTGTACACTTTAAATACTTTCTGGAAATTTGTGTCGTACCTGAAGTGTAAATGTAAATTAAATGAAATGTAAAATGGAAATGTAAAATGGAATGGAAATTAAATACTCTCTAAATTGACGGTTGAGGTCAGTGGGTTAACCAAATTTTTCGTTTTTCTTACTGTATAAGGAGTATCTGAAAAATGTCATATGTTGTTTCAAAAGAGGGAGCAATTAGTGGAGAGGATGGATGTATTTCTCAGAATGGTCACTTCCATACCTGGGATTGACAAACATTATGCTAATGCGGTAATTTTGTTCTGCCATTATGTTTTACTGCTGAACTGAATAAGACTTTTACTGAATAAGGTTTATGTGTGATAGATAACACATCTTTATTGTCAAAGATGTATTCTACTTCTCATAATGGGATTAAGATAATGATCTGGACTCACACATTATTATCAAAAAAGTGATGAATGTATTATAATATCTTGATGATTAAGATAAAATCCTAATAAAAGAAAAACAATTATTCAAATACCGAGAATTATTTATTCCTCTCCAAAAGATTCTTCATTTGCTTGATACTCTGCTGTCTTCATCACTTTACTCTTCATTTTTTTAGCTTTCTTTGATGGTCGAATTTCTTCAGTAATTTCTTTGGAAATCTGCTGCTTCAATTTAACATAACAATATATTAGTTATTTATTTTCTCAAAAATAGTAAACAAAATATTCAGAAGAGGAATTGTAATAAAATTTGAATATACCTTTGCATTTTCTGTCATTGATTCAACATCTTTATTATCTTCTGATACCATATTTGTTATGGTAAATGATGGAAACTTTTCATGAATACTATATTTATTGAGTTTGACTTGAAATATCCAATGACTACCAGTATTTTTTTCAAGTTCTTTTCGAATGTCATCGAAATCTTGACCCTGCAAATTATATAATAAACAGTTAATAATAATTTAATATTGAAATAAAATTAAACGTGTTTATGCTTTACTTGCCTTTTTCTCTAAATCAAGAACTTTTGCAATTGGTACTTTCACAATATCTTACGCTTTGTTACCAAAAGCTCGAAAAGCGATCATTTAGTTTCATCATCAACCCGTAGTTTTAAAAGGTATCTGTAAATTAAAACATTTAGAATATTTGTACTCAATATCCTTTTTATTAGACATTTGTTGGAAGACTTACCTTTTTTTTGGTCTTAAATATTTGGCTCCACAATCTGTGCATGTATGTTCTGAACCACTATCAACGTGTTTTACAATACATTTAACGCAAGTTTCGTAGTACCAGTTGGTCCCTAACAACTTAACAAATTTTCCTCTGCATGTGAAGACCTTTCCCTGTAAAAAGTCATAGATTACAAAACTAACTATATAAATCATATGATATTGAAAATATATGAAAAATAATGTAATAGTAAATGGCTAACCTGATTTGTTGGTTCCATCCCATATGTTATGAGTTCTTCTATTGTTATCCTGTCTTTGCTCATTTCTTCCTCTAATGAAATTGGTTCTTCGTTGTCTGTTTCTTCTATTCCAATTTTTTTATCGGGGTCTTCAAATCTTCACAATTGAAAAAGATAATCATTATAGAAAATATGAATAATTGAAAATTTTGTAAATAAAACTGATCATAAATTACCTTTTTCTCATTTCATGAACATATTTTAAATCCAAATTTATGTAAAGCTTTGTTGCTGATGAGACACACACTTGGAATTGCACTATTAAATAGGAAACAGTTTAGTATGATAAAAATTATTTTGGAAACTAATACAAAGATGATGTTAAAGCTTAAACTTGCTTCCAATCTTTTTCAGAAATAGAGATGTCAGAATGACAATAACATTTTCTTCCTTATTGCTTATATTAGCAATTGTATCAGACATTTCTCCCCATAAAGCCACGGTCTTCTCATAACCCCTGTAAATTATCCCAAATTGTCAAATACAATTTAATAATAGAAGAAAAAATTGCGTACTTTTGAATTAATGTTTACCTTTCGTCTACCAAAGTAATTTCTCTGAAACCTTGTGGTTTTTTATTACCAATTTTTTTCAAAATTGTTATTACATTTGTATTACAAATATTGTTAGATCATTCGAATATGCATTATTAAAATATACAAAAGATAATAAGTTTATAAAATACCTTTCAAGTCACATGCTGAGGCATCTTCTGTTGCAAGGAATTTTTCGAATCCAACAAAAGTGAACTTGTAATTTTCAATACTCTTGTCATCTTCATTGGTAGGAGTTACTATAGTTGCTTTTGTAAACAAAATTTTGCAGTTAAATCGTACAGGACGGTAACTCTTGTCTTCTTTGTCCACTTCAAATTTCTCAAAAGTATAAATTTTTCCTTCTTCTAGTTTTTCTCTAAATTTGTCTTTTAGGTTGTCCTGTACCTTGGTATGGATTTGATCTCCCTATGATTACAAAATTAAATTATTAAGTAAAAAATAAGTGGTTATTAATTAAATGTATATTTCTGACGTTTTCATCAATGAGAAGCATGTCTATTCCAAAAGTTTGTTTTCTGTTCAACGGATTAAAAGGGAACCACAATCTGCTGACACGTGCTTTCACTATACACTTGTCTGTTTTTTGGTTGAGCTCGGCAAACCCTATGTATTTATTTTCCATAGTGTAATTCCTGCAAAGCAATATTATAACATTGTGAATTAGTTCCTTAACAAAAAACTATCAATATATATTGATTGAGAAATTATTGCGTAATAAATAACAAATAGACACTTGGGCACCGCCATCTTGAAGTTTGATGACTGGCATAAGATTCACGTCAAGTTCAGAAAGGTATTGTTATTGTTTAGCGCTTGTGCTAAGGAGTTAAACAGCTTGACCATAAGGAAAGGAGTGAAACTGGATTGAGATGCAGGGGTGCATCACCAGAAGAGATTGAGCTAATTATAGTTGAATCATCATCGGTGATGAGGTATGGGGAAGGCGAGGGAGTAGGAGTTTACCCCCGTGGTAATCGAACCGAGTGTGCCTTGCTTGCCCACGTCTTATGATAAAACTCACCGCCTTCGAATTGCAAACTGGGATTGATGTGACTCCTTTTACGCTGATGTACCTTCAAAGGCGCATCGATGTGCCACCCAAGATATCTGATCGGTTCTAACACGGGGGTATTAAGGGAGGAAAGATACTCGCCATATCGAAATGCCGGCCCGTCTCTTCGAGTATTGCTCCTACGGATGCCGATCCTTCCGGTCCCCTATCATATAACAGGGCTAAGTGTTTGGAGAAATATTGTAAGGGAACATCAATTTCCTGCACGCTTTGGTCCCTTTGAGACCTTGACTCTGAACTTCAGATCCTTTCTTACAGTCGTTCATTAATCCTTTCATGAAACCACTATCTGAAAAGGGTGATCGGGAGGCATCCATTATACCTCATTGGCAGCAAGCAATGGCAGAAGAGTGATCAGCGTTAGAGCGGACACAGACCCGGGATCTGGTCCCTCTTCCTGAGGGTAAGAAAGCTATAGGGCTTAATTGGATACCATTCTCACCTATCCTTTATTGGCAATTTGAGAGCACATTGCAGGAGCACTTTGCGTCCTGTGGGGAGGTAGCAAGGGTGTCTCTCCCAAAGGATTACGAATCCAATGCTTTGAACGGGTATGTACAATTATCCTTGTTATTTTGTAGTTATGAGATATTATTTTTACTACAATCTACACTTGCAATGGTGGCTGTCACGTGTAATTAAATCTAGGTATGATACAAAGCTTGTCGTTGGCCTTACCCCTAGGTTCACTGTTGAGTGGATGCTACTCACTTGCTCAACATTATTCTTTTCTAGATAACTTCTTAATCTTCAATTGATGCATAATAATAATATATTAAAAAATATTCAGATCTATAAATTTAAAATAAGTTACATATCCTATCCTAAATAAAAAAGTTGCATAGAAGTTACATAAACAAAATTTGAAGAAACAAAAGAGGAATATGTTACTTTATAAATTTTGTAAATAAGAGGAATATGTTGTACCTGTATGATTGCTTGACTTGAATTATAGAATAGCTTGCAATATACAATAGAAGAATTTAGAAACTGTCAAAATATTTTGATTAATCGTAGGATTTATATTTATAGTTCTTGTTTTTTCTAATAATACCTTTGTTAATTTGAGGAGAGAAGCTTTGTAGATTAGTGGAGTATGGTTTTTGGTTGTGATTTATAGTTGTTTTTTTGGATAAACATCCGTAGGTAGTAATAGAGTTCTAAGACTTCTAAGACTGTGAAGTGTTGTGTTAGTTTTAGAGTTTTAATTGTTTAAGACTTCTAATTGTCTAAGAACTGAGTTAGCTTTAGAATTTTAATTGTCTGTAAATTATAAGCCAACATAAAAACGAAAAAAGAGGAGAAAAAAACTGAGCGATAGATATCTGGAAAAACCCACGATTCAATTGTAATTTAGGACAGCTTTCAAAGCATTTAAATGATTTGGTGTTGAAATGATATGTTTTTAGTATAAAAATATTTGGTAATGGCAGGTTTCCAACTTCTGTAATACCTAAAGAAATCATTCCAAGGCATAGTAAAATACCTAGAACCGATAATAAAGACATTATGTCCAAAATAAAAGGGCCAACACCGGAACTGAACAATTAGTATAAATTATTCTTAATCGGCTATCAGTATTTCGAACATAATGTGAACATGAGAGTAAATTGTATTACAACAAACGGACCCGGATAACTGAATCGATGCCTAAGCCCCATGTAACAACTAAGTGCCTAACAATTATGATTCGAGGAAAGCTCGATTAATCTCCTCTTCAGGAATCATAATAGGCCAAGTCTCATTATTATCACGAAACATTTTGCTCGATCTCTAAATACTGCCCCTTCTCCAAAATCATCTCTAATGCTCGTAGTAGATGTCTTTGGATCATCAAAAACTTGCTCAATTCCGTTAACAAATGTGACTTTGATTTACGGTGGATGGTCATCGGTTCTTCTTTGCACTTGAAGTTGACAGTCCGGGTTGGATTCCTTGGCTTTTCTAGCATTGCATTGGGCTAAAAATTCCAAATCGATAAGAAATTTAAATAAAACTCACTACGGGGAGTGATGTGCATTATTTACTAACTGGTTTAAGATGAACAAATTTATTACGATTAGAGAGCTAGGTTATTGGTTAGAGTAACTGATAAAATAAACAAACATTAAAAAATCAAGTACACTCTCAAGTCGAAACACATCGGATCCCAAAAGGGCTAACCCCATGACAAAGGATTCCACATAAAACCATTGAATTTCAAGAACTTGTTCTCCTGCGGGTACTTGAGATAGTCTGTGGATACTTGAGCACACACATACATAATGTGAGATGACTAAAAGAAAATGAAATAAAAAAGATATGTGGTCAAGACTGCCTTTTCCTTGAGCTTGTTATGACAAAATATAAACAGACGGGCTTCAGCATTTTCTGACGAAAGACCTTGACGTGATGATCTTAGCTGTTGAAAAACTTCTTAATCAATATACTTCACAATCAAGTACCTATTCAAGTATATATTATAGTTTCATTAGTATCAGGAAGCTCATTAAGATCATAGTTCAGCACCACACGGTCTGTCTGTTTTGTTTCGATTGATGTCACAACCGAGCTAGTAGGGATGGGAGTCTCAGACACTGCTGTCTGACTCGGATGAACTACCTGTGTTGTCATCGCCCAAGTAGTAGTAGTGTAACTTTCGAACACCGTTGGTTAAGCCGAATGACTTGCCACACACTTTGCAATGGTGACTCACCTCTCCCTTTGAGTCGCCCACTTGTGTCACTTCCGTTGATGGTTCATTAGCTCTTGCAGAAATTTCAGTATGAGTTATCTCTAAGCAATCCTTGCTTCATAGCTAATAATAGTGTTCCTTAGTATTATTTAATGAACAGTCAAATAAAGTAACTTTTCATGTTGCAATGCAGCTAAGCAACAGCACATTGATAGTTCAGTAAAGAAGCGTAAAAGTACCACTACTCAAAAGAAAAGGGACTCTTCCAAAAAGATTATTGACATTGACCCTGATGAGGATGATGAGAGTTCTGGTGGTTTAATTACTCATTCCCAATCCTGCATCCTGCGTACAATTTAATATTAGCAATTCCACTTCTTTTTTATGTAAATTGTAATTGATGACTTTACTCATGCAGGCCTATTCAGATCTTAAAGAATTACGTACATCTTTGTAGGTCAATGATGAGGAAGTTGAAGCCACCCTACCTGCTGCGGCATATGCACTTGCAAAAATTCTTATGCATCTTGTATACAGTGGTTAAGACCACCATGAGTTAGGGGTTTTCAGTTACTTGCAGTAGGCAACACTTTTCTAGAAGGGCTGTTTTCATTGTAGATAGTGACATGACCTTATCGGGAGAGAGCATGATACGCTGTCACTAATTTTTGGTTTACTGATTTCATTTACATTCCATCTTCTTTCTTTTTTCTGGTACCTATTAGATTACATTTACCACGCCAAGGGGAGGGTTATGCTTTTCAGAAGAGGATGTTTTCGAATTTGGCACAGGTAACATCCATTTTCCATCTTTACTTATATCTTCTATGTGGTTCATGTATCTTAGAAATTAGTTTTACCATTTCCTTAAATTGTTAAGCAAGGGGCATTGGCTTCGAACTTGAAATAACAAATCGCTACAATACTACAACAGCTAGACTCTTCTAGTTTTGTCTCACCTTACACTATCGTAGATCGAGAGAGAGAGAGACCTTGGCAGATACATCTTCTCTTATATGCTATACATAAGTGTAATAAAGGTTCCCACATTAATCTGTTTTTCTAAAATATTCCAAGTAGACACTGAGAAAGACCTCTGTTTATGGCCCTTTGGAGATGGGGACTGTGTTTTGCTGTCCTTTCACCTTTTAATAAAATAAAATAGTGCAAAGATCTTATTAGGATCACATCAAAATGTCTAAGTGAGAATGTAATTTTGGGAATTACAATATAATTGACTGGAAAAATTAACTCTTCGAACTATTGATATTATCTGAACAAATAGTTAGAAATAACTTCAACTCTCCAAAAGCCATGTAGTTGACATCCTTGCAACCCTTTCTCTATAGCTTCAAGCTCCTGAAAAAGAACATAATTCCTTCTAGAACCACCACAAAAAGCTAAGACAACTTCACCTAGATGGTCGCTTGCAGCACCACCATATCCAACCCCAGTAGACCTGTTAAGATTAAAGTAAACACTCTTTTACAAATTGTATCCTAGACCTACAGAAGAGACAATCAATCTAATTCCTAGGAGATCTGCTGCCATGCCATTGTATTATGCAAGAAATTAATATATATTTATTTAACTTGTTTTTATTTTAATCTTGCATGTGATTCATCTTGAATGTAAAATAGCTATATTAGGAATTTCAATCCCTTTCTTGAGGTGGTTCGCGAGACAGCAACATATAACTGGCCATGTGTGAAAATTGGTCTTGGTAAATAAACACCAACCTTATCAAAAGTCTGACCTTGACTTTTGTTTATAGTCATAGCGAAACAAACTTTGACAGGAAAATGTTTCCTCCTGAAGACGAAAGGCTATTTTGTGTCACTTGGAGACATAATCATTCGGGGAATAAAAACTGGTTTTCCTATCTTTGTTCCAGTAATAATTGTTGCTTCTATGACTTTTGGAGCAATATTTGTCCTTTGTGAGTCTAGTACCATTACAGTCCTTCACTTTGATTCATGTTTCATTATCGGCATAATAGGGACTCCACGCTTAAGCTTCGTGATTGGGTTTGGTACTCCGGAAAATTCCAAGCTGTTTAAAAATTCTGTTGGATACAGAACATCTTGTTCTGCGCACTTTCCTGGGATTGGACATAGAGAGTCTGCACTTAAGTAGCTTTTTAAATCTCCAGGAATTTTTGAAACAACTGCAGAATTTATTTCATCTACCGTGTCATTCTTCGGTGCTAGAATACTCCTCTCTTTCAAGTACTTAACTTATGTATACTTATTCACCAAATCTGGATAAATGGTGCTGATGATATCTTCAACTGAGTTGTCACTTTCTGAAATGAGTAAGTCATCAGGTATTTTGATCCAAGTCAGCTCTATTTCTTCGTTCATCGCCTTTGCAGGTAGGTTCCCATCTCCTAAATCTAGAACCATTTGTTAAACTCATCTACAGAACTAACAGTGTCATAGTCCATCACATCACTCTTAAGTCTCATGTTTTCACTCAAGTGAAAAACTTGGCAGTTTTTCCAAAGTTTTGATTTGTTAATCGAAGCTTTAACAACATCAATTCTTTTACCTCTTGGTATGACTGGCAAAATTTGTCTGAAATCTTCACCCATGAGAAATGTCTTTCCACCAAAATCTCTAGTATCTGGTTTCAATAAGTCTTTCAGAGTACGGTCAACGGCCTCAAAGTCATGCCTATGAGTCGTTGGAGCTTCGTCCCACACAATAAGGTCAGCTTTTGAAATAAGCTTATGTAGTTTTGAACCATGAGAAATGTCACAACTTGTGGTCTCATCTGTAGGTATCATAATTTTAAACCTTAAATGTGTTGTTCGTCCACCTGGTAAAAGAAGTGATGCTATTCCCGAAGAAGCAACTGCAAGAACAATTTTACGTTCAGAACGGAGTTTTGAAATGATAGTCTTGTAGAGATATGTTTTCCCAGTTCCCCCACTTCCGTAGACAAAAAAAACACCTCCAGTTAGGCCTCAACCGCATCGTTTACGGTTGTAAACATTTTTCTATTCATTGTTGAGACCGTTATAGAGGTTAATATGTTCGTTGTGCAACTCTAAGCAGTTGTAATCCAATTCTTCAGCAATCAATTTGTTACCATAGGATGCTTGTGAAAAAATATTGAATTTAGGAAAACCTTCAATATCTGTAAGTGTTTTCCCCCTACGAACCATGATATTCTCAATTTCGCAAAGAGTATCATTCTTTATCTGGTCATCACTTAGCTGGAGACTTTGGTTGTGGTTGGTTTTTCTGTAACAAAACAAAATATCTTCACCAAGACTTTTCTGATGATTTTCAAAAAGTATTTCTAGAGATGTAACCTCACACAGCAAGATTAAAGTGACAAAAAGTTCTCTTAAAGAAGCTGGATTTGCCCACTCGCTTGCTTGCTTCATAGCATCATTCCATTCACTGTCATCCTCTAGCAAACCGTATGCCTGTAATCCAAAAAGGAAGGATTACATAATATAAAATGAAAAACTTGATATTAGCAAATAAATTAGCAGGACTTAAAGTAGACTCTTCAGGAATGCCACATCTCAGGCAATGGAAGATTATAGACTAATGTCCTCATTGCAATCAATGTCTTGTGAGTATAAAATATTTTGAAATCGGATTGTTGTACTTCTTCTATGATCAAAATTGAAGTGCACTTGATTGAGAATATTTCCTGCCTTACTTTCGTTCAACCACACATGAATGAATAAATGGTGTATTCTCGGAAAACCTATATTATCTACAGGAATGTATTGAATCAAATAGGTCGTATGTGTTAATCCGGATAGTGTTATTGATATAAATTTTTTATTAAGTAATGATCATTTAGGTGTACCCTTTTATTTTATGGGCAAGAAGAACATTACCTTATTTGATGGTTTTCTTTGGTTAGAGCATATGTCGCACAACTTGCAAGCCATAGAAAGCTGGTGCTCTGGGGAGCTAAGGTTTGAATAAGAAAATTGGTTTGCATTTATGATTTCCTTTCTATGTACTCACTAAGATTCATAAGTATATTATGTATTTATGTCTACATATTAACAGCCTCATTGACAAAGGATAGTTATGGAGGTTGGCCACTTCATTCTTTCTTCATGCAAATGTTGGGCACCTCATGGTTTGGTATTGAACTTGCGTACTAAATCTGTGATGTTACTACTGATTTGTTAACTGAACAACTTTTGTTTCTTTCAGGTCAATTGTTATTCTCTGAACTCTGTTGGTCCCACCATGGAGAATATCAATGGTCCTTGATAAAACATAAATTTGAATAGTTTTACCTACGAAATAAGCGATGAAACTTACAAACGCAAGTAAAACTAAAACTATCTTATGATGCCTATGTTTATCAAAGATTCTACTCTCAATCCTATGAGATATAGTGGAGTAGAGTGATTCGTTCCACTCCTAGTCCTTCGCATGCTGTGTTCTCTACATATAAGTAATCTAAACTTAAAGTCTAATGAGAGATTTACGAAGTGGCGACTAGACTACGATGCGACTACCCACAACGTGCAACTAGTCGGTTATCAAAATAACTAAGGGAATGCTACGTTGATTCGATTATAAGGAGTTAGAGGGGGATTGATTCCACCTTAACTCAACTTAATCCTATTAACGACGAATAGTCGAAATCCGAGTTGGACTGCTTCGCAGAACAATTGGTTCTTCCTAATCCCTAATTATACATGGCATTTCTACCAATTCATAACTAGCATGTGAACGATCAAACCCATTCTCATGGTGAACTAATCGTTTCTAGAGTGGAAAGGAAATTATGACGACTCTACGATAATCGGAATCAAGCTTTCATCAAGGCTTCTCAACCCCCTCTAATGGAGGTTTAGCCGAGAATCATTACGCAATCATTTCTGATTAAATTTAAACTAAACATAATATAAAGAATTGAAATTTACTAATCTGAATTAAACAATAATTAAAATCTAATTAATAACTAATAATTGAATAACAAGTAATAAATGAAATAAGATCTAACACAAATGTAAATGACAAGAATCGAAATTAACAAACTAGCTATTTTATTAATCAAACTAATTAAGAGTAATGATTCTAAGAGTTTAATCTAAAACAAGAATTGGATTTGAACTAACTTAAGTAAAAACAATTAAATAAAAACTAGATCTAGAAGCTATTTTAATGGCTACTTTTTACTCTAACCTATCTACCATTAACATTCTACTCTATTCTCTGCCATTAACAAAGAGTTAAGCTTTTGTTTTTATACTTTCAGATCCAAAAATCGTGCATGGGCTTGGAGCCATGTTTTGGGCCAGAGAATCAGGCCCAAAACCCAATTCTTTCAGTCCATAAAGGCCTCTTCAGCTGTAGTTGGCTTCAACAGACTTTTCATCTACTTCTGCTCCTTTGATTGGATCAAGGCTTAGACCATTGGAAAGCTCTTTCCGAGTCGGTCATTTTGACATAAGGTAGGCCCCATTCCGAGGTCTGAGTCCAAAGATACGGCCTTCGGAAGTTCTGCTGACTTTGTGTGCTGTTTCTGCCCGCGTTGACTTTTCAGCTTTTGATTGGGCTTTAGAAATGCTTTGTCTTCTTGAATCTTGGCCTTTAATCACGGAACTCCTTAGCAACCGACCTTTGCTCCTTTATCTCGCTAAAGTGGCACATTTCTGCACATAATGGACTTTGAAGCCTGAAATGCATAAAAACACGTAATCAGTGTTAACTCTTAATTATTACTCACATAATTGGTCTAAAAGTATGACTGTTAAAGGGTTAAAACTACAGTTTTGGGCTCTTATCAGTCCTAGAAGATTTCTTGCAGTGTATTTTACGTCTGCAATTGCAAGTAACAACTCATATACCTAATGTAATATACATTGTTCGCCAATGTCCATACCTTGGACTACGGATGTAGATGGGCCAACTCATGGGATTGGACTTTCATAGGGTAAGGCCATGCCTATTAAAGTAAATGTGCCTGGATCGTTTACATCCGTAGCAGCAAGATCAAGTTCATATTCTGATCCAATAGTTTCAAGAGTACGGGTTCTTGCAGACAAGTTATTGGTTTTGCAAAGCACCTGCAGTTGGTGCTTCAGGGGCCATTTTTGGAGTGGTATGTAGTCTTGATTCAGTTTTGTTGCATAATTCATACTTTGTTTTATGAGAATAGGAAATATCATTAAGTACGACAGAATATATATTTTGTTGTCAAATGACATATAACTTTAATAATAATGTTAGACTTTTATTGGAATATAATAATGGTTGAGAGGGATACTGCTTAATATGTTAGTTACTATATCACAAAAAAGTTGTTAGTAGTAGATGGACAATTGAAGTAGTTGAAAGATTACCTGACACGCTGCTTTAAAAGTTGGATGTATGGTTCCATTAACTGTACGAATATCTTCATAACTCCTAGGTCCTTTAACAATATTAAGCAACATTCTTAAGTAGAACCTTTCACCTGATGTAGGATGTGCGTAGTAAACTCGTCCAACTGATATTCCTCATTTTCGTAAAGTCCACTTATTATAATTTTTTTCCAAACAAATTTAGTTGGGAAATCAACATACGTAAGTGTCCTGGCTAATTCATACTCTTCATTTGCCTTGAACCATTCTGTAAACTTTGTTTTGGACATTTTTTCACGACGCACTACTACTTTTGGATCATCTTTCTCGCTGTAGTATACAATATTTTGACCTTCAAGATGGAATGGCAACCGCTTTCGACACTTTGGATTTCTCAGATCAGATATCAAAATTTAAAAGCCTCCAAACTCCTTCAGAAGAAGAAAGAAATCGGCAGTCTAAGAAGTTTGATATTTCATCAACATCCCTGACAATTTGTTCCTTACTGTTATTGTCAGTCACTACATTCTCAACAATCATTGCAGATGCTCTATCCTTTCCCTTGTTAATGTACTTGAATAGGTACTTGATTGACCTTGCTTTGTTGCAGTGTTCAACATTTATGTGGGCTTGGAACTTCACAATCAAGTCCACATTGTGTGGAATGACCCATTTGTTATCAAGAGTTATCCGTCTTTTTTTGCAGTTCGACCATTGTCTCTCCTCATATAGACTGTGAAGTCATTTTCGTCAATCATTGTCTCACTACATAATGGTTTCGGATAGTGCCTAGAACATTTTTGATTCCCATCATCAGTTTTTACCATGCAAGGAGAATATGGTTTAGACTGGCCACATAGACCGTGAATCATGAATTCCACAACTGCATTATACGCTACTTTGTCACAGTGGTCGGAGGCAATTCGGGCGAGATATAACTCTGTTGACTTTGCGAAGGGTGGAAGGCTTTGCTAAATTTTCCAAAACAGCAAGATATAAGCATGGGGCAATCCCTCTTTTGGAACTCTCTTGTGTAGAGAGCTGCAATTAATTGGAAGTTAGTATCAGATTTTCATACTTTAATAATATAATATTTACTAAAACTTAATAGTAAATATAAAGACTTTGCAACAAATTGTTTACAGATGTTATGTAAAGAAGTTGCAAACTAACAAAAGCAATGGAAATAAACTAAGAAGTAGACCACTTCACCACTCTTTGATTGACTGTTCCTTTTGGTATATTAGTTTCAAAATGATTAATTATTCATTTTAATTTCTTATGTTTTCGATTGATTCTAAGCATTTTAGAATTTTCTTTTCATTCCCTATTGAAGGGGTAGCTTTTCTGTTGCACTTATGAGTTTTGACAATTATTTGAAGTATGTCGAAAGGAAACTAAGAAATAACAGGGGTACATGGCTGGTGTTACGCAACTTCAGTACAGTGCTAGAGTTGGAAGGCAAAAAAGGTGGACCCGTCCTATTCCTTTAGAGATTACATCGGCACTTGTTTCCTAATCGACCTCTATTCTTAGGTACCCCATGCACGTGGATTAAGAATATAACTCTTGTTACTTCTATGTATGAGAGGTCAGAGTGAGGTAGAGCTCTGGTTAGTGCAGAATGGTGGTGTAGTCTCTACCCTGACATTATTTCTTGACCTAAAACATTTGTGTCGAAAATCATGTTGGATTTCAGCTGGATGCTGGTAGTAGTGTGCTAACCCTCCCACTCTTTTTTTGCTATATAAACAAAAGCTAGCATCAATCTGAACAGAATGGATCATGGTCACTCGCTGTCTCTGTATATTCTTTTGTGCTCTGTAAATCAGAGAATATTCAACCTTGACGAAAGAAGCAGCTCAGTTTTTTTATTCTGAAGATTGATTTTGTATCCAAGAGTTGTTTTTTTGTTATTCTAGTCTTCAATCTATTGACTATTTTATTTGATTTTTATATAGGTACGGTTCCTTGGCTGGGAGTGTGGACTTTGTAAAGATGGTGGTGTCCTTGGGTACTTCATTGTTAATAAACTTTATAGTTATTACACTTAGGCAATGATAGAGCTAAGTTATTATCAGTTAAGGTGTATTAAAAAATTTCAAGTGCTTTGACTGCGGTATTTGTACGTCAAATTTGATAAACTATTAATCTTTTCCAGGGAGTGAAGGGAGCAAGGTACAACATGAAGATAGAGCTAGAAGACATGTAAATTGGCATCTGTTGAGTTTGTACACTACTTTTGGTATGTCATAATCTATGAAGGCTAGTATGTCGTGGTCAAATCATGATCCTTTTATCGAGTATATTGGATATATACTTTTGATAGAAAATTGTTTAAAATGTTTTTCTAACTGTACTGTTATCTGGACAGTTTACCAACAGTTCAATTACTTATGTTATTAAAACTATAGTGAAAAAAGATCTCTTGTTAGCACTTATGTTTCTTGTTGTTTGTAGCTTTCCCCCTAAATCCAACAACTAACCCAGATGCTGAATTGGGTTATGGTGCTGGAAATATTGATGCTGTAAAGGTTGTAGGTCCTGGCTTAGTCTATGATGCTATTGAAAGCGACTACCTAAAATTTCTATCCTGCATATGGTATACTACGGAGCCGACAAAACTCGTATCATTCATGTATATTTCAAGAGCTCAAAGCTAGGTATGTGCCTGTCTATATTACAGCGTGTTATCATAGACTGCTTTTTTGTTTGGATCATTTAGGCATTTTTTTTTTTTCTATATTCAGCATTTATTTATAGATTAATTATATATTTGAAGGGGGAGATATTTTTTTCTTAGCAATATGATAGTCATAAAGTCTACAAATGAACTAAAAAGTAAAAAATTACGAAAAGAATAAGTTATAAAACAACTAAATTAGTAAATTACTTACCCCCTTAAGCTTTTTCGAACCTTTTACGTTTTGCAAATCCGTCATAAGTTCATGCAGCTTGATCTCAAAAACTCTAGCGACAATTTTAGGGAAATTGACGTGTGTATATCCAGGAGCAATCTTGTCAATACATTTTTGAACTTCAGGCCATTTAGGATTGCAAGTAAAAGTTATGAATAGATCAGGAGATCCAGCCCATCGACAAATCGCAATAGCGTCTTGATAGTTTTGTAGCATATAACGTGGACCTCCGGTGAAAGAAGATGGTAGAACTATTCGCCTTCCAACAAAACCTGGTTTTGAATATCCAGAAAGTACTGCATCAACTAATCCTTGATAAAGCTCAGCACGAATAGTCTGTTGGTTATTTCTAACCCAATCAACTCTAATTTGTTCTACAACACAGTAAGAATCAACAATAAGTTGTTGTTTCAAGCGTCTACCAAGAACAATTGTTTTTCCTTCTTTTAGTCTCATTTGCAATCTGAAAGCATAGAACTCCCTCATGCTTATGTTTGTCCTTTTCCCAACTTTGACATTATTTCGATAAGGGATATCAATCCTGTACCCGTCTTCAGCATGAGGAAACAAAAGAGGATATTGCATGGCCATGAAACTTGGATGCAATTCATTTATTCTTTTCAAACCATATCCTTTTTTGTCCACCACAATATCACGGTAATTACTAAATTCACTCTCTTCCTCAACAATAAGTGCAGCAACTTCAGATGATGTCGGCATGTTATAAAGTCTCCCATCCTTTTGTCTTGTACTAATAATCTTTATACTGAAATCACCTACTTCAGACTCTTTAAACCTGTCCCTTGCCATTCTATAAGTCTCAGTAAGTTTGTTTGTATTGTTCAACATATCTATTAGTCCCTTGACAATATCTGGATCTAACTCTTCTTCAGATCCGTTTTTCAAAATTTTCTTACTAAGAGAGTTCATTCTGTTCACAACTTCATTATCAGTATCATATATGTAAAGTTGGGAAAACTTAGGGCGTAAACCTTCAGGTGGAAGCAAGGTACCAATTTTGTGGTGGTTTTGGCCTTTTATCTTGTAGACGTAAGGGCCATGACCATTGTTTATTGATTCTTGAACATCACCTCCTGTTGATGTGAAAGCAAACATCTTGTTATATACTCGATATTTTTCATAAACTTTTTGGATCCGGGCGTAATTGCAGATCCATAAGCTCATTTAAAAAATCAGGTGTATCTTTCAAAAAAGGTAGTTGAACTTTCCCTCCACCGTAACATATAGAAAACTTTGGATTTTTTGGATTTTTTGTTCGGTCATTCCTTTCTTCATACCAAACAATGGCATCACAGTAAGGACACACCGATGTTGGTTCTCCAAAATCCAACGGTTGGAAACAACGCCCTGAATTAAAATGAATATTAAAAACTATAACTAATAATATAAAAAATATAATAATATGAAAAACTATAACTAATATAATACTAACTTTCATGCAATACTTCACTTGGTTTCTCATGGGAAACTTCAACTTCCATATGGTCATTTGTATCGTTTTCATCTTCTATTTCTGAATCATTCCCACTGATTTGAGAATCGTAGTCATCGTCACTTTCTCCAACACCGCCGGTTGATATAGGTGATTTTTAGGGCATAATGGTTGTCATCGCTTTTTTTCAAAGATCACAATTAACATAACCATGAGTTTCAACTGGTTGGATTTCTCTATTATTCAATATACGTCTTCTTTTATATCGGCTATTTTTGGCTTTTTCATTATTTGATTGCGATCCATCCACTGTATAAGAATAAAACATGTTAAATACAACTCAAAACAAAGTAACAATTGAACAATAAAGAATGTCTTACCAAGTTCATTAGGAAAAGGCTGTGAAGGAAAAAAACCATCAAGTTGATGTTTAGTAGATGTAGCATCTGTTGACAAAATTAAACAACATTATAATTATAAGGGAAGAAGAAAGGATTATAATTATAATCAAATATTTTTTAAAAGAAAAGACTTGTACTTATGGGATATTCAATAGTAGATCGTTATATGTCTTGAATAGAGGTATTGTCATTATGATTTGAACCGTGTTGATCTTTTCTGAATTTGATTCGACGGTTCTTGAACCAATTCTTTATATTATCTTCCAAAATTTGACCATGTACTGACAGCTGAGTTGTCAAAAGTTTGATTTCTTCCTTAGTATAATATAAACTATTTTGATTAAATTCACTTTCAAGTATCTGAAGGTGCATCGTTGTTGGTGACCATCGCTTTCTTGCAAACATAGTTACCTAGTAAGAACTCAGAATCAAGAGAACTCGAGATGGTGCTTTCTATATACTCGGGAGATATTGAAAGAAAACTTGTATAAATAACACTTAGAGATTAATATATAAAGGAATCTCCTGATTTGAGGAGAGCCTCTCGCTGAAATAAGACTTGTAGAAAGAACTAATTAGGACTCTTCAAAATGCCAACGATTAAATCACCCACTTTCCCACCAAAGAAATTGTCTTCCAGCTTTAGTGCACGCTTGCAGATGCAACATGTATTTTTCTAGTATTGATTTAATCATAAGTTTGTTTGGGACGTGTCTTTTATAACAGTGATTTATGCTTAAGGTTGTGACTTGTAAGAGGATTAATTACGAATTTAGTTTTTCTCTTCTTTTTGTGACAATTATTCAATTTACCTCGATGACTTAATTGTAGCTGACCATTTACAGTGCATCTTGGTGCCAAGAGTGAACAACAATCCAAGCTGGCAGCTAGGAAGGTAATGATGGCTTCTTAAGATTGTTTTTTACTCAACCTTTGGTTTAAGCTTTAAACATTACATAATTCTAGGAGAAGTAGTGAGCATATCCTGTGATGGAAAAAAAATTCGGAAAAATTAACAGACAAATAGAAAATTGCTTTAGTCTCATTCTTGAACAAAGGAAATGGATATGACTGTTTTTTTCGTAGAACCACAAAGTGAGCTTTAGCTATTAAGTCCGGATCAAGCTGTTTGTTAATTAATTGGGACTCTTACTTTCTACTAAAAAAAAAATCTGACAGGTGCTGATATTAAAACTTGATAAAGCAATGGTATTAAAGTGATTCTTTCTATGGCAGGTGCTTCAGGGAGCTACTCTCTTGCGTCCTCTTATAATGCTAGGCAAGTTGCCACATACCTATGGAACAACTTCTTGGGTGCAATTTTTCAGCAATCTCCCTTGTCAGTATGCCTCAGGAAGTATTACCAATATTGAAGATGCATGGAAGCAATGGACCACATCCATCACGGGTTCTCAAATATTCTTAGGACTACCTGCTTCTCCTCGGCGGGCAGCTAGCGATTGGATTCATTCCGCCAACGATCTCACTTTGAAGTCTTTGCGGCCATGTTCCGGTTGAAAAGGCCCTCGAAAAGACCATTTGTGATGATTGAAGCATCGATCTTGTCACATTGAATTGAAAAACATTATTTGTCCCGACTCTTCGATCTCGAGGTGACGACTCTCCACTTCCAAAACCCATAAACAGTTTAAAATATGCGGATAATTAAAACCAATAAAAATTTCAATTATACATAAGTCCTCTTCATTACAAAAATTCCCAATTAAGATTAGGTTACAAATCTCTTTTCAATAACTCTTTAATTAAAATATACAAATGAGAATACAAAAATATTGTCTAGACTGAAAAGCTATATCACCTCAAGGGAAAAACAAAAACGTATCGGAGATGTAACGCTTAATGCAAACCACAGCAAGCAGCCAACCTTCTTCAACACTAAACTCGTCAAAACTTATCAACTAGGTTCATTGAATGAACACACCCGATAAGCAAACATGCAAATCGGGTCAAGATTATAAACAATGGTGTGAGAGTAGCCCTAAAATACAAATATACTTATACATATATATACACAATCCACAAGGCGCTTAGTTCCTCCACCGGCCTTTAACTTTCAACGACTAATATAACATACTCAAGTACAATAACTTCAAGGTAGTTCCTCCAATCGAGGTTTTAACTTCCCACTAACCACACAACATATTATAACGATCATAAATAAGGCATGTAGTTCCTCCATCGGATTTTTTAGGTTCTAACTAAACAAATAACCACCCAAACATATTACCATAATTAGATTATTTCGGGCTTTCTTTGTGTGTCCCTAAAATCACGTCAGATCTATGTCTTACCTAGTTTCCCTGGCTACCACAATCGCGAACCCAACGCCGAACATGTACATCCACATGCCTCCCCTTACATAATGAGCCACTCCGTAACCACCACTCGAAGCGGGATGCCGCGACACCGTGTAAATCCTCACACACGGAAGCCAAATCTATGTAAGCACCGCCACTATTCGGCATAAAATATTATGCGATCATCGCTCTATTTTTGCGAACGGAATAATCAAGCCACTATTGTTACGCCGGGGAGGGTCACCGAAGGCCATTCAAATTTTAACCAAACGCCAGAAGGGCCAATCACATGAGTTGTGGTAGTCAGGTTCTAGGATTTTCGTTACGTAATTTATTCAGGTGTCATACATCTATGACTCATAAACATTTCTACTATATCACGTGCAGGTCAATTACCTTATTGCACTAAGCCACAATCTCTAGAAATATCTCAATATATCTCATAACCATATTTCATACTTTCACGTGCCAATATCTTATTGCACTACACCACACTCCCGTGGGCAAATATTCACCAATGCTATATTAGCATCTCACATATAAAATAATGGAGTGTATATACATTTCTCCAAGATATTGCATTAATATAAATATCCCAACATATGATATCATGTCATAATGCTTCAACGTATCACATACATTTTTATTATACCGTATTAGGAATATAATGTCTCCTAACATCTCAATATCATCACGTGTCAAAAATACACAACATCAAGGTCAAATCTTTCTTAGATAATGACCACCAAATATATACTAGCTTCCACAGCATTTTATTACTATATGTGTCCATATAATATACACATAAAACGTAGCACAATTAGACAGTCAAAAAGTCTACAATCAAAGCCCAATATTTATATACTTTACACACTACTCACGTCAAATCTTAATTAGATAATGACCAACCAAGTTATACAATATCAACAATATTTTCTTACTATATATATCCATATGATCAAATATGTGAAAAACTGGAAAAGTCAACGGTCAAAGTCAAACTGTCCTGGTCAAAGTCAACAGGTCCTGGTCAAAGTCAAACTGTCCTGGTCAAAGTCAAACTGCCATGGTCAAAGTCAACATGTCATGGTCAAAGTCAACAAGTCCTGGTCAAAGTCAAACTGTCCTAGTCAAAAGTCAAACTGTCCAAGTCAAAGTCAAACTCAAACTGTCGTTTTCGTGGTCGACAGGTTCATGGTCATAGCCATGGGTCATGGCTAAGGGCAAAGGTGCATGGCTCATGGGCTCATGACCAAAGGTAATGGTTCGGACCCAACAGGCAGAGCCCAAACCTTAGAACCCAAAAGTCTAAAACCAATTATTTATTCCACCTGACCCAATTGGGATCAATGTTAAGTCCTATGGACTGGCCCCAAACAATATTAGATACTGGCCCAAAAACGTTAAGTGGTTCGGTCCAAAAATACAAATGAAACGGGCCCATAGACTAATATTAGAACTGGTCCCAAAACTTAAGTTAAACTGGTCCACAAATTAAAGGCTAAAAAGAATTGGTCCAACACAAAACTAAAAAGAGTTGGCCCAACCAAAACTGATGTGGTCCGGCCCATAACACTTAAACTAAAATCGGGCCCAACCACAACAAAAATTAGAACTGGCCCAAATAACTTAAATAGAACCGCCCACATAAAACCAAAAGGGTTAATATGAAAGTTCACCTTCTTCACCCATTCTCCTCCTCCTCCACCAAATCCGCCACCCAAAACCTTCACACACCACCCCAAACAAACACATCGAAAATGGTGTGGGTGAAAACCCTACAACTTTAATTAACCAAGACACTCCAAATTTCCGGTCGAAATCACCCCCAAAATTTCGATCCGACCGCCATTAATGGCTTTCTCTCCGAGCTTTGGCAGCCCACACCTCACTACACCACCCAAACATCAACCCAACAACCTTCCCACACCACAAAAAGTTCAAACAACGAAAAAATTACAATTTAACAACCAAAAACAGCTAAAGTCAATTTTCGAGGATGGATGGAGCCGCCATTGATGGAGCTTCGAGCTTCGACGGCCCCCAACCTCAACCAAATCCACATAGAATCCATACACACAACAACAAAGATAGCAGGTTAATCAACACCACTCTTAAAAGTTCCACCAAAATGTAGGGCGTTTTCTTGGTGTTGACTCGACTCTTCCGAAGTTCCAACAGCTTACTCCAGAGTTTCAAGGATTTAGTAAATAATCCTACTACTATCTAACCGAACCAGTCCAATAAAAAAATTGACAGTATGAGTAAAATAACGACATAGGAAAATGCAGAAAACTAAACTGAGCGAGAACCAAAAACTCTGACAGTGGTGAAATCGATTTAAGAAAAATAATAATATAATTACTCACAAAAACAGTTTACATGAACAGAAAATTCATAAATTCGAAACAGATGAAAATCATAGTTCTAGTAGTGGTGAGAGTTAACTCTACTCACCGGTCTTAACAGCTCCACGAATTTCTCCGAGTCCGAGCCGTCGCGATCCACTCTCCAGAAATCCAGCTTTCATCTCTGCCTCCATTTTTAATATTTTATTATTCTCTGAACCCTATTTTCTAGAAAAATGTGTTTATATACTTGGGTCCGAAACCCAAGCCCAACACAGACTCGGGCCCAAAACCAGGCCCACGTATCCCGAGTCCAATCCACTTAAATTTTGAAAATAAATAAATTTAATTAATTAATAAAATAGAAAAAAATTATTTAAAAAGATTGAAGCAGATCTAATGCTCAATCTGCAAAGACAAGACGTTCTCCATATAGATCCCTTTGTATGGCCTTTACCTTCCACCTCTCAAGATGCCTACTATGGTTTTGCAGCTCTCAGTCAAAGCATTTCGGCAGTTTAGTCTAACCTCTTGTTTCTAAAATCCTCCCCTGTTCCCCAATTTTTGTTGCCCAAGAACATCACCGTAAGAGACGTTTTATCATATATCAGAAAAAGGCCTTGTCTGGCTACTAAGAGTGGGAAATAAGTGCTTGTCCAAACAGTCTCCCAAGCACTTTCCAATGGGAAACCACTTTCCTTTGGAGAAAACAGTGGTGTTGCCGATCCCATCATTAAGTATTGATTTCTTAACTATTTGGTCTATTTCTAATGCATTTCCGCTTTGAAACCTTCAATTTTGTTGGCGATAACTGATGGTTGATATGAGCAAATTCACAGAAGTGGCATCGTCCAGATTGATATGAATCATTTCACCAATTTCTTTGTCAGATGGCATACTAAGGGCAAAAAGAAACACCCATAAAAGAATTGCGCAATACACTCTTATGTATATTTGGGTATGTTTGTCTTTTTAAAGCTTTCCTTGTCAGTTGTCATGTAATCATATATCCCTCACGGTAACAGTGTATGTACATGTTCCTTTTACCAAGTATAAACTCTAAATTAAGAAACATATTTTTTACTATCTTATACAGCAACTCTATCAGTATAGTCCAGTATATTGGTCTTGTGGTATCAATGTTGTCTAACAGGGAGAAGTGCCCTTGATTAAAGTAGAATGACTTTGAATCTTAAGACTTTGAATCTGTCTACATAATAAACAAACTTGATAAGAAATATTACAATATGATCACCATTAGATAGACAATTCATACAATCCTGAAGACTTGCAACAATAGTTTCTAAAGTTATATTACATTTTCAACCGAAAAAAAACTCCTACTGACATATGTCTGATTACTGCTGCTAGAGGAACAACGCCATTCAACCGTAAGCAAACTTAATATAGCTTTCCACGTCAAATGAGGTTAAACTTCCTATGATATTTGAGCATGCTCTAGTCCTCCTTGTATAAGATCCCATAAGATTCCACTCCATTTAGCAATTCATAAGCTTCGATGTCTCTTTCTGCTCTGAACACGCTGAAGCCAAAAGCTTCCCATCCACCAAAATATTGAAAATATTATTTTCCCCATTCCTCCAATATTTAATATCAACATTTTTTTTCCCTGATTCTGACAAAGCTCATAAAGCACTGTCAGTGGTTGTTGTTGTAGATTTTCAAGTGCAACGATAGGCTCCAACAGTGGACTAAAGACCTACCATCAACATTACATAACTTTATAACTAACAAAAAACAAAAACATCATTTTCAAAAACTTAGAGTAACTTTTTACCTCCCACATAAACTTCAAATCAAATTGTCTGGGCTTCTACATATAAAACATATAAAACTCTTGGTAAGTAAACCAAAAGACTAAACTTCCAAAACTTAAACTTTGTCTGGGCTTTATACATTCTAAGAATCTAACTTCTTATTTAGTTTTCCTCATGGTGAACTTCTACAATTAGATTGGTGTCCTATGGGAAAATTAACTACGCTTAGCTAATTAACTAATGATTAATTATACAAAATACGTATAAGCTTGGGAAGTGTTCGTCAAAGAAAGATTGGAACTTCAACCTCCAAGTTGGGTTGAGATGCGCGAGCGTGATGTTACACTACTCGCCCGCGACATCCAACCGGGTCCAAGTAGGTTGACTCCCCAACTCTTGGTCGTCAAAGATTGGAACTTCAACCTCCAAGTTGGGTTGAGATGCGCGAGCGTGATGTTACACTACTCGCCTCGCACATCCAACCGGTCCAATTAGGTTGAATCCCCAACTCTTGGTCGTCAAAGATTGGAACTTCAACCTCCAAGTTGGGTTGAGATGCGCGAGCGTGATGTTACACTACTCGCCTCGCACATCCAACCGGTCCAAGTAGGTTGAATCCCCAACTCTTGGTAAGTAAACCAAAAGACTAAACTTCCAAAAATTAAACTTTGTCTGAGCCTTATACATTCTAAGAATCGAACTTCTTATTTAGTTTTTCTCATTCTGAACTTCTACAATTAGATTGGTGTCCTACGTTGTTTATGAGAACAGAGGATATGAGGGGAGGGGTGGGTAAGCTTACATCAGGTATAAGCATGCAGCAAAGCATCTCCTGTCCAAAGCATAAAAACTAACCTAAGGTGTTACGACATGAACTAAAAGCCATGGAGTACTTTGAACAGTCAATCACTTATTTTTTCTAAAAAGAACCGTCAATTATCCGGTGAATTAGTAAATTTTCTCCCCTGAACAACTTTCCTGACCTTCTTGTGAAAACCCAAAATCCTTCGGTTAAAATAAACTTTTTGTGCAGGAGAACTATGACCTTAACATGTATATTTGAGGGTGCTAGACACTTTGAAAGAGTGACTTAATCAATTCAAACACAATATGCAATTAGTTGATAATAAAACTACAAACTGGACCATGTCATGCCCAATTGAATCATATCATTTATGTTTGACACGTACAAATCATCCAATTTTTTTTTTTTGTTTATTTTATTTTATTTCACAGTCGTCCAAAATGGAGACCATGAACTTGGACAAAGAATCCATTTATCAACAAATTAACATAATATTTATCATAATATTTTATAACGCAACATTATATACTACGACATGTGTTTGAAAACTACTTAATAGCGAGTAAATTGTACCTGTCTCCCTGTGCATGCTCCACAAAATTGAGATTCCATTGAGTTACTCTCTACATTGCGGCATATCGTCCAATTGCAAAGGCTCTAAGGAGATTCAAAGTCGTAACAAATTGGCAGTATGCCACCAACCTATGAGGACCTGGGGTCCTATCCTTCTCAGTAAAAGCATCCCCATTTATATTATCCCCTCTGTAACTTGGTAGCTTAACTCCATCCTTGTCCTCAAAATTATCTGATCTCGGCATCGCAAATTGCCCAACCATTCTCCCAACCTAAAATAGAATTACCTCAAATTACAAAACATCTTCCATCTAAAACGCATCAATGAAATTTGTAAACAGAACATTTAAGTCAACCTTAATTAAAGCTTCACTTCATAACAATGTACGAAATATGGTAAAAATTCAACTCTTAATTGAATAAACATAAGGTAAACATCAACCTATACTCTTACAAAAAGAATTGACATTAACTATCTAGTAAGACTCAAACTTAAATGCAATTGGAATAATATATCATATCGGTAATTAAGGTGAATGATCCAGAAGTAAAATCGTTTATAGAGAAGTATTTACTCCCTGCAAATTTGAGTTCACTAACATGCAAAGTTCTTGAGCGTTTGAAGTTTAGTGAGATACTGAGATTTATCATGCTGATATTGAGTCTCAAAATTCAACTGACAAACGAAAACAATAAGTGTTGAATTGCAACAACAGCAAGTCAGCAAGCACTGAAGGAAATATCAGTGAAGAGGCATCAAGTTCTCATGGAAGCAAAGCAAATATTGTCACGGAAAAGATAGTGCGAGTTTAGCCATGGATCGAACTCTTTGCACTCACATGTTGTAACTCTAATTGTATAGAGACTATAGAAAATTTGAAAAAAAAAAATCGTACCTTTATATTTTGATGATTAGATTGTTCTGTTGATAGAAAAAAGGAAGCACTTGCGATCATTTTAGTTAGGTAATCAGAGAAAAGCACCACGGTGGAGATAAGAGGGAGAGAGTGAAGAAAGATGGGTTTTTAGTATGTGGGGTTTCTCTGTTTCATTCCATCCGCAGAGAGGACTCTTAGTCTTGCGTTTTTCAACTTAGCTAGTTAACTAATTATTAATTATACAAAATACGTATAAGCTTGGAAAGTGTTCGTCAAAGAAAGATTCGAACTTCAACCCCCAAGTTGGGTTGAGATGCGCGAGCGTGATATTACACTACTCGCCTCGCACATCCAACCGGTCCAAGTAGGTTGACTCCCCAACTCTTGGTCATCAAAGATTGGAACTTCAACCTCCAAGTTGGGTTGAGATGCGCGAGCGTGATGTTACACTACTCGCCTCGCACATCCAACGGGTCCAAGTAGGTTGAATCCCCAACTCTTGGTTGTCAAAGATTGGAACTTTAACCTCCAAGTTGGGTTGAGATGCGCGAGCGTGATGTTACACCACTCCCCTTGCACATCCAACCGGTCCAAGTAGGTTGAATCCCCAACTCTTGGTAAGTAAACCAAAAGACTAAACTTCCAAAACTTAAACTTTGTCTGAGCCTTATACATTCTAAGAGTCGAACTTCTTATTTAGTTTTCCTCATTCTGAACTTCTACAATTAGATTGGTGTCCTACATTGTTTATGAGAAAGATTGGAACTTGAACCCCCAAGTTGGGTTGAGATGCGCGAGCGTGATGTTACACTACTCGCCTCGCACATCCAACCGGTCCAAGTAGGTTGACTCCCCAACTCTTGGTCGTCAAAGGTTGGAACTTCAACCTCCAAGTTGGGTATGGAGGTGAGTTCTTTGTCGCTACCATTGTTATTGTCATACCCGAGTGTTGACACGATCATTTGTATGTGAAGAGTTGTCCATGTTTGACTGATTTGAATCACACGGTGGTCAATATAATGCATTCAACTCATTTTAAATAACAACAATAATAATAAGACCATGTTGATACCAATTAATTCAGCAAGAACAATCCGAACACTATCCTCTCAATTAAGAGTTTCTATTTTTTTTTGTTTTTCTCAAGGTGTCAATCCTAGCATATGGGGAGAGTTTTTGGTTTTCTGTTCCTATTGTTGAGAGTTTATGTTTTTTTGTTTCTCTCAAAGTGTAATAGGGTTACAACCTAACAATTGAAAAGGGCGTGTGTTTCCTTTTGTTTTGCCGAATTTGCACCTCCTTCATTCCTTAGCGACCTTACAAAAGAGAATTTACTAAGTATTTGTGCTGGAGTGATATGTGTCATATCATAATATCATAATCTGATTACTCAGTTTTGGTTGCAGCTGAAGACCTTATCAAAAAGACGAAAGTTAATGCAATCATCGGCATGGAGACATGGCAGGAGGCAGCATTAGTATTTAAACAGGTTAAGTGCATCATCAATTCTATTCTCTTTACAAAGACGGTCAAGAATCATATTATAAATTTTCAAATTAGGCTTAATACAATCCTCCTTTTCCATTGTACTCATAACCTTAAGTGCAGCATCAACATTCATAGTTTTACAAATCCCATTTATCATAACACCATAAGTAACTTTGTCCCGTGTAAAACCATACCCAACAATTTTCTGAAACAAACTCACAGCTTCTTCTACTTTACCTTGTAAAAAAAACCCGAGAAGTAAAGTACTAAAAGTAACACCATCTGGCTCTAGCCCAAGTTTTAAAACAACACGAAGTATCAAAAAACCGTAATCTACTCTCCCAACATGACAATAAACATTAATCAAGATACTATACGTAACAATATATTGTCTAATACCAACAGATGACAATACTTTAATCAATGACAATACTATTAATTATTTATATAGGAGAGCTGTTCAAGTTAGAAATGGTTTCCAAGTTATATTATTACTTGGATTCCTAAGCCTAAATACAACTCAAAAGCTAGAAAAGAAGTTTCATTTAGTAAGTAAAAAAAAAATAGGGAAAATAAGAGATAAAAATTCAAACTTGAGAAATCTAGAGAAGACTTGGGTTGAATGACAGAGGGCATGAATAGGAGATGAAGATTTATGTATTAGTATATGATATATATGATACTACACATAGCACATGCAAATAAAATCCTTATAATATAAGAGGGCATACCGTTTCTCCACCAATCCATAAATCTTCACCATCTTAACTCAAAACGCCAGCCATCTCAAGAGCAGACCGCGCTTGTGCAAGGTCACCATGCAAATCTCCAACTAAAAGTTTGCATATGGGTCAAACATAAGAGTAGAATCAGTAACCGTTTTAAATAAATAGCACAAAGACATCTTGCAAAGCAGGTAGAAGAAGTCAAGAAACAATCAAAGTCAAGAAATAATCATGTCCTACTCTTTCATCTATTTTTTACAATTCTCTTATGTTTTTCTTGGTTGATGCAGGAAAAAAAGTTGTCCTTACTAAAACAGTAATGAAAAGGACAGGACAACCTCCTCCAAGAGACTTGTAAAGCAGAAAACTAAAAAGCACATAACACAAAAGGCAGCACTTTAATATAATCAAGTGCAACTATAAAAATAAAAACATTCCCAACTAAAAGTAAGTATTGTGATTCACACGCTTTTCAATAGAGAGATGATTGCAGAACCACTTAGGTAATCTTGTCGTAGTAAAACTTGGTGTACTCCAGTGTTGGGATAAGTACTTGACTTTCTTTTAGGTGTTCTACTCAAGTTATAAGTCTAATTGTTTAATAAGCTGAAATAGATCAATCAGTTCACAAAATAAACCTATAGAATAATCAGAGGACCAGTGATGCCAAAATGGTCTTAGGCACAAATTCAATTATCATTACCATAAATTGAACTACAAAAAAAATAAACTTGCTAAAATATTTAAACATACATGATTGAATCAAATGTTAATAGAAAAAAAGCATTTGGCCATTTGGTCATTTTTGTACTGGTGAAATCAATATAAAAACCACATAACAAAGCAAACAGCATGAAAAGTTACTTCATTGAAGAAATGGGGAAGTGATAAAAGATAATAACTGATAAAAGATAAAAGATACAGTTAGTTGGCCGAATTCAAAACAAAGATAATATACTTACAAAAGGATGTGGAATACTTGGATGGGGTCTCGCCACGACCTTCCTTGATAATTGTCTTAGTCACTTTAGCTTTGGAATCAACCCGTGGAGGACCTTTATTATCATCTTGAGATGGTTCCGCATGAACAAATTCAGCATCTTCAATAATTAAAACAGCCTCATTGTTGAGGAGGGTTAGAAAGTTGAAGTATTTGACACGGGGTGTAAACAAAATAGGAATAAGGCTCAGAATCAGAATTATTCATGATGGTATTGGGTGGGTTTCTAAGTTTCGAGAGGCAGAATCAGGTGTATTATTCATGAATGGTATTATATGGGTTTCTAAGTTTAGAGAGGCGTCTAATGATCTTGAGATTGTGATTTGTTTCCACCTTATCATAGAGAATAATTAAATTTTCTGCAATCGAGCAAACTTAGGAGATAAGATCAATGAAATGCGTGAGCGTGATGTTACACTACTCGCCTCGCACATCCAACCGATCCAAGTAGGTTGAATCCCCAACTCTTGGTCGTCAAAGATTGGAACTTCAATCTCCAAGTTGGGTTGAGATGCGCGAGCGTGATGTTACACTACTCGCCTAGCACATCCAACCGGTCCAAGTAGGTTGAATCCCCAACTCTTGGTCGTTAAAGATTAGAACTTCAACCTCCAAGTTGGGTTGAGATGCGCGAGCGTGATGTTACACTACTCACCTCGCACATCCAACCGGTCCAAGTAGGTTCAATCCCCAACTCTTGGTAAGTAAACCAAAATACTAAACTTTCAAAACTTAAACTTTCTCTGGGCTTTATAAATTCTAAGAATCGAACTTCTTATTTAGTTTTCCTCATTCTGAACTTCTACAATTAGATTGGTGTCCTACATTGTTTATGAGAACAGAGGATATGAGGGAAGGGGTGAGTGAGCTTAAAACTATGAAAGCGGTAAACATGAAAATTAACTACGCTTAGCTAATTAACTAATGATTAATTATACAAAATACGTATAAGCTTGGAAAGTGTTCGTCAAAGAAAGATTGGAACTTCAACCCCCAAGTTGGGTTGAGATGCGCGAGCGTGATGTTACACTACTCGCCTCGCACATCCAACCGGTCCAAGTAAGTTGACTCCCCAACTTATACATTCTAAGAATCAAACTTCTTATTTAGTTTTCCTCATTCTGAACTTCTACAATTAGATTGGTGTCCTACATTGTTTATGAGAACCGAGGATATGAGGGGAGGGGTGGGTGAGCTTAAAACTATGAAAGCGGTAAACATGAAAATTAACTACGCTTAGCTAATTAACTAATGATTAATTATACAAAATACGTATAAGCTTGGAAAGTGTTCGTCAAAGAAAGATTGGAACTTCAACCCCCAAGTTGGGTTGAGATGTGCGAGCGTGATGTTACACTACTCGCCTCGCACATCCAACCGGTCCAAGTAGATTGACTCCCCAACTTATACATTCTAAGAATCAAACTTCTTATTTAGTTTTCCTCATTCTAAACTTCTACAATTAGATTGGTGTCCTATGTTGTTTATGAGAACCAAGGATATGAGGGGAGGGGTGGGTGAGCTTAAAACTATGAAAGTGGTAAACATGAAAATTAACTACGCTTAGCTAATTAACTAATGATTAATTATACAAAATACGTATAAGCTTGGAAAGTGTTCGGCAAAGAATGATTGGAACTTCAACCCCCAAGTTGGGTTGAGATGCGCGAGCGTGATGTTACACTACTCGCCTCGCACATCCAACCGGTCCAAGTAGGTTGAATCCGCAACTCTTGGTCGTCAAATATTGGAACTTCAACCTCCAAGTTGGGTTGAGATGTGTGAGCGTGATGTTACACTACTCACCTCGCACATCCAACCGGTCCAAGTAGGTTGAATCCCCAACTCTTGGTAAGTAAACCAAAAGACTAAACTTCCAAAACTTAAACTTTGTCTGGGCTTTATACATTCTAAGAATCGAACTTCTTATTTAGTTTTCCTCATTCTGAACTTCTACAATTAGATTGGTGTCCAACGTTGTTTATGAGAACAGAGGATATGAGGGGAGGGTGGGTGAGCTTAAAACTATGGAAGCGGTAAACATGAAAATTAACTACGCTTAGCTAATTAACTAATGATTAATTATACAAAATACGTATAAGCTTGGAAAGTGTTCGTCAAAGAAAGATTGGAACTTCAACCCTCAAGTTGGGTTGAGATGCGCGAGCGTGATGTTACACTACTCGCCTCGCACATCCAACCGGTCCAAGTAGGTTGACTCCCCAACTCTTGGTCGTCAAAGATTGGAACTTCAACCTCAAAGTTGGGTTGAGATGCTTGATAAGAGCCCAAAACTGTAGTTTTAACCCCTTAACCATCATACTTTTAGACCAATTATGTGAGTAATAATTAAGAGTTAATAATGATTACGTGTTTTTATGCATTTCAGGCTTCAAAGTCCATTATGTGCAGAAATGTGCCACTTTAGCGAGATAAAGGAGAAAAGGTCGGTTGCTAAGGAGTTCTGTGATTAAAGGCCAAGATTCAAGAAGACAAAGCCTTTCTAAAGCCTGGTCAAAAGCTGAAAAGTCGACGCGGGCAGAAACAACATACAAAGTCAGCAGAACTTCTGAGGGCCGTATCTTTGGACTCAGACCTCAGAATTGGGCCTACCTTATGTCAAAATGACCGACTCGGAAAGAGCTTTCCAATGGTCTAAGCCTTGACCCAATCAAAGGAGTAGAAGTGGACGAAAAGTCTGTTGAAGCCAACTGCAGCTGAAGAGGCCTTTTTGGACTGAAAGAATTGGGTTTTGGGCCTGATTCTCTGGCCCAAAACATGGCTCCAAGCCCATGCATGATTTTTGGATCTGAAAGTATAAAAACAAGAGCTTGACTCTTTGTTAATGGTAGCTAGTTAGACCTAAAATAATAGATAATTCTAGATCTAGTTGTTATTTAATTAAATTAAGTTTAGTTTATATTCAATTCTTGTTTTAGATTAAACTCTTAGAATCATTGTTCTTAATTAGTTTGATAAATAAAATAGCTATTTGTCAATTTCGATTCTTGTCATTTACAATTGTTTAGATCTAAATTCCCTTATTACGTAGATAGCTAGACCTAGATTAGTTAGATTATTAATTTAGTATTTGAATCATTGTTTTATTATTTATTAGATTAATAAAATAGTGTTCTTGATAATCTAGTTTCATTTCTATTAATTGTTTAGTTTCAATTCGTAGATTCAATTACTTGTCATTATTAGTTTCAATTAATTCTTGCATGATTAGTTTCCCATTGAGTTTAAATAAGCAAGTTCAACTCTTTATATCATGTCTTGTTTGAATTCCATTGGGAATGATAGCGTGATGATTCTCGGCTAAACCTCTATTAGAGGGGGTTGAGAAGCCTTGATGAAAGCTTGATTCCGATTATCGTAGAGTCCTCGTAATTTCCTTTCCACGCTAGAAACGATTAGTTCACCATGAGAATGGGTGTAATCGTTCACATGCTAGTTATGACTTGGTAGAAATGTCATGTGTAATTAGGGATTAGGAGTAACTGCATTGTTTGTGAAGGCGATTCAATTCGGATTACTGACGATTAAATGGATTAGTAGGATTAAGTCGAAGTTAAGGTGGAATCAATCCCCCTCTAACTCCTTATCATAGAATCGACATAGCATTCCCATAGTTGTTCTAATAATCGACTAGTTGCATCTTGTGGGTAGTTGCATCGTAGTCTAGTTGCCATTTCGTAAATCTCTTATTAGACTTTAGTTAAGATTACTTATACGTATAGAACATTACCATGCGGAAGGACTAGGAGTGGAACGAATCATCTACTCCACTATATCTCATAAGATTGAGAGTATAATCTTTGATAAATATAGGCACATAAGATAGTTTTAGTTTACTTACGTTTTAGAGTTTCATCGTTCATTTCGTAGGTAAATTATCTTTTTATGTTTATCAAATGGCGCCGCTGCCGGGTGGATTAGTGTAACCAAACTGTAGTGGACTCTTAATAATGTTTTAGGATTAGTGTAGATTAGTGAGTAGATATTTTATAGATTTTTATTTTATAAAATCTTCGTTACTGTCAATTTCTTTTCTGTTATAATCTGTCGCGTTATTTATTAAACTGGTTAGTTATTAGTTTATTGTTTTGGTTAAACTGCCGAAATACTGTTGAGGGTTATTGTGCTGTCAATAGAGGCGCGAGCCCCGAACCTCGTCCAGTCCCAAATACAATATGAACCGTGGTACTGTTGTGTTGTGGGGTTGGGAGTATATGAGTTTGAAACTGTTGGAACAGTTCAAAAACTCTTTGGAGCTTTGTTAATGGAGGCGCCAGCCATCAATCGAACTGCCCTCTAACTGTGTTGGTTTGTTTTGTGGGTTGGGTTGTTGGTTAGAGGGATTACGATTGGTGGTGGTTGGAGGTTGTCATGGTGCTGTCGAAGCTCCCAAATGGATCATTAATGGCGTTACTGCCATTACTGTGATACTGGGACTTGGGTTTTTATGCGTTTTTAAAATAGTTTGAACTGTTTTTGTTTGATTTGGTGGGTTGTTGATGTTTGTTTGTATGTTGGAATGTGGATGGGGGCTGTTGAAAGCTTGTAGCAACCATTAATGGTGGCCGAAATTTGTAGATCTAGTTTTGGGGAAAGTTTGGATTTAAGGATTTGAGGTTGTTACCTTTGTTAATGTTGTTTGGTTTTGGATTTGTGTTAAAATCGGTTTGATGAAGTGAGGAGTGGGTGGTCGGCGCGATTTGGTGGCCGGTGGTGGAAGAGAATGGGTGAAGAAGATGAACTGTTGGGGCTTGGGCCTTGGGCCTTAGCAAGGTTAAGTTTGGTTGGGCCCAAAAATCTATTTTAGTTTGGGCCGGTTTTTATGTTAAGTTTTGGGCCAGTTCTTTTTGGTTTTGTTTTGGGCCCGGTTTTGATATTAGTTAGTGGGTTGGGCCATTTTCTATTTGTTTAGTTTGGGCTAGTTTAATTTAAAGTTTTTGGGCCGGTTTGTTTTAGTTGGTTTGGTCCATTTTCTTTTAAGTCTTTGGGCCAGAACTTAGATTGTTTTGTTGGGCCGGTTTCAGTTTAATTTTCGGGCCGAACTCAGTTGTGTTTTGGGCCAGTTCAGTCTAAAGTTTTGGGCCAGTTTCTAATATTGCTTGGGGCCAGTCCATAGGACTTAATATAGATCCCAATTGGGTCAGGTAGAATAAATAAGTTTGTTTTAAACTTTCGGGTTTTAAGGTTTGGACTTCGACCATGATGCGTTGACATTGACCGTTGACTTTGACCTTTGACCGTTGACTTTGACCATGACAGTTTGACTTTGACCATTGACCTTTGACGTTAACATTGACCATGACGTGTCGACTTTGACTTTGACCGTTGACCGTTGACTGTGGAATGTTGACTTTTTCCCGTTTTTCACATATTTAAGAATATGGACAAATATAATAATAAAATATTGTCGGACATTATATAACGTTGTTTGTCATTATCTAATTATGATTTGACGTGAGTAGTGTGTAAAGCATATATATATATTGGACTTTGATTGTAGAATGTGGATTGTTTAATTGTGCTATGTTTTATGTTGTAAATTGTATGGACAAATCAAATGCTAAAATGCTGTGGAAGCTTATATAAATTTGGTGGTCATTATCTAATTAAGATTTGACGTTGGTATTGTGATATTATATAATATGTTGGGATATATATATTAAATGCAATAGTTTTGGAGAAATAAATGTATAAACACTCCATTATTATATATGTGAGATGCTACTATGAGGTAGTATAGTATTGGTGAATATTTGCCCACGGGATTGTGGCTTAGTGCAATAATATATTGGCACGTGAAAGAATGAAAATGGTTATGAAATATAATTGAGATATTTCTAAATATTGTGGCTTAGTGCAATAATATATTTGACATGCACGTGATATAGTGGAATTATTATGAGTCATAAATGTATGACACCTGAATAAATTACGTAACGAAAATCCTAGAACCTGACTTCCACAACTCATGTGATTTGCCCTGTGTGGGTGTATGTGATATGATTGGCCCTTCTGGCGTTTCAGTGAAAGATGAATGGCCTTCGAGCGTAAGTAATGTGATTGGCCCTTCTGGCGTTTCAGTGAATCTGAATGGCCCTTCTGGCGTAGCCAAATAGTGGCTTGATTATTCCGTTCGCAAAATAGAACGAGACGCGCGATATTTTATGCCGAATAGTGGTATTACTTACATAATGGCTTCCGTGTGAGGGTTACCTGGTGTGCGGCATCCCGCTCAGGGTAGTTACGCACGGAGTGGTACATTATGTAAGGGGAGGCATGTGGATGTACATGTTCGGCGTTGGGTAGCGATTGTGGTAGCCAGGGAAACTAGGTAAGACATAGATACGACGTGATTTTAGGGACACACAAAGAAAGCCTTAAATAATCTAATTATGGTAATATGTTGGTTATTTGTTTAGTTAGAACTAAAAAGCCTCGATGGAGGAACTACATGCCTTATTTATTATCGCATTATAGTTTGTTGTGTAGTTAGTGGGAAGTTAAGGCGCCTCAGTGGAGGAACTACCTGCCTTAGTTATTGAACTTAAGGATGTTGTATTAGTCGTGGAAAGTTAAGGCGCCTCGGTGGAGGAACTAACTGCCGTAAGGGCTTCTCAGCTGCTGGATTTTCCTCAGCCATAATGAATGACGGAAAATGTGACAAGGAATCTTGTTGATTTGGATTAATAGATGAAGAATTTTGTGGATGTGAGAACTTACACAACTGCTTATCGTATTTTCTCCTACGATAAGTATGTTCAAATTCTTTAGTAGAACCAGACCTTATTCTCATGCAAGCATAAAATTAGATCTAATTGAGAGAAGGAACTTATTATTACTTGAATTTTATGATTATGTTCAATCATTAGAGTTGAACAACGTAGGCCTAAGTTGCTGCGCATGCTAAAGTAGCATTGAAGCTAGGAATCGTGTGCATAAACCAACAGCCAGGTCACAAGAGAGATATGAGGGAGGTTTTCCGTGCAAGCACGGTTCTAATTAAGTAACCTCAATCTGTCAAGTTTCCTAGACACCGTTGGAATATGATTAAGAGTTATGGAATTAAAATTTATGCAAGGTTTTTTTTTTTTTTTTTTTACGATTTATGCAAGGGTGAAAATACAAACATACAAATATGATCTACTCAAACTATACTAGATGCAGTAGCATGTGAAGATACTCTACTCATACGTATAGGCAAGGTTGTATCATCGATAAATATTTCCATACGTATAGGCAAATATACATCAGTAATACGTATATGTACGCTAATTTGTAAATCGATATTGTGTAGACGTATATCTACAGTTACAGGCAAATTTAAATTACTCATACGTATTTAGATATGGTAGCATGTGAAAATATTATACGTATGCATATATATATTAAAATGTGAAAACGTAAACTAAACAGGCAACGTATTTTCCCTAGACTAAAATACGACTTTTGTATTGCAAAATAATTCGATTTCGTCAATACTCATTGAGATTGCAAGTGTCATATAGAGAGCAGCTTCACCCCTTAGGGATTAGAAACAACTTACCCAACTCAGATTTTAACCCTCGTTGGAATGTTCTCCTCTTTCATGACAACACTACAACAAACATGTTTTTTAGCGACGAAAAAAAGTGTCGGAAAAAGTAAGAAAAACGTCGGTAATAGTCAGTTGCGACGTTCTTTTGATCGTCACTCCATCGTCGCAAAAAGTATAGTCGCTAAAGGTCTAAAACAACGAAATAAAATCGTCGGCAAATAAAAAAAATCAGCGACGTTTTATATTGTCGGTAGTGCCCACAAAAACGTCGGTATATGCATTTCTCGTTTGATTGCTATAAACGTCGCAAAAAGTAATTTGTAGCGACGATCTAGAAAAACGTCGGTAATAGTTTCCACCACCGACGATTTATTTCGTGACAAATATCTCAAAATTTTCGTTACTTAAATTTGTATTGCGACATTATTTAACGTCACTGAAAATTGGCTTTTGGCGACGATTTATAAACGTCGGGTGTGTGACACTACCGACGTTTTGTTTTATAACAACACCAAACTTTTGGTTCTAAAATTCATATTGCGACATTATTTATTGTCGCAAGAGATCAACTTTTGGCGACACTTATTTAATATATCGCAACTTTTGGTTCTAAAATTCATATTCCTATTTTTTTTTTAATAATTATTATTTCCCTGCTTTCAATCACTTATTCACATCCAATGTACTTTTTTCAATCACAAAACCTAAAAGAAACATATAAACAACATCAATTAAACCACATTAAATTTAACAAATAACAAACCCAAAAATCATTTATATATGATAACCCACTCCATTCTTAAGACCATAATATGATTCGTTACATATACAATAGTCTTATAAAAAACAAAACATGAAAAGAAATTGTCTTAACATCCAATATCTATCACATAGTATTTTTATTTTTATTTTTTGTTAAAATCCTATCCAAAATGCTTCTGCCCAAACAAGTAAGCCCAAACAAGTAAGCCCAAACAAATCCACACAAATCGTTTCTTCCAACCCACACGACTTCGAACCTGCAAACAAAATATGACAACATTTAGTTAAGGTACATTGATCAACTATACTCCAACATGCCAATTGAGTCAGAGATATGTACATGGATATGGAAAAATGACTTAAACACCTATAGAAAACAATACCATATAACTGGATTGAAATGTCTAAGATCACAAAATGGGTAATCAGTATTCACAACTCACAAACTTAACTTATAATCAGTTATATGAATTTCAGATAGGTGGTGGTCAATCCAATCCCCTAAGCATTAAACCCAATTTAGGAAAGGCAAATCAATCACCATGTAAGAACTAAACATCAATAAATCCAATCGAGTGAATCAACAATCACAAGCACCCCCACTAGTTGCACTATCAATACGAACAACCTAAACACAGATATCAACCAAATCACAGTTCACCTAAACACAGATCTCAACCTAACCACACCTAAACACGGTCCACCCAAACTTAACTTCAAGGAAGCAATGCGAGCTGCAAAAGGATGGACTCCTAGACTTTAACACCTTTGGAGTTCAAGTTATGTGGCTGGTATTGTGGGTATTTGGCTACAACGTAACAAGTCACACTTTGATAATAAGAAACTGTGTTTAAGAGACTGTCAGATGTATGTCAAAAATCAAAACTTCACGGAACTCCAAGGGCTTGAAACATCTATTTGACAGAATCCCTAGGTGTGGTAATATGTGTCCAAGTCATTGTGGACTGTAAGAATAAACTAGATGGGCATAAATATCAAATCCCATATACCCAAATCCTCAAAACAGTTGAAATTTCAGGACGGAACTTCATTGTTCGGTTGATAAACGAAAGAACCAGACCTTGGCAGGCTCATTTGGATGATAATATAGTTGATTAGAATATTTGTATGATGTGTTCAAATTTAATTCGTTTTTGAATGTTTTGGATCATGTAAATTAGCATACAACTATTAGATTATATAATTGAGAAAGTTTTCAAACTATATATGGATTATGTTATGGTTCAAGTTTCTACAATGGAGGTTGATTGTTTACAGCTTTAAATGCTTTCAACTATAAATTATCTACAGGTCAGGTGTGTAGGTATATATATATATATAGCTAGGTTTTAGGTGAGATTACCTCAAATGTATCTTATATATATATATATATATATATATATATATATATATATATATATATATATATATATATATATAGCTAGGTTTTAGGTGAGATTACCTCAAATGTTGCTTCAGAAGCCAGCAGAGCCTGATCTTCCCAACCTCACGCAGAGACTCTTCCAGCTTCTTCTTACCGTACCGGCGCCAAGCTGCTTGAATGAAACAAGCTGCCCATGTCCTCCATTGCTGCGAGTAGAACCTAAAAGTGTGTCGCAGCTGCTTGCTGTGAAGTCTTCGAAACTGAGAGGCCACGAACTTCAAGTCGTTGGCCATGAGAGCAAAACCTTCAACCTATGTTATAGCCCACACTGTTCTGGTCGAAATCGGAAGGTTGGAGGAGTGGGGGTCAAGGGCCCATGTGAGCAGCTCTTCTCCACAGAAGTTGCCAGCTTTGAGATATTCAAAATTTAAAAAGCCAGTTCTACCACCATTTGTGGTCACAGTCAGTAGCTTGCCACGCATGATGAAGAGCATCTCATCAACTGGGTCTCCTTCACGGACAATATAGCTTTCTTCAGTGTAGAATGCAGGCTTGAGACGATCACACATTGCATCCAATAATTGCTCATCCATTTTTTCAAACATTGGCACCTAAAGAAAGGAAAAACCAGTGAGTATTTAACGAATTCCTCATCTTTAATGGATGAAGGTGTTTCATAGCACACATGACACAGAACCAAAACTAACATCAAGCAAACACACTAAACAGACTACTCTGTTTAAGATTAAGAATTGTAGTCAATTTGGTCAAAACACAAGTTCTCCCTACAATACTAGATGCAGTATGAGTTGCCTTAGTCTTGAAATACCAACTGCCTTTTTTGGAATTATATAGCTCATCCAAAGCCAGAGAAGAGTTGAGTTAACACCCCAATTCAGGTTTGTTGTCAAATAAGAAAGGACGAACAAGAAAAAAATACGAAAGTACTCACTCTCATGAGTAGATCTAGGCATAGATGGCGTTTGATGTCCCTCCTTAGGTCCTTGGGAAGGTTACGCACCAGAAACTCTTTGTCCACCCCCTTTGTTTCTTGCCATTTGTATTGTTCATACCGCCTCATCCGTTCTCTCAGGTTCTCAGGGAGTAGGCGGTGTGACATCCATCGTTTCAGCATCTCGCCCGTTTCACTCTCATCTCTTCTAGTCTAACGGTGTTGGATTGCGAGATCGTCTATAACAAAAGGACAACATTCAGATCACTATACAGTATGGACCAAAAATGGCAGTACTATAATTAATAAAAGGTTGTACACCTTTTTTTTGTTATTTTAGCTAAATCTCTATCAATAACCCCATTTGTTACAACTATGACTTTTATAATGGTAATATTAAGTCTAGTAAGACCGTGAGACCTACAGATAGATACATTTACATAAATAACTTTGAAAAAAGAAGGGGGAATTCATAAATACAAATTCTATATTAATAAACAAAAGAGAAAAAAGCAATGTTTTTAAAATATTAAAATGATCAAGCCAACCAAACCATATAATGAACATCGATCTTTATTATATCAAAGAATAGTTCTTAAATACATATATGACAAACACTGTCTCAGGTTTGCTCAGGCTTGTCTTATTTTGCAGTTAAAATCTTAAAATGGTCCCAGCAATTATTCTAATCTACTCGTAACAAGGTTAAAGACCATCGATTAAACCATCATGGTAGTTCCACCATTTATACCAACTACAAGAAATATCCAAGAAACAAAATCCATTATTCGAAGAGGAGTAAATTTTGGTAAAGGGTGTAAACACGAATATTGGTACATGGTATAAACACCAAAACTTGCAAATAATGGCAAGGAGCTAGAGAATATGGGCTTAGAATAACCTGCATATAACTTTAATGGACTGGAGTTTATGTTCAAATGGGGGTCTTTGATGGGGATTTCTTAGCGAGTTTTAGTGTACTTCGTTTTGTCCTTAAGTTGCTTTTGTATTTTCTCTGGTAGAATATATCATCCCACTACTTTATATCCATTATGATTATATACTGACAGAGAGGGGGGAGCCCTTAAATATAGTTAGAAATGATGGGGAAAAAAGGAGAACGTGTACTATCAAAACTCACATGACTTGCAAGCATGTACAGAAAGAGATTAAATGCAGCTCCCGCCCATGCCGTTCGGTGAGTATGCGAAGTTTTTGTGACTTCCTTATACGTTGGCTGTATTCTAAGAAACCTCGGAACATATTGGAAAAGAACAATGAACCGCAACCAATTTTTGTATTCAATGCCGTCAAGCCTCTCAACTTGGGGATGACAACCAAAATTACCACGAAATGTTTATATGAAGCATTTCACTTAATCTGAAAAATAGAGATATTCAAAATTTATTTTTGACATGATTAATAATAACCAAAAAGATCTATGAAATTAATTTGCAAATCATGAACAAACTAATAACACCCAAATTAATTTGCAAATCAACAAAATTAATTTGTAGATCATAATAGCTAAGCAAAATTTTAACCTGATAAACTAGTATATATCCAAAGTTCAAACTAGCAAAAAAAATTACCTGAAATGATAGCTACCGCTTGCAGAGTCCTCTCACTAAGTTATTAACAATAAAACATTAGTGTTTTTGTTCCTAATACCAGAAAAAGTTGCTTCTTTAATTTCTACAAACAAGTTTGAATGATAATTATTGAAGAAACGAAAAGAAAAATCACAACTTTACTCTCTTTTTTAAGGTAAACAGGTTCAAAGAAAGATTTTTTCTTCAAAACTTACCAGAGATTTTCTTTCCCTCAATGAAGGAAGGATGAAGGTGGTAAACTATAGCTTTAATAATTATAGAAGATTAGAAAAGGGGTCGAAGAATAATTTAAAAAAGAATAAGGAGAGAGAAAGAAGTACCTGGAGATCGAAGTTGAGAGGATGAAGAAAGAGAGTGAGGAGCCATTCTATTTCCTCTGTTACTAATTTCCCCCAAAAAGTGTTTCTTCCCACTTTTCTTTTTCGTGAAAAATCAAACATTTGGCGGCTGGTTATAATCGAAATCGCGCCGAAATCGAAAACGTATATTCCGACGATATAAACGTCGAAAATAAAATGCTAGTTCCCACGATCAACAAAAGCGTCGCTAGCTTAAGACAAATAGTGACGAAAAAAAATCGTTGCCTTATGTACAAAATTATTTTCGACCTTTTTATCGTCGGTACTACACTATTTCAACTATAAAAAGAATAAGCGGTTGCTTAAAAATATTTAGACCACTATTTCCGACGAAAAAAACGTCGCAAATAATAATTTTAACATTTGAAACGAACAAATTATTAGGGACGATTTAAACATGCCAAAAGGTTAGTTTTAGGAACGAAACGAAAACGTCGGTAAAAAAAACGTCGGTAAAAAACCTATTTGTTGTAGTGCAAAATCGACTTATTAAACAATACAATTTTCTAAAATGATGATTTTGGAGGGGAAAACAGTTGATTTTGACCTCAAAAATGACCTCCACTTAGGCTCGGTGGTGACAGCATGCGCGCCGTTGAGATCTTTCCGAATTGAGCTCACACGCGTGATTCAGAAAACTGTAGCCAAAGTTATGGCCAAAATACCAAAACACACCCTAATTACTATGTATAACTCCTAAGTTATATATGCTAACATGTAAATAACCACTCATACGGTAATATATATAAACATGACTTATATATAATATATATATATATATATATATATATATATATATATATATATATATAACCATGCAAAACAGTACCATTTGTATGTATATATACATTAATATGTAATTCATGACCAATTAACCGCATATATATATTCACAGGCATATTTACATGATTCATGCATATTACTAACCTAATACGCAAAATATAGTCCATTAACTACAACATAATAACTACATACATGTGAAGCATGCAAAAATATTTAAAATTTGGAACCTGCAAGCTTCCCGCAAGTCCACCAAATAAATGAAATGTGCACAACAGACTAAATGTTTCACAGTAAGCTTAGTGATTGTTGTAGCCTAGTTTCCAGGTCCTAGCATTTGGAACCTGTCAGTACAACCAAAACCGGAATGTTTATCAGTAGCAAAAATGAGGGAAATTTTAAAAAATCGAAAAAAACTTAAGAAAAAGAAATATATAAAAGGATGAGCGTGGGGGGTTTCCCCTTGGAGCAATTCCAGTTTGCAAGCACAGGTCCTTGGATCTTTAGAATGGCAGCGGCGCCATTTGATCTTAGCACTTTTCAGTATTTTTTTTAGAAATTTACTTACTACGTGCTAAAACTCAATAATTCCTTACTCACTGTTTTTCTTTTAGAATGCCAATCTAGTTCGAGTAAGGATTTCGTTCCAACTTCTAAGACAAGAATCTAAATGATCACAACTGAAATCTACACCTTGGAGAACTAAGTGAGAAGGATTTGATAGATAGATTTTGTTTTACACAAGTTATCTAAAATTTGTAAGTTTGTTTTATAGTTAAATGAAAGAGAGAGAAAGATATGGAAGTATTAATCCTACTCATGCAAGGCCTAGCTACAAGTCTTTTAGAAACAGGTCACTACCATGCATCTCAAATCCCTAACATAATATACCTATCTCTAAACATATCATGCTAGCATGTGGAATTGAAATGATATTTCATCTCTGAAATATCATTCCAACTCCTAGTTCTACTTTACAACAGTTTATCAGATATTTGTCAATCTCTGTCATTTTGGGACAGGATGAAAAATAGAACCTAAGTCTTTTAAGTAGTGATTTTGGAATCCTAAATTTGTAGCCTGATCCTCACATTAGCATCATTAACCCTCCCCTTGGGAGGGTTTTAGCTTATGATCCTAGGATTTGATTAAAACTACAAGTAAGATAAGTAAAAAGAGATAGAAAGAAGAAATGAATACAAAGCCAAGTAATTACCTAAGGAAAACATAAGTTTTTATTCAAAAACTAGAAGGTGTAGTCCTCCATTAACAAGTTACAAGCTTTTTTTTCTTAAAACTAAAAACTAAAAGTAAAGACATGGAAGTAAATGAAAAGTAAAAGTCAAGGAAGTAAAAGCTAGCCAACTCCCAAAATTAGCCCCCATTTACATAAGAGAGCATTTTTCTCTTCTCCCACGTGAAACACTCTCCTCTCATTTATTTTTCAGTTATCCACAACTAACCCCCATTTGACACCTTTTATTTTTTTAGATAATCATCACCTAAATCCAACCAACTCATTAACTTCATGCAAGGTGTCAAATTTGCACCAATTATTTGCACCTTTGTCTTGACTTGCATGATGACTCATTAAATCTTACGGCCCGCCTAGTGGGTCCACGTGCAGTGTCCAATGGCAGTCCGGTCTTTTGGCATTTTTAAAACTTTCCGCCTATGCGTAGAGTTCGTCGCACTGATCGTCGGAGCAGCTCACTCATCGCATTCGGAGTCCTGGTTCAAGAGATATGTTAGCCCGGAAGTTTGACGCTTCGCATTACCGCGTAATCCCGTTTATTTGGATTACGTACTATTTGAGTCTATGGGCTTTAGTCCGGATTTGTTGGGTTTCACATGGGCTTGATCAGAAAGCATGTGTATACTCCCTATTTCGTGCTTAAATGTTGGATTTATCATAATTTTTACATTAGTTGCTCCAACCTGCAAAAAGCACGAAGATGCGATTATTTCATGATTATTAAGCACAAAATTGACCGAAATGTTATGTCTCTACAGATTTTTATAATACAGTTTTTGGTGCTTATCATGCCCCTTGGATTCAAGCAATTGAATTCTTGTCTTGAACGAGATTAAGATGGCAGCGGCGCCATTTGATAACCCATAAAAACTCAACAAGATTACTCTAACTTTATTCTTACGGTATCAATTATTTATTTCCTACTCTCACATATATATTCATTCAATATATAGAGTACGGAATCGTTCCACTCTTAAACTAGCAAGACATAAATGAATTCAATTAATCAAACACAAGGAGACAATGGTGAGAACAATGAGAGTAGTGTTGTGATTTATTTAAACTAAAACTAATTATAAATTAAACTAATTGAACTAAGCAATTAAAAGGTGAATTTAATGACTTGGAAGAACATAGAGGGGGGAAATTCCACCATGCAATTCGATTGACTATTAGTTAGTCATCGAATCGAATATTGATCCCTAGTGAATACTAAGTCCTCTCGAATCAAGGTTCCACTAGCATGAAAGTTTGGCTCTACCACAAATCTCTTTGATGGTGGCTCTAAACTCTAGTTCATCATTATGAGGTTTATCTCTAAACACTCATAATAATGAACTTAAAATTCTATTCTAAATAACAATTATTCTAACAAGCAATCATCCTCACATGACTTCTTTACCCTCCTCTAATGGAGTTTTTAGTCTAGTTTCATTGGATTCATTGACAATAAACAATAATAGGAAGACATAATTAAATTAAACTAAACTTGATTAAAATAAACTTGATTAAACGAATAGAACAAATAGTCTAAGAATCAAAATGAATTAAAACTGAAATTACAACTAATGTAGAACTAAGATTATGAATAACTAATTATAAATTTAAGACAAACTAAATCTATGAATCAAATATTGAATTAAAAACTTGAAATACAAACTAATTATTGATTCTAAAAACTAAATCTTGTTCTAAACACTAATTTGATGCTAATTAACTAGATCTAAAACTAATTATTGGATCTAGCCTCCGTAAAACTAATTTAAAAACTAAGTAACTTAAGAGCTAAGCTTTTGTCTCTTGATATGGAGGAGACAAGATCCACAAATTCGTGCATGGGCTGAGGAGCCATGTTTTGGGCTGGAAAATTGAGCCCAAAACCTCATTACTTCAGCCCACAAAGGGGTTTTCAGCTAGAAATGACTTTAACAGCCTTTTCGTCCACTTATGCTCCTCTGGTTAGGTCAAGGCTTAGACCTTTGGAAAGCTCTTTCTGAGCTGGTCGTTTTGACGTAAGGTAGGCCCAATTCCAAGGTCAGAGTTCAAAGATACGGCCTTCGGAAGTTCTGCTGACTTTTGTGCGTTGTTTCTGCCCGCATTGACTTTGACTTTTCAGCTTTGACCGGGCTTTAAAAAGGCTTTTTCTCCTTGAATCTTGGCCTTTTATCATAGAACTTCTTAGCAACCACCCTTTGCTCTTTTATCTTTCAAAAGTGGTGCATTTCTGCATATATTCGACTCCAATGCCTGAAATACATAAGAACACGATAACAATACTAACTCTTACTTATTAATCACATAATTGGTCAAAAGCGATATTGTTAAAGGGGTTAAAACTACAGTTTTGGGCTCTTATCAAGAGGTAAGTTTCCTTGTTGATCATAATGTCCCATCGTATATGGAAAGATTATATCTAAAAGGTAACTCTTAAGATATGTCATCACGATTCCTTCCTTATCATCAGAGATCGCCCTCTTCAATTTCTTTCTGTTCAAGAACTATCTATATTAGTTCCTAATGACTTGGAGAACTATCATACTTAGAGGCTGTCAGCCACGTGCCTAGCACATGTCCACTAAACACTTGTGCTAAGCACGAGATCACTTATTCACAAAACTGATCCGATGGTCCTCGTCTCATTCTGGACATTTATAGTCTTAGGTTATTTCTTATACATGTTTCATCTGTTCAATGATGGGAAATCCCCCTTACAGCTGGGACGTTTATTTTTTTTTTCTTTAGGGGTATACTTGATCTTTCAACTACCAGAGCCGTTGTGATTTCGTGTCAAGGGTAAACTTGAACTTTCATCCACCCGGTCCTTGTGAGTTATTAAAAATAAAAAGTGTCCTCTAGAGTTACTTTTTCGGCAGATTTGTCCTTGAGAGTCGCTCACTGTTTTTTTTAATCACTCTCAAGGACAATTTTCGGGTGTAAATAACCCGGAAAACCAATTTTCGAGTAAAATAACTCGTAAAGACAAATAGCCCAGATTTGAAAGAAATATTTTTTTTTTACCATTTCAGTCATTTTGCTATGAACAATGAGTGTTCATACCTTATATTGATGTATGAACATTGATTGTTCATACCTAAATAAGTGAACGTACCTCATATAATATGTTGAGGTATGAACAATGATTGTTCATACTCCAATATGTGTTCTTACTGATCATACAATATTTTGAGGTATGAACATTGATTGTTCATACCCCAAATAGGTATGAACAATGAGTGTTCATAGCTCATGTTGATGTATGAATAATGATTGTTCATACCCCAAATAGGTATGAACAATGAGTGTTCATAGTATGAACAATGATTGTTCATACTCCAATAATTGTTCTTATTGATCATACATTATGCTAAGGTATGAACATTGATTGTTCATACCCTAAATAGGTACGAACAATAATTGTTCATAGCTCATGTTGATGTATGAACAATGATTGTTCATACCCCAAATAGGTATGAATAATGATTGTTCATACTCCAATAAGTGTTCTTATTAATCATACATTATGTTGAGGTATGAACATTGATTGTTCATACCCCAAATAGGTATGAAAAATGATTGTTCATAGCTCATGTTGATGTATGAACAATGATTGTTCATACTCCAATAAGTGTTCTTATTGATCATACATTATGTTGAGGTATGAACATTATTGATTGTTCATATGAACATTGATTGTTCATATCCCTAATAGGTATGAACAATGATTGTTCATAGCTCATATTGATGTATGAACAGTGATTATTCATACCTCAAATAGGTATGAACAATGATTGTTCATACTCCAATAAGTGTTCCTAATGATCATACATTATGTTGAGGTATGAACATTATTGATTGTTCATATGAACATTGATTGTTCATATCCCTAATAGGTATGAACAATGATTGTTCATAGCTCATATTGATGTATGAACAGTGATTATTCATACCTCAAATAGGTATGAACAATGATTGTTCATACTCCAATAAGTGTTCTTATTGATCATACATTATGTTGAGGTATGAACATTATTGATTGTTCATACTCCAAATAGGTATGAACTATAATTATTCATACCCCAAATTGACATGAACAATGATTGTTCATAGCTCATGTTGATGTATGAACAGTGTTTGTTCATACCCCAAATAGGTATGAACAATTGAACAATAATTGTTCATACTCCAATAAGTGTTCTTATTGATCATACATTATGTTGAGGTATGAACATTATTGATTGTTCATACCCCAAATAGGTATGAACAGTGAACATTGATTGTTCATACCTAAAAAGGTATTAACAATGACTGTTCATAGCTCATGTTGATGTATGAACAGTGATTGTTCATACCTATTTACCGCAAATAGGTATGAACAATGATTGTTCATATGAATAGTGATTGTTTATACACTAAATAGGTATGAACAATGATTGTTCATACTATATACATTGGGTCATTCCGGTTGGGCCGGGTCGTTTATTATTTTGCATTAGGGGTATACTTGACCTTTCATCTACCCGAGACATTTTTAATTTCACATCAAGGGTATACTTGACCTTTCTTCTACCCGGTCCTTGTGAGTGATTAAAAAAAAAAGTGTCCTTGACAATTACTTTTCCCCCGATTTGTCCTGGAGAGTTTCTCCTTGTAGTTTAAAAGGGTAGATCAGAAGAAAACAAATAATGACAATTTTTAATCAAAAGGACCTTGTCGGATAAGTCTATGAGTAGATATATCAGTAGAATATATCAGAAAAATAAATGGAAAACGGAGAAAAGGTATATCATCAAGTGGTTTTACAATAACCCAAAAATGTCACAGAAATTTCAAAGATGCAGGTATCATTCACCAGGAAACCCTTCGACTAGTCATTCAACTCCTAAAAGTTGAGAAAATGACCAAAAAATACATTGAACTTTGCACTTGGATTCAAAACAGGCAACACACTTTTTTTATTCAAATAAATATTGTACTTTCACAAAGTTTTGATTTAGGCATTCCTTCCAATTAATTGGATGTCCAGTTTACATGAACCGTTAAAAATTTCCCCAATTCTAATTTGCCTATGTGGCAATTGTTTAGACCATGAGGTGGCATCCATCCAACATTTTGACACACCAACTCATCAAATTACAACTAATATATCAATTTTCCCCTTAGACTTCCGGAGTCTTTCATTCTCTTCAGTAAGCCTCAATATCTCTGCATGAAGCTCATATTGATTTTGTTGATTATCTTGTTGCTGATGTTGTGAGGTTGTTAGGATGTCCTGCACAACATTCATTGGTTTGTGATCTGGCGTGCATGATGTGGATGGTCGTGGTTTCACAAATTGCCAGACTATGCTTTTGGAAAAATTCCGGACAGTTTGTTAAGGAAAAAATTCCGGACAAAAAATCCAGAGCAAATTCCGAACAGAATTCCATATAAAAATCCAAATAAGTCTACAACCACAGAAGTGCAAAACGCAAGGTTCATTTAAAATAATGAATTTTCTCATAACAAATATAAACAGATAATAGTCCTATCAGATGGGTGACGATCGGACTAATAACAATCCTAAGTTCATTTGACCTAAAAACTAGGTCTGGATGACCATTACTCAAGGTCATGTGTATAATATGTTGTCAAGCTGATTATGACATAAATGTTTAATGGTCCGAACTCTCTCATGAGTTGTGCATGTATGAACAAAGTTGAGAGGTACATAGAGAATTGTATTTAGTGACCAGTATCAAGTATGAACTAGGTAAGCCAGAGTCGATACAATAATTATTGGACAATAAAATTGCTTCATTAAAGAGTACCAATGGTAGCATATTAATGTGCACAACAACATACTCTGCCAATATCATATAGTAATATCGCTGCAAAGAAATTTAAAGTTCAACTTTTAGATTATTCAGGTGACATATTAACATGGTGCTAATAAAAAGGCCGAACAAGAAATTTCACCGCACTTTGCTCTCGCAGCTCTACAACAGGTCAACAGTCATTTCTTCACCAGTTTCCGATCGGCCTCCAACATAATCGAATCAACAAGGCCTCTTGCTATTGACACTTGATCATAGGCCGCATCCGTGCACCTCACACGACTCATCCTACGACCCTCTGCAAACACAACCTTCCCAACATAGTCCTCCTCTCTATCTTTAGGAAGCCTAGGCACTAGCCGAATTTTCACTTGATTGTTACTAAAAAATATTTGAACTATGTAGATAGATCAATTTATTAGATATGAATATTACATTGGTCACTCATCCAAATTTCTTGCAACATGAAAATCACATTCCAGAAAATAATAATAATAATAACGCACTTTTATAAAAACCCTTCGAATTCTTTTTGTTGTTTAATAATAGAAGTTTGATAAAAAAATTTGTGAGAATCCCCAATGAGGTGAAATTCATATTGAATATACTTGAATAGCAAGTCATTCCCAATCATATACTTGTTGGTATCCACGTCGACAGGGGGATTACGAGAAAGGGGGACAAAAAAACTGCAAAACCAAAGAGTCCCACAAAATTTAACCCCACCGAAACTATATTTTGGGTTTACACCCTCTCTTCCCTTTCGTCTCCGAACCTTATGTTCGTACGAGATATCTCTGCCAATTCTAAAAAATATGTCTCTTCATATTATCAAAATACACAAAACCTCAAAACACTCATAGACTCTCCTCACGTAGCCAGCATAGACTCTCCTAAGCATAGAAGGTTCAAAGAGAGGTGATATAGAATCAATGGACCAAGCCTACCAATTTTTGAGCAAGGTACGAAATCGTGCTACAAGTTTTTGAGTTCTTTAGAATATAAAAAAGAAAACACTGGAGTTTCAATTTTTTTCCCCTCCTGAGTTGAGTTTTTAGTGGTTGCTTCTGTTTCTGTAGCAATATTATTCAATGTTTGTATGATTACTCAAAATCAAATTTCATTAGAAACTGATAAAGTTTCATTTTGATAGCAAGGTCATTGGAGCTCGATTCTACAATAGCAGGGGTGAATATGATAGCTCTGACTTCAAATCTCCAAGAGATTCTGAGGGACACAGATCCCATACTGCTTCAACAGCTGGAGGAAATGTTGTAAAAGGTGCTAGCTATTATGGACTCGCTACAGGTGAAGTAAGAGGTGGACTTCTGGTATGGTGGTAGATGTAATCTTGCAGATATCTTAGCTGCTTTCGACGATGCAATAGCAGATAGAGTCAACGTCATATCAGTTTCTCTTGGGTCTGAGGAGCCACGAGAATACTTCAAGGACCCAATAGCAATTGGCTCTTTCCATGCAATGAGGAAAGAAATATTGACCTCAAATTCAGCAGGAAACGCCGGACCATTTTCGAGGCCGGTCTCCAACTTCTCACCTTGGTCTTTAACAAAGATTGGTGCCCGGCACCATCGACAGGGAAATTTGTGTCCCAAGTTGTGCTTGGCAATGGACAAATCTTTACTGTAAGTCCCCACAACATCCTTTGCTATTCATTCATTACCATTTGATTCCCCTTCTATAACGCTGTGCTTTTGCAAACATGAAGGGAACTGCCATCACCAATTTTGTGCTCAATGGAACATCATACCCCTTAATATGGGGAGGAGATGCAACTAATGTGTCCGCTGGTGCAAAACCTGATTTTGCACGTTTCTGTTTGCCTGGTAATCTGAATTCTCTCAAAGCGGAGAATAGGAGTTGTAATGGCTGATATCATGGATGACTATGCCTCCTCTTTCCCATTACCAGCCACTCTAATCAGCATTGAAGACGGCATAAAAGCACTGGATTACATCAGGACTACAGAGTAAATATATATAGTACATTGATTTATAATCATTGGAGAGTAAACAGGTTGGTCTGAAAAAATCCTAATTACAATGTCTTACCTTATCGAATTTAAGTTTCATATGTTGTTTTTTTTCTTGCAAGTTTATTTATCTCAATATAATGATATATTGTAATAATATTGGCAATCTGTTGTGACTTTGAATCTCCTTAGAGCCTTTGCAATTGGAGGATACACATCAATACAGAGAGTAACTCAATGGAATCTCGATTTTGTGGAGCATGCACAGGGAGACAGGTACAATTTACTCGCTATTAAGTAGTTTTCAAACACATGTCGTAGTATATAATGTTGCATTATAAAATATTATGATAAATATTGTGTTAATTTGTTGATAAATGGATTCTTTGTCCAATTTCATGGTCTCCATTTTGGACGACTATGAAATAAAATAAAATAAACAAAAAAAAAATTGGATGATTTGTACGTGTCAAACATAAATGATATGATTCAATTGGGCATGACATGGTCCAGTTTGTAGTTTTATTATCAACTGATTGCATATTATGTTTGAATTGATTAAGTCACTCTTTCGAAGTGTCTAGCACCCTCAAATATACATGTTAAGGTCATAGTTCTGCTGCACAAAAAGTTTATTTTAACCAAAGGATTTTGGGTTTTCACGAGAAGTTCAGGAAAGTTGTTCATGGGAGAAAATTTACTAATTCACCGGATAATTGACGTTTCCTTTTAGAAAAAATAAGTGATTGACTGTTCAAAGTACTCCATGGCTTTTAGTTCATGTCGTAACACCTTAGGTTAGTTTTTATGCTTTGGACAGGAGATGCTTTGCTGTAGGCTTATACCTGATGTAAACTCACCCACCGCTCCCCTCATATCCTCTGTTCTCATAAACAATGTAGGACACCAATCTAATTGTAGAAGTTCAGAATGAGGAAAACTAAATAAGAAGTTCGATTCTTAGAATGTATAAGGCTCAGACAAAGTTTAAGTTTTGGAAATTTAGTCTTTTGGTGTACTTACCAAGAGTTGGGGATTCAACCTACTTGGACCGGTTGGATGTCGAGGTAGTAGTGTAACATCGCTCAAGATCTCAACCCAACTTGGAGGTTGAAGTTCCAATCTTTGACGACCAAGAGTTGGGGATTCAACCTACTTGGACCAGTTGGATGTGCGAGGCTAGTAGTGTAACATCACGCTCGCGCATCTCAACCCAACTTGGAGGTTAAAGTTCCAATCTTTGACGACCAAGAGTTGGGGAGTCAACCTACTTGGACCGGTTAGATGTGCGAGGCGAGTAGTGTAACATTCACGCCACAAGATCTCAACCCACAACAGGGGTTGAAGTTCCAATCTTTCTTTGACGAACACTTTCCAAGCTTCTACGTATTTTGTATAATTAATCATTAGTTAATTAGCTAAGTGTAGTTAATTTTCATGTTTACCGCTTCCATAGTTTTAAGCTCACCCACCCCTCCCTTCATATCCTCTGTTCTCATAAACAACGTAGGACGCCAATCTAATTGTAGAACTTCAGAATGAGGAAAACTAAATAAGAAGTTCGATTCTTAGAATGTATAAAGCCCAGACAAAGTTTAAGTTTTGGAAGTTTAGTATTTTGGTTTACTTACCAAGAGTTGGGGATTCAACCTACTTGGACCGGTTGGATGTGCGAGGCGAGTAGTGTAACATCACGCTCGCGCATCTCAACCCAACTTGGAGGTTGAAGTTCCAATATTTGACGACCAAGAGTTGGGGATTCAACCTACTTGGACCGGTTGGATGTGCAAGGCGAGTAGTGTAACATCACGCTCGCGCATCTCAACCCATGCAATTCGATAGGCTATTAGTTAGTCATCGAATCGAATATTGATCCCTAGTGAATACCAAGTCCTCTCGAATCAAGGTTCCACTAGCATGAGAGTTTGGCTCTACTACAAATCTCTTTGATGGTGGCTCTAAACTCTAGTTCATCATTATGAGGTTTATCTCTAAACACTCATAATAATAAACTTCAAATTCTATTCTAAATAACAATTATTCTAACAAGTAATCATCCTCACATGACTTCTTTAACCTCCTCTAATGGCATTTTTAGCCTAGTTTCATTGGATTCGTTGACAATAAACAATAATAGGAAGACATAATTAAATTAAACTAAACTTGATTAAAATAAACTTGATTAAACGAATAAAACAAATAGTCTAAGAATCAAAATGAATTAAAACTGAAATTACAACTAATGTAGAACTAAGATTATGAATAACTAATTATAAATTTAAGACAAACTAAATCTATGAATCAAATATTGAATTAAAAACTTGAAATACAAACTAATTATTGATTCTAAAAACTAAATCTTGTTCTAAACACTAATTTGATGCTAATTAACTAGATCTAAAACTAATTATTGGATCTAGCCTCCGTAAAACTAATTTAAAAACTAAGTAACTTAAGAGCTAAGCTTTTGTCTCTTGATATGGAGGAGACAAGATCCACAAATTCGTGCATGGGCTGAGGAGCCATGTTTTGGGCTGGAAAATCGAGCCCAAAACCTCATTACTTCAGCCCACAAAGGGGTTTTCAGCTAGAAATGACTTTAACAGACTTTTCATCGACTTATGCTCCTTTGGTTGGGTCAAGGCTTAGACCTTTGGAAAGCTCTTTCCGATCCGGTCGTTTTGACGTAAGGTAGGCCCAATTCCAAGGTCTGAGTTCAAAGATCTGCCGCCGAAAGTTTCTGGCGACTTTTTGTCTTATTTGTTTTACGCCCTCGTTGACTTTGACTTTTCAGCTTTGATCGGGCTTTAAAAAGGCTTTTTCTCCTTGAATCTTGGCCTTTTATCATAGAACTTCTTAGCAACCACCCTTTGCTTTTTTATCTTTCAAAAGTGGTGCATTTCTGCATATATTCGACTCCAATGCCTGAAATACATAAGAACACGATAACAGTACTAACTCTTACTTATTAATCACATAATTGGTCAAAAGCGATATTGTTAAAGGGGTTAAAACTACAGTTTTGGGCTCTTATCAAGAGGTAAGTTTCCTTGTTGATCATAATGTCCCATCGTATATGGAAAGATTATATCTAAAAGGTAACTCTTAAAATATGTCATCACGATTCCTTCCTTATCATCAGAGATCGCTCTCTTCAGTTTCTTTCTGTTCAAGAACTATCTATATTAGTTCCTAATGACTTGGAGAACTATCATACTTAGAGGCGGTCAGCCACGTGCCTAGCACATGTCCACTAAACACTTGTGCTAAGCACGAGATCACTTATTCACAAAACTGATCCAATGGTCCTCGTCTCATTCTGGACATCTATAGTCTTAGGTTATTTCCCATACATGTTTCATCTGTTCAATGATGGGAAATCCCCCTTACAGCTGCGACGTTTATTTTTTTTTTCTTCAGGGGTATACTTGATCTTTCAACTACCAGAGCCGTTGTGATTTCGTGTCAAGGGTAAACTTGAACTTTCATCCACCCGGTCCTTGTGAGTTATTAAAAATAAAAAGTGTCCTCTAGAGTTACTTTTTCGGCCGATTTGTCCTTGAGAGTCGCTCTCTGTTTTTTTTAATCACTCTCAAGGACAATTTTCGGGTGTAAATAACCCGAAAAACCAATTTTCGAGTAAAATAACTAGTAAAGACAAATAGCCAAGATTTGAAATAAATATTTTTTTATTTTACCATTTCAGTCATTTTGCTATGAACAATGAGTGTTCATACCTTATATTGATGTATGAACATTGATTGTTCATACCTAAATAAGTGAACGTACCTCATATAATATGTTGAGGTATGAACAATCATGAACAATGATTGTTCATACTCCAATATATGTTCTTACTAGTCATACAATATTTTGAGGTATGAACATTGATTGTTCATACCCCAAATAGGTATGAACAGTGAGTGTTCATACCTATTTGGGGTATGAACAATCAATTCATATAGCTCATGTTGATGTATGAACAATGATTGTTCATACCCCAAATAGGTATGAACAATGAGTGTTCATAGTATGAACAATGATTGTTCATACTCCAATAATTGTTCTTATTGATCATACATTATGCTAAGGTATGAACATTGATTGTTCATACCCTAAATAGGTACGAACAATAATTGTTCATAGCTCATGTTGATGTATGAACAGTGATTGTTCATACCCCAAATAGGTATGAATAATGATTGTTCATACTCCAATAAGTGTTCTTATTAATCATACATTATGTTAAGGTATGAGCATTGATTGTTCATACCCCAAGTAGGTATGAAAAATGATTGTTCATAGCTCATGTTGATGTATGAACAATGATTGATCATACATTATGTTGAGGTATGAACATTATTGATTGTTCATATGAACATTGATTGTTCATATCCCAAATAGGTATGAACAATGATTGTTCATAGCTCATGTTGATGTATGAACAGTGATTATTCATACCTCAAATAGGTATGAACAATGATTGTTCATACTCCAATAAGTGTTCTTATTGATCATACATTATGTTGAGGTATGAACATTATTGATTGTTCATACCCCAAATAGGTATCAACAATAATTATTCATACCCCAAATTGACATGAACAATGATTGTTCATAGCTCATGTTGATGTATGAACAGTGTTTGTTCATACCCCAAATAGGTCTGAACAATTGAACAATAATTGTTCATACTCCAATAAGTGTTCTTATTGATCATACATTATGTTGAGGTATGAACATTATTGATTGTTCATACCCCAAATAGGTATGAACAATGAACATTGATTGTTCATACCCTAAATAGGTATTAACAATGATTGTTCATAGCTCATGTTGATGTATGAACAGTGATTGTTTATACCTATTTACCGCAAATAGGTGTGAACAATGATTGTTCATACTATATACACTGGGTCATTCCGGTTGGGCCGAGTCATTTATTATTTCGCATTAGGGGTATACTTGACCTTTCATCTACCCGAGACATTTTTAATTTCACATCAAGGGTATACTTGACCTTTCTTCTACCCGGTCCTTGTGAGTGATTAAAAAAAAAGGTGTCATTGACAGTTACTTTTCCCCCCGATTTGTCCTGGAGAGTTTCTCCTTGTAGTTTAAAAGGGTAGATCAGAAGAAAACAAATAATGACAATTTTTAATCAAAAGGACCTTGTCGGATAAGTCTATGAGTAGATATATCAGTAGAATATATCAGAAAAATAAATGGAAAACGGAGAAAAGGTATATCATCAAGTGGTTTTACAATAACCCAAAAATGTCACAGAAATTTCAAAGATGCAGGTATCATTCACTAGGAAACCCTTCGACTGGTCATTCAACTCCTAAAAGTTGAGAAAATGACCAAAAAATACATTGAACTTTGTACTTGGTTTCAAAACAGGCAACCCACTTTTTTTATTCAAATAAATATTGTACTTTCACAAAGTTTCGATTTAGGCATTCCTTCCAATTAATTGGATGTCCAGCTTACATGGACCGTTAAAAATTTCCCCAATTCTAATTTGCCTATGTGGCAATTGTTTAGACCATGAGGTGGCATCCATCCAACATTTTGACACACCAACTCATCAAATTACAACTAATATATCAGTTTTCCCCTTAGACTTCCGGAGTCTTTCATTCTCTTCAGTAAGCCTCAGTGTCTCTGCATGAAGCTCATATTGATTTTGTTGATTATCTTGTTGCTGATGTTGTGAGGTTGCTAGGATGTCCTGCATAACATTCATTGGTTTGTGATATGGCGTGCATGATGTGGATGGTCGTGGTTTCACAAATTGCCAGACTATGCTTTTGGAAAAATTCCGGACAGTTTGTTAAGGAAAAAATTCCGGACAAAAAATCCAGAGCAAATTCCGAACAGAATTCCATATAAAAAATCCAAATAAGTCTACAACCACAGAAGTGCAAAACGCAAGGTTCATTTAAAATAATGAATTTTCTCATAACAAATATAAACAGATAATAGTCCTATCAGATGGGTGACGATCGGACTAATAACAATCCTAAGTTCATTTGACCTAAAAACTAGGTCTGGATGACCATTACTCAAGGTCATGTGTATAATATGTTGTCAAGCTGATTATGACATAAATGTTTAATGGTCCAAACTCTCTCATGAGTTGCGCATGTATGAACAAAGTTGAGACGTACATAGAGAATTGTATTTAGTGACCAGTATCAAGTATGAACTAGGTAAGCCAGAGTCGATACAATAATTATTAGACAATAAAATTGCTTCCTAAAAGAGTACCAATGGTAGCATATTAATGTGCACAGCAACATACTCTGCCAATATCATATAGTAATATCGCTACAAAGAAATTTAAAGTTCAACTTTTAGATTATTCAAGTGACATATTAACATGGTGCTAATAAAAAGGCCGAACAAGAAATTTCACCGCACTTCGCTCTCGCTGCTCTACAACAGGTCAACAATCATTTCTTCACCAGTGTCCGATCGGCCTCCAACATAATCGAATCAACAAGGCCTCTTGCTATTGACACTTGATCATAGGCCGCATCCGTGCACCTCACACGACTCATCCTACGACCCTCTGCAAACACAACCTTCCCAACATAGTCCTCCTCTCTATCTTTAGGAAGCCTAGGCACTAGCCTACTAGGACCACTCGCCCTCCCGCTAGTCGGTACCGACTAACATCAGCCCCCTTCCTCGCATACACAGGCACTGCTACATCCGTACTACCACTCGGCACCAACACCCCCTGTTCACTTGGCCCATACGGAACAAACACTTCACCAACATTCACAATAGGGCTCCCAGTTGCCTCAACGACTCTACCAACGCCCTCTCCTTTAGTCAAGTCAACAACCTTCACCCCTCCCAGCTTCGAAAAGTCGGTTTTCATCGACCCCCACCCCGGCTTGACTTCTTGTGACTTCCCCTAGATAGCTCTGCACCAGCCACACCCTTCCTCTTGTCCCCGATACCCCCTTCCATATCTTCAGGCGAATCCCTTATCAAACTCACTGACCTCTTGCTATGACTCCTCACGTGATCTTTCTTCTCGTCCTTCTTCTCACGTGCAACGACCGACCCCCGCTTGACAAAATACTCAGCAACCGCAGCCAACAAATTTTTCTTCTCTTCCTTCCCCAAACCAGCAAAGCTCTCTATCTTACCACACCGCTGCAATGATGGCACTGTAAACTTTGGAATCTCTGCAAAACACATATCAGAAACCCTCAAATCAAAAACAAAAACATGCACCAACATTAACCCCACCCACTTTTACCTTCATTATTACACCGGCAATGGTTCAAACCATTACCTGCTTCACAAAACAAACCTGTAATAAGAACCGGATGCTCCCACCACGCTTCCCGGTTCGGCAAATCCATCAACTCTGACGCACCCACCCTCAAGATCAGGGCACACATTAGCACCATCCTATCCTTCGACCAATTCGCTTTCACATACATATACTCCAAAATGTCTTTCAGAGTAATCCCATAACCTTGCATCTCATTCAACAAATTAAAAACCCTTAGATACCTCCAGGTATTACTCATAAATTGGTAGGGACTCTTCTACAAAAATTCAAAAACTCGACTGTTAGTTTCGTGAAAGGAATTCTCAACCCTGCCCTCATCTGCCCAATACTCACCACTACTGTCTGCATTGGCAACTCGTACCCAGGAAGTCTACAAGTCGGATAATCCCTTCGCAAGTCAGCAATCACCCTAAACTTCAACTTTTCTCTAACCCCATAATCTCCCTGGCTGTTTGTTCCAGCAACTCAACACTACTCGAGCCACGATGGACTTTACCAGCCAGAGGCGTACCCACGACTCCCTGGGTACCACTCGCGCGACTGCACGATTCAATTCTGTCCTTGATACTCCCACTGCCCTCCTCTCGGTTCGACAACGACTGTTCCATATCTAACAATTCTTTCGCACACACGCTACCCCCAAACTTCACCAACAACAACACTTCCTCCAGACAAACACTTCCTTCCTCACTTAACACCTCTTCTTCTCCTACATAAGTGTTATCAGAGCTATTACTGTTACTATTTAGATTACATCCAAAAATCCAACCATAACTATCTACCATCTTACTAGTCCTTATAGGAAAAATGACTTATCTTTTTTCATCACCAGTTGGATAACATACTCCTACTTTCCCCAGCATAAACAAAAGAAACAAACTAAAAACAAAGTCAAGAACATACCTGATACCGTACAAATCAAAATGCTCGCCAAAGGTACTCCTGATAAATTCTCAGTGCAGTCTTCCCCACTGGTATTCTGAAACTTTCTTCTTTACAAAACAACAAACAGACCCTATATCCACTAACTTTTTCCCCTTATATACCACAACCAGTCACTCCCCAACCGTTCGATCCCCAAACCGCTATAACCTATCAACGCTCCATATAACGCGACCTTTCACCTACTCTCATTCATCTCGATCGCACATCTTTACTCATCAGTACACATGTCGCACTCAATACTTACCTTCAACGATTATAAAAGCCACCCTTTAGAGCTACGTGTGGTTTGATTCCAATCTCACTAACACAGTGCTAGTGGATACGTAGGCATCTTTTTACCCATGAAGAGCATCCATTAATACTACACAAAACCATCCCCTCTTGATTATCTAAACTTAATAGCTAAGAACTAATTTTTAATCCTTAATGTAAATTTAGACATTTACAGGTTCTCAAGAGTTAAAAGATGTAGTTCATTCAGTTATTTAAAACATATAACTGAATATTAAGTGGCGCCAACTACCTTTAGATAGATCTCTGTACATTTATCTCTTTAACCAAGCCATATGGTATGAATTTAGGGTACGTTTGTTTACCATGAATTGGACTTGAGGAGTGGAATTAACTAGAATCCTTGGTGGACCACTCACTTTTGGCCTGTTTGGAGGCATGGAATCCAATAGAGACTTCAATTCCTTTTATTAAGTCTTTGACAAACCTATTTTAATCTAAAGGAATCCTAGACAATGGGAATCGACTTCTTATTTCTAATCCGAAAATGGGGAAAAAAATAAAATGAAATGAAATAAACTAAAAGTTGGAGTCTGTTAGAGGATTCTATACAATAACCAAACACATTAATTTAAGTAGGAATTGAATTCCGATGATTTTTTGACGTTTGCCAAACACACATTTTGTAAGTTGGAATCAAATTCTATTCTAGTAGATTCCATTCCAATGGTTTCCAACTTCATTCTATTCCTAATTAGTTTCCAGTCTCAGTTGCCAAACACACTCTTAGGCTATATATATGCCCAAGTCAACCAACTTATTATGTTATATCTATTATCTATATACTAAAGTAGAGAACTCTAATGGAGAATTTTCTCTATCCTAGGTGGCACTCTAATATGAGAGTTAACCTTTTCTAATAACCCCTACAACTTACCATAATATAGCTTAAACTATCTAAAACTACAAGAATATAGCCGTCTGAACCATACATACCAGATTCAAGGCAATCAACATTGATGAAAATGCCAGAGAATCAAATGGTATATCATCCAGAGCAAACAGGTGACATTCTAGAGACTCGGGGCCTGGCAAAAAGTGGGGAGTCTTCAATTTTGCTCGGAAAATTATATAAGTCTGCTCCATATGCAACATCAGTAAATATACACAATCTTTACAGAGTCCACAACAAGTCAATATCTAACTCCACTTTGAAGAAAATAGGTTATGTACAACACAACACACATAGCTTCTTTGAAGAGTTTGAGTGTATTATGGTATTTTTGGTATTTCCACTTTCTATAAAATAGGTTCTGTATAAGTCCAATTTCTCTTTGGAACACATAGCCGAGAGGTTCGAGTGTATTTCGATATTTCCAATTTTGCTTCTATACAAGTCCAGTCTCTTTTCCAGATTCATTGACAAACAAAATAATACAATTGAAATTTCTATATATATATTCAGTCTTGGTTCTCATAATTCCCCACACTATCAAGTTCTTTACTTCGATCTTCCCATCTATACTCTCAAGAAACGACAATTTGCTCTTGCGTAGGTGAGATAATAAGCTATATAATATCCTTGAATGTGTGAGCTATAGATTGTATATATATAGTAAGAAATTGCAACTTGCTCCTGCAAAGGTAAGATAATAAGCTATAGAAGATCCTTGAATTTGCAAGCTATATATTGTCTATAGATAGTCGATAAGTATTCAAGAACATCAACACTTTGAATGGGGTTTTTGTTAAGAGATAGTTGTGTAACAGTAGAATTTTAACTTGAATCCTCGGACTTTCTAAGAAATCTTTCATAATCTTCTATCAACAGAACGGGCTTAGAGTTGGGACAAAATTAGCTTTTTCAATCCCCTGAACCTCCTGAGAGATCTCAATATTACCCCCCTTTGTTGCCGCAAGAATCATCTAACTTAACTCTCCAAATAAGCACAAGCACTCCAAGTAAGGCACTGGAAGCCTTAGCTTCAAACAATAACTAGCCAACTTGGAGGTCAACCATGGGAATAGGCAAACAATTGGTCCTCCTGGCCCTGAAGTAAGTCTGAATAGTCCATTAAACACAGAAGTCATTGGTTACATTTTTTTTTAGAGGCAATGTTTATGAGTTGGGAACTTTTCGATATAAACCTTTACATGGGAGAGTGCATAAACGTCTATTGGGATCCTCAGAAATTGTTGACCTTAACTCTTCAGATTTTTATTTATTTATTTATTATTTTTTTTTAAGTGGAAATTTTATTGATACTGATAAGGATTTTTACAAATAATTAGGACAAATGTGCAACAAGCTGCACCGCAAGTCCTTTCTGAATAGCAAATCATATTCTTCTAAAAACAAACTCTTTAGAACCAGCTGTCATAACGTTACTGTCCATAACTTTCTGAAGTCTCTTGAGAAGCTCAACAGACTGTTGTTCCAAGAAACCGAAAGTGTCGAAACTAAATGGAATGAAACAATGCTGGTTAGCCATGCAAGCTTCCTCATACTTCTCCATCTTCCCTGTCGCTGCTCTCTTAGCTGCTTCTCCTACCTCAAAGACTCCATTCCCAAGCCCTACCAACGGATAGGCTCCAGTTACATCAACACATGCATGTCTCCCCTCAGACCAACTGTATATCAATACATCCGCAGGCCGAAGTGTAGATCTTCCCTCATTCGGATCAGTGAGAAAATTCACAGGAGCCTCCTTCTTCACTTGTACCCCAGCCCTCCAAAATGCATCACATAAAATATCTCTGACATGATCATGTCGGTATTTGAAACCTGGAAAATGTCTACAATGTGTTGCATGGTCCCCAAAAGCATCTAGTCTACTATTTTTGTAAACAAGGAATAGACCACCATCAGAGTACAAAGGAATCATGAGACGGTACCGGAGAATAGAACGATACTCCACCGACGACATATGCTATCCAAGTCCCTCCATTGGAATAGCAAGTAGAAAATCATTTGCCTGTTCTGACTGCAAGCATCCAATGGCTGCTTTCTGATGAGCAGATAACACAAACTCCCTCTCAAGACCAGTAACAATCTTACTATAGAACGCTTCTGCCAAAACTTTTTGTGGTTTTGAGGGGACGGTAGCATTCCCAGCCATAGAATTGAGGTCAAAATCGGGTAGACAAAGACTCAATGCACTGCTAGCAACATCAAGAATCTCATCCAAAGGCACTGGCCCACAACTCCTAAGAATGTGGTTATGAAGCTCAGAAGTTTGACAATGGGAGGCCACAAAAGCAAAAGTAGAGACATCAGTGGCACAATAAATACCTAACCTACCAAGACATAATGGGAGTGTCGATAAACGCCACTGCAAATCACCGAAATTAGGACTATCAGAAACCACAATACCCTGGAGAACACTGCGGAGATGCCGATTAAAAGTCTTAACTGCCTCTCTAAAAAGAGATGGTGGACAAGTACGAATCGCAAATAACAACTTAGAGAGCCCAACACAAGCACTTAAGAGAGCTAACTCATACTGTGGATCGTCTAATATAGCTAAACGACCCATCAAAGTCGCAACCTTTTCAACACGCTTGCGAGCAAGGCCCATGACAAATGATGGATCAGTGCTGACCACACCTCCAAGCAACCTGACTCCCTACTGTGGACGGGACAAATCTGAAGGAAAGAAACCAGGAGTGGAGCGACGTGGATCCAATGATGGCCAAAATATCTCAGTTTTAGCCACATTAAGAACCAACCCGTAAGAAGGTCATTTTTCCTGAATCATACCCAAAGCTGTCGCCACCTATTCTGTATCTCCAATCAGAGTCCCATCATCTAGATACCAAGCATGTAGCAACAACTGACAACTGGACTAGATTCGCAAAATTAGGGGATACAACACCAGCGCAAATAGAAGGGGACCCAAAGGGTCGCCTTGCTGGACCCCAGTAGCAGACCATATGTAGCTATCCCCCATATATAACCTCGCATTGACAATACAAGTACTCAACCCAAGGGCAATAGCTGGGCAACGGATACGAACCTCTCTCAACATGGTAGTCTGATCAACTATGTTAAAAGCATTTTGAAAATCTACAAGCAAAGATCGAAAAGAGAGGTATCACATCTTTGTTAGCATACACTATCGCGGTTGATAGCGCATACAAAAAAACTTCTCGCACCACCGTAAACACCAACCCCCCATAATCGAAAATCATGTAAGTATCCTACCACATCTTGGGAAACTCCTTTCATTGCAATCTTGGAGACCAAACAACGCCAAACCATCCCCACAGCTATAGGATGAATACTATTATCAGGCTTGAGAAGTGGAGTAAGCAGAGCACTCGCAATGAATTCCGCTAACGGCTGTGGACATCATCTATCCCTGTAACCAAAGATTCACCATAAGGGTCAATACATCTAGCAAATCAGACGATATAGCTACTACAGCACCACTCATGGCATCCAACAAATGTTGAGTTCGAAGACCATCACGACCACAAGAACTTTCGGAAATAACCTAATACATGATAATAGGGCATCTCTCTCTACCACTAAAGGAGGCTCAGCAAAAGGAACAATCGGTCTCACAGGTGGTTGTCATATCGGGTGCTTCTCCTATAAAGCACATATAGTCTCCGCAGTACTGGAGGCAACTCCTGCTGATGAAAACACTTTAACTGCTGCAGCAAATGCCCATCAACAACTTTCTGTAAGCAGCGACGCACATTCTGAGTGGAGGCAGATTTCCTAGTTGGATGGACTGAAGGAGACTCTATTAAAGACTCTAAGAGATGAAACATCCCGCCAGGCTCATTCCATGTCGTCAAAGCATGGAGAATATGTTTTTGCTGAAAGTTTTTCCTAGTGCCAGAACGACGGTCCTGACGATTCTGTGGTCGGAAAACTTGCAGAGTGCAACACAGCAAGAGGAGGAGACGAACCCAAGGCATAACTGAACTAGGATCAGTTGTAATATCCCAGAGAGCCGATTTCAATGCACCCGAAAATGCCAATCGACAAGCACGTGGTATACTTTTCACAGTTCGAAAAGGTATACGAAATGCATTATCCAGTAATTTCTCATTAAGAGAAGAAGGAACAACAAGCGGATCAGGGGTAGCACCACCACCCCTCTGTGTCATGGATACAAGATCTATAGTGTCGGGCTTAGGAAGCGGCTGTGGTATGCCCACAATGAAACATGGGGATTCCCCATTCTCCATCAAAACAGGTGGTGGTATGATAGCATCTGGATGAAGACACGGTATACCAAGTGCGTGGATACCAAGACAACGACCACACATCCTTTTGTCTATAGACTTTAAGGAATTCTCCAATAACAGATACAAATCACAATCATCCTTAAGTTCATCCCATACCCTATCAATACTCAACTGACAACCTACGTGTTATTTATCAAAATGCGTGAGAAAATAGGGAATAGTAAAACCATTGTCGTTTACCCCATTAGTGCATACATGATGATTACGGAAAGGGCAATGAACACGTTTCTTAAGAGGCAGGGCAAAAGAACTAGAAGAAACAACTTTCTTCTTTCTCATATCCAAATCCTGTCAACAACTCAACAAAACCCAAATCCAATCAAACAAAACCCAAAATAAACAAATCCCAAATCCTGTCATCAAAACTACAAATCCCAAACCTCATCCCACCAACAAACAAAACCTAAACCAAAACCTCTCCGGCAGAACAAACCGGCCCAAAAAAGTTTATCTCCGACAGCCACAAAAACCCAACGAATGAGTTCACCAAGGCAACCCAAACCTAACGAACCTAATACCAGTCATTTCCTACCCCAAACCACCCCGAATTAGTTGCGAGAAGTAGTGGTAGAATCCAGCAAAAACGATGAAGCTTCTCGGGTGTTTGCGAGTGGAGGTTTGGGTGTATAATGGTGTTTGGCGGTGGGGATATGGAGGTGTGGCAAAAGTGTGGCGTGATGAGGAAGGAGAGTAGTGATTGTTACTGGTGGCTGATGGTGTTGCAGTGGTGAGGGATGACTGGTTATTGATGATCAAAGAAGAAGAGTAAAAATCGGTGCTGCTAGAAGGGTGCTGCTGGTTTTGGTGCTGCGTTGTAAGGTGGCGGTGGCAACAACAGGCTGTTGCTAATGGGAGGAGGTGGTCGGAGATTGTGTTTGTGATTTGGAAGGTGATTCAAGGTGGTACGGTGGCGTGGCGAGATGATGGTGGTGCAGTAGCAACAAGGTCGGGTTTAGATCGGTGGAGAGAGTGGAGGATTAATGGTGTTGGTGGCAGCTGGTGCTGGTGGGAGGAGGTTGAGAAGAAGGTTGAGAGACGCTGAATGACCAATTGGGATTAGGGGGGGAGACGGTGGTTGAGAAGAAGGTGGTGGCTGTAGGCGGTGGTCGGGTTGTTTTTAGATCTGGGGTTTAAGGGTGGTGGTGGTGGTGGCAGCAATGAGGTATAAGGTTGGGGGGTTTATGGGGGCAGCGGTGGGAGGTTGGTGGCGAGGGTGTAGGCAGCACAAGTGGTGCTGCAAGTTTTGGGGGAAGAAGAAGGTCGGTTTATATATATATATATATATATATATATATATATATATATATATATATATATATATATCACCACTGGTAATGCATAACCGACGACAAAGAAGAATTCATGATTATTAAAGATTTGCATTGTTTCAATTATTAGTTTGTTTCTTTACTTAAATTTACACAAAACAAGAGTCAATTAAAGAAATTATATTGTACGTTCAAAAATAGTCTAGACACTATGTTCTCTGCATTAATTTTTGTTTAACATGTTATTGTTCCACTCAGTCCGACATTACATGAATCACACACAGGGCCGGCTCTGGGGCAAGGCCAACTAGGCGACCGCCTAGGGCCCCCGAGTCAAAGCCCAATAATAAGGCCCCCATTCAGTGCTTGGGTCCGGGGTTTATCTACTATATATCAAATGATATGGATACAAAAATACTCACAAATAGAGAAATTAGAATAGCAACCAACTATACTAAATAATTTTGGATGCTTATTAGGTATTTAAAATATTTTTGTAGCATAAACAATAGGTTACTTAGTCCCTTTTTAAGAATTTGCCTTGGGCCCCTTCAATCTCAGAGCCGGCCCTGATCACACATTATAAAAGTGATATTTGAAGAGAGAGAGTGTGCAGACGAAACAAATTGTTAGTAATGTTAGTAGTGGGTCAGTGGGTTTAGTAGCTTATATTCATAGGAGATTTCTGTGAAATAGCCATATAACTTAAATATTTTCCATCAAAAAGTGCTAGACCAAAACCACAACCGGAAATGGATGTCTTACCTAGACTGCATAGGACACATGTGATAAATGGATAGAGTACGTATTGGAGCATGAAACACATTTGATCTTAATAGTGTTTCAGTACATAAACAATGTTCGAATATTGAGATTTATATAGATTTATATACGTAAAATACCTAAAAGATCTCTTGGGGGTATGCCGGGTTCAAAATCTAGTCACAATCTATTTAACAGTTCCCCGGCTCGCTAAATTGCAATATACTACCAATATTTAATCAAAACCATATGGATATTCTCATGCATAGAAGAAGGCATCTTTAGATTTAAACCTTCAATTAGGTAGTGCAAGTAATTGAAAGCTTTAGCGATCAAAGGCAGTGGTAGCTTAAACACAGTCTTACGTAGCAATGCACGTCAAAACCGGAAAGTAAATACCACGCACATGATCATCATTCCCCGAGATAGATGTTCTTCATCTGTTTTAGCACTATTATGGCCTTGTGCTCGATCTTGGTTTCATGAACACTTCCAAGATAAAAACCTGTTCTCTTGCTAGAAGCGGCACCACTTCTTATCTATCTAATAAGATTTTTTTTTTTTTTTTTTTTCACTACAGGACAAAACTATAATAAAGGACGGTCCAGATCGAATCTAGAACCATCAAACGGCTACTGTGCTCTTATTTTCTCCGAGATACGTGTTGGCAGCTATTAACTAAATGTGTCGCAAAGTTGATCCATGAGCGAAATGGCTGTAACGCCAACAGGTAGTCGCTCTAACATCATTTTCTGCTTTGTTTTGTTTATTGCAACAACATAAAATTGATTAAAACAAATATTGCCAACAGGTCAACAGTTTCTAACATTATTTTCTGCTTTCAGTCAAACCAGTGTGTTAAATACTCACTGATGCAACCATCTTGAAGTAAAGTCATCCTATTCGTTGTCTTAGAATTTACTCATGGAGGTATAGTATGCATGCCCAAACATGATTGCAACCAGTGCCGAAGGCCTTTAATGCATAGGTGAAATGTGCCGAAGGCATGCCGGTGAGTGTCTTTAAGACACGGGGCATATTCTAGTGCTTATATAGGTGAAGCTCCATTTTATGTCTCTGCTACCAAAGACATCCAACATACTTGAACCTCATTAAGAGCTTTATAACTCATTCAGATCATGTACGTGCAGGCAGTTTGCACTTATTGGAATGGATTATATATAAATATTTCAATGCATACACAATCACATTCAGTAACTAGTTACTACCTGGCCATTAAACTTGTAACTTGTGATAATGTTCTAATACAAAGTTAGGTTACCATTTACTACTGGTGATTTTCAGTAGTGTTTTAGTCCCATTCCCTCAAATATTGTTTTCACCAAATCTCGCTCTCGAGAGTCCTTTAATTAGTACTCATGTCTCAAGCTAATATGTCTAGATTTTCCATTGTATATAGGTAGCTTCACTATCCCAGTATAAAGGAATAGATGGCATCGGTTGTGGCCACAACTTTGTGTCTAACAATAAATTTCTCAGCCATTAAACTTCTTTACCTGCTGCTGCTAGCACAATAAACTCAGATTCTATAGTTGAATGAGAGATACATGGATGTCTGTTTCTTGGATGCCCACGAAACCGCTCCTCTTGCGATTGTGGATATCCACCCAGAATGGGATTTATTAATGTGGCTAGCTCTAGTTATCCAACTCGCATTGGAATAATCTTCTAGTACAGCTGGAAAGTCGAAATAAAACAAACCCAAATTAATGCTTCTTCTTAGATAACCAAGAACTCGACCATCCAATTGAGAATCTTGGATCCTTTGAACCGGTAGATTATGAAGCTCGAAGTTTTGAGTTGTACGGCGTTACTGTTGCAAGGTTGATTGATCTAAAGGATCGGTTTGGTTGTGAAGAGAAGTTTGTTACAGGATATTGGGTGGTAGCTTGAGGATTTGGAGTAGAGTAATGAGAATCCAAAACATAAGAAAAACTGATATGAGAATCATCACTAAGTCGAAGTCCATGCCTAATAGTCGGGTACAACTAACCGAGTATCCCCTCATAATCCTTTGACCACTCGTCGTTTTTTCATATTTCAACAACAACATATTTGTCACTATGGAGTATGGATTCGACGGTCTCCTGTTTAATGTTCTTCGTCTTTGCTTTGAGCTGAAACATAAAGAAAAAAGTATGAAGAAACAAGTAATTAATGAGTAAATAAAAATTACTAAATGAGTGCACCTAGCTAGTAGAAGATTATCAGTTTTTTCGAGATCGCTTGTAGACTTCTTATCTACTCAACCGTCTCGACGAACACCTCTAAGCTTTATCATGTAATGCGGTGGCGGTGGAGCAACGTTACTAGATATGGAAATGATATATCTCTGATTTTATTCAGACATTCTTTTTGTAGATCATTATAGCAACAACCTCGAAGATCAAGATTTTTGAGACCCTTGATAATGGCTTAGCAAGCCTGGATTTGTCAGGCAGGTTATGTAAAAAGACGGAGGCCACACAAATGAGGCATGCAATGAGCAATGGCGAATGCGACTTGGTCATAATATATGTATGAACGCATGACACCTGTGTGTGTGGTTAAAAAAGCTAAAATTCTTCAACCGTGGGGAAGAACAACCTGCTATTCGTATAATATTTCCGGAAGCACTACTAAGAAACGGAGTCTTTGAAACGCTAATGCAACTAGGTGCAGTGGGGCGTGAGCGGGAGCATAGCCTTTCTTTAATTATAAATTATATTCTTTAATTTAATTAATTATAAAAATCTCACTCGTTAAATTAATTATTAATTAATTATAAGTTTTTTCTGAAAAAAAAAAAAAATTTGATCACCACATTTGGACTAAAATTAAAAGACTTTGAAAAAAATTCAAAATGTCCATATAAAAGATTAGGCAAACAACGTAAGTATGTTTAGTTAAAAGATTGAAATACTATGTTTTATTAAAATTAGCCTAACCATGTAACCCTATTACTCAAACACTTTGAAGTTAGGAAAACAATTATAAGTCCAGAGTGCCATTTTGGCATAATTAAACCCAGCTCTATACAATGATAATTTTTTATTTTATCATGTCTCAAATCCTTTTAACAGTCTCAGCAATTACTAATGTAGTCATTGTACTGATAGTCTAGTATGTAGTTTTGTGGCTATAAATTTAATATTTTTTATTTGTAAATAAAAAAATTCAATTGGATTTCACATAATTATTTGAGTGTTTCATTTTTCTAGACTATATCACGAATAATCTATGATTCAAGTAGCCTTTCAAAATATTCTATGTATAAAAAACCCATTAGTATATTACTATGGTATCAATTGTAAACAGATCCAAACCTAGTTTCACCCGGCTAAGACCACTTCTCATCCTATAGCCAGGCAGAAATGGAACAGTGGAAGTATCATTACAAGCCAGACGGCAAGAGCACATGAGAAACGAGTTTTAATGTGCCGAGTCATACATCACATTAGCATGCTAAGAGTGGAACGTCTCCAGATGATTTAAATTTAATTTATGACAAGTTTTTCATGAAATTGGCAAATCAATTAAGTTGAATTGCCGTAAAGTAACCAACCAAACTCGGGACCTTAACACTTGCAATATCGGGATCAATTTGATTCGGCCAGCAAAAATAATGACAGATGAACAATTGCATCTAGTATACGTAAGGCTACAAATACAAATACTATGCGTCTTCATCTGGGAGTTGGGACACAGCCGGATAAGTTATACTATAAAATACAAAAATCGGATAACATGAATAAAAGGTAAAAATAAAAATGCTTATATATCAAAATTTTAAATATAAAATATATAGCCCACTCATATTAGTATTTTTATCGTTTTATTGGCAGCTTCGAACTTTTGCCCAAGCCCGGATAAAACTATAAAATACCCAATACACACCCCCACCATAAGATCGGAAACGCCAAGAAAGCCCAAACAATAAAGCCCAATACCCCCACCAAATCGAAACCGGAAAACCTACCATTACCGGTCGTCTCTTTTTGAAACCCTAACCCCAAATTCGAATTTCAAACCCTTACCAAACCCTAACCCCAAACCCTTCCAACAAATTCCCATATTGTTAAGGTGGTGGGAAAACCCTAAATGCTATGACTGGACGTATTTCAAATCTCCAACACTACCATTCCCATATTGTTAAGGTGGTGGGAAAAGTCTACTGCTACAAATGCTATGACTGGACGTATCCAGTGAAGTCCCACAACAAGAAACATCTCAAAGGTATATCTCTTAACGACATAATAAGTCACATAACAACCTCTTTTGAACGTATGTGCGTGTCATTCATTTCCTCAAAGATTTTACAAGATTAAAACAATAAAACGTGACTAACAGCTATCTTGTAGAGTGAGTAAAATTGTGATCTCGTATAACTAATCACCTACAATTAATAAATACAGAGTGACTAGGAATATAGTATAACTTCACCAAATAGTATAACTTATTAATTAGCATTTCTGAATATATAGATACTCTGAAGAAAATAGTTTTAGACCTATTTGCAATCATATGGTTCTGTTCCTAGTATTCACATTTTTTCTCTTGGTCCAAAACAATAGGATCAATTTAATAACACAGATTCCATCACTACAACATCACCTAAGATTAAGGTTCTACCATGAACTAATGGCACTCGCGCACATATTTCACTTTCTGTAATTACGGCACTAATTATTTTGCTCATTTTCATTCTTGGGTTTTGAGTTCATTTGGAAAGGTTATGAAGTATTATGAATCACACCGAGTATCCGAGCCCTGGTATTCTTCTGTCAGAAGAACTAATTATTTTGTTAAAGGTGTTTATACTTTATACTTTATAGATACCTTCTGTCTGGCTGAAACATTCAAATTATAGTTTAATATTCTTGATCAGTGACTAAATAATACTTTTGCAGTTAGACTCTCATTATTAGTTGTCCATGCCAATAAGTAAGGTGGTTCTTAGACATTGTATGTTACGGAATATGAATCCCATAAGTAAGGTGGTTCTTAGACTTATAGGATCTGTTGTGTCTTTTACTGATTGTGTGTATTCTAGGCTTCCATGCTGTTGATATGTATTTGGGTTTCCTCGAATTTTCAAATATTGTTTGACACGGCAAGTCGGCAAAAATGTGTGGGTGAATAAGTTACGTTCTTTTTAGTTGAACGATTTGGCCATTGGTGTAGGTGCATGTCATGCTAGTTCCATCTGCATTCGAATGTGGATTAATGGCTTGAGTCATTGTTGTTTTCATTATTGTTTACCTTGGAATAAAACCTTGTTATATTGATTACTTGATGATTAATGGTGGAGAGCTAGAGATATTGATTTCTTCGAAGTTATCTCGTGTTTTTGTTGTGAGGGTTAGTTGGGTATTATGTTTAGGGCGCCATTGCTCTCTTTCTACTTTTAGTGTTGTAAGTTGTGAATATTTGATTCTTACACTGGCCTTTGGGGTGGTAGGACATCTTTCTTGTGTTTGATTTATATGTGCCGTCTGACAGGAGTACTAGAATGTGTTTAGCTAGTCTTCAGAATATTAACTTGTCACATAAAGAATGGGTCCTGTATTGGGCGCCACCAAAATTGGATTGGGCAGCCTACAGCCCAAGCCCAAATTGCGAAGCCCAACAAAAAGCCCAGTACACCCCCCACTTCCATCGCAAAACCGAAAAACCTTCTCTAGTCGGTCATCTCTCACAAGACCCGCCAAAACCCTTCGAACCCTAACCAAAAACGAATTAGAATCACCCAATCCAATTAGAATCGCCCAATCCAAAAACCATTCCAATTCTCGCCCAATCCAATTAGAATCGGTACAATTGTAATTGAGAATCGCACAATCAAATTGAGCCATCGAGTTTTTCTTTCCTGAATCAAGTTTCATATCCAATTTGAATCAAGTTTCATATCCAATTTGAAGGTAAGAATCATATTGGCTTGGTTCTATTTCTTGTTGGCTTGGTTTAACTACTTGTTTTAGGAAATGGGTAATATTTGATGGTTTGGAATTTGTAATGGGGTACGGTTGTTGGTAGAATCTTGTTTCTGTTGTAATGGGGTACGGTTGTTCATTCCTCCTCTAATGTATGAAGATTGGATTTGTTTCAGTGTAACCTTATGTTAGATTCTTGAATTTTGAATGGAACTAGTGCAACATTGTCTCCATTTTAGTAATAATACGCTTAGAGAAATACTAGCGATGCTACCCCTTAGAGGGGGTAGCATGGTGATACCCCCAAACATGTGATTTAGAGCCCCGTTTGAAAATTAAAAAATGAGTTGCTTTACATCTTGTTGCTAAACTTTCATAGTGCTCATCTTTCATACCTAGTATTTTCCTTTAGGGCTTGATGTTATAAGAGAAGATACTTTTACCATTTTATGATTAGTGTCTCTGTACATTCTGTTACTCACCTTTTATATTGCTTATGTTCTTGAGTCTTGACTAATGAGTAATGACCTTGATTACATGCAGCTTTTACGAGTACTTGCTTAAGGTCCGGATCTGAGGGAACAAAACGAAGCGGTAAAGCATTATAGGTGAGAAGCTTTTTCTTTGGTTATCAAATTCTTGAATGTACAATCAAGGTGGTTTTTGGGTGGTTTCCCCTATGCTTGACGAGGGATAGAAATTGTATTGTGGGTTGAATATTTTATAGGGTGTTATGTACATATGGTTGTTGGAAGGATGTCATTATTGATTTCAGGTTGTTATGACAGTTTAAGTATCTAAATGTTGACTAAACAAAGGAAATTCTGCCCAAAATTCGATAGAATTTGGATAGTGTAACGCCTCATTCTATTTCTTCATATATACTTGGAGTTATCATAGCAAGCTTATAAGTACATTTGTTTTATTAATGGGATGATCTCTTTTTTTTCTAGTGGTTTTTTGTACATTGTTTATTTAAATATGGTTTACTAATACTTATTTTATTTTTCTTTGTAGCGATGGGTCCTCGATCAAAGAATGTGAAGAATGTAGCGAAAACTACATTAAAGGGTGTTAAGAAATTGTTTGGTGGCGGTTCCTCTAGGGTGATGCAGTTGGAAGAAAAAGACATAGGGCGACGGCTTAACCGCATCGGTAGCAGTAGAGGGGACCATTTGGAAAAAGAGGTTCTTGAGGTTCCCGAGGTTGATTCGTTTAGTGAAGATAGTGTAGATAGTGTAGATAGTGATACTAATATAGGTTTAGATGAGGTTTGTGTAGGTTTAGACAAAGGGAAGAGTATAGTAGAAGAGGAGAGTGAGAGTGAGGAGGAGAGTGAGGAGGAGGATGAGCAGGATGATGATGTTGAAGAATATGTGGTAGAAGACGTACCACCAGTGGAAGAAGCACCTCCGGTATTGGATTTCGTAAGAAAATCCAATGATGATTTGGAGTTTCAAAGAGGTGTGTATGGGGGAGGCCCGTATGAGTCAGAGTTGTTGTATGACTATGCGGTGCATGTCGCTCGCGATGTTTGGGAGAGAAGGGTAATATTTTGTTTTTCTTGTGTACTTTGATTTTCTTTTACAAAATATTTTGTTTCTGTTCATATATATCTAATGCGTGCTTTCGGTTGTTTCAGTGAGGATCATGAGGCGTTGAAGTGTGTTTTACACTTAGCGAAGTTATCCCAATGGAATTTTCAAAAATGAATGTGAAAGGTCTCCGAGATTTGCCGCGGATTGAGAAGGATGGGTTGTTTGATCTCGTGGAAGGTTATCACGAGCATATGGATCCACCATTGATCTCGGCGTTTATGGAGAGATGGCATCAGGAGACCAACACCTTCCATATGCGGTTGGGAGATGATCGTGACTTTGGACGATGTTGTCCAAATCTGGAGTCACGATTAGAGGAAGAGCGGTGCAAGGGGACAATGTTGAGTGAACTTACAACAATCGATAAATCTCTTACATCTTGGCAGGGCTCCCTATTGATTTGATTAGGGCGGAGATGGAAGCTAGCAAGTTCACTTCAAAAGTAAGGCTAGAATTCATCCGGAAGCATTTTACTTAACAAGATTCATGATAGCCCTATATGTGACGTATTTTGGGAATGTGGTAGAGAAGGCCTCGAAGTTTCGGGATGTTCAACGGACCGTTAGAGCTTTTATTCGTTTTTTCTTTGGATGTGTCGTTTTTTTACCGACAAGTCCGACCGGAGTGCCTATATGTTATCTCGAGGTCGTTGTTGAAATTCATTGAGATAGAAGAGTATGCATGGGGTGCAGCAATTTTGACGCTTTTATATAGAGGTCTCGTGGTCGCCACACGCGAAGGTGAAAGGGGTTCTGGTGCTATATGACTCTTCTACGTAAAAATTTGAGTATTTTAGAGTTTATTTTTTAATGTTAATTTTATTACTCTATCAATATGTTAACTATTTGTGTATATCTAGGCATGGATCTATGAGTATTTTCGGTATTCATGACAGTCCCAAATTTCAACTATATCTCGCCTCACCGGCGTGCTCATAGACACATCCCGCCGCTCCACACTATTACGACACAACGATGCATTGCAGTTTTATCGGCGATAATTGATGATTTGAATGAGTTCAATGTAAGTATTAAATTCAATGACAATTTGGTATTTAAGTTTGTTTATATTTATTTTTAGTAATTGATCATTAGAGTTGTTAATGACACATTTGATTTTGTTTCAAGTTGTTTGGCATCCCTACAAAAATATCGAGATACAAACCCATCGATGACATTGCATTTTTGAGGGATTGCTATGTTTTTCAACATTGTCGAGCTTTACTGCCGCAAGGGTGGTGCGTCGGTTAGGTCAACTTGCAACTTGTACCTAAAGATCCTCCAATGCCAAATTGGAGAACAAGAACCGTGGCGGACGCGGATATGAGGTGATTTGGACCAATATTGGGCCACTTTATCGAGTCGTGGCAGTAATCACATTGATCCAACTCGCAACCGAAGACCTATTTCATCTTATCCATGGGAGTGTCATCAAAACTACATGACTTGGTATGCGAGGAATTCTCATGTAGTTTTGGTGAATCCCGAGCTTCTTCCTATTCATCCCCCCCGAGACAACCGCTTTAACCGTTTCACCGATTGTAAGTATTGTGATTTTTAATTGAGTTTTTCTAACGTGATTTTTTGCATTCGATTGGTAACTTATCTTGATTTTTCTTTTTTCGATAGAACGGCGCCATCGATGAAAACCCGCTTGCTAGAGAGAGGTCTGCAATTGGTGGGAATGATATGCCGAGGAAGCAAGGTCCCTCCTTCGAACAGCGCATAACTTGACTAGGTGCAAGTACATTCAGGGCTTATAGTTGATTTGTTTCAGTTTAGGGTTTGTAACTTTGTAGTTTAGTTTGATGGATGTAATTCATACATTGATGGATATGATGTTTGCATGAATGTTTGAATGGAATTTAATGTTTAGGGTTAGGGTTTAATGTTTGAATGTAATTTGTTTCAGTTTAGGGTTTAATGTATGAATGGAATTTTATGTATGGATGAATGTTTGATATCTGATGTTTGAATGGAAAAGTGGAATTTGATGAATGAGAGTGTTTGATATTTGATGTTTAAATGGAAAAGTGGAATTTGATGAATATGAAAGTGTTGTAAAAACAAAACGAATTTTGAAAAATTTTGCTTCCAAATCCACCCCACCGCATCGTTTGGCATAAAGGCCAAACGACCTCGCCAGATCGCTTTTGTATCAAAGCCAAACCACCATGGCAGATCGGTCTCTTTTTAATCTCAAACGACCCATTTAAGATCGCTTTTTTGTTCTAAAGGCCAAACGACATGACCATATCGTTTGGTCTAAAGGACAAACGACATGACCACATCGTTTGGTCTAAAGACCAAACGATCTGGCTGGGTCGTTTTGTATTAAAGCCAAACGACTTCACCGTGTAGTTTCGGTCATTATTGACAACATACGAACGTTATTTCAAATCACTCGATTGAGGTCCGAATCAACTAGTCGATCACTCGATTGCCATCCGAATCAACTTAGTCGATCATTCGATTTCAAAATCACTGGATTGACGTCCGAATCAACTTAGTCGATCGCTCTATTTCCAAATCACTCGATTGTCGTCCGAATCAACTTAATCGATCACTCGATTTCCAAATCAAATCAAATAAAAGCCCTAACATTATTTCCAAATAACAAAAAAATAAAATAAAATTACATTTGTTCCAAATTACATCAAAATATCAAATTACATCAATATATCACTTAGTCGATCGCTCGATTTCAAAATCACTCGATTGCCGTCCGAATCAACTTAGTCGATTACTCGATTTCCAAATCAAATCAAATAAAAGCCCTAACATTGATAACATAAAAATCAAATCAAATTACACTTGTTCCAAATTATATCAAAATACAAATTACATCAAAATATCATATCGACAACATACAAACAACTTAGTCGATAACATGTACTGTTGGGTCTTCAACGAGCTCATTTTCCCATATTAAATTGGGAATGTTCAATGCCATAAATTGCAATTGCCTTCTTTGTCAAGGCCAAATTCCAACTTTCAGCAATATCATATCGAGCTCTAAGCCATTGGCGACATTATCGAGGAACCGGACAATCTTCAACAAGTTCAACATTGACAAAATAATTTCCACCAACATGTGCCACCCAACACTTGGGTCACTCTCGGGATTTGCTTGGGTTCTCAGCGCATGAGAAGGAAGCACCGATGAGTTCCTAAATGCATAAGGACAACATTAAATCTTGAAGCAAATAAGTATCCAAAGAAAAGGCATGCTCATCCACTTATTTAAGGGTGCGTGAACCTTCTTCATGTAGGATTTCCTTCATCGAATAAAAACCTCACTTTGATTGTACAAAGTACAATAAAGGGGAGGTTGTCGAAGCTCTTCGTGACAACTCCCTTCTCATCTGTGGCCATTCTTCTTGACTTCTTCCTAATGCAATGCGAGAAAGCTCTATAACCCGCAGATTTGCCATCGCCAACAGTGGTCATGGACTCTAACAATGTATTTATGCATTTCTTCAGGAATATCCAACCCGTAATCCTTAGGACCCCTTCGTCTTTCCAAAGTCTAAGCCATCTCTCACATTTCGTGGTGGACCGTTTTTGGAGAAGGCTTATTTCGTGGTGTGGTTGTTTTGGTGTTTTGGGAGAAGGTTTATTTCTTGGTGTGGTTGTTTTGGTGTTTTTGGAGAAGGCTTATTTGTTGGTGTGGTGTGGATGTTTTGGGTTGGTAGTTTTGGAGAAGACTTCTTTCTTGGTGTAGTGTGGATGTTTTGGGGGTGAAATAATGTTTGGTTGTGACGAGACCCACTCTTCATGGTCACGTTGAGAATGTTCAAAATGAGATGGATCTCGCTTTGAAGAGTTATCATCTCCGGTTTGAAGCTTTTCGCAGCCTACCTTCGCCCGACCTTTGGTTTTGCTTTCCTCACAAGGCGTACTAGCCATGTACTTTCTCCGGGTACGGCAATCTCCATAAGCTTCCTAATCATAACCCTCTCCGCTCTTCTTCGTAAAACCATTGCAAACCTATTCATGAACAAGTCCATGAAGGTGCAACATCGGGACCAACACCCACCCACACATTGGGAGAAGGCATAATGTTTTCCAAAAAGGGGTCGATAGCGATTCAAAAGGGATGGACCGCTCTTGCTCTTCAAACTCAATTAATTCATGAGCACATGGCAGTCCATGGCTCGTGGCGCTAAATAGCACCAACACCTTATCTCTCCATCTTTAACACGCTTTTACGGGTATCTATTTCTTCAAATAACAAGTCTAAACACTTGCGTGAGACAAGGCCTCCGAAGTTCACGTAAACAAAGGAACTCGGTGGTGGCCGAAGTTACAATCATACTTCTCGGAAGGTAGCTCTAATTTCGACATCCGGATCTCTAGAATCGGGTGGATTAAGCTAAACATACTCAAAAATCATGACAGTTTGCATTTCCTAGTACACACTTCACCGAAAGCATGAGACCCTTCAACTCTATTGGTCGTTGTACTCCCCAAAGTGAATGTGTTGGTCATCCAACAACATACTTAATCGATCCCCGTGGAGGAAACCAAGTCTCGCAAATAACAAACAAAATTGAGTACTCAACCCCGTAATATTTTTCCAAATCATCCCATCTACTGGAAAATAACCTCTGTCTTTGATTTGACTACGTTGTTCCACACGAACTGGGCCTTTCTACAAGTTCTCAGATTTGCAAAAATATCGTAACATTTTGAAAGGACGACGTAGCGATATGCCATCTACATAGATGCTTGTGTGCGTTAGGAAAAACTCATGTCGGCACTCATCGGGGCTAAGTCCCGGCCGACGAATCCATCCGCGGATGGACTTATGTCACCAAGCAAGCCACTAAAATGATGCGGGGCCCACTCATAGTCGACCGTTGTTTGGTGAGCGGCAAAGACTCGACACACGGTGAAAGATTTCCATGTTGAAGTCACCCCCCAACAAATGCATTTAAAGGCCACCGATACCGTTAGTTTTGTAGGTAGCGTTTAACATGAAAACTGTTGGAAAAGTCCGAGCCAACTTAACACCTTCTGGATGGGCCCATAACAATCCCGTTATCTCCTCGGTATTCCACTACAAAAGAAACGACTTTACCCGACTGACAATGACTGTCGCCAAAGGTATTACCCGACAGACCAAAACTGTCGCACGACCGTCGGAAAAAGCTCGGTCGGCATAGGCTTCTGACAGTTATTAACAGTTAGAACAGGCCGTCGGGTTTGATGATCTTTGCCGACAGCTATTCCCACTGCTTTGGACCGTCGGGTATGCCTGCTGTCAAGAACCGTCGGAAATGGACTGCTATTGTTAACCGTCGGGTATACCTGTGGCTAGCCGTTGGATAGGGCAAGTGTTATAGGCCGTCGGATAGGACAAGTGTTATAGGCCGTCAGGTTAGTTTACTACTAGACAGTTGGTATCTGTCGGGTATTAGTTTTTTGTTTTAAAAAAAAATATTTGTTATAATAATTCTTTCATGTATCCCAACATTACATTTTTTTCCCCTCAAATTACATTCTTGCAGGTTCCCACTCAAATGCTACAAGCGCCAATGTATTCATAAAGAAACAATAAGAACAACAAAATGCTAAAATTAATGTACTCTGCTCAAAGACACTGAATAGTTTGTGACTTGCATGACTATAATAATCTTGCCTAACATGACTAATCAAAGGAGAAACAAGACTTCAAGCTAAGATAAGAATAATATCGGGGCAAAATTTAAAGTTAAGACCGAACAAGAAATGTAGGACTGAACATGCAGCCCTTTATGTATTGCTAAAGCTATTCCCAACAACTTAAAAGGAAATGGTTTTACTAAAACTAACATTTACAAAGAAAAAAGTAGAGGGGTCAAAACTTGTCATATCATAAAAGGATTTCCAAAGTGAAGACTTTCCCTTTTAACCAAAGCTTGCATGACTTCTTTTGCATTTGTTCCTTCCAGAAAAACTGACAGCGAAAGCTTTTCTCTGCTTCTGATAGTTGTGTCTCCCAAACCTAAAAGAATTTCCATGTAATGAGTATATAGAGTATTGAAAAAAGAAAAGGGTGCGAGTAATCGGTTGTACTATTATATGAATGTAAAAAAAAAAAATGTGATAAGCATTTTATTTTTTATAAAAGAGATAAGCATACATGCAAACATAGTTACCTCATAAGATAACATTCCAATCAATCCTCCAACCCAAAAACATCCTGAGGAATTGGGAAGACATCTGCTAACACATTTCGGCAAGGTGGAATAGGTTTGATAAAAGTGAAATTCCCAGTTTCGATTCCATATAGTGATCTCGATGAATAATATGTTATCAATTTTTTATCAATATGCATCACAACAAATTATCAAACAGATGCCCAATATATAGTTGAGAGAGTAGACAACAAACTTGTATTACTGTATTGACGGTGTACATTTCCAAAGAAGTTGAATAAAGAAAGACCACTATTACCACCACAGAGGAATAAGAAATATAAACATGCATAGTATGTCCTGTTGATATATCAGCGCGCATAGTATCCATGACGACATACTACTGAGCAACTAGTAAAAATAGTTTCTGAAACCAAAATGCAAATAATACCTGAAAAATAAGTGTCCCAATAGTGACTTGGCCATGAAGGGCAATTGTTACTATTATTATCAACCTTAACTTCAAAACCCGGGTTAAAAATAAAATACTACATATCAAACTTGATAAAATAATAACAGGGATAGAAAATATATACAAGTTTGTATAAATGGTTATAAAGAGTTTACCACTGCAATTGATGACATTGACAAGAAAAAGCCAACAAAGACACCCTCTGACAAACTTGCACCACATATCTACAGCAGATGTAAAGGTCAATAGTCAACTTCCCTTTAATATTAAGTTATTTACGACTGAAAAACTTCATTATAGAATGAATTCAAAGAAGAACATCTGCTTGATTAATAACTTTAAGTAAAGCCAAACAAATAATGAAGAAAACATATATGCAGGCAAATAAGATTGTTTAGTAATTTAGCTCATAAGTAGTTAAGTATACCAAATGGCCTCATAAATCAATCAGCCACTACAGTCAAATGACTTAAAAGAATATCATACAAGCATATGCAAATTATAGACCATGAACCTGAAATTTTAGCTGAAGTCATGAAAGTGTAAGTATTCAAAAGAAAGAAAGAAAGAGGTGGAAGTGTCAAATACAACATTTACAGGCCATAGCCACCAACCCGAGATTGCTTCAATTCGAGGAAAAGAGTTTGTCTCGAGAACCGGTTGAAATACCAACCCAATTGTTCTATTACTGAGCTTAAGCCTTTAGATATGAACAGTAAAATACTGCAGCATGGAAGTCAACAAATATGGAGGTCAGCAATATATTAAATAATGAACTATATCAGATCAACCCAATCTAAAAAGTGGCCCTGATAGACCTAAACCTATAAAGTCGTCTTTCAACATCTTTCTTCCTTTTGGCAACCAAGTCTTTCAACATCGTTGAATTGAAAACATTGCATGAAAACAAATCTAAACCGGGAGAGAAAAAAATGCACGCATTGACTTTAAAACAAAAGACATTAGCATTTTTGTCTTTCTCTTCTAAACTACATTGCTGGAAATCATATGACCTCAAAACATAGTGACCAACAGTCCAACAACAATCTAATTAAGAATCTTTCACTACTTTACATGGATCAATCACATCAATATATATACGTTTTCAAAAATATGGGAATGAATCAACTTAACAAAAATCATGTGGTGAAAGAGTCGAAAGAGGAGTCTTTGTGATGATGAAACACAAGGTCGAGTAGAAGATGAAGTCATTTTTGGTATTTTACCAAGGCAATCGTACCGTCGATGCCTTTCTTCACCTCCCCAAGAGAGGTGTGTGGTTTTCCAAAAGGTAGAGGGACTATGATACCAATTTTCAATTTGCAGAGAAATTGTAGGACAGATTTCTTTCATCTGAAATCTTAAGTACCTCTTTGTTAAGTTTTCTCCTCTTTCCAGCACAAGATTCTCCGCCTAAAAAGAAAAAAGAAGTCTAAAACAGTTAATCTTACTTGCTACGATAAGAAGGTGTCTACTTGAGAAAAGTGAATATGAATTTACTTCACTTGACTTTAGACCAAATGTTGTGTGCAATATATGTGAAGGACACCTGCAACTCTCATCTTAAAAACGAAAGCAGTATTGTTGCTACCGAACTGCATTACGTCTCTAAGGTCAGCAGAGTGCAAATATTCTTTTGGGACAGGATGGAAAAAATAAACCTGGAGTGCAAATACGAGCAATTAGTCCTATATTCAACACAAGCAGACTTAACATTCAGAAAAACTGAATATCTAGAACGTGTCAATAACATCAAAGTCAAAAGATTATAACTCACTCCACACTTATTGATGCCTAAAATAATTCGACCAGGTAGAAGCCCAATAGGATCATCAATCTTCCTAACACTAAAGAAAACCCGGAGAAATTGTTGTACATCTTGCATCATCCTTTGAAAGATTTTCCTGGAAAGAAAAATGGTAGCATGTTAAAGAAGATAGTGATTGGAGCTATTAACGCCTGCTTGAGCAGATTCTTATTAAACAAAATTCCTCTTTGAACTCAAAACCCTAAGGCTGCCATGTATGAAAAATATACCAATAAGCAGTGAAATATCAAATACTTAGGATTACACACCATCCTTCTCCCACCATACTATGCTGTCATCAATCTTAAACCACTTCCCCTGGAAATTCCGAATATAACACGTACACGTAGTGTCCAGAAAATGTAGCATTCATTGTATCTAGGTAAACCACCACTGCATAGAGCCTGTCTATTGGGGATTTGCCACTAGTCCCACTCATATATGGGGCCAAATTTAAGATCTCTCGAAAACGGATCGCTTTTATTAAGCTTCCCAAACTTCCCACCATGTATAGCATGAAACTTGATATGTAAAAAACAGGTATGCTAGCATTGGAAAATAGCCACTGCATTGATTTATGACATGAAATTTCATTTTCTAAAAATAATATCATGCACTAATTACCTGAAATCTCTTTAAAGCAATTGTGAGGACATTAGGGGCCTCCACTATCGTCAACCTTTTTTTGGCTTTTTCATAAGATCGACATCTGATTGAAAATAAACAGACCTTCAACATGATACAATAGCCTTCAGAAAAACTCAAGAAAGTTCACAAAACTTAAAAAGGTTCAGTCGTGGTATGAGGAAGATCCATGTATGAATCTGACAGAAAAATAGAGATTGACAACCAAAATATTACAAACTTGGAGGTCAAAAAAGAAAAGGAAAATAATCCAATGTTGACCAAACCATCCGACTAGAATACAACTATCGTCCACCTAATATACATATAGAAAACAATACTAATTTTGTCATGCAAGCTAAGGTTTCAGCCATTTACGAACATAGGCAGTTTATCCCACACAAAGTCAGAATCTGTCAAATGAAAGTAGTAATAACATAATAAGATAATCTGACTATGAATAAGTTGGCTATCGATTGCACTATAAACAACTTCATAAGAATAACAAAATAATACCACTTGAAGAGGATCCGAGTCATTTGCTAGAGCTACTTGAACTACTCAATCGACCCGCATGAACTCCTTGTTTTTCTTGTTGAACAAGCGATGAAGCAGACGACACATTTTTCTCCTCTGCTGCAACAATCAAGGTTATATTGAATTATTGAATGCAACATTAACCAAAAGTTCCATAAGGGAACCTAGGATGTACCCTGGGTCTAGTTTCCTTAAGTGCCTCTACTACAATTTGGAGCAGGTTCCTTACAAAAAAAAAATCAACAACAGGAAATCAAACAATATTCTTCCTATATGAAAAAGGAAACTAACATTTGTGATTCAAATACTAACCACTTCCTGCACATAGTGCCCAGCTTCTCCTTCACTTTGTTGAACAACTTTTTTCTTCTTTCTTAAACTTTTCTTGTAATAGGTAACAAATCTATCAAGTTCCCACAGAGTCTTCACATCAACAACATCAATATCCACCTCAATCTCATCATCACGTTGGCAGAGATACGAATTCCTCCTGCTTGTTCTTGGCATTGTTTAGTCTCTTTGCAAATGAAGGTGGTTTCTCTTTGAAGATTTATGGGCTTTCCATCTTTATCCTTGGAATCGAGTTCTATGAGCTAAACTTTGGAGGTTCATTAACACCGCCATCATATGTAATTCCGAACATTAAAATAGTACCAAGAATGCCAAAGAAACTGAAAAAACTCAACCAACATTCAAATGTTACAAAGTATTTATCTAACGTAAGAAGAGGAACGCTTTACTTGCAGAGATGTACAACACAGCCTACTACAAAAAAACCAAATACAAAAGGAAAAAATCAAATTTTAATCAAAATAATCAAATTTATTACCTTGACGGCTTATTTATTAGTATTGATTAATTTTTTTTTTTTAAAAAATCAAATTTATTAGTATTCATGCAATTAAAACTTGATTTTACATTGAATTGAATGTGTGTGTGAGAGAGAAAGTGAGTGAGAGGGAGTGAGGGATTTGAGAAGGTGTTACCTTAGCTTCTTGAAGCGTGAGTGAGAGTGAGTGAGGGAAGGCAGCCAACAACAAGCTTGAGTGAGAGGGATAATAGTTAGGGTTCTCTTTATTTTTTGATTTTTATCAAAAAATTTAGGGTGGTAACTGAAATTGGTTTGGCGCACTGATAATTGGAATAGATATGCCAACGGCTGAACTCGCAAGAACAAACCGGACGGTTAATAATTATAGCGAAAATTTAATCAACAGTCGGAAAGAAAGGAAGGTTAAAAACCATCAAAATAACTGACGGATAAAAGCTCTCACACAACCGTCGGTTATAACCAAAACACGTGAAGTGTTGAAAGAACTCACTGGACGGATGGAAAAATAATACCCGACGGATATCATTTGCAGGGACCGTCTTACAGACTGGAACTGTCGGGTAATTTTTCTCGAGTCTGTTGGATAAAGTCATTTTTTTGGTAGTGTTCTCATCCTGTCTCAACTCCTCAAAATAATGTTCTTTTGCTAACAACTCACGCAATCTCTGTAATTGTGTGAGACCGTTCATATCCAATTTCCTCACCTTCTGCCTTGCAGTGTAGACTTGGGATATACTAGAGATGTTATCATGATACCTATTCTTGATGGAATCCAATATTTGTTTAGGTTTTATTCCACACTTACTCATCTCTGACAAATACTTTCGAACTGGAACGGTTAGTCGAGTAGCAAATGCATGTCCTTCAAGGGTCTTAGCCAATGGATGGTTGTGAACACCATTAAGAATCCACAATTTTCCAACTATCGATTGTTGCCGTTATTGAAAATACCTTTTAACTTAAATGGACATCCCGATTTCTTGGTTCCCGACCTTCTCTTATTAGCCTTCTCTTCGCCTTCCTTCTTGTGTGACCGATACACACCCGAAAGCACTCATGAGCCAAATTCAATCTTGCTACTTTCGGTTTCCTTTGGCACACTCGACTTTTCAATGACCACAACAACATTAACTTGTCTTCCTCTAGCGGGTTGCCCAATCGATTGCCTCGCCACGTATGAAAGACCTAAACACATAAAAACAACAACTATTATTAATACACTAATAAAATTATATTTAGAAAATTTAAAAAAAAATGAAATCAATGCCTACTCAATCATACCTCTTTCAGAGTAAAAATTTACGTTGTATCACTTAAAATCGGTTGACAATCCACATCATTCGGTTTGCGTAAGATCGGTTCCCGGATAGCGGCAAAAAGAATTCTACATATAGAAGAATAAAACAAGAGTCTCAAACAATGCATTTAGTTTCAAACCAATCCGACCATGTAGTTTCATCAAGAGTCCAAACGACCCGGCCATGTAGTTCTATATAGTGTAATGAAACGACACGGCCATGTAGTTCTATAGTGTAATGAAACGACCCGACCATGTCGATTACGTAGTGTTCTCAAACTACACCACCATGTCGTTCAGTAGTGTTCTCAAACTACACCGCCATGTCGTTCAGTAGTGTTCTCAAACTATGGCCCATGTCGTTTGATAGTGTTACTAAACGACCCAAACCATGTCGTTTGGGCTCGGGTTTTGCATTCATTCATTTTGCATCCATTCATTCATTCATTCAATCAATCAAGTGTTTTGTATTCATTTTAATCAAGTGTTACCTCATTATTTAGGTTTGCATTTTGTCGCCGACGATTTTCGAATTTCATTTTTTCGACTTGTCGATCTTCAAATTCTTCACCTTGACCTTCAACATTTTGTTCCACTTCTTCACTTTCAACATATCTTCTATTTTCTCCTTCTCTAATTTGTTGTTCTTCTCTAATTTGTTGTTGTACATCAAACATTACCTCAAATACTTCTTCTTCATCTTCATGTTCCATTTAGAGAAACTTGAGTGTGTAGAAACTTGAGTATGTAGAGAAACTTGAGTATTCTATGTAAACCCTAAACTCTAAACTGAGTGAATGAGTATTCTATATATATTTGAAATTTTGATATATTTCGAATAATTGAGTGAAATATATTTGTAAACCCCCCAAACTAGTTTATTATTTACAATTGAATAAAAAAAAATGGAAAATAACAAGTTTAGATATAAAAGCAGATTATTATTTTAGATTTGGATAATTTAGTGAAATATGTTTGAAATTAATTTTTTTTTTTATGTCTGCATTTAAATTTGTAAACCCTAAACCCTAAACCCAAAACCCCAAACCCCCAAACTAGATTATGATTCAAAATTTGAAAAGAAAATAATAAATAATAAGTTTATAAATAAAACAAATTATTATTTTGAATAATTAAGTAAAATTTGTTAGCACTAAATTTGTAAACAACTCTAAACCCTAAACCCTAAATCTCAACCTAGTTTATGATTCACAATTTTAAAAATAAAATAAAAAAAATAACAAGTTTAGATATAAAACAAATTATTATTTCAAATAATTAAGTGAAATATGTTGGTAATGAAATTTCTAAACCTTGAACTCTGAACTCTAAACCCCAAACTAGTTTATGATTCACAATTGAAAAAATAATAATAATAACAAGTTTAGATATAAAACAAATTATTATTTTAGATTTTATAGCATGTTTGATTACATGTTTTAACTTGGTTATAAAGATACTATGTCATAACAGATAAAGAGTGTAGAGTGCATGTAGTTTTATTGATGTAATTGTGTTGTTTCTAACCCAATTTTTTAAATCGGATTTCAAATTACATGTCCAAGTCGTTTGAGTGTATACTCAAAAACTACATGGACAAGTCGTTTGAGTGTTACTCACACTAACACACAAACTACGCGGCCATATCGTTTTAGCGTACACCATGTCGTTTTGAGTGTACACTCAAACTACCGCCATGTCGTTTGAGTGTATACTCAAACTACATGAACCCGTCGTTTGAGTGTTACTCACACTAACACTCAAACTACGCGGCCATGTCGTTTGAGTGTACACTCAAACTACGCGGCCATGTAGTTTGAGTGTACACTCAAACTACTCGGCCATGTCGTTTGAGTGTATACTCAAACTACATGAACCCGTCGTTTGAGTGTTACTCACACTAACACTCAAACTACGTGGCCATGTAGTTTGAGTGTACACTCAAACTACGCGGCCATGTCATTTGAGTGTACACTCAAACTACGCGCCATGTAGTTTGGGTTTACACTCAAACTACTTTCGGCCATGTCGTTTGAGTGTATACTAAAACTACATGAACCCGCCGTTTGAGTGTTACTCACACTAACACTCAAACTACATCGCCATGTAGTTTGAGTGTACTCAAACTAACACCATGTCGTTTGAGTGTACACTCAAACGACACGGCGTAGTTTGAGTGTAAACTCAAACGACATGGACACGAAGTTTCGGTGTTAGTGTGAGTAACACTCAAACGACTTTGTCCATATCGTTTGAGTATACACTCAAACGACTTGGCCATCTAGTTTGAGTGTAACTCAAACTCAAAGTAACACTCAAACGACATGGTTATGTCGAGTGTACACTCAAACGACTTGGCGAAGTCGTTCGCATTTACACTCAAACGACATGGTCGTCGTTTATGTTTCACTCAAAACGCACACCCACTATGTCGTTTTGAGTAAACGTAAAACCACTTCGCCAAGTCGTTTGAGTGTACACCGCACGACACATGGTCGTGTCGCTTGATTGTAAAACGTAAAACGATCCCGGAGGGTTCGTTTTGGCAATACCGTTGAATTGGTTGCTGGGCTTGGGCTTTATGGCAAATTTGTAAAATTTCTTTTTTAGGGGTTGCCCAATCCAATTTGATGAGTGCCCAATGGAATCACCGATAACAGATCAGCTCATGCCAGCACTAGCTTTAAGCATCGAAGTTGTAAATTGATTCAGTGCAGGGCAACACTTCCAATCAACTTCATAATGATGAAAAGGATGTCGACACCCGAAAGACATTAGCAACTCGTCCCTGTAACTACTAAATCACTCACCCATTCTTTGCTTTATCATAGGCATTGGATTTATGTTTGGGTGAAAATGTGAAGCTGTCTGGAACCTTGCCAAGCAGCACCTCGATCAGAAATTTTTATCTGCGTGGAAAATGGAATGTAACAGCTTAAAAAAATGCATCACAGTTAAATGATGGTTTATGGTCCATTGATTCGATCAAAGTACATGCCCAGCCAACCGCAGATTCGGAGGCCATTAGCGTCTCAAGGTCATCACGGCCACAGTAGCTGGGTGGACGCCAGTTCAGCCGTTGTGGGGTAACATCTAATAAGCCTACAGGAACATACCTATATGTATAGTTGAGCCATTCAAGCAAGAAGTGCCTGGTTGTCTCCACACCTGCAGATGCATAAAACATGTTAACTTCCGGATACCTCCACATATAGTTGTCTTTGGCTTTGTCAAAAAAGCGACAACTATGCCTCAATTTACGAGTAATTAAGCAATTGCAAACAAAAGAAAGTGGAGAACTATTCAATTGTGAATGATGAATCCATAAATTGTTACATTCGTGCTGCAAAAGCTCAGAATTTCTCTTCAAGACCTCTGCTTTATGACCTGTTACTGTCAATGAAGAAGTTAACCAAACGGACAAATTCCTTAAGCGTCTCATCTAATGAGTTATTAGTTATTACACTTGGTGCAGCCAAAGGAGGTCAATGATGTAAACCACATCAAGCTGGCTGTCCTTGTGGATGGGGTTTGAAAACCTTCATCTAGTGGCAGAGAGGTTGAAATTTCTAATTTTACAGTTCAAGGTTGCAAATTTATTCCACTAATAATACTTCTTCATACAATATGTTTTGTTGGATTTTTTTTTCCAGTATAAAGCAATTATGCATCATCGGTATTTACATCTAGATGAATTCAAGATGTTTCATTAGATAGTTGAGATAAGGGAAATGTTTGGTTTGCTGACTATCACATAGTGTGGTGTTTATCTGTGAAAAGGACGTCTCAAGAAATGTTACGATGCTCATCAAAAAGCATATGACAATCATTGTCTAAAGAGATATTTTATAGGAACTGCAAAGCTGAACAAAGCAGTTAAGGAACTACCTAGATATACCACTACAAAAAGAATATAAAAGTTATCTGCCAAAACCAAGAGGAGTCGAGGTGGACATGAACAAAAGCAAGTTTTATCAAATGGCATGTAAAAGGTTATATTAAATCCCTTCAACACCACAATAATAGTATTTCAAAGAATGCATGGCATTAGAGGCACTGGTTCTGTAGATATTATGAGCATTACTGGATTGACAAGACTCGTGACTTACCTTTTGTATCGGATCCCCAATGTTGAAGGCCGAAATTGGCGTAGTCTTTGAGAATATTCAATCTTTCACCTGAAGAGATGTCCCAGTGGCCTCTGTTCCTTGATTTCAGTAAATATCCAAGGCTGTTTAGCAAAAGTGCATTTATTCATCATCACCATTTTGGAAAGTCAAATCTTTAACCAAAAGAACCAAATCGAGTATTTCCTTACAACTTCGGGAAATTAAAGATTGACTAAATGATACCCAAGACGAGTTGATGACTAAAATGGCAAGTAAAGCGACTTAGAAGATAAACAATGCTTTGAGAAACAAACCTTTACAAGTGAACCTCTAGCAATCGAACAATTATATACCTAAAATACGTGATTTTTCTGAAAAATTTGACTTTCTTCTGTATTTTCGACATTTCATAAATATAAAACCTGTCATAACCTGAAAATTTAAAACAATATACTTCTCATTGATTTACCTAGCTACTTAACCGTCTTGACGAATGCCAGAGCAGTTAAATAACCGGTTAAAAAAATGAGATCACTGCAACACTAGGACTTAGTACACCAAAGAACTTGAATGTCTCGACTAATGCCAGATCATCCAAGCACCTCGCACAAAGCCATTACCAAAAACACATATTAAATATATACTTTCAAGTCCCATAGTTATCAAAAGGTTTACATCATTAACAAATTCGAATGAAGACATACCTCTTTCGACTCAAATTTTTGCAATAAACATAAAGACTTAGAACCAAAAAAGACCAACAGAACTGATCCTGCAAGGACAAAACGAATAATGGTTAGCTTTGGGAATATATTGTAATGGAAATAGCCAGTGGACTCGCAAATGATTAATACTTATTAATTAAAAAAAAATTGTTTTACTTAAGATATATAATAATAACACACAATGAATGCATGAATTACTATAAATGACATTTTGAGGAAGATGCAAGTTTACTTCCAGTGAATCTTGAAGGAGGAAGTAGATAGTCTAGGAATAAATGACATGCTGTCTCACCTAGGAGTTTCAGTCAGATTCAAGTAGAGGACGCAGATAATGTGCAGATGGACAAAACCTATGGAGGGAATTATGAAGATCAATTCTGATGGGTCCATGACAGCTACTGATGCTAGCTTGGGAGGGTGTATACGAGATAAGGAAGGTCATGTTGCTGCCATCTTTCAAGGTCGAGGGGGGATTAAATCAGTTTTGTATCAAGAGCTGAAAGGTATTGAGATGGGCCTTAAAGCGGCAATACTGATGGACTTCAAGAAAGTGATTATCGAATTTGACTCCAAGAGAGCTGTTCAAGTTCTTCTAGGACAGGAGGAGAGCCCGTGGTATTGTCTCAATTTAGTAGCTGCTATTAAGGGGCTTGGGAATAGTTTTGAAGTTCTTCAGTATAGGCATATTTACAGAGAATGTAACCAGGTGGCCGACTTTATAGCAAAGTCAGTTGTGAGAGGGGAGTGTGATTATGTTTTTAGTTTGCCACCTTTGTCCAAGGAATTATATGTACTAATGGAAAAGGATGTAGTGGGAACTATGTATGCAATAGTTGTTAATTCATGCAGGTTAGGGTCTGCCTCAACCCTTAATCTTTTCAAAAAAAAAATTGTTATAGGATTGGGATTAGAACAAATTCGAATGAAGCTTAAGACATACCTCTTGTGGCTTAAATATTTTCCATAAAACATAAAAACTTGGAACAAAAAAAACTGCACCTGCAAGGACATAAAAGATAATATAATCTTTAGCTCCATAATGAACTATTTAAGGGAAACACGTAATCAACATAACGATTTGATATTTAGCTTCTAAATTGTTTGAAAAAGGGTTGAGTAATAAAGTTAAAATACATTTTCAAATAAATATGACTATATAATGTCAAAAGTTGAACTTACATGCATGCATTTGATGTAAACAAGTTCAGATTCTCAATCATTCAATCTCTCAGGTGGAGGTGGAGGTATAATGTAATCTCCAACAAATTCTCTGCTACACTTTGGACCAAGTTGATTTAGTTCACTTATGGTAGAGGCATTATTTTGGACAAACGCAGAAATAGATTGCCGATTTTGTTCCCATGTCTTGACAGAGCTAATTTCTTTCTTCACAGAGAATGAAGTAAAATCAACACGGTGATCTTCAAGATCACTAGTGATTGGATTGAATAGATCAACACACCCAAATTGATGAAGTACTTGAAGTGGCACATATGGAGTGGAACCATGAAGGCCAACAAGTACAAGACTTTGTCGACCTGGAATATGTAGATAAATATTGATTTTACACAAGGGCCAATCACATTCCCACTTGATGTCCTCAATCTTCAAAAGAGTATTGTGAAATAATATATACTTATATTAATAAAAGAGTATTGTGAAATAATCAAGTTCCACAAGACAAGCCTAACTATGCAAGTAATTCTACATATGAGTTTTGGTTTATGCATCTAATAAGGCTTGGTTCCACATCTTCAAACCTCCCACAAGTGTAAACACTATTCTGGTCAAGAACAGATTTTATTCTAGGAGATTAAATCTTTCACACTTACATGTTAACAATTCATTCTTGTGTGTAGCATGCTTATTTGACAGACAATAGATTCACGTCTATAGTCCTTGCCGCATTGACAAAGATTGATTCTAGAGTCAGTTACATTACCTTTGTTGGTCAAACAGCTTACTTGTTGTTGACTTTGTCAGAATAGAAAGTAGGTGGTTTATGTTTGATCCACTATCAGAACCTAGTGTAGTCAATCAAATGAAATACTTTTTTATTTATTTTTTCTATATCTATTAAATTAAATCTTTCGAGACTGAGGCAGGCACCCCTAGTTCAGTCAATTCATCTATTTATGATTCTTGGAAAAAAAAAAAAAACTAACTCAACGGGGTCCAAACTAAGGTGAGCAGGCAACCCTAGTTCAGTCAATTCATCTATTTATGATTGCTGAAAAAAAAGATAGGATTCGAATATCTGCTTTCAAATAATAAGTCGAATTATTGTCGTCCTTGTTACAAGAAAGAGGATTGGCAGTCTATTAATTCTATGGGTTCAGATAGGACTTGTCTTGCAGTTGTAGTTTATTTCGGTAAAATTTATGTATTTGGAACATCCAAAGACGACAATATTTGGGTTCTTCACTGAAAAGAAAAAGAAAAAGGTAACTCAATGGGGTCCACCCTAAGTTGAGCAGGCAGCCCTAGTTCAGTCAATTCATCTATTTATGATTACTGAAAAAAAAAATATAGGATTCGAATATCTGCTTTCAAATAATAAGTCGAATTATTGTCGTCCTTGTTACAAGAAAGAGGATTGACAGTCTATTAGTTCTATGGGTTCAGATAGGACTTGTCCTGTAGTTGTAGTTTATTCCGGTAAAATTTATGTATTTGGAACATCCAAAGACGACAATATTTGGGTTCTTCATTCATATATATGCTGAAGTATATGATTTTGACAGTGATGAATGGTCACTACTATTCTCCTCTTGTCTGTGCCTGGTCTCCGCTCCCAGGAAACCAGGGAATTCTTATTTTTCCTCCTACCTTCCACTCATATTATGAATATACTTTTGAGAGTTTCTTTTTGGTTATTGGTATACAATAATAAGGCAGTTGTTAGGTAGTTAAAAAGAAAGAAAAAAACAACAATTCACATAGTTGTTTATCTGCCAAGAGAAATGCCAACTCGAGAATAAATGGTTACCCGACTCTATAAAAGTAGCACATAAAACACTGTTTTGAACCCTCATGTTTATTTTCTTAAGGTTATCCACAGTGAGAATCCGCTCATATGAAGCATACCATACAAAAATTGCAATATTCTATGTTGACGGAGCTTTTTGTAAACCTTAATATAATCAATTAATCACCATGTTAAAAGAACACACTAGAGGCATTGCGTACAACTTTGAAAACGAAAGGGAGCAACGAAATCGAAATACACATCAATGTTCTAAGGCTACCCCCACACACACAAATAAGAAAACCAATTAAGGGAAGATTGAGAAGCCAGCTAGAAGAATAGTTTGTTTATTGGCATACATATATGTATCATAGAACCCAAGATTCTACAACACTCTTCTCACTCACAATATTCCCCCCACCCGTTGTATAGCATAATGTTGGATGTATCACCCTACGACAGTTTATGTGGTCTAAGAACTGAATTCCCATGCTGATGTGTTCTATCTCCATCGTCGAATTGTCTAACCTAAACCAATATTTGCTCTCACAAAATTCAACCAATACCTTACTTATCTCTACTGCATCCTTTCTAGGCCCTCGAATTCCAATTAAGAATGGCCCCCATACCGAATGTAGTCCATTTTCCTTGTCTTTTCCCTCCCACTTGATGGCACAAATTTTGGCCAAGCAGGATTGTGATAACCATTAGTAATGGAGTCCTTCCATATAGAATTGAACTTCGAGGGACAAAAGTACTTAATAATCTTTTCTTCCATCCAATTATCAAACCCAGTAAGGTATACATTACCAAGCAAAAGGCTAAGAATCCCACAATGACCATAGGAAGGGACCATTGCCGCTTCCATTGGCAAAAAACTAAAGAAGGCTCTCAACCAATACGGATAACGTTTCGGCTCATTCTCATTAAGAATTTTCTTCCTAGTCCCTTTTTTTTTTTGCTTTTTCTTCTTCTTTTTCATCGTTTTAGGTTCCTCTTTCTCTTTTTCCACTTTATTCCTAACAAGAGTCCTAAGAGCTGATTTGATCAACCCCAACACTATTTTATCCCTTACACCCTTCTCCAAACAACCCATCAACATATCTACTCTAAAAAATGCAATCCAAACCTGGCAAATGCATCAACCACCACTATATCTCACCAATGGTAAGAGAAGTTAACAAATCGAAGACAAAAGCGAAGCCAAAAAAAAAAGTCTATTTAAGCACGAAAAAGAGTAACGACGCATTGCTTTGCTTGGTATCAATCAAGTCGAATAAACAAAGGGGGGGGGGGGGACCAATTTATGCCAAATAAACAAGTAGGGGGTAAAGGGGGACCCAAGAACGAAACAAAAAATTAAAAGCCAGTTGAGTACCTTTTTGCGAGTAGACCGGTGGGTTGCGAGACAATAAAACATCCAATGTGGAAAGGGGAACCTGTTAACAATAATCAAGTAGTAAAAGTTGTTGAGATGAGAAGTGAGTGGAGTTGAGATGAGAAAATCGGATACTTAAGAAGTCAGACAGCGAGAAATGAGAAAAAAATGGTACGTACCTGTATCGAGTTGAGAGAGAGGAGATATCGAGTGAGGAGAAAGAGAAGAGGGCGTGAGTTCCTGGCGCCAGAGAAAGAGAAAGAGGGAACGAGTTAACGGCGCAAGAGAAGAGTGAGGAGAAATTAGTAAAGTTTGTACAAAAATGACATACATAAACCAACCAAAATACTTTTTGGGCCACATACTCCTTCGGCCCAAAACGTTTGCTCGCTCACTTGAGAGGGAGAGAAAGAGAGAAATAAGGAAAGACAGAAACCAACCAAATGACCTTTTGTCCACATACTCCATTGGCCCAGAACGTTCGCCTCTACTCACTTGACTAGATACTGCTAAGAAGTGGGGGCTTGAGCGGAAAGGGAGGAGTGGAGAGGGAAAGCGAGGAGTAGAGATTGAGAGTGCGTGGAGAGGGAAAGTGAGAGGGATGAAAAAAAGAGGAGACGAGGTCAGACAGACAGAAACCAACCAAACACATTTTTGTCCGCGTACGCCCCTTCTACCCAGAACTTTCCCCTCCGCTCACTTGATTAAGATAATTTTCAATTAAAAAAATGATGATTATGTATTGCACATGTTCCTAATTATGGGAACTAGCAAAATGCACGTGCTAGCACGTGGTTAATATTGAAAAGTAAAGAAGAAGCACAACAAATATAATAGTTTTAGGTAGATAGTAGATACGTACTTGGAAACTCACATTATAGATTTGCTTATTTTGTTGCAGCTCCTATAAATGAGAACACGTTGATGTAATATATCTTAACCAAAACAATAAATAAATAACACATTGATGTGTGTAAGCACATTATCTAAGATTAAAAATGTGTATACTTGTATATCTGTGCAACATTTTCCAAGATCCAATTCATTTCAATGCAACAACCAGAAAGTATAAAAAAAGTGTTAACAAAACACCATCATTGGCATACATCTTACAATTAGTATGACATCTTGAATATAGTTTGAACACACTATTACATCCTAAATCAGTATATTACATCTTCCAATATCTATGTGTGGTTACTGTACAAAGCCAGTGTACTTTGGATCCCACACAATTTCTGAAGGATCATCACCCCGCATTAGATAGTCCTACTTGGCACACACGAAAGGGGGAAGTGTAGGCTTATTTTAGTTCCATGCCCTTGTTGGTGGAAAGGTTTCATGAGGTATGACCGACTACTTCATTACAATTTAAAAACAATTAAGTTTACTATCTACTCAAAATTTGAGTGTAAAATCATATTATATGAGATGGTAAGAGTAGCTAAACGTAAAACCAAGGTCCGCTTTGATGGGACTCGGGGTATTCTTTTGGTCACCCAAATACCCAATCAATTTTTTCATGTTACATTTTAACATCTATAATTACAACATAGGAGTTGGGATGTTCTTCAGTTATGACGTTGACACATATCCTAATATGCTTATGGCCAACTACCCTGCATCTCTGCTACTTATTAACATTAATAGGACTTCATCAGTAAACCTAGGCTAACCTTAGTTGTATTATCTAAAAAATCAAATGAAATATCATTCGAATCAAAGTACGTAACAATCGAAAAATAGAAAAGCAAAAAACGGGTGGAAACCTCAACTAAATAGTATAACAGAGTAATAGACCTTCAGGTACATAAACTTAAGTATATATGATATTGTGCGTGAAGACACGGATTAGACCCAGTCGAAACCCTTAAAAAAAAACCCTCAATAACCATTGACATTGGCATTTCTGTAAAAAATTTAAAGTTTGAATTTTCATGCGTTAGAAAATTTTTATTGTGCTTTATTTGACGGGAAGATTAATAATAATTGCAAATTGACAAAACTGGTTTAGTTATTACGTGGATACTTTTTGATAAGCATTTCGAGCTTTTTAACATTTATATGTATATAATATATTATGTATAGCACACCCTTTGGGTGCAAATAGAATGAGTCTTTAAGAAACTTGATTGTTTGTAAGCCAATTGGGAGCCATTGAGAAAGATCGAAAAGCATAAACACTACGCATATGCGCTTTTGCCAATTTTATAACCAAACATGGTAAAATAGAACAAAAACAATCACCATTTTAAAGCAAAATATTTGTTCGTCCATGCTTTGTCCAATCATTTTACAACAACGAATACAAAACAAAGAGCATGCTCAAAAAGTAAACAGATGAAGTCCTTCCTTTGTCAATTGTCATGTGATGAAGTTGTAGGAACATTTGGTGGTCTAATAAAGTAGCACTTGTGCTAAGTCCATTAGATGAACCTGCAGTCCCAAATGGAACAGTAGTGTACACACCCATAGATGTATTGCTCGATTTCCACCTTCTTCTTTCCTAATTGGGGAGCTTCACACTATAAAAACATACATATGTGTCGCCAGTCCAACGTCACTCCATAACCTATTGGTGCATTCTCTTCTCTTTGTTGGTCCCTTTGTTTGGTTGTTCTTATTCACCACCTGCAAGTATATGTGCCAGTTAGACTACCATGTAAATAATGTGAACAACTAAATGTGCAAATGACATGTAGGTTTTCTTCAGAAGGCCATTGCATCCGTCTGTCCCTCCGACGTGATTCTAGACTAATAAAACTTGTTATAAGCTTTTTTTTTTCTTTTTTCTTTTGCTTGAGGGTTTAAAAACGTAATGTTGAGTGTAGTGCTATGACCTCAAACCCAAAACTACATAAACTAGGCTCTGTCATAAGGCTAGTTGTCATGCGAATATTTAATTCAATAGAAGCACATTATTACAATATGAACTTTGGATCGTAGGCACCTGTTGTCATAAGTAGATATTTAGAATTCAAATAATACCTAAATCAAATATGAAGAAGTTCAATGACATGCATGTTTTCATGTTAGTAGCGGCATGTGAGATTGTTGAGTACATAGACAATGAAGTAAAGAAGTAAATAACAAATTGAGGATTTTAAAAAAGGTAATACAAACAGAGGGATACATTCATAGATTTCTAAATCGTAGGAACGATATTGATCTCATATGTGATTGAAAGACAATAAAACATAGCTACAAAGCTCCAAATGAGCATCCGCATGGGACTGAAAGGCTTAGGGAGAAAATAGTCTCCATAGAGATGGCCTTATAGGATTTAAAAATCAGAGGTTGTTGTATGACATATCACTGCATATAGTACAACATAATCAGTTCCGTTGTTCCACAGCCAAGGAAAGGAACACTGGCTTGAATAGATGGAGATTAAAACTTCCCTTAAGTCAAAAATATACATGTTCTCCACAATATAAAATATGTTAAACAGGGTGAAGAACTGAAAAACACGAAAAGGGTATAAATCCATATAGTAGTTCATGAATCATATATAAACACAAAAATCCTCTAGAGAAACTTGACACATCTAAGACTGTATAGCAACTTACCAAGTGAGAGTCCAGAGGAGGTGGACAGTTGTTAGTTATGGTATCAATCCAACTGAATATCATGTTATGGTAGCCATAAGGTTTTCCCGTCATGCTCCGAGCATAAGTCCATGCTGCAGTGGCGTTAAACTTTGCACGCAAGTCAGGGTGTAACGGGAGCAATGCTACATGTGGATTAGAGTTATCCTTCAATGCTAGTTCCCACCACTCCTCCCACGGAATTACCACTATGATCTCCTGTCCCTGCCAAATAACCAAAGCACACTTCTACCTATAATGATTTATATGCTTCTATACATTAAAGACAAAAAATCATAAGGATATAAAAAAAGTTTAGTGAAACATATAGAACTGTTTACTTCTTTTTCTCAAATAGTCTCGTTATAGAAGTATCATCTTAATACAACTATGCAGTACGAAATCACTAAGGAGTAGATAATTTTACAATCCTAACTCTTCTACTTCTGAGGAATTCTTAGGATGAGCATCCCGCAAGATGCTATTAGCATACCTTCTCATTTTCATGTCCTGATTCACCAACCCAGAGATTTCCCATATCATCCTTTAAACAGATTGCGGTGTGACCAAAGAAAAGCACCCGGTTACACATTTCTCTAATGTCTCAAATCCACCCCATCGACCACTTAATCTTTGAGGACCGCCAGAAATCACCGGAATGGACATTGTCCGGATTGATCATTGTAATCCAAGGCTTAGCAAGTTTTTCAAATGATGCTCCCATGTGCTTATGTAAAAGGCTATGTTCGGTTCGACCCCAACCGAGTTTGAAAAGAGAGGTAAAACATCGATCGAGACATCAAGGTTCCAAGCATCCCCGATGGCATAAGAAACACAGATATTCCATGCCGCTTTACCGATGAAAAAGCACCAAAACTATCCTCTCGGCGGACATAATGATATTTATATCTTTGCGCAAAGCAAAGAGAAGGTGAAGAACATACATATTCCAATTTTGCGCGGCTCTTCCCATGACTCAATCTCCAATGTATGCTCCCTAGCAGAAAAGTAATAGTCCTGTGTCACCCTATAGGGTGTTGCAAATACATACAGATCCATACAGGTCCAGCTGTGAGCAACACTTGTTTGAGGAGAAAAAACAAAAGAGAGGGAGAATATAATTGCAAAGTCTGAGTAATGTGAATAATAAGGCAGTGGCCCTTATAGAAAGCCATACAGGATCTAATGCAATACGCCTTACACAAATATCATTCATATTTGTAAGCAAGCAAATTAAAGTTGTCGATCAAATGGTGAAAGATACAAATAACCTATAGACTGCCAAATTACAGTGTTGATGCACTAAAAAGGGAAGCATGTATGCCAGTGTAGCAATTGTACTAAAAGCTTTCATGTAAATGAGGTCGCTATGCAGCCAAAGAAGAGTAAGGTAAGATCGTGTTGCGAGAGTTAAAAAGTTCCAAATTCATGCATTGAAAATGTTCTCTCCCATCTTAGGCAACTTAGGAGCATTTAAACATACTAACAGGTGAACAACTTTGTGTCTTTGTGTCTTGTACTCTAATATACTTCCAATTTGATATCATTAGTATGCCATGAGTCATTTTTACATAAATTTCCACTGCTGCAAATATATGTCCACAGAGGAAGAACTTTGTAGTCTGGTGCTGTAATATACTTCTTGATTCTATATCCTACATAAACATATGTGATGTGAATTAAAGGTGAAAGCAACTTCAATCAACACACCAATGATAAACTAAGGCTAATTCTAATACCATGTAAATAATGTGAACAACTAAATGTGCAAATGATGTGTAGGTTTTCTTCAGAAGGCCATTGCATCCGTCATTCCCTCCGACGTGATTCCATACTAATAAAACTTGTTATAAGTTTTTTTTTTTCTTTTTTCTTTTGCTTGAGGGTTTAAAAACGTAATGTTGAGTGTAGTGCTATGACCTCAAACCCAAAGCTGCACCAACCGTGCTCTGTCATAAGGTCGGGTTGTCATACAAATATTTAATTCAATAGAAGCACATTATTACAATATGAACTTTGGGCTGTAGGCCTTCGCTATCATAAGTAGATATTTAGAATTCAAATAATACCTAACTCAAATATGAAGAAGTTCAATGACATGCATGTTTTCATGTTAGTAGCGGCATGTGAGATTGTGAGTACATAGACAATGAAGTAAAGAAGTAAAGAACAAATTGAGGATTTTAAAAAAGGTAATACAAACAGAGGGATACATTCATAGATTTCTAAATCGCATGAACGACATTGATCTCATATGTGATTGAAAGACAATAAAACATAGCTACAAAGCTCCAAATGAGCATCCGCATGGGATTAAAAGGCTTAGGGAGAAAATAGTCTCCATAGAGATGGCCTTATAGATCTTTAAGACCACAAAACTTGTCTATTCGTTCACAAACTTAATAAGAGAGAAAAATGCATTTGTATGTATGATTTTTGCTAAGGATAGAAAGTTTAAGACAAAAAAAACACCCTTAAAGAATGTCCCTTAAATTGAAGTATTCTACCTCTTGTTTATCAATGACTAAACCACTGAAAAGATAATGTCAATAAACTTATTAACAAAGAAGTACCTCCTTTTTCTTTAAATCAGCTAAGCAAGATTCTAGCAGTCTATGGTAGTCCAGATATCCACATATCAATGCAGAACCTCTTGGACCCATCCCATGTTGTAGTCTTTGCCTGAATACAAAGGTTAACAATGTCTAAACAAATGACATAAAAATTATTTACAAAAAAAAGCATACCTCTGCAGCCGCCCTACAGACCGTTGGATGAGAACTCAAGCCTAGATAATCATTTCTTGAAAAGAGAATAAGCTTTCTCAACGACCCGGGTGGTTTCATATTTCCATTACCTCCTATAAAAATCACAAGAGCCACTGTCTTTCAACCCAAAATTTACTCTAACTATCTAAAAAAGAATGAATGGTTACTTACCAGAGCTAGGAACATTATGAACCCATTCCTGGAAAGTGAATTGTGATAGTTGAATTTCAACTGAAGAACGGTCCCATGATTATAACCCATCGAAAGTCTTGAAATCTTTTTCATGTGTAGTTGTTGTTGAAACTGAAATGGGTCAGAGTGAACGAAGTAGATTCAGTGTATCTAGTTTAGATACTGCTTTCTCTACCAACGTGTCCCAAGAAGAAGTCATTTTCTGAGACAAACAAAACTAAACCGATTACAGAAACTGATATGAGAAACCAATTTAGAGCACCCCCAATAATTTAAACAACAAAAACTAAAAAAAAAACTAAAACCAACAGAAATACACAAACCTATTGTAACATTGAGAACAACAACAAAACATGTATAGAATTGAACAATAACGACAATCCATTTAAGAAAATCATAGAAAATAAATAAAAGAGGCGATCACTGTTAAACTTACCAAGTTCTTGAAATCAAGATAGTGAGAAAGTTCAAGTAGATAGTTTTTTCTTCTTGCGAGGGAGAGGGAGTGAGATTTGGAGAGACAGGTGATATTAGAAACAATGTCTGGTACCAAAATAAAGCAGGGAGATTTGGGGATAAAGCAAGCAAGAAGAAGTGAAGAAAATAATAGCTTCGTATGTGCTCTCTAGCCTTCTCTTTTTCCATCCTTTCATGCGCTCTTGTTTCCACCGTCTAAGCTATAGGAAGCTATATCAATATGCTTTTAACTATGTATATTAATTTGAATTCCAATTAATGTTGAGGCATTTAATTATATTGATTCCTAATTAGTATATCACCTCCAGATGTTGCATCGTAGTGAGACCCTAAACCAAGACAACAACACGACCCCTTCAAACACTATTTTGTACATAACCAAAGCTTTGCAGTACAAATTCTTCTAGTTTTTTGCAGTGAACATATGGGAAGAAATGTGCTTATTAAAAAAGAACAAAACTTCAAGTGTTAAATAAATATTACCTCGAGAAAAAGAGTGCATACTGCTAAACATACAACATGACGAACACTCATAAGAAAATTAACCTTTTGTCTGTTCCAAATATGAAATTAAGCTACAGATTTTTTTTTGCTTGGTATGAGAATTCAGTTGGTGTTCATGAAATAGCGGAGTACATGGAAAATAAATAGTTAAAAAAGGATTGAGAAGAAGATAATGAGATAAACTAAACACATTTCCTTGACTTTCCAAAGAAAATAGACAAAAACAGGGATATTCCATTAAAATCCCTTATATCGATCTTGAAAGCTTCATATCGTTATTCTCTGTGACAAAAAAATCATAAAATCAAGAGAAGATGAGAGAATATAGTAATTAGGTATGAAACAGAGTTTTCAATAATGAAATCGCCAATAATAATGGTAAGATGTACATCCTCCCTGCTTTACAGAACCCAAACACTATGTTGTTGTAAGTGATGTTGTCGGGTCGGTTCAAAACCTGCATTTCTCATGTTGTCCAAAAACTTTTCAACTTCATCAAATCTACCCACAGAGGTCAAAAAGACCTATGGATCCCGTCATATACAGACTTAATGAATGTCTGCCCTATTGCTTCATACTTATTGAAAACTCTAAAGGCCAAATCCAAATTTGGGGTGTCAGCCAATGAGATTGCACGTAAAAGTGAACCACAATGTAAAACTGAAGGTTTATAAGGGCCATCCATCATTAACTCATAAAGTTCCACTGCATCTGTCAACATCATCCTCCTTTGGAAAGTTCTTGAGAGCTTTATATATGTATCACTATCTATATCGTGACCCATGCTCTTCAATTCGTTGACTACATCCCAAAACTCTTTAATTGAATTTTGCTTATCAAGAACCTTTAAAATACCATTATAAGTAACAACATTGTGTATATATCCCATGTGCTCCTCCACCCAACGGAAAAAGAATAAAGCCTTAAAAGGTTGTCCTCGAAGCGCCGTAAAGATCTCTAATAAGACATTCTCTGATAATTGAACATTAATCTTCCCCAATTTCTTCTTAACATCGTCATTCCAATCCGATCCTAATACCACATCAACTACACCTTTCACAATGACATCCAAAGAAATCCTCATCTCCATATAGCCTTCATCCGCACCAACAGTGCCTATGATAGCAGCCATTGTTCCAGCAGTATTTGATATTCCTGTTGCCAATGCAAAAAGGGTAGTGAGAGAGAGAGCATAAGTTGAATATCAAAATAAGATAGAAATTGGTAGTATCACCATGTATAACACCTGAATAAGCGGAGAGATTTCCTGATTACATCCAAAGGAGCAAAAGATCAGAAACGTAAGAAATAAGTCAGTTGTAGAGTTCCAAGTCGGTTCTTTAAATTCCAGTATACCACAAACCTGAAAATTCACAAGGAAGCAAGAGTGGCTGAAAGACTTCAAGCCAACAGCTACAGAAAGCCAAGCAAATGCAATAGTTGGAGTTTTTGCTCCAATTAAACCAAAAAGCGCAAATCCCGGCCCCAGAAAACCAATAGATTGCACAGTAGGAACATAGACAGTAACTCTTTTGGTTCTTGAGCAGGCGAGAAGAGAGGATTAAGATCAATTTTTTGTGGCTTTCAGTTTAAGGGAGAGCAAATTATGGAGATTTGGAAGAGAGAAGAAGAAGAGAGCCGGTTGGTTTCTTTAATTTAATTTCGGAATAAAAAGTATTTATTTGGGGCAATTACTGAAGGTAAGCCGCGAACAATTGAATAAGAGAATAAGGGCGTATATTTGATTTCCAACCTGAATTTACACATACATCCTTAAGTGACTATGTAATCTTAAGGGTATAAAAAGTATTAAATTTTGAAATGACAAAGTAGTCTTTTTTAAAGGCATTGAATAATTGATTTAAATATTTTATCAAGGGTATTTGATGGTAGAAAAAAGGTTGATTCAATTTAAATGTCCGTGTTTATAGTATCCGCCGTAGGAGAGAAACAAAAGACTAACTAGAAATTGGAGTCCACGCCTTAATTAATAACCCGGGTATAACTAACAGAATATCCGATTCAGTTGAGCCACCTGTCACCGTGTCCCATTGACTTCTCCTCCTTTTTGCCATATACAAAGAAGAAATTTTTTTTGAGTGAAGAAAGAAAATAATAAAATGGAGGGTCACGTGAGATGTGCATCGTGGATTCGAAGGCCAGAAAATGCCCATCTTGTTATCATGGCAAAATCGACACGTGGTCCTTCTTCTTCTTCTTTGGAAGTGCTTTCTTTTGATGCTAAAACTTGTTCGCTTTCGTCTTCTCCTGAGGTTTTTTTTTTTTTTTTTTTTTTTTTGTTTTGTAATTATATTATATTAAAAATTACTGATGATTATGTTTTTTTTCAAGGTTGTATATGAGTGTGAAGAAGATATTCTGAGTATTGCTGTACATCCAAGTGGTGATGATATTGTTTGTTCTACCACTAAAGGTGGTTGCAAGTGAGTTTTTATTATTTTTCCAATTGCTTGATTTTTAAATATGTTGTTTAGTGCTACTTGGGTTTTTTTTTTTTTAATTTTATGATTGACTATATTCGTTTAACAATTGCTAAGAATGTAGTAGATAATTAACAAAGGGGAGAAGGGATACATGTCAATGACTCGGTGTTTGCAGTCGATTAATGGTTGCCATTAATTTTACATGTTTTCTAGATTACATAGCGGAGATGTAAGGGCCCAGTATGCTACCAATGTGGATAAGATGATTGGTTATGTTTTGATGTAAGGGCCCAATGTGTACATAATCGTGTACTAGGTTTGGAATCATTGTACTTTTGTTTAGTCTAACTTATTCAAACAAGAAATAAAAAGTTTGGGGTTTTCATAATTGAAAGGCTCTGGGTGTGGGCCAATTTTACTCTGTAGCATGGAGTTTGGGCCAATCACATGTGTGATTTCTCCTATGAAAGATCTTGAGGTGGACAAAGACATTATAATTGACTGGTAAATACTACTTGGTTGAGAAGAACTTTATTGAGAGTATGGGATAGGTGATTTCATCATCCTCCCTATATGGATTCTCCCATGGATCTTGATGGTGGAACTTTCTATCTTGACATCTGCCCATGAAAGTTCTGCTCTGCAATCAGTCATGCCCTTAGCTCATTTAAATCTGTTGGTTTTTGTTGAAGTGTTCAGATACTTATATTGATTAATATAGAAGAGCTTGTCCTAGAGATTTTCTTTAGTTATAACTCTGGACTGTTTTGTATTTGAGCTGTGCAATAGACATGTGAAAGACCTTGTATGGAATTATAAATCAGAATTGCCATTTACCCATACATCATGACCTAATTGATTGAAGATTTTCAGACTTGCATCAATCCACAACAAATTAGTTTATTACGAATGAATAAGCTTCTTAAGAACTGATCAAACCCATTATCATAGCTTGTAGTAATTTTGCACAAAAAAGGGCATGTATTGTAAGTTCTCATTCTGTGTGTGTGTGTGTGTGTGTGTGTGTGTTGTTTGGTTAGTTTGTTATATATATCTGTAAGTTTTATATTGAGAGGTTTCTTGAACATACAGATTGTTTGAATTGTGTGGTCGAGATGAGAATTTAAATCTGGTGACCAAAGATTCACCTCCTCTACAAGGTGTTGGTCTTCAAAAATGCCTAGCCTTTAGTGTAGATGGTTCTAGATTCGCCATTGGTGGGGAGGTAAGAACTTGCTCTGCATTGTTACTACCCTATTCTTTGTTTAATACATTAACATTTATGGTACATTAAATCTTACGGAGTTTATATTAGCACAGAATCTTTAGTCGCGCATGAATGGTTACACGGATAGCTCTGACACGGCAAAATATAAAAAGTGGTAGTATATCACATACAATATGTGTCCGACATGGACGTGTGGAAACGACAGATGTCCAACAGCTCATAGTTAAATGCAAGTCACTTATGTGGGATTGGGTGTCGTATTTATTGATTTGTAGGGGATACAAATTGGAAGATCTTGTATTTAGATGGGATGTTGTGATTGAGGCTTAGCTCTTGTGTGCTTGTACCTTTTGTAGAGTGAACCTCTCACACTACATCACTATTATTAATAAAATATATAAAATATTGTCTTGCTGATCCCAAAAAAAAAAAGAATGGTTAGATACTTGAACATGGAAGATAAAGGACTTCATGTTACAGCACTCTGTATGGCGTAGAAATGTATCTGCAGGTTCCTGTGTCTTACTAAGCTGTCTTTTTTCTTTTAAAGGATGGGCATCTCAGAATATTTGAATGGCCAAGCCTGCGTATTCTTCTTGACGAACCCAAAGCACACAAATCTTTCAGAGACATGGATTTTAGGTATGAAGTTCTTTATTTATGTGCTATATTGATGCATGCTGGCCTTTTTACATATAATTTTCTATTTTATATGTACAACATCACAACAAAGGAGATAATGTGTGAAATTTCTTGGTCCGTAGTCCCTTGGTTGTTAGTCCTTTAGAATTATTAGGATGTAATTTCTTTCTATAAGATTCTGATGAGTTGGAAACTCCAGAGTATTTTTCCAACAGGTGGGGACCAAAAAAGACACATCCAATATGTTCTTATTTACTTTACCTTTTCTTTAGTTGTCAGAGAAAAAATAATTACCAAAATTTTCCTGGTCCCTTGTTGATTACTTAAGTAAAATTTTGAAAAGTATTCTGGTTAGGCAACTGTTTTTTATCTGCTTTTCTTTTTTGGTGTCTGTGTAAATTGTATATTTGTGATATCATACTTATATTGAAGAAGCTGGACATTTGGTTTGTTTTTATGAGGTATTATAATGATAATTCTGTTCCTGTATCTTTTCAAGTTATTTTTTATTTAATATAAGGAGAAGCTGCACAAGTCGATAGTCATTTCTTTTTTCAACAAGAATATATATTATTTGAGATCCAAAATAAATAAATCATATAAATGAATTAGGGGTCAAGCACGCTACATATTTTATTATACTTTTTTTGGATAGTGAGCATTTATTCCCGAACCCCTTACTCTGGTTAAGGCCACTAGACACCTTTAACAATTTATGCACGAAGCCGATACAGTCAGTTTTGAACACATGCATTCAGCTGTCTTTTATTTTGTTAAGCTTCTTGATTTTGCGAGTACTATTAAATTCTTCTTCTTTTAAACTAATTATTATTGTCCAGCCTAGACACAGAGTTCTTAGCTTCGACCTCTGCTGACGGTTCTGCACGAGTATGGAAGATAGATGATGGTGTTCCATTGACATCTCTAACTCGCAACTCAGTAAGATATATCTTTCTTTTTAGAATATCTAGCATTTGCACAGAATATGTTCTTTGTTTATAAAGTTACATTGCATGTTTCACTTTATCCAGGATGAGAGGATTGAATGTTGTCGTTTCTCAAAGGATGGGAGCAAGCCATTCCTGTTTTGCACCGTTCAAAAGGGTATGGACGAAGGAGTCCATTAATATATAAAAACTAGCTGTCTTATTTAGTACATTGTTTTGTACTGACTTGTTTTCAAATGTTTGCGGATTTACAACAACAGGTGACAAAGCAGTAACTGCAGTTTGGGATATCAGTACTTGGAACAGAATTGGGCACAAGAGGCTACTTAGAAAGCCTGCTGCTATCCTATCCATCAGCCTGGACGGGAAATATCTTGCATTGTAAGGATTTAGCTTGATTATTTTTCACCAGGGTTTATTTTCAGACTGGTTAATCAAATGGTGACAATTGGTAACATCTGCGTAATGAAAAATTTGCATGTCAACATCTGCGTCTTTTTATGTTAATGAGCATTGCTTTTAGGAACTTTCATCCGTTTAAACTGATTGCACTGGAAAAGAAAGAAGAGTGGTTCTGCCAGACCTTACCAGTGTCCCATTTCCTTTCTTCTTCTTTTCATCTTTTTCCTTATTATGTAGTTCAGAGTCTTTTCTAGCTATATTTATAATTTAGTATAGTGGAGTATTAGTTAATTTGGCCTGGTAAAAGTATGTTACGTTTAATCAAAGTTACCAAAAACAAGGCTGTGCTAACCATACAACAGGATGAGAGAAACATTAAAATTGCAACCATAAGTCCATAAGAGACACAAAACCCCAGCTACAACCCATCTATTTTGCAAAATGGTATTGCGTCTGGCCACGATTTTCTAATTTTTTTTCAATTAAACCCCCACCTTGAAAACCTGGGTCCATAGGAAGTGAAGGCCACTTATGGCTACGGTGACCTGTTGCTGGCCGTAAGACCCTCAAAATGACACCTTTTACGGTCCATTTCCCCAATCCCCCAAAGCACCACGGATGAAGCAAGCTCTAAAGTCAATACCGTGATGCTGAAAAGATACCATATATACCTAAACTCTATTTAGCAGTTTTGGTATCCAACAATTTGGTTTGGAAAAAGTTCAGGTATTTTGTGGGATTTTCTTTTTTTTCCCAGTGAAATTCAGATGAAGAATAGAGTAGTGTGTAGAAGCTGTAGAACGTTCAAATTTGTGTGGCATACAAGGCCATTATTTTTATACTTTAAGCTACATGGCTCTCCTAAATTATGAAAACTTTGAAATTAAATGGTTTTCCCATACGAGTTCATGTTTGATATATGAACATTCTATATGTTCAGAACTGGCCACTTAAAAAAGAGTTTGTGGCGGCGAGGAATTCGATAGTTGAATAAAAAACCACATAGCAAACGTGAAAGTGCTTTCATATATGGTGATAATTGAAGACCCGGTAGTGTTACTCTCTGATAGCGGTTTGAAGTAGAACAAGCCAGATTTTTCCACTTGTGGAGTAATAATGAGGACATACCTATCTTCAGTTATAGGGTAATAATCTCAGAAAACAGAAAAGACTGGAACTTGAAGATAATTTTTTTGGATGTATTTTCTAAATGGACTTCCTGTATTGGCAATTATGTGGTTTGTAGTTCTGATCGTTGGATAAATATGGAATTTATGTAAAATTGGCTTATCTGTTATGTATAATTGTCATAGTTTGATATGTGGCTGGCTTGTTTGTTGTGTTTTAGCTTGAATTTTTTAGTTTTTCCATGACTCGAACTGTTTTAATTTCTGGCAGGGGTAGCAAAGATGGTGATTTATGTGTTGTTGAAGTAAAGAAGATGGAAATCTCCCACTGGAGTAAGAGGCTTCACCCTGGTACTTGCATATCATCACTTGAATTTTGTCCCAGTGAAAGGTAATTTCTAGGTTTTTTTTAGTTATGTATTTTTTATTTTTATTTTAAACGTTAGAGATGTAGAGTTGTTATCTTTATTCCCCCAGCATCCGTTTTTAAGTTGAATTCATGTTGGCGAGCTAAGATCTCATCATATTTAACAGTATCCAATATGAAGACAGAGTGAGAGCTGAAATTTTGTGGTTTATGTCATTGGAACTTGGAAGCATGATGTTTTCAACTTGTACTTGACATCATCATATGCATTCACTAGGACCGTGCGACTATTTAATTAGTTAGTTTCGGTCTGTCATACACATACATATATCACAATGTCAAGTGGATGTTTTTCTGATTAATTAGCTGATTGGATATAATTAGCCAGTGAGCTAGTTGAACGTATGCTCAATCTAAAAGGTTGAGGTTTCTGTCCTGTAGGGATTTGACTAGCTAACATTTTCTTCTTTCTTCTTGTGCAATTCCAGACTAATGCTTTCCACTTCTAGTCAATGGGGAGGCATGGTGACCAAATTAAGTGTACCTGCTGACTGGAAAGGTCGGTGCATGTGGTTTTATATCTGTATCCTTCCCCCTAACTCCCCGTTTTTGCATTCCCGTTACCAAAGACACCCTAACAATTTTTTGCTTTGTTTTTCTTTTGCAGAGTGGCAGATTTATATGGTGCTGTTGGGACTCTTTCTGGCGTCAGCTATCTTGTTTTATATTTTCTTCCAGAATTCAGACTCATTCTGGAATTTCCCTCTTGGACATCAATCTACTAGACCCAAGTTTGAAGCTGTTTTTGTTGATCCCCATTCAGAGGATCAGAATGTCTGGGGGCCTTTGGACCTTTAGATATGCGACATTAAACAAAGATTGAAACTATTGCCACTGATCCCCAGTTTTCAGTGGATCCGAATATCGCGTGTCAGTGGGTGGTTAGATTTTTAGATTTGTAACATTTATACAAGTTACAGGGCTGATGTTTGATTTTAGGATCCAGAACTTGGATGTGAGACAAAGTTATGGTATAAAAAGATATCTTCTTTGCATGGAACATTCTGTCTTGCGACTAACTTCACTTTTAATCCTTACGATTTTTTTCAGTTCTGATACTGTAGGGAAATTAGGATTTATTCCCCACTAGATTGGAAATTAGGGTTCCCCCCCTACACGCAACAAAGTTAACAGTCAACTCTAGTTGACTTGGATGTTTAGTGTAATGGGGGGGGAAGGAGACCCTAATTCCCAATCTAGTGGGGAGTAAATCCTAATTGGCGGGAGTGTGGGGGTGGTAATCCTAGTTAACCTTTGTAAATTTAACCAAAAAAGTGTACCTGTTGCCTTTCATATATGCTCTGATCTTTGTTCAGATGCCGGTCATTTGATTACAACGAATACAACACCATTGTAATAGCAACTTTGAAGTTCTGAGCCGGAGCAAGTTGTTTTCAGTGAACTGGTGCATGATTGACTTTAGGATGTATTGATCTATAGATTGATTAGGTCCTGAATCACAAAATCCTATCCCCTACTCTCTATTTCTGCTCAGTGCATTTTGTGGTTTGATATAATGCAATGTAAAACTCTGTTGTCCTGCAATGATATATGCAATCTAACATTGGTTTGTCAGCAGGGAATCTCTTTTGAAGAAATCCTATTGTGAATTAAAAATAAATGCTTATCAGTTAACTTGATTTTCATGCAGCGAAGCACTTCGTAGGCAGTATGAGCAGAAATTTTCTTGGATCACTAGCAACTTGAATTACAAAAATAGAATGGTCCCAACTTTGCAACCACAAGTAAAAATTTCTTGCTCTAGACATATAGGAGTTAGATTCATAAGTTGTGCAATAGAATTGGATTTTTCATTCTTCCCTATTCCTGATTAACGAAAAAAAAATTCTTCCCTATTCCTCAGGTACGTTATATAGCAAGGGCCAGGCACCCCGTTGCACCCTCCTGGAGCAATCCACTGGTTGGAACCTACATTTTGGGCTCTTAATAAACAATTATCTAATTTAAACAACTAAAATTGATTTGATGTATAGAATGGACCGAATCATACACCAAAACGCTTATGCATCATGTGACTCCTCAACCTCACTTAGGAAAAAAAAAAAAAAAAAACTCCTCAACCGCATATTCTGAAACTGAAAAAGGATAGGAACATAGGGACCCCCCCGGGTTGGTTCGAATTAACTGAGGCAAAAAGGAGGTTTCCTTGCTGCTGTCTTTCGGGACCATGAACGAAGGTGCATAGGTGCATAGCTGAGGGATAAATATGCATATCTTGCAAAGTACGAGATTCTTAACTATCCACCAACCAAAAGATGTTTAACTGTTTTTTTGGTAAAAAAAAGATATTAACTTTTGCTCTAGGTCGTGTCGACCTGACAATTTATGTGACTAAAAGATATGTAGTGTGGAACTCCTTGTACTGTCTTGAAGTACATGCTCAGGAATGATTCATTGTTCAAGGCTTCATGAGTTACACAATAGAAAATCCTACAACCTCTGTAAAATTAAAAATTTGCACTCCGTTGATCTGGGGCAGCTCTTTCCTCTGTAATTTTTCTTGTAGAACCAACATTATTCCCTGCCCACAGTAAAACATGGTTCTACACTTCTACTACTAACAACAATACTGCAACAACAAAACAACTCTGTTGGACGTCACCCAAGGAAATGGAGAAAATGAAAAAGTTGGGCATTTGATAGCCATGTTAACAAGCATTGATTCCAACTATGACATGTTAATAGGTCGAAGCATGGTATTTAATTCAAGAAACTGCTCTTTTTATCTTTTGTTCTCTATCTGTTCTTCAATTGCAGCTAATCTCCATCACCCAAAAGAAATTAAGACCTCAGGCCAGGTTCTGTCGCTCTAAGAGTAGCCATCTCATTTTTCTTCTAACAACAGGGACGCACACGACTTAAGGGATGCCAACTCCTCTTCTGTTGCCAATCCAGTACCTTGCCATCTAATTCTACCAAACCTGTCAAGCAAGAATATGTACCTGTAGAAAGATGGCGTACACATTACAAAAATGCAAAATGACTTAATACGACCACACCATGTTTGGAAAAACCGTGGAACTTACCCGGTGAGTAGGTTCAGAATTTTCAGCTCTTTTCTGACGTAATAATGGTCTCCAAAAACGTAACCAATCTGTCTTTGGAGGGCATTATTTGGTTCATCTGTTTTAGGTTTGCGCATTATCAAAAGAAGTAGGCGTTTGACTAGATTCAGTGATAAGAACCAAGAATCAATCAATGAGACCTGAAATGAAAAAAATAAATAAAATGGTTTCATGTTTTGCAGTTTCTTGTAATGTGTTTAGGTAATTGCACTCTGAATAAACTACAGCATATGTTTAGCACTGTTATTGTTATACACCTCATGTAAATGGTGCCTTATTTTTAGAAACATGTAGTTTGCACAACACACACAGTACACACAACCACATAAATCAGACAAATGGTCTCAAATAAAGCCTTACCCCTTACAAAGGATGTAAAGACCACTTACATATAAGTCGGTTCAATACTTCAGTATATGAAAATAAGAATCAGAATTAAAATTATTGTGTTGTGAACATTAGGTGCTCAAGCCTTACATAACGATATGACAATAAGATATCAAACGATCAGCATATTCTGTGGTGTAATTACCTCATATATCTGGACATCATTTGAAGCACTAAATGCATCCATGAATGGTGTACGCCAAGAATAAATCATTGCCTGTTTTGTGAAATGAACAATAGGGCTGTATCAGAATTAAGTGGGAAATATTGATAAGTAAGCATAAGAGCATAAATCAGCAATAGTAACTTGATGAAAAATTGACAAAACATAAGGATTCCCATTTTTGATGAAAACAAATTCAATTACGTAACGCTCCTATAATATGCTAGGATATCTCAACCAACTGATGGTAAAGCGCCATTACAATTTATTAACTATTCAATGTTGGGATCACAGAGTCACATGCCAACTGTCAAGACCCAAGCTTAGTCCAAACCTGTTTGCGTAAATACACTCAAAGATCACTACCAAGAGAACCTTACAGTGACAAAAAAGGGGTAGCCCAGTGCACACTCTCCAACCAGCGTGGGGTGTGGGGAGGATCATAAGTACAGTCTTAAACTTGCATACATGGGATGTTTCCATTAATCGAAACCGTCACTCCAGATCACAATGAGGCCAACCTACTATTGCGCAAATGCCCACCTCACCTTCCAGTGTAAGATCAAAATGTGTATTCACCAATTGATAGTGATATCAGACTTTTTGATTGATAATGTCTTTAATTAAAATCAATCAAAGTTTACTGCAAGAAGTTGCTGCTGCACCTCTGTAGGAGGGAGGGTGTAAAGATACGAGAGAGATACTCTTAAACTACAGCAACAGGACACACTTGCATAACCCCACAAGAAGCTATCCTACACTACCTTGAATGACAGTGGACCAGTTAGACATAAGCTCCTCAAATCTTTTACCCCTTTTCTCTGGCAAGGTGGATGGATACCAGTCATACCACACACATGCCTTTAAGGCTATTATGATCTTCCCTACTGTTGTGGTCTTGTTTGGAAATAACAGGTCATTTCTAGCCCTCCATAAACACCATCCCACACCAATTTCCCAAAGTTGGTGACAGTAGGTTATGGCCATAGCAAGAACACATCCTTTAAATTGAGGAAAGTGGTTTCTGGAGAGTTAAACGGAGCCATCCCTGCTGTCAAGTCATTTTAAACCTGTCCACATTGCAATGCATGAAAAGATGCATAACTGTCTCTTTAAATTCCACACACCACACATCTGTTTGGAATACTAATCCCTTGCCTTTGTACAATGTCGACTGTCAAGATTCGATTAAAAAAGCGCCAACACGAAAGAAGAAATTTTTGAGGGGATTGCTTTCTTCCACACAACCTTGTAAAAAAAGTTGATTGGTCCTGTTGTAATCCCATACTCCTCTCCAATTTTTTCATACAGCGAGTTACCTGAAAACACATTGTTCTTTTCCCATGCCCACGTCCATTGGTCATCACTGTCTTCTCATTGAAAAATTTGTAGCAGCTCCAACATCTGCACCACACTATTGACCTCCTAATTATTAATTAATGCTCGAATATGAAGATTCCATGATACAATGTTGCCTTCACCATTCATAAAGTCCAAACTTTCTCCTCGACATTGCATACAAATGCCGAAACCTGTTTGCAAGAGAAATTTCAGCATACAATGCTTCCTGCCAGAACAGTCTTCATACCATTTCCCATTTCCCACTTTGCACTGAATTCCTCTTTTTACCAAGTGAAAATTCACCATAACACCTTTCCACAATCTGCACCCATGAGGTTGTCTCACTTCCTTCCGCCACCACCCATCATTTTCTACACCATATTTAGCAAAAATAATCTCTCTCCACAGTCCACAATGCATTAGTCTCCTTAACGAACCTTCAAATCGACTTTCCGAGCAAAACTTCATTCATGTGCCTGAAATGTCAAAATCCCAATCCCTCTTCTCTGATAGGGGAACACACTTGGTCCTACATCACCAAATGAAACTTTCTTCTTTCTTTGCTTGATCCCCACAAAAAGTCTCTAACAATCTTTTCCAACCTGTCTCCAACACTTCGGAATTGTAAAAAGGGACATGAAGTAAATTATTAAATTTGTGAAGGTACGTTTCCAGCTGCTTAGCTTTCTTTAAACATATAACAGAGTCCCAAGCTTCTTTACATTTGTACTTGGCCCCGATTAGTAAACCCAAGTATTTACATGGTAGGCGCTCCACCGAGTATTTCATTACAATCGCCTCTTTCTCAATATTCTCCACCTCTCCAACGCCCATGATTGATATCTTAGCTAGATTCGCATTAAGACCAGATACAACTTCAAAAAGAGAGGGTATAGTTTTCACCATTAGCACCTTATCAATGTATCTATAAGAAACAAAGTGTCATCTACAAACTTTAAAACAACCACCTCCGGGCCCGGGCCATTATTTGATGCCCTAAAACCACACAACAGATCTAAGGATTTTGCTCTCTTAACCCTTTCTAGTTTGCTCATCCATCATGATAATAAACAAAAGGATATATTGGGTTTCCTTGCCTCAGACTTTTCTTGCTTCTAAAAAAATCAGTAACAGAACCCTCTATCTTAACGGAATAACTAGCCGTCGAAATGTTGGTTCGGATCCATTTGCGCCATAAGTCACCAAAACCCATCCTTCTTAACATATATCCCATGAAATCACAGTTGACATTGTTGTAATCGCAGCTATGTCAACTTTACAAAGAACTCCTGGAATTCTCAGTCTCTATCGTGTCAATGCACTTATTTGCAATCAAGACCCCATTGAGTATTTGACGCTCCATTACAAAGGCTCCTTGGTATCAAGAAATAAGAACACGTAGCACCCTAATTCTTGTTACCAACACTATAGCTTATAAATTCCACCAATCAGGCTGTTTGGTCTATAGTCTCCAATACACAGAACTCCTTCCTTCTTTGGGATGAGCGGGATAAAAGTAGTTTTCACTCGCTAATATACATACCCATAATCTTGGAAATTGTATGACTTCCATAATGTCGCTTCCCATATAGTGCCAACATTTCCTGTAAACAACCATCACGAAACTGTCAGACCCTGGGGCCTTTTCCCCACCAAGATGTTTGAGAGTGACAAGAATTTCATTTTCATCGCTATTACTTTCCACCCTTGCTTTGTAATCAACTGACAACCTTTCAAAGCCCATCCCATCAAGAATGGGCCTGGTGAGATCATTGCTAGAATACAAAGAGCACTTGTAATCTGGTATTCTAACGGGTGATTTCTAATTTTTCCTTTATCACCAATAATTCTGCCATTCTACGATCATCTTGTTTATGCTAATAAATCAGTTTCCGATACAAGCCAACCAGTAAACATAACAAGTACTGGCATCCCATTTATCTCTTCATGTACCTCCAACTTTCCCCCTCAGATATTGGGTTCACCCTTTCCACCAATTAGTTCCCCACCAATTATGAGTCTTCCTCCATATCGAGTTTATCAATGGCATCCACCTTCCCTACGCTCTTCTTGTCCACCCTACCACAAACGTTGGTATTACACTTGTTTCTGCTTGAGACTTTTAGTTCTTTCAGCTTTCTCCACCACACTTCGCTCGGCCTGCCACCGTAAGAAAATGATTCCCACCATTCTTGCATTAGAGGAATAAGAGTAGGCTCCTCCCGCAACACGAGTTTGAACCTGCAAGCAAAGGGTCTTTTCTCTACCTCACATTCCAGCATGATGGCTCGATCATCCAACAATGGAGCGAGACAGCGAGTTCCCTCGCATTGTAGAAATGCTCATCCCAATCGATGGAGACTAGAAGCAGGTCTAGCATTAACATTGTACAAGTATCTACCATGTGAAAAGAGCTTGTCCACCTGGAAATCTACAAGCTCATGTCTGATTCAAAATGGGTAAATTTTCTCATCAACCCATTAATGCAAGAATCACCTTTATTTTCATGAACAAATTAGGTTATATTGAAGTCCACACTCATGCACCAAGGAAGACATGAACAAGCTCTATTATCGCCAAGTTCCCCCAAAATTGTTCTTTCGAATCCCGACTTGGCCCATAAACAGCAGCAAAGCAACCACTTAAACTCTACATCCTTCAAAGAACAGATAACAGAGAGGGCGTAAGCACCAACCAAATTGTCTACCACAGTCATGAATTCCGAATTCCAATTGGCAATGATACCACCAGACCTCCCCAAAGCTGGAACTGAGAGCCAATTCCATGTACCTTCAAGCAAATCCATATTATGTACGTTCTTTTGGTCTCTTAAATGAGAGTAGCTTCTACTTTTCTCCTTTTAATAATTCTCTGAATGTTGTTGCACGTCTTCATTCCCTATTCCCCTCACATTCCAAAAAACGATCTCAATCGTCTTTAGAAGAGTTATCCCCACTCTCACTGATAAAAGAGTTGTCGTCTAATCCCCTCTTCTACAAGTTGTTTATCTTTCAGCCTATTCTTTTGAATCTTACTTCGATGCTTCAAGTTGAACAAAAAGTTTTCTATTACATCGAATCCCATAATGTACAAAATCCCTATACGTTTTGCAGTAGGTATCACCATACACCTGATCCACTTGACGAGGTCCCACTAAACACCTAATCCACTGAAGTATCATTGATTACCTCACTACTATTCCTTTATGAGATGAGGATTTAAAGCTTAACGCTGGTGTGCTATTGTCGTGGCCAGGCAAGGGTGGGCTCTGGTTGTATCCAATTTTAGAAGAGGAAAGAGCCGAGCTTTAAATTCAGTTCAGGAACAGAGTACACCTGGACGGTATTCAAGTCAGTGCCCATTGGGTTTGGTCCAAGGTCTATGCTTGCTAAAGCCACTCCCACTCTGGCCCTGGATTCTATGTTTCCTCCAGGGTCTTCTACTACTTAACTAGTGAGAATTTGGCTACTCAAAGGTCCACACCCAGGTACAGGCATTGATCCCATCCCCTTTTGGGCCTTTATCCTCTAAAAGTTTGAGGCCTAGAACAACTTGGGGCAGCCCTCTCAATCTGCTCCTGACCCGGAGAAATTGGTGGATCAATAATGAACTCCGCTACACAGTATGGGCTTTGACCAGGTACATCTAGCTCAGTATCCGCCAGACTATGCTCATTGACTAGAGTCAGAAAGGGGTCAGAGATCCGCTTATTAATGGAAGTGAGGACTCCCCCTGAGACCTCACTTGCTTATTCTGATGCTCAAACACCATTGCTTCTGCCAACTACATCCCACCCAGTACTGCCACGTGCCAACGCATAGTCCAAATTTGAATTCAAATATGAATCTGAACAGCCCTTTCTCCCTGTACCACATCATCCAACACATTAGGAACCACCACAAATCCAGGTGGTTTACTCAAGGAGTGCATGTTTGCACCCTGTCAACTTCAGCTTCCACGTTGGCATTTTGCCTGACGAGGCACAACTGATCATGCCACTACAGTAGCAGTGAGCTGTCTATACTGCTTTGAACTTCTACATCCACCACCACTGAATAGATGTAGCCATTACCGAGCATAAAAACTCTAGGGGTTTTCCCAAGTTGAATCCCATCAATTTCAGCTTCAACTGTGGAAATTGAGATGTCCTCCAACTGTGCAAATCAGTCCTTCTCCATGCTTCACACTTCTTTGCTAGGAGCTTGACCACCTCCTCTGTTTTCAGGTGAAGAGGTATACATTTGAAGGCAATCAATCGGGTGCATGCATTCAATAGAGATTGGTCATATGCATTGAGTTCGGATCTCCATCTTTGAAAGGTTAGGGTGCTGCCTTGAGATTGCAATGGAGCCATACAAGTAATCCTCACCGCCATGTCATTGGATTGAAGAAGAACTAACACCCAGCCATCCTCGAGAACTCTAAGATCGACACTTCCACAAAACCCCATTCACCATCCGCTTAACCCATGATCAGTCTGTATTAGCCACAGTTGAGGTACTTAACACTTCTTTTGACCACTGCTCGACATTCATTAAGGCACCATTCGAGCAGATATTCACCCTGGTGACGGTCTCATACTCTACAGGAAGAGTTGGGCGCCTTGGTAGTGTTAGTACTTTGATGCCCAGGGTACCATCTGCATAGCCCCCAAATCTGATGCCTGGAGTGAACAAACCAATGAAACACAAATTCATATCCTCCGGAACACTAATGGTTTTGGGAAGTGTTTTCTCGTTCTTCTTGAAGAACAACAGCTGAACAAAGTCACCCCATTTACTCTAATGTTCCTACAATAGAAACCATCTCATCGGAGTATCTCAACAATTTCCTTCTTTCTCCACCAATGGTGCTTTCACACAGAATTTCCCCAGCCATCATCCTCCACCTTCTGTAGTTGGAGCAATGGAGCATAGAAAACCCCATCACAACCTCTTTGTAATTGAGATTCTATGCACCGCATTTCCTGTGTGAATCTCTCTATCTCAAAACTCTTGTTCTCTGATGTCGCTTAACATCGATCTCATGCCATCCCCGATCTACAGAAAATCTCTTACTTCATCGATGTCAGTTCATCTCTTGACTTGACAATGTGTAGAAAATATTTTCATGAATAAATCTTGGAACCTTTTCAGAAAATGGTACAGTTTCTCATCTACATTGTCTAGAAGTAGCGAATTCATATTCGAAACAGATGCTTCTCTAGATACAGTATAGAAGTAAATAAGTATAGCATTAGACTTTGTACATATCAACTACGGAACTGCCATGCCAACTGAATGAAGCATTGGACAAGAATGCCAACTACCCCCAACCCCAAAATATTCAACAAACATGGAATAGGCAATACAAAGTTGTCAATAACCGAGACACATTCACTTAGCCATGTGGTTCTACCCATTAAATATGCCATCGAAAAGCTTCAGGAATAACCCGACACTGAGAAAGAGAGAACTGAGATACAAGGTAAGGCGTAGGGACTTGGGTGGCAGGTGAAATACATTTTTTTATCTCCGATGATTGCAATCATTAACATTAATGTAGTAATTTTCATTCTATAGCATCTCTAAAAGCAAGATACATGCCTGGAATCGAACATACGTGAAGCGCATTTAACTAAGCATAATAACCTAAAAGTACATGAGGACTACTTTTAAGAAAAGAGTAGAATTGAAAACCTGAGAATTTGCCCGGAAAGAAAGGCATAGCAACGTCGCACCAGAAACAACAACTTTCCTATCTTCAACCTCTTTATCTTGAGATGTACTAATAGGTAACTTTAAACTCGTGCCATCTGAAAAATTCACTTCTAATGGAGGGAATTTCACCGCTACCATTGCTGGAACAATAGTTTTATTTGCCATCGAAATCTACAGAAAACAAATTCAAAAGCATGATCACTAAACAGATAATTTTAAACACGTGTGTGGCTGTTGTATTCTGTTATAAGCATGAGTCGCGAAATTGTAAGTTTTATTTGAAAAAAATGAGAAGCGCTATAGCCCGTAACCTTGCGCCTTAAAAACACAATATTTTACTATTTTAGATATTAGTGCCATTAGCAATTAGATAAGTTTGAGAAATTTCTTGGGTTTGACTCTGGAAAAGGTTTAGAAAAACCATCTTGAAAACCTTCAGAGGTTTGCAAGTATATTAGTGTATCCATACATTTCGTCCAAATATATACTTCAAGGAAAAATAACATTTCATACTTGCTTAAATAATGTTACACAAATATCAGAGAGAGACATTGTGGTAATGATAGTATGTTCTCACACATGGTGGATTCTGGTATACGCTATACAGCAAGATGGTATTAGCTTTGTCTCTGTCTTCATCAGCTTGTAGTCATGCAGGTTTAGTTGGTAGGTCTTCCAGAAAGATAGAAGATTATGGAGTTGAGCAGTGGGCAGAACACTAAGCTTGCATGGTGGGTCATTTGGGTCAAGCTCATTAAGAGCATTCGTCCATTGTCCATTACAAATTAGTCTAGTTTATATTAACATTATTTCAAAACCCTCAAAACTAAAACACTTATTAAAAAAAAAACGAAATCGAAACAGACCCAGAGTTTAGTTTATCATACCTTACCTTACCACCATGTTTCTTAAGTTCCGCAATATCAGCAAAATACCCTCTATTCATTTCATCAGTACTGCTCTAAACCAAAAAAAAAAAAAACACTTGAACCACATTATGTTTGAAGAAATGCCTACAAGAAACGAAAAACACTTACAGTCTAGCTCGTTCTTTATTTATAGCATCTTTATCCCCCAGCTGAAAGTTGAAAAACAATGTGAGTAATTTAAGTAATAACAAAAAAGTTACAGTGAAAGAAATGTGATTAACCTTGTAAAAGTCGAGAAATCGATAAGTGGTGGTTCTGTATAACGGGTGAAATTTATTGGTTTTATTTAGTAAAAAATTTGATTCAAACAAATTGGTTGGGTTTGAGAAATGAAGATTTGTCAAACGCTTAAATTTCAACATTTTCGAGTGTGTGTGGAGAATTAGGAAGAGAAGTGGGAGTTTTATTGGGCTTGTTATGGGCTTTTGGGGTTTATTGGTTTTTGCTTTTGCTGCGGGTCATGATTAACTAAATTGGCGGACAGGAACTCATAATCGTCAGGTTCAGAACTTCAGATGCTAAATTCTTTTCTTGATACTAGTAAGAGTCTTACTATTGACACCACCCATATTGTGTTGGGCAGACCCCAGCCCAATTTGGGGTCTGCCAATTGTTTTGGGCACTACACGAGGTCCATTACACCCCCCACCAAAAAAGTCTAAACCAAATGAACCAAAAAAATACCGGTTGCCACCAGTTCACACTCCTTCTTTGTCACTTTCCCCAACTAGTTCATATCTTTTATTTCCAAGCAATCTGAGCAAGGTGCGTCATAGTTTTATGTCTTGAGAGAACTATGTGCACATGTATTGTATAGATTCTGTTTTGACTTAGAAATCAGAAACGAAGCATGTCTTCTGGTGGAGTAATTGTACAATCAATATAATCTGTAAAAGGAGGAAGCTGGTCTAACAATAAATCCACATGCTTATAGATATGGAACTGAAAAATTCAGCAATGCTAAATGGGGCCATAGAAGAGAGTCTATTGAAAATGTTTGGATATATATGGTTTGGTTTCATTGAAAAATGATTGATACTACAATTTAGTGTATCTGAGAACTAATTTTAGCTTCTAAGTATTATCTCCATGGAAGAATTGAAACCAATCAAGAGTACTGATTATTGGTGTATACTATTACTTAGTCCAAACGGCCCACCTAGATCAATTCTTCAAATCACAAATGAATGTACGGGGCATCATTCAATTATTTTGAGTGACTCAGTGAAGTCGTATTCTGTATTTCCAGACAACCAGCCAGTGCCACCCCAAGGCCAAATTTCCAAAAGTATTTGAACGACTTGGTGATGTCGCTTTATACTACTCCCAGACGACTTGGTGATGCCGCTCGATTTATACTACTGTACTCCCAAACGACTTGGTGATGTCGCTTTATAATACTCCCAGACGACTTGGTGATGCTGCTCGCTTTATACTACTGTACTCCCATACTACTCCTGATTTCATCTTCTAATACGTGGAGCAACACTGAAGTTGAAGTTTTTAATCTATTATCAAACACTTTACCATGGTATTCAATACACGCCACCCATGGTTACTTAGTTCGGTGGTGGTGAAATACGTTAAGAAGGTTTGAAACTTTATAGACGAGCCATTGATATTTGAATTGTTTTGGATCCTCGTGGGACAGTTTCCTCCACATATGCAATCAGTATGGTTTTTATCTGGGGTAGTGTGGCTTATCCCTTTGCGACTTGGAAGGAAGAACAGCTCTGCAAGATGCAAATTGGAGTTTAAGTTGGTAAGAGGAAACATGATGCAACAATCAGTAATATAATAGCAGCAATAGCTCGAGAAAAATTAAGTGGATACCTCTCTTTACAAGATATACATTTCTTTTGGCTTCGGTTGGAGAGTATCCAAAGATCAAAACTCCAACTAGGAAAGTCGACAGATACTGATCACATTTTGTAGGCTTTGGTGGTGTCATTGATGAGTCGTGATGACAGCAAGAATGGCTGGGCACTACTAGGGCAAGGATCTTCACCAGATGCGGTACAGTCTCATGGAAGTGACCTTATTAAATGCTTACGTCTTTTTCCAGTGTGGGTGAGAAACATAGAGAAGCTTGGGATTTTTTCCCCCCGATAAACATAGAGAATCTTGGGTTCTTGGGTGCATTGAGAACTGCTCTTGATAGGCAGTCATGTAATTGTTCAAGATCGGACACGAAGTTAATAACAACTCATAGTCATTTTCAAATCAATTTACTTGCTTCACAACTTCTTCGAAACATAAAGTTCAGGTGTAATGGAAAGTGGTACTGCTTTCAAATGATGAACCAGCGGAACGTGCCAACAATGTACATTGCATATAACTCAATAAAATTCATTTGAACCAATTGCATTTCACGCGACGTTTACTTGAAATTCGAAAGGCCTCCAATTCTTATTGATTTCACCCAAGTATATATACCAAAAATGGGGAGATAACATGAGAAATAAACCAATTCTCCAAACAAGTTTTTATTAAGAGAAGATAAAGGCTACAAAAGGTTGGCAATATGTTAACTTTATTTAGTCTTGGGGGTGCCCAACACAAAATATATTTTTTAGGTCAATGGCAAATATGTAACAATTTTTTTTTTTTTTTTTTTTTGGTTTGCCCAACACAAAATGGAAAGTGTCAATAGCGAGTACCTATCTACTAATATTAGATATAGAATAAGTTTAAGAAAATGTTGAAATTAGAGGGAATTGGAAGGTGTGGTTTGTATATATGGCTGTATGAATAAGAAATTGAATATCAATAAAATCGATGGACTAAGAAATTAATAACGTTTCAGTTTTCTTTCCCTCTTATATAGTGTGCAATATGTGCCATTTTTTTTTCCAGCTAATCACCCATCACATTAAAATTTAAATTTGAGTGAGATCACAATCTAGAGTTCCAATACACTTTGGAAGAGGCTTTATATCTTGATACCAAATAGCCCACCTAGCAAGTTCATGGGTCTCCCCGTTAAATAACCTACTAATCCAATGCATATGAACTATACTACGAGACATAACCTTATTAAGAGAAAACTTTGAAGTTGTTACAATGGACTCTAATTGCCATGCTAGGTTCTCAAAAGTAGTAAAAGGTGTCGGATTTGCTAGAGTTTGAATCACTCTTTGGTTGTCTCCTTCAATAAGAAAGCAACTTGCAGATAGAGTTCCATCCAAGTGGATAGCAGTTTCATTTACCACAAACTTAGCTTCTTCCGCACTTCAAACTTTGAAGGTTTTGAAGACTGCAACAACTGGCTTTCCTTCCATATTCTAAGCTATCACTCCAGCTGCACCTACTCCTCTCCCCCCCTTCCCCTGTCAAAAGAGGCATCAAATCGTATATTAATGCAATCTTCATTAACAACTGGAAGCGATTCAACCATATTCATAGGAGTAGAGTTAAGGTAAGAGATATGAAGGGAATCCTCTTATTATTTGTCTGTTTTATATGTTTCCAAGCATTTATGCCATATAGTCACTGATCCTCTGATGATGCCCTATTTCCTGAAGTTTGTTTGTTCGAACTTATACAAGTTCCTTGCTTCCCAAATGTGATGTATGACTATACAAACTAGAAATCCTTTGGCTGCTATATCCTCATTCTTGTTGTGACACCAATTGACAACCTCGTTAAGCCATTGTCATATGCTCCAATCCGGGTACGCTTTAACTTTCAAGTTGATAGGGTTAGTGAACCACAAACTCTTTGTTCAACCACAAGTCAAGAAGATATGTACTGGTGTCTCAATACAAGATTCACAGAAGGGGCAAGTCATATCCCCTTATATCTTTCTTTCTAGCAGTCGATCTCTTGTAGGTAGAGCTTGCATATACAACTTCCAGATAAAGTGTTGCCAATTGCTAGCCAATTTCAACTTCCAAATCTTAGCTACAGTTTTCTCGATAAGAAGATGAATGTGTACTCCAATATTCTTCACCGGAGGAAAAGCTGAATGCAGATCTCATGGAAAAAAGTCCATTTGAAGAATGATTATATAAGAGTTTGTCACTCTCTACATCAGGCCTAATAGTCAAGGTTTGAATGAAGGGAATTATTTGGGGTGGGAAAATATCATTCAGTTTAGGTATATCCCATTGAGCACCGCCATCCAACATTAACTCAGCAACCCTAATGTTTTCCAAACCATTTGGTATAACCATGTGGTCTTTGAGAACAATGCATGGTTTTACCATTTATCTATAGCAAGGGGTCTTTGAAAACTAAGATCTCAGTACCATGTCCAATTCTTCAAATCAAACATTTCTTGAACTCATCGTAATGTTTGTGTACTCCATTCCAGAAGTATGAAGCGTTAGAGACAGGTTCAGGTTTTTGACCTACCCACTTATTACCATACATGACTCTAAAAGTTCTAGCCCAAAGAGATGTAGTGCTAGTTGTAGCTCTCCAACAATGTTTAGCAAGCAAAACTTTACTCATATCACTAGCTTTTCTAAAGCCAATAGAGTTTGTCCTACCTAATGGTATGGACCCCCTTAGTGTCATCAGTACCGTGCCAATAAAAACTTCTGCATGCCTTATCAATTTTGTCACAAATATTAATAGGCATTGCGTAGGTAGACATAACATATATAGGAGTTGCTTGAGCAACATATTGAATAATTGTCGGAGAAAAAACTGTAAGCTACAGATCTACCAAAACACTCTTGAGAAACTGACCTTCCGAATAGCACCACCTACAGAATTATGCACAGAATATTAAAGTAACGATGAATTAGTTTGTTTGAGATGTTGAGACTGAACCACTTTTTAGTTCGGTGGTTGCCTATATACCTTAGAGGGATCAAGTCTCTGAAAGTCTACGGAGTATAAAGCTTTCAATGTAGTTCTGTTGCTGGAAAACTCTTCAATATGTAACCACCCAAAAACCTAGAGAATCTCTGAATCTGGATCCTTATCCCTAGTTTTCAGGTACATTGAATAGAGTCAAAGCCTCCGGACTCTGTGGGATCCGACTAGGCCTTGTTTTTAGCTGATTACGGACTTACAGTGAGGCTTGGCCCACATGCCATGTTGTGCCCTGGCTACGAACCAGGGCTAAGCCTGCAGATATGAAGGATCCAGTCTGGGTGCCATGTCCAGAGAACTTGCCTAACTGGTCCATAAAGACGTTGTGCTGCTGGGCATTCTATGCCCTGGCTACGAACCCGGGCTAAGCCTGCATATATAAAGGGTTCAGTCTGGGTGCCATGTCCAGAGACATGCCCAGCGGTCCATTGAGATGCTGTGTTGCTGAGCATTCCATCGAGCTAGATGTCCCATTGCACATAATCGATCCAACGAGGCCACAGAATAGGAGGATCAGATAATGTCATGTGGACCATTTATTAGGGTCCACACATCGCCCCCTGTCACGCAGAGCAGCCACGTGGCAGAGAAGAGAAAAATAATCTGAAAATGTTGCTTTCGAACAAGCATGTCAGTACTGATATACCTGAGAGTGTTGTTATACATAAGCATGATGACTTGGCAATTCTGATGGCTGGAAATGATAAGTTGTTTCCTATGCTTAGCTATAGTATGGTTTGAGACTTCCCTTGGGGAAGGTGATGTCCAGATTGCTGAATTGGTAAGGGCTTGCCCCTGGGCAGATGATGATCTTGTTCAATTTAGTAACAAGCCCAGTTCGCTATATCCGCCAGTCTTATGACATCAAACTTGGAACAACGGAGATGCATCTTATGCTCAGGCCTAAGAAAAGGATTTTGAAGGGCATTCCTTTCTTCATAGTTGACTTTGTCTCTTCGGATAGGAAGTTTATGCACCCCCTACTAATTACTTAACATGGCATACACCAGTCTACAGAGTTCGAGGTTGGGCAGGTAGCGGAACGGATGTTCCAAATAATTTCTCAGGTGAGCTCCTTAAGAAATTATTTTCTTCTTCCACAGTTTTCTTTGTTCTGCAGTTCAATTTAGTTCTTTCTTTAACAGATACTTGGATTTCTGATGCTATGGATGATGTATAGTCGGCTCACTCTGTCCATGTCTATGGTCACTCCGGTAACCACAGAGTGATGAGAGACAATTCTGTAGATAATTGCTCTGCTAAAAGAGTTAGAAAGGACCCTTGTTCCGGTTCGGTACCATTTTCACTATCTTTTCAGCATGCCGATGAGGTCTTGATTAAGTCCTCTACCCTTTTTCGTGAGGCTTGTGCCGAGGTTGAGCTAGAATTCAACGTTTACAGGACCATGTTACCACTTTGTTGGAGGAATGTCATCAACTTAGAGAAACACTGATTGTTCGTGATGAGATGATTGCGTCTAAAAACTTAGAGCTGATTACTTTAGTTGATAAGCTCAGGGAGTCCCAAAATGTTGTACAAGCTATGGAGAGTGACCATCATCTAAGTGAGGAGAATACATGTTATGTGGTGCAGGAAAACTAACATCTAGTTGAGGAGTTGCGCCTGCTCAAGAATCGTGTTACAGACTAGCCAGCTTGACATCTTGCTTTTCTTATTATGTAACTTCCGTTTATAGTCAGGATATTTTGAAGGCTCCTGCACTTTAGTTATCTTGAATTACCATGATGTTGCTTGTAAGGCAAAGCCATGGATTTTTCTGAAATGGAAAATCTTCAACAATAGCTTGGCAATAAAATAGAACTTGAAAAGTATTGGCATGAATATTAGCGAAGCTATATACTACCGCCCCCTAACACTACATGTAGATACGATTCACATGTAGTGTTGAATAAGAAAGTTTAATTTGGGTATTGTTTTGGCAGTAAACTGCTTCAACACAACGAGAGTAATGGTAAAGAACACACTAAGAAACAGAGGAATTTGATATTGGGGGAGATGAAACTGAACCAAAAAATGGCTGCCTACGTACCCAATATCTATTCTCTAGGGATCAAGTTTCCTCGTAGTTCCTTATGAAAAATAGTTTGGTATTTATAGAGGTAGAGTAGAGAGTCCTTGTAGCTTAAGTAATCTTGTAGCTTGAGTAATTGTGATAGAATATAACTCTCAACTGATAATTATCTCTTTGATAAGAAATGAATCTGGACTTAAATCAATGTACATTAGTAGCAAGTCATGTGGCTAAGGTTCAGCCTTAGACACATGAGTTAACAGGCCTGTACATTGATCCATGGTATTGCAAATTGGGCTTTAGCCTTGTCGATTAAATGAATAAAATAGAGACCCTACTAATGGACGTTTGCCACGTAGGTGGGGGTTGAAACACCTCCCCTTCTTTGGTATGCGAACAAAGTTCACATGGCAAAGAAGAGAAGAAAAATCAAGGAAAACTTGGAATAAGAAAAGAGTAAGCGGAATGTATAACAAAGTGTCGTGTGAACGTAAACGATAGGAAAATAGACAATCGGAAAAATTCGTGAATTATCGAAACGAAATAATGTCAAACTAACGTATACGTGACGCAATGTAATTAAAAAATGGCGGAAAAATGCACAGAAAAAATAAAAGATGTACAGAAAAAATTTCAAAAGAAATTGAGTGCCGAACATTGTACCGAACGCATTACGTAACAATGCGAAAGTGGATGTCGACGACGCGTGCTAGCGAAATAGCGATACGAGGATTAGACCGTTGAAATTAAACGTAGGGGCAGTTTCGTAAGAATATGAAGAAAAGGAAGTAAAAATACGAGTTGGAGTCGAAAGTGAAGACTTGCGTGACTAAAACTGTATTTCACCTTGAATGAGATAAGAATCCAGTGTAGATAAGAATCCACCCCGTAAAACTTATCTACGAAATATTATAAAAGCGTATTCATAGAAAAAAATAGATCTAAGAATTTAACATTACTAGCAGACGAGATAAAGTTTGCTGTTTTGCATAGCAACAACCCAGTAGAGAAACAAGGTTTGGGTAACGAAGTCTTGAGAGCTTTTTAAAGTCGCGAGCAGAAATGTGAAAAGAAGAATTAACGGCGATCGATCTTTCACAGCAGCCTTTCGTCGCATGCCTCGCACGATTGTTTTGTTAGAGTAAGTGCCTCTACGTATGCTGCTTTTGCCAGCCGAAATTCTCAATAGTAAGAAATAAATGTGTTTATTCTTCTCAACAGTAACCCTTATAGAAATATAAATAACGTGCTCAAGAAACTCCTTTGTTATCTTCTTTCGAATTTGATTGCAGCTACAAACATGCTTGAATATCATACATCATATATGAGATGTTAGATCTATATCCTGATCTTTCAAACAAATAAAGGGGTTTGATCGAAAAGTGTACTACACTCTCTTTGTGGAGGAAATGGTGGCCTGTTGCCCAAAAAGCTATGATTCCTCTGTGCAGCGAGTGAAGACCATGAACCCCTTGCTGTAGATCCTCTTGTATGTCTCGCATTCCTAGCAAAAAAACTAGGAAGGGCTGGCTAGGAAGTGAGAAGCCAGTACCACCAACCCACAAGAGAAGTCGACTTCGTGGTGTTTAGGTGCTGTAGTGCGGTCGCATGAAGCTGTGTTCATTAAACCTTGTGTGTATGAAGCACGTGATACGGAGTTCTGCGTTGTGCACGATCAAATAACGCATGTCGTTGCGTAAGATCTTGTTATTGAGTTCGTGTTTGTTCTGTGAAGGAGAGATCAACGATGGCACCCATATTCAAAATGGATAGTAACAAACAGGATAAGGTGTAACGCCTATAAAGGAAGGGCACCGTACCTGTGTTGCACCGATTTGGCTTAGTGAACCCGGTTTGTTGAGCTTTCTGACCCGATTTTTTTTTTTGCAGGTAGAAACGACCGTATTATATGGATGAAAGATAATCGAGAAGAAAAAAACTCGATGACGATCGTAGACTTGGTGAGGTGGAAAGAAGATGCCAGATATAACGAACACAAGACGCTGCGGCGATGGTCACTGAAAGAACTACGGAAAATATTAGCACTCGAGAGATTTGAGATAAACAAAGTGTATGAATTTGAAACAAAAGTCGAAGATGATGAAGTAGTAATGGCGTACTCACAATTAAATTGCAGGAGTTCAATTCCATTGAGCAAAGAAATTGCGCAATTATTGGAGTGGTGGCAAATTGCACCGGGACAACTGCCAATATCGTTCTGGTTAATCTTTACAAGAGCGCACCGTTTACAAAATGAATTTAACAGAAGGTTCGGGGCTCAAGAATTCTTCGCGTTGATACGATCGAAAGCCATACTGACGAAAGGGTACATAAAATTTGAAGTTGAATTCAAGAATCCAAATAGAAGTTTTAAAGGGTTCCCAAAATTTTATACCGGATGGGATAGATTCCTGTACCGCTTGCGAGGGAAGTGGAATCCGATAGAGTTTAAAGTGCCGAACAAATTTCGAGGTAAGCCAAAACATAAGTATTGAAAATTGTACTATAGTAAAATGTTGACTAACATGAGTTATTTTGTATCTAACAGAAACCGCGAGTATACTACCAAACATTGAATTGGACAAGGAATTGGAGAACAACCTTCGTTTCTTCTTTCATGAATGTTCTGACGAAAGATTGGTAGATTTGAGCTACTTTGATGATATTGTTGATTTTCGACACTATGGGGGTATCGAACGACGGCCCGATTGGTACAGGGAGATACATAGTGACATGGCGAAGAAGAGTAAGAGTATCAAAAATGCAATATTTGGCAGCGATAGCGATAATGAAAAAGAAGATGGAACGGAATTAACAAAGCGAGAATTAGTGCTGAGCTTACCAAACACAAATAGCGAATTGTACAAAAGAAGATGTTCTACAAGAAAACGGGCGAACGGAGACCAAGAGAGACAACCAACGACACAATGTATGATGCCTCGAGGGACGAGACTACAATGCACAAAACAGCCCAGACGAAATATAATACATTCTCAACACAAAGAGGAAAAGGTATGTATTGTAGAAAACATAGATATGTAAAAGTGTGGGGAGATGTAATATCTCACTCTGGTTTGGTATATTCAGAAAAGGAATGGCTGGGAAAAGAACGAAACAGTGATACTTGCAAAAGATAGTGCAACGAAGAACACAAAGTCGGCGAGAGAAAATAAACGGCAAAGCAAAATGCAAGAGCAAAGAATCCAACGACCACTGGCAAGTACTGTCAAAGGTAATACTACGCCCGGAGGAAAACCACAGAATCTGTTAATAGTAAGTTGACCGTTGAATTTTACTATTGCGTTAGGACGATAAATAAATTTGTGTCCAACACTAATCCGATGAAATTGGTAGATGAAGCAGAGATTGTCAAGTCTGGAAAATGAAGCGAAGGTATCGCCAGGGACCACGCCAATAGAGGGGCTCGAAAAATATCGAAAATGTGACCCGAATACAGAGAACATCGGAGAATATGACAGAGCAGTGTCACTGATTTTTAACAGTATGAACCAGGTATGATAGTATTTATTTATTAGTTATTGCAAACTTGTGATTAAGTCTAAAAGATTGATGAAATCAGATATTTTTATTTTTAAAGCAGTTAAAACGGTAGTACGGGCGAAAGAAATTCACGAACAAGTCGCGAAGAAAAGTATCGTTCCGAATGAAGTCAATGCCGTAGAAGAAATAAAGAAAGTGAAGATACTCAACCAAAAATTAGAAGAAACAAACAAAGCGTTAAGCGGAACCAACAGAGAGTTAGAAGATGAAAACAAAGACTTAACTGAGCGGACGGAAGAAGCAGAGCAGAGAGCGTACGAAGAATTTGGGAAAGCCTATGAGATAATGGAAGAACACAAAAACTTAAAAGCAGATGTGATAGAATTGAAGTCACTCGTGGTGACCAAAGATCAGGAACTTAAATGTGAGCAAAAAGAAGTAGAGAAAAATAACAAGCGAATGACAGATTTGAACGAGCGGCCCGGCCAAGATCACGTGCAAATGGCACATTGTGAATCGTCCGTAAGACAATTGACAGTGACTTTAACAGAAAGGGGAGATGAACTAGAACGTGAGAAGATGAATTACAAAGATTTGTACGAGTGTATATGCGAAAAGTTGGTAAGGAACCATTGGATTTTTCCAAACCAATGATCATGTGATTGTGAGTATGTAATACCATAGAGCTAAAAATTCTTTTTATAAAAATAAAAATATAGTATGTGTTGGCAATTGAATATCATTGTGAGGTTAGATAATATACATGCAGAAAACTTACAGTGTTGTTGATTTATGAATGTAAAAGAATGAGACGCTCCCATGTAGAGAGAAAACCCCCCAATATAAAACCATTGGAGAAAGTTATTGAAAGTCAAAGGGGACATGATCATCCTCAATGAACGTAGCGATTCATGTGTCAAAATAGGTGTACCGAACGTGAGGCAAGGCCTGACAACTGTTGGAGTTGTCACAGGTGCAAGGGTGTCACCCTTGTATTGGGACCAAAACAACGTCGTTGCCTTAGTAGTGGAATTTGCACGGATATTGTAATTTGGGAGTATTGCAATAATTGTACCGAGCAAGAATAACCATCTTATTTACTTGGATTTCCTTCAAGTAGGCATGAATGTGACTTACTCGGACCGAAGAAGCCATAATATGGATGACCTCTCTGGAATTAACGTTAATGAATGATATTGTTGAAAGGAAGAGTACAGAATAATAGAGTAATGTAAAATGATAACCAAACATATGCTAATGGAATTTGAATGCATTTATTGATGGATAAAATAGAACGAACTACATAGATGGATAGATTTGTTATTGATGGAGTAATGAAAAATGCAAAAAAATTTCTAACGGTAAAACTTGCGAAGGTGGTAAGCATTCCATGGCTTCTCTATCATTCTTCCAGAAATAGTACGGAGGAAATATGACCCCTTAGATGCTGGACGATCTATGATGTAGGGTCCTTGCCAATTTTCTCCAAACTTTCCTGATTCTATTAGCTTTGAGTTTCTACAGAGAACCCAGTCCTCAAGAGCAAAAGACTTAGGACGGATCTTCTTGTCGTAATTCCGTTTCATGTCAGCTTGATACTTAATAAGCTGTTGTAGTCCCTCAGAGCGAACCTCATCAATAAGAGCTTTTGACTGAGCCAAAGTAGTGTCATTGGAACCTGTTTCAACAGCAACGGACCGAGATGTACTGGAAATCAGTTCTGTAGGTAAGACTGCTTCAGCACCATATGCAAGGTTAAAAGGTGATAATGCAGTTGAATATTTTGGTGTTGTCCTATAAGCCCACAAGACAGCTGGTAACTCCTTGACCCAATTTCCTTTGGCGCCAGTCAAACGCCTCTTTAGGTTGGCCAAAATCACCTTATTGGTGGCTTCGGCCTGCCCATTGGCTTGCGGATGATAAGGTGCGGAGAAGTTATGTCGTATCTTCAAATTAGCACAAACCGATTTAATTTCTTGAAAGATCAAATTTTTACCGTTATCTGATAAAAGTGCCGCAGGGATGCCAAAACGACAAACAATATTTCTCCATAAAAACATTTTGACGTTAGAAGCATGGATTTGGACCAAAGGCTTTGCTTCTACCCATTTGGTAAAGTAATCGATTGCCACAAGAAGGAATTGTATACTACCTGGAGCTTTAGGTAAAGGGCCAATAATGTCTAAGCCTCATTTGGCAAATGGCCATGGGCTAAGCATGGGATGCAACTCAGTAACAGGGAGTTTACTCATATTGTTGTGCTTTTGGCATGGCTCACACCTCTCAGATAGGTGTTTTGTATCCTTTTGCATCTCTGGCCACTAATAACCCTGTGTCATAGCCTTATGAGCTAAACTTCGTCCCTTGGAGTGGCTTCCGCATAAGCCGGAGTGAATCTCTTCCAAAACTTGAAGTCCTTCCTGTTTTGAGAGGCATCGCAACATAGGGTTTAAGTCTGAGCCTTTGCGATATAATTGCAAACTTCCGTCAAGAGCGCGATATCACCAAAACTTCCATGCATCGCGTTTGATTCTTTCAAGTGAAGTTTTGGTTTCGCGGAAGTGAAGAAACTTGCAAGTAGTGAATATAAGGAAGGCGCCGATCTTGCTCATCGGAGATCATCATCGCTCTCGATAGTATCATATCGGGGAACGGGACTATCATCCGCTTCATGTACCAACTCACTATCTGTTTTTGGGAGTGACCGGGGAGGAACAAATGGATCCATAGATTCTAATGGAAGATCCAAAGTATGGTCATGTTGTGAATTTTCCATCTCCCTTTTCCGCTTCTGAGTCATGATTGGTGCGATTATCGTGGGTCATTTATTTTTTGTAAGGCATAAGCAAAACAAGTAATTGCTTTCATGTACATACAAGTCATGCAATTCTTTTTCGGTAAAGTCAATGCTTGGCTATTTCTGGAACTCCACAGTGATGTGTCTTGACTCTTCGCTTCTAACGGCGGCGGAGAGATAAGCCAATGAATCAGCATGACGTATGTCATTTCGGGGTCTTTGAGTGATAGAGATGATATCAAATTGTCGAGTAAGGCTATGTATCAAACCAAGATAAGCCGCCATACGATCATCTCTTGCTTCAAAAGACCCGCCAAACTGATTGGCCATAAGGCGAGAATCCGTGTATAACTAGAGCTTTCGCGCAACCAGTTTCAAAGTTGTTCTCAAGGCACAAATAGCAGCCTCATATTCGGCTTCGTTATTTGAAGCGGCGAAGCCAAGGCACACAGATTTCTCAATCTTCTCTCTGCCGGGTTTAACAAAAACACATCCAATTCCAGACCCAGATTTATTATGGGAGCCATCTGAGTAAACAATCCATAGGTCAATGGGATTAGGAATTGCGTTTGCAAGTTGGTCTTCGTCGCCCCCAGTTATTGGTGGCAGAATGTCTTCCATAGATTCTTCCTGGAGCAAGAAATCGGCAATAGGAGAATCATCAATCGGAAAATCAGCTATCAAAGAAGCTAGAACATGTCCTTTTTCAGCAGTACGACTTTCAAAGACAATGCTATATGCACTAAGATAACTTTCCCATTTGACTAATCTGCTTGATTCCTGTGCATTACGAAAGATCTTGCATAAGGGATACTCAGAATAAACTCTGACCAACCTCCCCTGGAAATATGGTTTTAACCGACGAGTGGCATGAACCAATGCAAGTGCAATTTTTTCCATCTTTGAATAATGAGACTCAGGTCCGGTTAACGTCTTACTGATAAAAAAGACGGGTCTACCATCATCGACGAAAAGAACATCACTAACAGCTTGAGTTGTAGCTGCTAGGTATATGCTAATAGGTTGACCCATTGAAGGACTTGTCAATATAGGAGGACTGACCAAGTATTTCTTCAGTTGTTGCAATGCCATCTCACAATCAACGTTCCAAGTTGTCGCCCCCTTTAAAGTCTGGAAGAAGGGATGACAACGATCGGAATATTTAGAAATAAATCTATGAAGAGCGGCAAGCCGACCAGTAAGCCGTTGAATTTCCTTCTTATTTTTTGGTGATGGCATATCAATAACGCACGATATCGATCGGGGATTAGCCTCAATACCTCTACGAGTCATGAGGTATCCCAAAAATTTTCCAGAAGAGAGGCCAAAAGAACATTTGGCGGGATTGAGTCTCATGTTATACTTGTTAAGCATATCAAAAACAAGTTGAAGATCGGAAAGATGATCACCAATAAGCTTCGATTTAACGACTATATCATCGATATAAGCCTCCATTATTATCCCCAACAGATCGGAAAAAATTGTATTGACAAGCTTTTGGTAGGTTGCACTGGCATTTTTCAGACCAAAAGGCATAACAGTGTAGTAGAAAATGCCTTGGTCGGTAATGAAGGCGATGAACTCTTGGTCATCCACATTCAAAGAGATCTGGTAGTACCCTGAAAAAGCATCCATGAAAGATAGGCGTTGGAATCCCGAAGTGGCAATGGATACGGATGAATCGGACAAGCTTCGTTAAGGTTTGTAAAGTCAATACAAATTCTGATTTGTCCGTTCTTTTTTGGCAATGCGACGACATTAGCAAGCCATTTTGGGTAAGTAACTCGTCGGATAAAGTTAACCGCAAGTAGCTTATCAGTCTCCTCTTTAACTTTGAGCTTCCGATTAGGTGCCATTCTTCTTGGTTTTTGGCAAACTGGCCTGAAACTTGGATCAATGTCAAGTTTATGACAGGCAACAGAAGGGTCTATTCCAGGCATTTCCTCAATTTTCCAAGTTTAAGATACGCTTTATTTCACCGTGTAAAGGGAAACCAACTCTTTTTGTTCTACGCTCGAAAGTTCAGCGGAAATAAAAGTGGTTTCTTCTACTGAATCTCCTACTTGCACTTCCAAAAGTCGATCCACTGTAGGCAGCCCTTGCACATGAGCCTCAATATTATAGATGGAGGGCATGCCGCTTGGCAACTGTAACTTGGGCAGGGCACTTGCAAGGATTGTATTACCACGAACTTCAGATTTTTTATAGTCATCCATTGCTTTGTCATGACAGGCATGGGAAGATACCTAGTCACTACGAACCTTGCAAATATGCCCAGAGAATGGGAACTTGACACACTGATGAAATGTGGAGACTACAGCCCCCATGGAATGTATCCAATCTCTGCCCAAAATTGCGTTATAGTGGGGAGCGACAGACCATCAATAAGAAATCGAGATCAACTTCTTTGTTCATTAATTTGATTGGTAAGGTAATTCTTCCAACCGGCCTGAAGATGTTGTCCGCATCAAAACCGATGATAGGATTGTCTTCGGCGATGATCATACCCTCGCGAAGTTGCATCTGAGAATAACATCCACTAAAAATGATGCTGGAAGTGGCCCCTGTGTCGATCATTACCCGTTGAACACGAGAAGCACCTATAGACACAGAAATTATGAGCTGCGTCATAGTGAGGGTGATATACACCAAGGAGATCATCATCAGTGAATCGGAGGGGCTCTTCTTCAGAAGTTTCGGTCTGGATTCCTTTGACAAAATCGACTTTGTTGATACGGTTAAACTCACCAACATAACTAACTTTCAAATGCTTTTGATTCTTACTCTGACTTTTGGAAAGAGACTCAACATGAAAATGGGAAACATTAATGACATGCTCATAAGTTGCAGCAACTGCCTGTTGAGAGTTTTTAGTAAGATATTCATTTAAAAGTCCTTTCTCCACTAATTTTTGAATCCAACCATGGAGAGAGAGACAAAGTTCTGTCTCATGGCCATAGTCATTATGAAATTTACACCGCAAGGAATTGTCCCTTGTACCTTTGGTATTTTCTGAAAGTGGATAAGGCGGGGAAAGAAGATTCCCACTTTTCAACTTCTCATATATAACAGAGTACTTGGCATTGAGCGGGGTCAGTTTTAGCTCAGGTAGAGTCTTTCCATCACGATTGAAATTGACTTGCTTCTGATTGTCATTTTTTCTATCATTATGTTTTTGATCTGACTGTCCTTGCTTTGGCTTAGAATTCTTGCTGTCAGAAAAATCTTTACTCCGAATATCTTTGTCTCTTGCTGTTTTCGCCGATAGGTTCTCCTCGATACGGATGTGTTGTTCAGCCCTAACATACAGATCGTACCGCGTTTTAGGGACATCTTTAATTAGAGAGTGGTAAAGATCCCTTACAATGAAATTTGAACTTCTGTCTCTTTCATAATATAATGCTTCTTTAAAGGCGAAAAGAAGCATCCCATCAGAAACTTCTGGAACATCTGCTGCTGCCTTTCGGAACCTAATAACAAAAGTACGTAACTTTTCGTCACGTTGTTGCTTGATGTTCAGAAGTGAGTCGACATCTTTTGGCGTCTTGCAATTGTGGCGGAAACGATTAACAAACTGATTTTCTAGTTTATTGAATTGGTGAATTGATCTTGAAGGCAACTCACTAAACCAGCGTAATGCTTCTCCCTTTAGAGTTGATGGAAAGAGCTTACATATGAGCGGATCATCGCCACCCCATAACACCAATTTATTTTTGAACGATAGAACATGCAAGCCAGGATCTCCTTCCGACTCATCATAAAGTTCAAAATCGGGTTGTTTGAAGTCGGGATGGTGGTAAGCTTCACGAATGTCGGTTTAAAACTTATCAAGTACGCCATCATTGACTGTTAAGTTTTTCATTCTTACATCCCTTGACTCTCTATCGTTAAGTTCTTTTTGCAATCAAGTCTTTCAACGGTTGTTCTTGTTAGAGTTAAAGTATTGGCTCGAACAACTGGGCCCCCGGTCGTGCCCATGTGGAGAAGGATACCTTCCATTATCTCTTATTGGAGTTAGAGATCTTTGGCGGTATGCACGATCAACTCCGACCGGTGATTGTCTTTGTCTATCCCTGTAACCACCCTGTCTAGGCCGGTTGTCACCCTTGGCCGGGTGGTCGGTATAATTATACCACTTCTCCATGTTTTGTTGCTTTTGCGGGATGCCCGCCTTCCAGTCATGTCGACATATCTCGGATGGCGGTCTTCCCTAAAATTGCTTCTCACAGGTAAATCTTCTCTTTGAGATCTGACATGTCTAGGGTAGTAGTTATCCCTGCCAATCCGATTCTCCCCATAAGTACGGGTAATAGGGTCATTACTCTTAGAGCATGCACTAGTTGATTGTGTTTGAGAAATAACACGTTGCTGAGGACGATGAAGTGGATCTTCAAGACGATCCCATACACTGGAATGGCCTGCATCCCTTCGTGGTCACCTTGATGTTGTTGAATTTGCAAAGAGCGCCCACCGCCTTTGCCTCTTTGCGGCTTCCTTCTCAAGTTCCTATTTAAATTTTTGACTCATCGTAACTCACGCTCAACCGTATTAGGGGTGAATTGGCTGTTACTATCACCTTTTCCGTTAGTTGGTGTAAGAGTAATGTCCGCGTCCATATCCATGTCAACTGAAGGATTGATATGGACAGACGGTGGACCACATGAAGGATTACTGACTTGTCGGTTTTCTTGTTGCAAGACTGTTAGGGTGGTGGCGGCACTTGTACTGCCTTTTGCGGTGGAGGTGGCGGAGGCGGTGGCGGTTGCGCTGCTATAGTTGGATGTTGAGAATTGATCCTACCACTAGGAGCAACTTGATTGTTCAACGGTTCTTGCATTGGCCGATTTGAATTTCGAGGGTTGCGAGTCCTATTAGCAGGAGGAATATCTCGACTATTTGGTCTGCTTCTTGTGCTTACCATCTTGATTGTTTCACGTGATAATGAATTCTAACTTCCCCGGGACGGCGCCAATTATGTTTTCGGCAAGAACCGCTTCAACACAACGAGAGCAATGGTAAAGAACACACTAAGAAACAGAGGAATTTGATGTTGGGGGAGATGAAACTGAACCAAAAAATGGCTGCCTATGTACCCAAGATCTATTATCTAGGGATCAAGTTTCCACGTAGTTCCTTATGAAAAATAGTTTGGTATTTATAGAGGTAGAGTAGAGAGTCCTTGTAGCTTAAGTAATCTTGTAGCTTGAGTAATTGTGATAGAATATAACTCTCAACTGATAATTATCTCTTTGATAAGAAATGAATCTGGACTTAAATCAATGTACATTAGTAGCAAGCCATGTGGCTAAGGTTCAGCCTTAGACACATGAGTTAACGGGCCTGTACATTGATCCATGGTATTGCAAATTGGGCTTTAGCCCTGTCGATTAAATGAATAAAATAGAGACCCCTACTAATGGACGTTTGCCACGTAGGTGGGGGTCGAAACAGGTATACTGATAAAATTGAGTGTTTTCACCAGCATAATGTAAAAAGCAATAGAATTGATAAGGAATTGACGTTTGGCGACTCACCAATATTTCGTTGTAGAATAACTTGGTTGAATAGATACAACCAGGATGAGCATGTTGTCATACTCAGAATATATATATCAAATGACAGTGACCTATATCTATAGAATAACCCGATTGAAGCATAATCGAACTGAGCAGTTTTGTAGTAATGCTCAGATATAAATAAGTCTATATAGTTGAACCCTTGAAGGTGTTATCATAGACAGTTTCAGAAAAGATTATCCCAGTTAGCCTAAAGCGTAGTTGGGCTGAGTTTTTTTGCTATGAAGCTCAAAGATGATGTTAATGCACAAAGTTTGATTCTATGCATATTGTCTTCGGTTTAGAGGATCAATGTCATACAACCATACCAAGCGATGTTCTCTATCCAAACTTGGCAGTGCGTCCAAGGGATAGATTGCATCCAGCATTTGGGTTTTTAAAGTCCTAAAAGTGCGGAGTTACCCAGTTCACAAATAGGACCGAGCCAGAAGGTCGACGCCATTTACTCGGACCAACGCACAGTGCGCTTCTGTATGTTGGCTTTTTGAACTTCAGGGATTTGTGTTTCACGCCGAAGCCAGGCAAGAGGGTCAAAGCCTTATACCTAAACTCGATACTTTAGTCGTACGAGACATTTTTCAAGCCTGACGCGCTCGCAGCACTTGCCTTATCACCGACCTCAGTCAATTATAAGGATTTGAATAGGCAAGAGGGACGCTCTAGTCTGTACCAAGCTAGACAATTGATGCCATTCAGCTGGGCTTCAGAGTGTGCATGAAGTATTCTATGCACTTCCAAGTGCAAAATGTTGGAGCTTGGAATTTTTGCAAATAAAAATGAGGCTTTTTCACTTGACCGGGCATGCTGAGCATTTGAACCGGTTTTGTAAAGCTGATAGAGATTTGATCAAAAAAATTCTATACTAGCTAGGTTCTCTTAGGTTTGAACCTGCAGAGTGTCTAGTTGGAGGGGTTAACCACCAGTCTGAACTTGACCAGGCGTTGTGCGCTTAAAACTGGATTTCTATAGTGTAGCCACACTCAGGTTATCAAAATTCTTAGCTTTTATGAGGACCCAGTCACTAGGTTTGAAGACACATTCTCTAAGTTTTCTATCATGACTGCGCTTCATGTTTTCTTGATATTTGACTAATTGCTGAAGAGCTGTATCTCGACATTCATCAATAAGAGCTTTGTTGTAAACTAAGAATTCATTTTCAACTCCAGATTTTACTGCTTCAGTTCTGGCAGTTGGAGCCATGATTTATGTTGGGAGTACTGCTTCTGCACCATATGCTAAAGAGTATGGTGAAAAACCTGTGGACCTTCTAGGAGTAGTCCTATATGCCCATAGGACAGTAGGCAGCTGACAAACCTAGTTACCTTTAGCCTCAATAAGCCTTTTCTTAAAGGTACCTAAGATTACCCTATTAGTAGCCTCCGCTTGGCCGTTTGCTTCAGGATGGTAAGGAGCAGAAAAGTTGTGCTTTATGCTCATAGACCCACAGAATTGTTGCATCCCTGTGGAGCCAAACTGGGAACCGTTATCTGATACTAATTCTGAAGGTACTCCGAACCTGCAGATAATATCACACCATAGAAATCGCTTTACATCTGCAGTAGTTATTGAAGCAAAAGCTGTGGCTTCGACCCACTTTGTAAAGTAATCAATAGCCACTAACAAAAAACGAACTCTTCCAGGTGCCCTAGGCAAAGGTCCTACGATGTCAAGCCCCCATTTTGAGAAAGGCCAAGGGCTGAGAATTGGGTGCAATTCTGTGGCTGGTAGTTTTCCAACTTTAGCATGTTTCTGGCACAACACACAAATTTTAGTGATTCATTTTGCGGCTCTTTGCATGTATGACCACCAATAACCCTGCATTAAAGCCTTGTGGGCAAGACTGCGACCTCCCGAGTGATTCCCACAAACACCTGCATGAATTTCTTTAAGTATCATTTTGCCTTGCTCTGGGGTAAGACATCTTAAGTGTGGGCCGAACCCCATTGGCCTTCTGTAAAGTCGAGCAACTCTTTCTTTAGTGAACAATATTGCGAATTTCCATGCCTCTCGCTTAACCTTTTGAGATAAATCTTTCTCTATGGGGAGATTCCCTGAGTTCAGATACTCGATGAAGGGCAGCCTCCAGTCAGATTTTTCTAGTGCCAAGATTTCTAAGTCCATTATCTCTAAATCATCAAGTGTTTCCTCTTCAAATTCTGCTTCAAATTCAGACTTTTTGTTTTCAGTGGGGTTGATATCGCCCCCAATATCTTCATGGTCGCCCCCAATACTGCCAAGGTTACTAGGGTCCATTCCTTGATCTGAATCATTGACTATGGGATGCTTTCTTTTGAGTTGTTTGCGTAAGGATGCCAAAGTTTGGCGATCCTCAGCATCAACTGGATCTTTAGATTCTGAAGATTCCATTTGTTCTCTTTTTCTTTTTCAAGTGTTAACAACACAGACTTGTAATGCGTGACACTCTATAACATATGCCTCATGAAGTCTCATTGGTTGTAGATTGATGCTCGGCTCTTGTTGGAAATCAATTTGGATTTCTCTTGGCTCATCTAGCTAGACAGCTGCAGAGAGGTAAGTTAGTGCATCAGCATGCCTGATTTCATTCCTTGGCCTTTGACGGATAGAGATTTTGTCAAATTGCATATCCAATTTGTGTATGACTGTCAAATATGCTTCCATCCTTTCATCTTTTGCTTGAAAAGTACCACCAAATTGATTAGCCACCAAGTGAGAATCTGTTAGCATTTGAATGTTCTTCGCTCCCAGCTTAAGTGCAACATTCATACCATAGATAACAGCTTCATATTCGACTTCATTATTAGAGGTAGAAAAGCCTAGTCTGACTGAACTTTCAACTTTCTGTCCTTCAGGGCTGATAAGTACACAACCTAGACCCGATCTGGATGCATTTTTTGAACCATCGGTGAAGACAGTCCAGAGAGTTTGATTATTGTCAAATATGCGCTCGCCCCCAGAATCGGATGTACTGGGTGAGAATTCCTCAGTTTGTGCAGGGAACTGAACAGAATGATCAGGAAGTTGTTCTACTTATGCTAATTCTGGACTCAGTTGGATGTCATCCACAAGAAAATTTTCCATAAGAGAGGCTATAGCATGCCCCTTTTTGCAGTCCTTGGCTCATAAACAATATCATATGTGCTGAGGTAACTTGACCATTCAATCAACCTATTTGATTCCTCCTGTTTGCGAGGGTCTTTTGTAGAGGATACTCTGTATAAACCTTCACCGTTCTCCCCTGAAAATACACCTTTTATCGCCGAGCTGCATGTACTAAGGCCAACGCGACTTTCTCAATTTTGGAGTAATGACTTTCTGCTGCAGTTAGTGTCTTGCTAACAAAATGAACCGGCCTTTCTTCGGAATCATCAACAAAAATGACTGCACTGCCTGCAGAGTCAGTTGCAGCAAGATAGATTCCTACAGGTTCTCCAGCCTTTGGGCTAACCAAAATTAGGGGAGAAGTAAGGTAGGCTTTGACTTCAGCGAAAGCCTTTTCACAATCTTCATTCTAGGTTGATGCACCTTTCAAAATGTGAAAGAACAACTTACATTTGTCAGAGTATCGAGATATGAAATGACCGAGAGCCGCAAGATGGCCTAAGAGCCTTTGTACTTCCTTTCTACAGGTAAGGGGTGGCATTTTGAGAATAAATTGAATTTGCTTAGGGTTAGCTTAAATTCCCCTGTGGGTCATCATGAACCCTAAGAATTTGCCTGAAGATAGGCCAAATGAACATTTGACAAGGTTAAGCCTCATTTTGTATTTCTTTAGTTGATCAAATACTTTTTGCAGGTCAGCAAGATGATAGTTTTCTTCCCTTAACTTCACAACCATGTCGTCAATATAAACCTCCATAATAACCCTAATAAAATCAGCAAAGATAGTATTAACAAGCTTTTGGTATGTGGTCCCAGCATTCTTTAGGCCGAACGACATAACGACATAGCAATATAGGCCTCTGTCTGTGATGAATGTTGTATACTCCTAGTCATAATAGTGCAGTACAATCTGATAATATCCTGAGCTTGCATCCATAAAAGATAGTTTCTTGAAACCATATATCGCGTCCACCATATCTGAAATTTTGGGTATAGGATAAGGATGTAGTGGGCAAGCTTCATTCATGTTTGTGAAGTCGACACAAATTCTGAGCTTCCCATTCTTTTTTGGTACTGCTACAATGTTGGAAACCTAAGTTGGGTATTCAACTGGTCGAATCAATCTAGCCTCCAATAACTTGCCAATCTCCTTGTTCACTAAGAGTTTCTTGTATGGGGCCATTCTCCGTGGTTTTTGCCTTACTAGTTTGACTTTTGAGTCAATGCTTAATCTGTGACAAGCGACGCTGGGGTCAATTCCGGGAATATCTGTTGGATTCCAAGCAAAGATAACTCTATCTCTTTTCAATAAGGCCACCTAAGTCTCTTTCTCTATTTCAGAAAGTTCTTCAGAGATGAAGGTGGTATGACTTTCTTCTTCTCCTATCTGCACTTCTTTCAGCTTATCGACTGTTGAAGGTCCCTTAGTTGGTGCCTCCCGAGGTGCTCTGGCTGCCCTAGGTGGTGTTCTGGTTCAGCCCTGTTGTAATTGCTATTTTTGCTCAGTGTTAAGAATGGTGTGCCTTCTGACTTCAGACTTTTTATAATCATCCATCGCATGTTCATGACATTTTAGAGATACAATCTGGTCACTTCGGATTTTACAAGTTCCCTCTGCTGTTGGAAACTTAATAGCTTGGTGATAAGTGGACACCACTGCATGCATTGCATGAAGCCAATCTCTGCCTAGAATGACATTATATGTGGATGGGCAGTCTACCAGAACAAAGTCAACTCCTACAACTTTAGGACCTACTGTGACTGGCAAATTAATTTTACCAACCTTTTTAGCTGGAGCACCATTAAAGCTGATAATTGCAGTATCATCTTCTTGAATAAGATCATCATCGAGATTCATGACAGAATAACATCCAAAGAATAGGATACAGGCAGAGCTGCTGGTGTCAATCAAAATTCTTTGAACTCTGCGGATGCCAACCCATGCTATAATCACCATAGCATCATTATGAGGATAGTATACTCCTCGCTCATCTTCTTCAGTAAAAGTTAGGCCTCTTTCAACAATAGTCTCAGTATAAAACCCAGATTTAAAGTTGATATTGTTTACGTGATTCCAACTACCAATTTTTTGAATCTTTCGCTTCATGCTCCATTTCCTTTCATGGTTTGATGAACAAGCAGCCGCCTGAGCATGACATACAACTATCACATCGTGCTTGACCAGATTTATATGAGCCAACTTTTGACTACCCTTTAGATACTCCTTCAGTTGTCCCACATCTGCCATTCTGGAGATCTCCTTCTTGAATGCATAACAGCCATTCAAAGTATGGCCAAAATCATTATGATACTTGCATTTCTTTGACTTATCTCTCCTTCCCTCAGTATCAGGTTTCATAGGGAACGGCTTGGAGAGTTTTCCTTCAAGCTTGTCATACAATTCTGAGAGATTGACGTTAAGCTCCGGAAGAGTAAGATCTTTGCTCGGGCGACCATCTTGTTTCTAATTCTGTGTGATGCCAGTTTTGGTATCTTTGTTATGCTTCTTTTTGTCTTTGTCATGCTGTGGCTGCATGTTCCCACTTTTTTCTATCATTTGCAAAATTCTTTTGTTGCTTGTACTTTGAATCTTCCTGAACAGTAGCATACCTTTCTGCTCGCACCAGCAAATCCTGAACCGTTTCTGGAGGCTTCAGAGTTAGAGAGTTGTAGAGACCAGACTTATCAAAAGGAAGAGCATTTTTGAAAGCTTGCACAACAACGTCATCTGGGGCATTGTTGACCTCCTTGAGCAGCACCCTGAGTTTTCTGACAAGGTCTAGAATGCTTTCTCCTTTTTCCATGTGGAGGTTGAAAAGAGTTCCAGAACCATTTATGGTCTTCCTGTTGTAGTGATAATATTTTGAAAATTTGTCTGCGAGCTGCGGAAATGTATGGATTGAACGAGGACGGAGCTCATTAAACCATGTCAAAGCTTCTTCGTTAAGGGTAGCTTAGAATACTATGCACATCAACGCATCATTGTTGTTAAAAAGAGCCATAGACGACTTGTATTTCATCAAGTGCTCATCTGGACAACCATCTACATCATTGTAGGTTGGAACTGAAGGTTGTTTGGAAGAACCAGGGAAAATGTAATCCCTTATTTCATCTATAAAAGGAGATTCTTCAGGTTCTTTGATTGCCAGTTTATGTCACTTATCTTCCCAAGTAGCTTTAGAATCCATGGAATTTCTAATGAGTTCTTGGACCCACTGCTAATTCAAGTTGTCACTATTTTCCTGCAGAGCGACATTGTTCGTGGCAACTCTGTGGGTATGGTTTCTCCTTTCAGGGCTCTAGCCTGGCTCAACAGAGTCGTGCCTATATTGCCTGAAATTTGCTTCAGCCCTGCATGGGTTTAGCTCTTTGGTTCGAGTGTAACCACCCACAGAATTATGGAGGGCTCCAGTTCTGTGGCTTCTGGCCCACTATTGTCTACCTCTTCTATCTCCAGCTCTCTGATAACCTCCATTAGTCCTCCAGCGAGTGTTCCTCGAACCATTGTATTTAGATTATGAGGAATCTAAACCTCCAGGATTACGATAAAATCTTCTGTTACCTCGAGCTAGTTTGTATTGTCCTCTCTGTGGTACCAGACTACAAGAGCGTTGCATGTCATGCTCTAGATCGATTTGATCCGAAGAGGAATATTCAGAAACTGACATTGATCGTTCCTTGGAGTACTGGGAACGTCTTGATACTGATCTGCTTCGGTGATGCTGTGGGCTATGAACCCATCCTAGTACAGCGTCAGCACCACCTAAACACTCCACAATTGGAGTTCTGTGGTTTTGGGTGTGGCTGGAGGCGTGGCTCCTTGGATGATGCATCCTCTTTTGAGACCTGCTCTCCCTTGGTACGGAAGATTCCTGATAAAAGTTTTCTTCCCTAGGCCTTTTGTCATCATTTCTCCTAAGTTGATCATTTTCTCTGGTCAGCCTGAGCAACATAGACATTAGAGTTTCTTCATCAGATGGGTGAGCATTGTGGCTCAGATCCGGAGGGCCCGATCCAAGCCTAAGGCGGCCTTGCAAACGCCTAGGCAATATGGATGGTCCAGATTGGGTGGAAATAGCACCCAACCTAGGCCCAAGGAATTGCTGCAGACGCTGAGGCAGCATCGAAGGTCTTGCCCCAGCAGATGCAAATCCGTCTCTGTGTGTGACGACTTGAGTATCCCTAGTTGCAACTTGTTCCCTTGCTGGAACAGTAATTCGCAGGTTCTCCACTAAATATTCTTCTTCATGCTGGGCATCCAAATTTTGTGGGGAATCAGGCGTATATCGACAAGCCGAGCATGAACCTCGTCGACAAGCGGTGTGATGATGTCTTTCTCAAAGGCATTAGGAGGAAGGTTTTGTGCAATTTTGAAGCCTGACTGGTGTTAGACACTTTTTGATTCCTTTTGGATCTACTAGCAGCCATTGATTATGATATTCAATAAAAGAGAAGAATGTGGTTGTAAGTTCGATCCCCACAGACGGCGCTAAAAATATGTCGGGGCAAAAACTGTAATATACAGATCTACCAAAACACTCTTGAGAAACTGACCTTTCAAATATCACCACCTACAGAATTATGAACAGAATATTAAAGTAACGATGAATTGGTTTGTTTGAGATGTTGAGATTGAACCACTTTTTAGTTCGGTGGTTGCCTACTATAGGGATCAAGTCTCTGAAAGTCTACGGAGTATAGAGCTTTCAATGTAGTTCTGTTGCTGAAAAACTCTTCAATATGTAACCACCTGAAAACCTAGAGAATCTCTGAATTTGGATCCTTATCCCTAGTTTTTAGGTACATTGAATAGAGTCAAAGCCTCTGGATTATGTAGGATTTGGCTGGCCTTGTTTTCAGCTGATTACGAGCTTACAGTGAGGCTTGGCCCACATGCCATGTTGTGCCCTAGCTACGAACCAAGGCTAAGCTTGCAAATATGAAGGATCCAGTCTGGGTGCCATGTCCAGAGAACTTGCCTAGCTGGTCCATAGAGATGTTATGCTACTGGGCATTCTGTTCCCTGGCTACCAACTCGGGCTAAGCCTGCAGATATAAATGGTCCAGTCTGGGTGCCATGTCCAGAGAACATGCCCAACTGGTCCATTGAGACGCTGTGCTGCTGAGCATTCCATCGAGTTGGATGCCCCATTGCACACAATCGATCCAACGAGGCTAAAGAATAAGAGGATCAGATAATGTCATGTGGACCATTTATGAGGGTACACACAATAAGAACTGCTCTATCTGCTTAAGCTAGAGTCTTAGCTCTCCATCCTTTGATTTTTTTTTTATGAACTTTATCAACCAGGTAATCAAAAGCATCATTCTTTTTTTTAAATGACTATGGGAACATCGAGGTATTTGTCCTTTTTGTTAAATTTTGTCATTTTCCAAAAAAAATTCAACATCTTTTTATGTTTGAAATGCACATTCTTACTACAAAAGATGCTAGATTTATCAAAATTTATTTTCTGCCCAGATGCATCACAATAATCCTTAAGAATAGTTTTCAAGTGCCCAATTTCAACTAGAGAAGCTTTGGTAAAGATGATCAAGTCATCAACATAAAGGAGGTGAGTGATAGAAGGGGGCATTCATTCTAACTTTGATACCATGAATCTCACCTTTACTCTCAGCTCTTCCAACCATTCTGGAAAGAGCTTCAAAAGCGAAGATAAACAAATATAGAGACAACGGATCACCCTGTCTCAGACCTCTTTCGGGAAAAATATGCTCAAGAGGAGAACCATTCAAAAGAACTTTAAAGGAAACAAAAGATAAGCATTTATTAATCAAATAAATCCACTTCCTACTAAAACCTAGTTTTTCAAAGATAGACCCTAAAAGGGACAATTCAACTCTATCATAGGCTTTGGCTATATCCATTTCAAGAGCAACCCATCATTGTTTCTTTTTATACATCATTTTCATGTTATGAAAAACCTCACTAGCAAGACCCACATTATCACCAATATTCCTTCCTTTAATAAAAGTTCCCTGAAAAGGGGAAATGATTTTATGCAAATGATTCTTAAGCCTATTAGCAAGAATTTTTGAAATTATCTTGTAGGTAAAATTACATAGGCTGATAGGCCTAAACTTATAAATATGATCAAGAGAAGAAAATTTGGGAATAAGAGTGATAAAAGTCTCGTTGTGAATAGGGTGCAACTCCCCATATCTAAAATCTTTTTGTACACAGTTCACTATAGTGGGACCAACAATATCCTATCACTTATGATAAAAAAAAATCCTCTGGAACCCATCCGGCTTAGGGGCTTGAAAAACACCTAGCTTTTTAGTGACAACCCAAAATATCATCAGCAGAAGGCACATAAGTAAGAATGGAATTCTCTCTGTTAGTAATATAGGGGGAAAAAAGATTTAGAATATCATTTTTAGGAATAGGATTATCAGAAGAAAAAATATTATTAAAGCACTCGCTAATCTCCTTCCTAACGTTGACTCTGCATTCTTCCACAAACCATCTCCACCTTTGATTTTTTTTCAATGTAATTTTTTCTCCTCCTATAAACCGTGGACATGTGAAAGTATCTTGCGTTTTCTCCTCCCTTTTTAAGCCAATGCATACCAGATTTTTGCTTCCACATACTCTCTTCATTCTCAAGATAAGTCAACAATTTGTTTTTTAGAACCTTCGCCTTATCATAAGACTCTTTGTTTTGAGGTAAAACAAGAACTTTCTCTAAATCAGTTTGAGTTTTCCTGATGTGAGCAGTCACACTACCAAAAACTTTTTTATTCCATTGTTTCAAACATTTTTTTTTGTTGTATTCAATTTCAAGTAAGTACTATGATCAGGCAAATCATGGTTCACAAAATTCCAAGCTTTTTCAATCACAGGTTTACAAGAAGCATCAGACAACCACATATCAAAAAACCTAAAAGGCCTAGAGCTATCATCAATCGTAGCAGAGAGATTAATAAGCAAAGACAAATGGTCAAAAATGCCATTTGCAAGAGTTTTCACGGCTATAGTAGGGAATGACTCAACCCACTCAATAGAAGCTAAGGCACGATCTAGTCTTTCCACAATATGATCATGAAAACTTTTACAATTAGACCACGTGAACTTAGGGCCTTTATAACCTAAATCCATCAAGCCTAGATCATTGATATGCAAATTAAAATCTAACATGCTTTTATTAAACACATGGTCGCTGCCAATCTTCTCATCGAGAGATGTAATGGCGTCAAAATCACCAAAGAGCAACCAATGGCCAGGAACTAGGGGAGCAATCTCCTTTAATTCAGACCACACATGCTCTCTTAAACTAGCATGTGGATTACCATAAACAAAGGTAAAAAACCAATCTTTACTATTAGAATGTGCAATATGTGCCATTTGGTCAATGATAATCACTTTGTGTAATAAATTGGATTAATTTGCATTATCAATCGAAGGTGTAGCCCATAACTTGGTAATGCAGCTTTTTTCGCCCAGGACTATTAGGGTTCAAATCCCAGTATCTCCATTTGTTTTTTGTATGGGTATAGAGTATTCTAAATCTGAAATGTTGGATCAACTAATGAAGTTGTGTTTTGACCATTAACATCAAGTACAAACTTTGGTGGACAGAGAAAACCAGAGAGAAAATGAGAAGAAAGAAGAAAAATTATTACTTTACTAACGTACCGATTACCAGTTCTTACATCTTATTACAGAGAATCTATTAACTTCTTTTAGAATGACATAGTTCGTTATAACAGAAAATGCTGAGCTGGAGAGTTGATACTCGATACACTTGTGCTGAGGTGGATGGCTGGACATCATGGATTAGAAATTTAATATACTACATGATCTTTTACTCTCTCAGTGTCAGGGAGATAATTGATCGAGTCATATAATCGTTGTTAGATACCTACTATTAAATTTCTGCAAAGTACCTCACCACCACTTTTTGTTAGAAATCAGTTGCTACAACAAGAACAAACTGCATGTGAATATAAGAAGGCTGAGGCACAGACTAGGTCGGTCTCTTTACGGTTATTTCACGTCTATTTTTCCTTGTGTAGACAGACCACGCCAACCTCCAGGATACAACAACCACAATAACTAATCTTCAATGCTAACTGCACTCAACAAAGAAGAAAAAGGACGAACACAAAACTAATACTTTGACTGCCCATAAAACATAGTATAAGAAAATAGGGTTTTCCAAATCTCTTTTAGGCTGCTGAAATAGGCGTTTATATAGAGGTAAAATGGTGGAGAAACGTGGAGCGCAAGTAGATCCGCTAAATTAGGGAACTGATTTAGTTTCCCGTTTTGAATTGGAGTCCAGTAGCCCACTATGTTTTTGTTTCCAATTCCAACATGAAATTTCTTAAGAAAATGGTTTAGCATAACAATAAGAAAAAAATGACTGTTTAGTACCATGAACTTTGGTGGTTTTATCAATTTGGGCCAAGAACTTTTTTTTTGGGCAAATTGGGCCATGACCTTTCTTTTTTGTATCAGTTCGGGCCACCGTTACCATTCCGTTACTTCACATGCTTATGTGGCTTGCCGGATGTATATGTGTCCGACCAAATGATCATGTGTCACCGTTGAAGTGCACACCTAATCACCGGTGACGTGGCATCGAAATTTCAAAGTGTTTCCAACCCGAAATTTCACAGAAATTTCAAAGTGTTTCGAACCTTGAGGCAAACTCGCACTTAGTTGATAGAAATCCCAAATTCAGACCTAATTCCCTAATTCCCAAATTCCCAAATTCTTAAATGAATTAAAAAACCGAATTAAACCCCAATCCCCAATCCCCAATCCACCAAATCCCCAATCCACAAAATCAAGCAACTAATTAAGCATGGATCATTACTGTATAGAACTTTTCTTTGGTGGGAAATTTCAGAGAGACCCAACTGAGCTGTATGATGGGTATAAGTGGTTTACGAAGCACATCTTGTATTACAAGGGTGGGAGAATTCAATACTTTTACAACATCGATCCAGATAAAATGTCATATTTTGAGTTGAAGGGTATGATTGAGCAAGAATGTCATGTGAAAGATATGGTTAAGATGTTCTATACTGATCCTAATAAGCCTCTAGACATTGGGCTTAGGATAGTCAATGATGATAAAGATGTTATAGAAATGATGAAAATGGCAAAAAATGAGAGGGTAGCTGTTTATGTTGAACATGAGCAAGGTGATGATGTTGAAGAGTCTGAAGATGACAAAGAGGTTGATGTGGGTGATTGTTTGATAGAGTGAGCACGAGTTTGAGTCCGAATATGAGCTGCGTCACGTCAAGCAAAGCAACTATGGATCATATTAGTGAAGATGATGACGAATTGATTGAAGTTAGGAAAAAAAATTTAGAAATCAAGTATAAGAAGAAGAAATCAGGTACTGAAGAAGTTGATCAAGTACCAGATGGACCACATGAAGAAGCAAGTGAAGCAGCCATTGAACAAGCAAGTGATGTAGCAAATGAACTACCAAATGAGATGGATACTGGTGGTGCTGGAGAGGATATTGGTGGTGTTGGAGATGATGAGTCAGACTATGTTGCATCTGATGACTATTTAAGTCCCGAATCTAGTGAAGAAGAAGATGAGGATGTTGCTTCTGTTAAGGAGAGGAAGAGGAATTTGAAGGTTAAAAAGAGGATGTACCCAATTTTCAACCCCAATGTTCAGATGTCCAATATACAAATTGAGCTTGGCATGAGGTTTGGAAATGCAAAGCAACTTAAAGAATGTATAAAGAAATATGCAGTCCATAATGGGTATCCAATTCATTTTAACAGAAATGCTGCTAGAAGATTTGAAGCTGTGTGTGTTGGTGATGGGTGTACCTGGTTTCTGTATGCAAGTTACATGCAAAGTGAAAACAGTATGCAAATTAAGACTTTAGAGGCTGAGCATAAGTGTAAGAGACATTTTCGCATCAGATTAGCTAATTCCCAATGGTTGGCTGATTATTACAATGACAGGATCATAGACAACCCTAAGTGGAAGGTAAGGGATTTCAAGAGAGAGATACTGCACAATTTAAAGTTGGAGGTGACACCACTTCAGTGTTACAGAGCTAAGAAGAAAGCCTTGAGTCTAGTTCATAGTTCTTTAAAGGATGTGTATGCCAAAGTGAGAGACTATCAAATTTGAGATAATGAAGTCAAACCACGGAAGCACATGTAAGATTGATGTTAAAAGGCCAGTGATAGATAAGCCAGGTTACTTTCAGAGAATGTACATTTGTTTTGATGCCTTGAAGCAGGGTTGGTTTTCTGGGTGTAGAAGGGTCATTGGTCTTGATGGTTGTTTTCTTAAATCTTTTTGCAAAGGGGAATTGTTAACTGCAGTTGGGAGGGATGGAAATAACCAGATGTACCCTATTGCTTGGGCAGTTGTTGAAGGTGAAAACACAGAAAGTTGGAGGTGGTTTTTGAACTTGCTCCTTAATGATCTCAATGTGGATGATGGGCTTGGTTTGACAGTGATTACAGACCAACAAAAGGGTCTTCTCAAAGTCATTTAAGAAAGATTACCTAATGCAGAGCATAGATGTTGTGCAAGGCACATCTATGCTAACTTCAGGAAGAAATTTTCTGGTATATAATTTAATTTGTCTATTTTTTTATTTGTATTCTAAATGTGATTTAATATTCATATGTAATGTAGCTATATTATTTGAACAGGTGCACAACTTAAGGGTTTATTCTGGAAAGCATGCAAAAGTGGAACACCAGAAGAATTCCATCGTGTTATTGATGAGGTGAGAAAGGTATGTGATGCAGCAGCTGACTATATGTTACATATCCAAAATCCCAAGTTCTGGTCCAGAGCATTCTTCGAATTTTACACAAGTTCTGATGCAGTAGAAAACAATATATGTGAAACATTTAATGGTACAATTCTTGATGCAAGAGAGAAGCACATCATTGCAATGCTTGAGGAAATAAGGATTGCCATGATGAGAAGGATGCAGAAGAGAAGAGATTTATTGGTGAGTCAGTCCAAGTGGCAAGGCACTTTGTGTCCAACTATTGCTGACAAGTTAGAGAAGAACAAGTTAGACTCAAGGTTTTTTGAGTCTTTCTTTTGTGGAGGGTCAACGTTTGAGGCCAGATATGGTGATGAAGGTTTCAAAGTTGATATGAAGGATAAGACTTGTACATGTAGAATGTGGCAGCTCTCTGGTATCCCATGTGCCCATGCAGTAGCTGCCATTTATATGTGTAAGCACAATCCAGATGATTATGTAGATCATTGGTACAAGGTGGAAACATTTAGAAAGACTTATGATCATTACTTGCAGCCACTTAATGGTGAAAAGCTATGGCCAAAGGCTCCTGGAGAGGTATTCCTGCCTCCACCTTATAGAAGGATGCCTGGGAGGCCAAGCAAGCTTAGAAGGAAAGAAATGCATGAAGAGCCAAGGAAGTTCGGAACCTTAAGTAAAAAAGGAGTTCAAATGAGGTGTTCAAACTGCCTTCAGTATGGTCATAATAAGAGAACATGCAAAGAAGTCAACAGTGAAACCAACAATGTAGCCGAGGAAGTAGCCGAGGAAGTAGCTCAGGAAGTAGCCCAGGAAGTAGCCCAGGAAGTACCACAATCCACCACTGTAAGTTTCTGGAGAGTTTCTTTTTTCTTCTTAGTTTGGATTGATGTGTATCTGGGTTGCTTTTTAGTACTGTTCTTGTTTTGTTTTTTCATTTCTATATGCTTGAGAACTTACCCACACTCCTTCAAGTACTGCTTCATTTAGTTGATTTGGAAAGTTAATTGATACTTATAGGGTACTAGAATTTCAGGGTTTATAGGCCAATTAGATCCTGTTTTTTATACCAGTTATGGCTGAAGCCTTAAAGACCTATAGCCTTCAGTGATAGATTTTAAGCTTCAGTGATAGATTTTGAAATTAGATTTTAAGCTTCAGTGATAGCCTTCAATAAATATATATTAACAAGAAAGCTTTTAAGATATATATTAAGCATTTGAAATTAGTTTTAGAAATCATTTGAAACTATTAAGCATTCTTGAAACTAAGCATTTTATAATTCTTATAATTTTGATATAGGTGAGGAAGAAAGGTAAGGAGGTAGCTGTTGAGAAACCTGGGACTAAGAGTGGGACAACAAAGAAGGGTAAAGAGACAGTTAAGAGTGGGACTACGAGTGGGACTACTGAAGTCAGCAATGAAGCCAACCAAGTAGCAGGTAAGTTTATGAAACAAGTTTTAAGTTTATGAAACAAGTTTGTTCAATAAGTTTTGAAATCATAAGTTTTAGATAAAAGTTTTTAAGTTTATGAAATAAGTTTGAATTTTGATATAGGTGAGGAGGGAGAATAAGGCTCCCTCATCTAATGAGTGAGGCCAACCAAGGCTGGGACTCTTGAAGTCAAGCAATGAAGCCAACCAAGTAGCAGCTGCCACCACTATAAGTTTATGAAATAAGTTTTAAGTTTATGAAACAAGTTTGTTCAATAAGTTTTTTTCTAAGTTTTGAAATCATAAGTTTTAGATAAAAGTTTTTAAGTTTATGAAATAAGTTTGAATTTTGATATAGGTGAGGAGGGAGAATAAGGGTCCCTCATCTAATGTAGGTGAGGGCACGCCAACTGTGTCAAAGAGAGGTAAAAGGGCAGCTGATGATGTACCTCAGGGAGTTGGAGCTTCAAAGAGGAACACAGGGGTAAAAGGAAGAAAGGATCATGTACACGAGGGAGTTGGAGTTTTACAAACCGACAATGGAAACTCTTACTTGAAGGTAATGTTATTTTACAAACTACTTTGCATTTGAAAGATTTCCATTTGAAATGAGGTAGTTGTTTTACATACTTCATAAACATAACCTAATCTTTTGTCCTTCTTGTGATAGATGTCAGCTAATGGAGCACCTATTCTTATAAATGAAGCCAAGATTTCTGAAGCAAACAACAAAAGAAAAGGTAGACCTCCACTTCCTAGACGATCTAGTAAAGCTCCAGTGATTGGTTTACAGTCAAATCAAGTTTCAAGTGAAGCTCAAGTACGTAGTAGTCAAGGTTCAATAAGTGCATCTAAACAAGTTTCAATAACTGCTTCCAAACAATCACTGACAACTGCTTCTGCACAAGCTTCTGCAACTACTTCCAAACAATCACTGACAACTGATGCAGTGGCATCAAGCAGAAAGCCTAAAACTAGATCTACAGCTGCCCTAGAAACTCAACATCAAGAAACTCACCATCAAGCAATGGCATCAAGCAGCAAGCCTAAAACTAGATCTACAGCTGCCCCAGAAACTCAACATCAAGAAACTCACCATCAAGCAGTGGCATCAAGCAGCAAGCCTAGAAACTCACCATCCACAGCTGCCCTAGAAACTCAACATCAAGAAACTCACCATCAAGCAGTGGCATCAAGCAGCAAGCCTAGAAACTCACCATCCACAGCTGCCCTAGAAACTCAACATCAAGAAACTCACCATCAAGCAGTGGCATCAAGCAGCAAGCCTAGAAACTCACCATCCAAGACTAAGCAGAAAACAGCTGCTTTGACTGTGAGAACAAGAGAAAATTCCAAACCTAACACTAGATCTGCAGCTGCCAAAGCCAAAACTAAAGTTTGAAGACTTGGTGATGCAGTACAGGCTCTGGGCTTTCTGTTGGGCTTTTGCGTAGTCAGTCTTTGTTTTGTCTGTTTCCTTTTGTAGTATCTTTTCCTTTTGTTGGTGTATGCTGTGATGTGTAAACACTGATGTAAACACTTGGTGTATGCTGTGATGTGTAAACATTGATGTAAACACTTGGTGTATGCTGTTATGTAAACACTTGGTGCTTATATTTAGGTTTTTTTGTGGTTTAGTGTCATGTTATGTACAACATTGATTTTCTAACTTTCTTTCAGTTATTGTATGCAGTGTATTTTGTGTTGTTTAGTGCTTCAGTGCTTATATTTAGGTTTTTTGTATGTTGTGTTGTTCAGTGCAGTGTATTTTCTAACTTTCTTTCAGTTATTGTAAGCACTAAGAAACAACTAAAAAACAAGCACCAAGCAATAAGAAAGAAACAACTAATCTTTGTTGTCAGAACTGATCAAGCACCAATACAGACTCCTTCCACTACTACAGATAGTGCACTCATTTAAATTAACAAACAACTCGAACTAATACAGACTCCTTCCACTAGTACAAATAGTGCAATAATACATACTCATTCCACTACTACAATACCAAACAACTCAAACTAAATTAACACTGAAACTCAAACATCTTCCACTACTACAATACCACCGGAAATGACAGTGCACTCAAACTCCTTCCACTACAATACCACTAGAAATCACATTGCACTCATCTAATTTTACAATGAAACTGAAACTCCTTCGCCAAACCATCGTCCTCAATTTCAAATGTAATCTTGACTTTTTTATCTCTTTTGATTTCATCTATTTTTGAAGATGATGAAGAGCTGGCTGGGGAAGAGCTTGAAGTCGACGCTGACTCAATGTTGTTCATTAACAATTCCTCATACCATTGGAAATCACTCCCGCACTCGGTGCAATTCACAAATTTCTTGCCTTCATTTACATTTTTCTTTTTTGATGTGTTAACCTTTCTAACCCCTAGGCAATTCGCCTTTCTGCATCTTAGACTCTCCAAAGATACCATTGACGATGCTCTAGCGTCTTCCAACCACTGGAAGTCTCGGCAAACGCAGCATGTCAAAAAAAATTGCCCAAGAGAATGGCTTTGGCGAGACTGTTTCAGGATCCTACTTCCGCCACATTTTCGAAAACAACACGATGTCGATAACCAACAACAATTGTTAGACGAATGATTTGACTCACCACACCTATTACAGAGATTTCCAATAGTTGACATTTTTGAAATTGCACAAAATCAAAACCCTAAATTAAAATACCAACTAGAAGACTTATGAGATAATGAAGGAGATGGGGTTTGTTTAAGAGACAAATGAAGGAGATAGGGTTATTTCTTCATGTTCACAAGTCCAGAAACAAAAAAATGGAGAGATGGCGATTTAGAAAGAAAAAAAAAATCACGAGCAGTCTTCCTTGAAATTTCACCCTTGAAACCCTTGAAATTTCAGGTGCTTGTCACGTAAGTGCCACATCAATATACATTAGTTGTCCATTTCAATACCGACACCACATCTTCCGTACAGTACACGGCCGTTTGCATAGGCTGTTTGTACACATAGGCAAATTTTCTAACGGAAACACGCCGGTGGTCCAAACTGATACAAAAAAGAAAGGTCATGGCCCAATTTGCCCAAAAAAAAAGTTCTTGGCCCAAATTGATAAAACCACCAAAGTTCATGGTACTAAACAGTCATTTTTTCTAACAATAATAGATCAAAGAGCCAAGTGCGCCCAGTTTGGTTTGGGGTGGTGTGCATGTGCGTGGTGTTGACTGCGTTCCCCCTCCTAACACAAAAACATTTGTACCCTAAGGGCACACCCTTAGTGTGAGGCTTGAGCTTATAAACACTATCCACTAGTGTTTCCTCTCCAATGTTGAACTAAAGTTCTTTACTTGAACAACTATCCCACAAAGAGGTCAAGGTATCAAACCACCACCACAAAGCCACCCCAACATAACAACTTGTTTTATTTAAAATAACACAAGACTTTTCCAGCTCTTGAGAGTGGTAGGGGTAGGATAGAGCTCATCATCTAGCTAAGGACCACAATACGTGAATATCCTTAATTGTATCACCAATGGCCTGCTATTTAATATAGATGAGGGTATGGAACTCTCTTTCGCCCTCTTGCTTCTTGTTTAAGCATGTACTCTATTGTGCTTTGTTATAAGAGTTGCCATATGGTTCCTTCACTTCCACAAATCCTTTTCACCTTTTTGAAAACTTTGTTTCATGTTGTTATACTTCAAGAATGGTTGGACGAGTATAGGGGTATTGTTGGGATGGCATCTTGGTATCGATATTTTGGCAGCCATATGCCGAAATGAGCCAAAATTTCATATTCCTCCGAAATTTCAGCTACACTATAAAAACAAAGTTAAGGTTTTAACTTAAAATGGATGAGAGATTTGTGAGTTCTTCTAAAAAGGGACTTTGGGTTTTCTATTGAACAAGGTGAGTGTGTAAAACTATTTGATTCTATCAATTTGAAGTTTCTCATTTAGTTGTGGATTAGGCGTAGGGGTGACTTCAGATCGGATCGGATCGGATCGGATTAACCTCCTTCAGAATTTTTCCGAATTTTTTTCGGAACCTAATATGCTAGCCAAATCCAATCCAATTTTTTTTATCGGATTCAAAATATATTTCCAATTTCGAAACTTTAGGAAATTTCTGAATAACTCGGAAATTTCAGAATACTTGGTAAATTTTCAAAGATCTTTTTACTTTCAAATATTTTTGGAATATCATACACCAATGTTCATTGTAGGGAGAGAAAACCATGTCCACAACACCAATGTACCAACAGCAATACACACTTGTTTACTAAGAAAACCCATTTTCATTCAAACAAGTGATCCAAGAAAAAATGAGAAAAGAGCTTGCAGCCACCAACATCAAGCATTGCATTATGTTGAGGTCTGGGTATTTGTAATGTTTCAATCTTTTTTCGTGTGTGGAAATTGAAGCGTGAAGTGTCTGCATGAATAATGGATTCTGGTCTTGGACTCTAAGTAGCTTTACATAACATTCTATCTATTGGAATTTGGCTTTTGGATTGGTCTGGAAGTCATTGTATGACTCAATGACATTTTTTTTCATATCATTGTTGTTATGGAAGACAATGTAATGATAGTGGAGTGGTCCAATTCAAGTAGGGAAGTAGTGGCTAGGTTAGGTTTTTGTTTTGTTTTTAGAAGTAAAAAACTAGAAATGAATGAACGGTCGAGATCTAATCAAATGGATAGTGAGAGAAGTACATATTTATGAAATAAATTGGCAATAATATCGGAAATTTCGGATCAAATATGGATCGGATCGGTTTTTAAAATTATATCCGAATCTGATCCAATTTTTTTTCAGAATTTTTGGAAATCGGAAAATCGGCCCATGAAAACTACACCCAGAGCCAAACCAATTTCGGGTCGGATTTCAAAAAAATCGGAAATTCAACAAAAAGAGACGCCCCTAATTAGGCGTAAGCCAAACCACTTAAATCTTTGTGTCTCTACTACTTGGTTGGTTATTTCTTACATAGTTGATACTTTGTTTACTTTGGTTATTTGTGATTCATCACCTCTCTCAAGTTGTTATCGCCATTTGTAGTTGTTATCGCTTCTGTTGCACAACATGTATGACTTATTCTTTAATTTAGTTGGCCATATGGATTGAATGCAACCTCCATTCTTCACAAAGTCCACATAGATGGTCTCCACCTTAGCCCCATTCATTACCATTGCATGTAATGCGGAAACCGAAATGTCATCCCATCAAATCACATTTAGGACATATTTAACCAAAATACTATACAACACTTACTTCATTGCTATCTAATGCAAAAGTTAGTGTAGGGGAGTTTATGAGTATCCCCTGATCTTCCTCTGTGCCTTGTGATCTATAAGCTTTGACTGAGTAGAGAAGGGATGAGATGATTGTGAGTTCAGGGTTGAACTGCCTGGCAGCTGCCTACGTATCTCCTTGTTTATTTAGGAGAATCAAATCCTATTTTGCATAGTTCCTAAGAGCGAATCCTTATGGTTTATATAAGAAGAGCTACGAGAGTCCTAGGGTTAGGACTGTCCTTACCGCTTGTGAGTTCCCTTCCAGCTTTGAACTCTGCCTTCCTATTAGGATTCCTCTCTTTATGGAAGTCTGAATCTAGACCATATCTTATGAGAGATAAGTTTCCTTGTTTATCATAATATCCCATCGTGTATGGGCATATTATATCTAAAAGGTAACTCCTAAGATATGTCATCACGATTCCTTCCTTATCATCAGAGATCGCCATCTTCAGTTTCTTTCTGTTTAGGAACTGTCTATATCAGTTCCTAACGACTTGGAAAACTATCATACTTAGAGGCGGTCAGCCACGTGCCTAGCACATGTCCACTAAACACTAGTGCTAAGCACGAGATCACTTATTCACAGAACTGATCTGATGGTCCTCGTCTCATTCTGGACATCTATAGTCTTAGATTATTTCCCTTACACATGTCATATGTTCAATAACGGGAAATCCACCTTATAGATGCCCCCTCTCGTGCCATCTAGCATGGTCCTCGAATAAACACATCACGGACATCTAGAGTCTTTAGGGGATTATTTCCGAACATATGACACGCATGGGAAATAACTTAAAACTATAGATGTCCAGAATGAGATGAGGACCATCGAGCAAGGAGTAAGTGACCTCGTGAATCGAGATGAGTGTTTAGTGGACATATGCCAAGCACATGACTGACCGCCTTCAAGCATAACATTTACCCAGTCGTTAGGAACTGATATAGACAGTTCCTGAACAGAAGGAAACTAAAGATGGTGATCTTTGATGATAAGGAAGGAATCGTGATGACATATCTTAGGAGTTTCCTTTTGAGATTTAATCTTCCCATACATGATGGGACATTATTATCAATAAGGAAACTTACCTCTCGTAAGATATGGCCTAGATTCAAACTTTCATAAGAAGAGGAATCCTAATAGGAAAGCAAAGTCCAAAGATGGAAGGGAACTCATAAGCGGTGAAGACAACCCTAACCCTAGGACTCTCGTAGCTCTTCCTATATAAACAAAAGGGATTCACTCTTAGGAACAATGAAAAATAGGGTTTGATTCTCCAATAGAACAAAGGAGATACGTAGGCAGCCATGACATGGTTCAACCCTGAACTCACCATCATCTTATCCCTTCTCCATTCAGCAAAGGATTCCAGATCACAAGGCACAGAGGGAGATCAGGGGATACAAGAAATATCCCCTACATCTTTTGGCACTGTCTGTGGGGACGATAGCAGGTAAATATTTATTCCAAACTATTGATTTATTCTAAAAACTATTACCGTTGTGATGGCAGGAGAAAAGAAAACAAAGGGTGGCGCTACCACACGCAGCGTTGCCATTAGGGAAGAAGTGCATGAGGTGCTAGAAAGGGGTGAGAATATCGGTCACCAAGATGTGAATGATCTCCCCCAAGGACCTGTGACCAGCTCTGATGGACCAGTGGTTCCTGGAGCAGGTCCCAAAAATAACGCTCAGGAGGAACGCCAAAATGGTGAGAATGCTGTCTTCACCAACCCAGAGTCTGTTAAGGCAAGCCAGGCGGTGTAAGCCCTGGAATAGCAAAGAAGCAACCTTGAGCGAGAATTACAGCTGCTAAGGCATTTATATCAGTCAAACTGGGAAAGAACCACTCATAGATCTCAATAATGACGACCTTCCAGAAGGTGGTCATGCTACGAACCCAAGGTGTGGGGATCCAGTACGACACGAGCCATCAGAGTCAGAATACAGTAACTCAGATGAGGACTCAAGAACAGCTTCAGAACTAGGGTCCTCTAACCATGATCGTGATGTCGACCTTCGACACCGAAAAGAACCCAAAACAAAAAACTTTCTACCAAAGAGAGTGCATGGGAAACTGAGAAGAATGACCTGATCCATTAGATGCATCAGATGACAGACAAAGGGAGAAAAATGCAAGACTCCCTTGTTCAATCAGCCATAATGGGGGCAGGCAGATCTCCTTTTGCATCATGGGTTATGAGGAAGCCATATCCCCGTGGTTATAGACAACTAAAGTTCAGTGTCTTTAATGGAAAATCAGATCCGGTGGATCACGTATTTAGATATCATGCCACTATGGGACAATATGAGAGATATGACCATGTCATGTGTTAAGAGTTCAAAGCCTCCCTATCTGGATATACGCTCCAGTGGTACCACAGATTACCAGAGCATCAGATCAGGTCCTTAGAAGAACTATTCAGGACCTTTATAGACAGGTACTCATGCAATAAGCATAAGCCAAAATGGATTGATGCACTATTCAACATCAAGAAAAATGATGGAGAGGCATTGAGATCCTACATGCAACGGTTCATAGAAATTTCAATCCAAATAGGGTCTTGTGATGAACAGACTGCTATAATAGCTTTCAAACAAGGGTTGGATGAAAACAATGCCTTATTCGGATCTCTCTCTAGAAAGCCACCCCGCGATTTAGAGGAACTCCTTGACAGGATTGAAACTCATACGGGGTGGGAAGAGGATGTCCTAAACAGACATCAAGAAGCAAAGAAGACTAGTTGGACATTTCTTGGGATTCCCTAAGAAGGGAATGGGAATTCTTCCCCTCAAAAGTCGAAGAGAGATCGTAATCGTAATCGCCAAAGGGCTGAATCTCTATCAAAGGGACGAATGCCCAGAGGGCAATACCAAAATGTAGCTAGTAGTGCAGATGGAAAACCACAAAAGAAGCCATCCGAACAAAATGCCCGATGAGGTTCTGGACTCGATCAAAAATCAGAGTTACCTCAAGTGGCCAGCTCCGCTAAAACCAGGCTCCCTGGGTACCAGAGACCAAAGGACATACTACAAGTTTCATAAGAGTAAGTGTCACAGCACCAGAGCCTGCAGGACCCTGAATAATGAACTACAGGATCTGATTGAAAGGGGGTATTTGAAATAGTTTGTGGTGCACGAACAGGCGAACGCAGTGGAGCTTGAGGAGATTAGCACGTCAGTTCAGGATCCCCCAGGTACTAGACCGCTCAATCGCCGGCTCCAAATAAATATAATTTCCAGAAAAGCAAGCAAATGAAGTGGACAAATTACTGAAAAGGGTACTCGATACCAAATGCGCATCGCTAAGCAGATGAGGATCATGAACAATGAGCTGACTACAGGAGCTCAGGTCAACGCGATGCCTCACAAAGATCCACTCATCCTTTTCACAAAGGCTGACTGTTGTAGCATCCAAAGCCCCCATGAGGATGTGCTCGTCCTGACACTTCCTTTTGGAGATTATGATTTACATCGCATATTGGTTGATCCAGGCAGCTCGGCAGATGTGCTATACTACGACGCATTCAAGAAGCTACAACTTCCTGATTCTGAGATGGTAACCACCAATTCAAACCTTTATGGATTTAGCGGGGACAAAGCTCTAACAGTTGGGGAGATCCAACTACCCATAGCTATATCACCAATGTCTGAAGTTCCCTCACAACGGGACAATCGAGACAATCAGAGGCGATTAGGTGGCTGCCAAAGCATGCTACGCGCTGGTGATGAAGCAGTCCCCACTCCCTTTTGAACCAATGGAGGTAGAGCGACCCGCCAAATAGCAATTATAGTTGGATCCACCTCTCCCAGACCTGGTCCCACGAGAGAGGGAGGATCCCCCCTTTATTGGAGCCGTTAGAAGAAGTGAAAATTATAGGTGGTAGCTCGCCAAAAACCACTTTCATTGGCACCTTGTTGAGTTCTGACGAGCAGCAAGCTCTGATATAGTTCCTCCGAGAGCACAATGATGTGTTTGCTTGGTCATTCGAAGAAATGCCAGGAATTGACCCCCACGTGGCATGCCACTGGCTCAATGTCCACAGTAATGCAGTAGTAGTTAAGCAGAAACCAAGAAGGATAGGTGTTGACAGATCCAAGGTGGTAAAAGCTGAAGTTGAAAAACTAAAGGCGGTTAATTTTGTCAGGGAAATCAATTTCCCCACCTGGATCTCTAATATTGTCCCCGTAAGAAAGAAGAATGGGTCATGGAAAATCTGTATTGACTTCACAGATCTGAACCGTGCATGTCCAAAAGACAACTACCCTCTGCCACGAATTGACAAGTTGGTGGATGTGATGGCTGGACATGAACTGTTATCTTTCACAGATGGGTCGTCAAGCTACAACCAGATCCTTTTACATGAAGATGACCACAAGCATGCCAGTTTCACAATCGAGGATAGCTTGTATTGTTATCAAGTTATGCCATTCGGATTGAAAAATGCAGGAGCCACATACCAGCGTTTGGTAAACAAGATGTTCGAAGGACTAATAGGCAACATTGTGGAGGTATATGTGGACAATCTTCTGATCAAGAGTCTGAAATGGGGAGATCATCTCTCCCACTTGAAACATGCATTTGACATTTTTCGAGAGTATCACATGAAGCTTAACCCTGCAAAAATGTGCTTCCGCTGTATCATCAGGAAATTTTTTAGGGTACCTAGTTACTAAGAGAGGGATTGAGGCAAACCCAGATCAGATCCGAGCACTCATAGAGATGCCCTCACCTAAAAACAAGAAAGAAGTTCAAAAAGTTACAGGCCGGTTAGCAGCTCTGAACAGGTTCATCTCTAAGAGTTCAGATAAGTGCAAAACCCTTTTTCAGTTACTGCGAAAGAACACCTCCTTCACATGAACAGAAGAGTGCCAAAAGGCGTTCAATCAGCTTAAAACATACCTGGGGGCATCGCCGATCCTTTCAAAACCTGTTGAAAGAGAAGTCCTGGGTCTTTATCTCTCGTTCCTCGACTACATCAGTTCGTACTCAGATCGACACGGATGGATGAAAAGAAGGTTGAAAAGCCTATTTATTTCTTGAGCCGGACGCTCCTACCAGCAGAAACAAGGTACCCTAAACTTGAAAGAGTCGCTTTAGCACTTGTTTTTGTAGCAGAGAAATTACGACCGTACTTCCAGTCCCACACCATCAGAGTGATCACAGAGTATCAACTACGATCAGTTCTGGAATGACTGAACAGGTCAGGAAGGCTAGCTAAATGTTCTGTGCAACTGTTAGAATATGATATTATATACGTCCCCAGAATCTCGGAGAAAGGTCAAGCGCTAGCATAATTCTTAGGAGATTTCCCAATAACCTACACAGGGTACGATTCAACCACCCCTAGTCCGATGATGGCATCCTGCCTGAATCTCCAAAGTCCCGTCCAGACCCATGGGAGTCGAGCTCCGGATGGCGGCTGTTTGTGGATGGATCTTCAAATGACAGAGGTGCAGGAGTTGGAGCTTTGTTAGTTACTCCCGACAACATGTGGCTGGAGAAATCTATCCGATTAGGTTGGAACGCCTCTAACAATGAGGCAGAGTATGAGGCGACACTTGCTGGCGTCACAATGGCCCTCGATTTGGGCCTAACACACCTCATAGTTTTTAGTGACTCACAGCTTGTTGTGTTCCAAGTTGATGGGGGGTATGAGGCCAGGGACGAACAAATGGCCAAATACCTAGAACTGGTTAGGGGTCTTCAAGGAAAGTTTGAAAACATTGAGTTTCATCAGCTACCTTGATCCAAAAATCGACACGCAGATACTTTGGCATATGTTGCCTCGATGATGGGCAACAGTGAGTCACGTTTTGTCCTTATAGATTTCCAGGAAAAATCTAGCATTCAGATCCCAGTTACGACATTTTATGTTGTTCCAGCTATTACTCCAAGTTGGATGGATCCACATAAGTCCTACCTCAAAGACAAAACAATCCTTGAGGATAAAAATGTAGCAAGGCGTCTACTTGCGAAGATACAAAGATTCACCCTCGTTGGGGAAGATCTGTACAAGAAGTCCTTTCTGGGACCTTATCTCAGATGTCTCTCCCCATATCTCGCTAAACAGGTTATGCGAGAAGTACATGAAGGAATTTGTGGCAACCATGCTGGGGGCAAAACACTAGCTCTCAAGATCCTAAGGCAAGGATACTTTTGGCCTTATATGCAAAAGGATGCACAAGTTTTTGCCCACAAATGTGAAAAATGTCAACAATATGCTCCTCTAATCCATGCTCTAGCAACAGAACTGCACCCGTTGGCCAGCCTATGGCCATTTGCACAGTGGGGAACTGGCATCGTATGACCTCTACTGCCTGCTCCTGGCAATGTCCGATTCTTGTTGGTTGCAACGGATTACTTCACTAAGTGGATAGAAGTAGTTCCTCTTGTATTCATTCGCGAACTGAACGTCAGAAAGTTCATTTGGAACAACATTGTCTGCAGGTTTGATATACCCAAAGTTATCATCTCAGATAATGGGCTACAGTTCACAGGAGGATTGGTCGCAGAACTCTGTGAGGAGTTTCACATTACCCATCTGTTCTCAACTTTGAGGTACCCACAAGGCAATGGCCAGGCTGAAGCCTGTAACAGGGTCATCTTAGATAACATGAAGTGTAGATTGGATGACGCGAAAGGCTTATGGGTCAAAGAACTACCTAAGGTCCTATAGGCATACCGAACAACACCCAGGCGGTCAACTGGTGAGCCCCATTTTCACTGACTTATGGAACTGAAGCTGTCATACCTCTAGAACTGGTAGCTCTCACTCAGAAGTCAGATGTTGTGCACACTCTGGACAATGAGGAATTATTATATAGAGAAATGGATCTCTTAGATGAAAAGCGAGAAGGTGCCACCCTTCGCTTAGCTGCTAACCAGCAGATGCTGAAGAGATCATACGACAAGAGAGTCCGGATTCGATCTTTCAAATATGGAGATCTAGTTTTGCGTGAGATCCCAATGCCCAACGGAAAGCTTGGGCCCAACTGAGAAGGGCCATACATCATCGACAAGGTTGGTCGAACTGGTTTTTATTATCTGCGTCTGTGTAGTAGAAGGAGACGTTCTTGTCAAACCATGGAACGCGCAGCACCTTCGCAAGTACTATCAGTAAATTGTTATTTTATGCTTTTTAATGCATTGTTTACTCCTCTCCCAGTCATCAATAAAGTTCTTTACATTACCATCGAATCTATTCCTTGCATTAGTTCTTTATTTATGATTCACAATGGATTAAGCCTTTAGGGAATTCTCTTCTCACTATCTGTTCAAGAATATTGTATGTCAATTTGCTTTAGAACCAGTGATACTGAGTATGGGAAAGTTAAACTGTATGACAGATCCTTTCCCATTCCCTCACAGCTGAAACTGTACGCCAGTTCTTTCAAACTGCGATTATCCAAGATGGGTCAAGCCTTTATGGAAATAGACCACACTAACTGTTTAGTAAACTGTATGCCAGTTTGACTTGGAACAAGAGATAGTGTTCTTGAGATCCTGAGCTGTATGCCAGTTCTAGACGCTCTCGAAACATCAACATAGGAGTTGCTAAGAAGATTTGGGTTTGATCCAGATCCTAGCACGCAAATCATGGGCCTTGAACTGTATTGGCAGAATGGTGCTGAGGAAGACTCCCCCATTACTGTTCTGGCGATACCTGATAAAAGGATAAAAGTGAATAATTCTAATCCGAATAAATAATGAATATCAAATGGAAGAAAAACTAAAACTTTATACGAATACTATTTATCAAAGATTTATACTCTCGAATCTATCAAAATAGAGTGGAGTAAAAGATTCGTTCCACTCCTAGTTCTTTAGCATTCGACATCTTCTATAATTATCAGTTTATCCAAAGTCTAATGAGAGTAATGGTGGGATTATACTACGATGTGAATTCTAAGAACAAAATACTAACTATAATTATTCAACTACGAAATGCTACAGAATACTAAGGTTTGAATCTAGAATAAGAATTAGGGGGGAATTGAATCCACCTTGAATCCAACTTAATAAACTAGCATAGATTGTTGTAATCCAATTTTTACGTTCTTACGGTAAGAATTGGTCGTTCTAATCCCTAATTATACATGGCATCTCTACCAATTCATAACTAGCATGTGAGGAAGTCCAACCCATTCTCATGGCGAATAAACTACCTTCTAGAGTGGAATAGACTCTTACAACGATTCTACACTACACAATCAAGTTTTCATCAAGGCTTCATCAAACCCCTCTAATGGAGATTTAACCTTGATTCATCAAACTATCATTTCCAATTGAATTAAAACTAGACATCATATAAAGATTCTAACTTTACTAATTTAACTAATCAATAGATTCAAATCTAAATTAACAACTAAGAAATGAAATTGATAACTAAATAATTAAAACTAGATTATGATTAACTAATTAGCAATTGAAGACAACTAATTTATGAATTTAACAATACTAAAACTAAACAAGAATTGAATCAATAAACTAAATCAGAATTAAAAATGAATACTTTATTATAAAACTAAATGTCATTCTAAATTAATCATTTACTTGTTCTAACTAATCTATTGCAAAGTAAAAACTAGATCTAAAACAATAATTGAAAACTAATTAATTGAATAAAACTTAAAACTAGATCTAGAATTATCTCTAATGGCTATCTTCTATCCTAAGCTAATTGATACTTAAGAGCTAAGTCTTGTGTGTAGAAATGGAGGAGACCAGATCCACATTTTTGTGCATGGGATGAGGGTCCATGTTTTGGGCTGGAAAATCGAGCTTAAAACCCAATTTCTTTAGTCTACAGGGCCCTTTTCAGTTGGCTTTGACTTCAACAGGCTTTTCGTCTACTTATGCTCCTCTAATTGGGTCAATGTTTTGACCATTGGAAATCTCTTTCCGAACCGGTCATTTTGACATAAGGTACGCCCAATTCCGAGGCCTGAGTCCAAAGATATGGTCTTCGGAAGTTCTGCTGACTTGTGTGTTGTTTTTGCCCGCGTTGACTTTGACTTTTCATCTTTTGACCGAGCTTTACAAAGGCTTTTTCTCCTTGAATATTGTCTTTTAATCACAGAACTTCTTAGAAACCAACCCTTGCTCATTTATCTCACCAAAGTGGCACATTTCTGCACATAATTGACTTCAATGTCTGAAATACATAAAAACACGTAATTAGCATTAACTCTTATTTATTACTCGCACAATTGGTCTAAAAGTATTATTGTTAAGGGGTTAAAACTACAGTTTTGGGCTCTTATCAATACCTTAATTATTTTTTTTAAATAAATAGAACATATCGTTATTAAACACATTGTAGTACTCATGGCATCAAGTTACTTTTGCAGAGACATGGCTCTATTACGATCAAACTCCTACTTATAGTTAACTTGAATGGCTTCCATGATATCCTGATCAGATTCTGGTCATGCCTCATTTTAATTTATTTAGCCTACTAAGGTCACCTATTATTGTTCCAAATGAACTTTGGGGGCATCAGGGGTAGAATACATTAGGTGTATAATATGCATAGTAACATATGTCATATAACCTAAAATGATTCTAATGTATACATAAACTAGAAGAGATGTAGAGCTTAGTAAGTAAATAGCATGCATAAAATAGAGGAGCTGCAGAGCTCAGTAAGTAAATTGTATGCAAGCTACATAGCTCAATATTACAGATCCATAGAATAATTGTTTGAAAGTAATTGTTTATGAAAATCATCAACTGAAAAACCTATGAAGCAGGGGTAGAATCAAACTTCGGTTCACCATCAGTGCTTGCAGTTGCACCATCACCAGGAACTCTTGCTTCACTCTCAAGAACATACCGTGTGGTTAGATTAGTTGGAATGGTTGAAGGCTGAACAAAACACTCACCTGAAACTAGAACTGGCAGAAAAGGAAGCTGAATGGGAGGCATGTCATCATCGGTGTCTTCTTCAGAGGATGAGGAGGTATCATGTATAAGTTCTTCCTGGATAGCTAAGATACTGGTGTCTAGATCAAGAAACAAGATGAAAGGGTTGGTCACTCGCCCCTGAGCATCCACCTGAGAGACATATCCAGTAGCTTCAATAACCTCCTCAAACTTAACTTGTCTGGCAGCATCGAAGGACTCTTGAGAAACATCAAGTATTCTCAGAGCAAAGCCAATGACATTTTTAGCTGATCTCTTTTTTACCTCCTTCACCACTTGAGAATAGAACTCAGAGGTCTCCGTCAAGAGGTAATCAACTTTCTTATCCGAGTGAAGACTTTTCTCTTTTAGATCCCTCTCATAGCTTGACATAACCTTATTTGCATGGGTAATAGCTACCCCAAGGGTCCTCATCTCGGTGTTCCTATGATTAAGCTCCCCTTGGACTTGGTCATGTTTTGCTTGCAGGGTAGTGAAGTGAGAGCGCAGTTCCAAGAACTTCACTTTCCAAGTGGTAGCATCAGCAGCTCCTTTTTTGGCTTTCTCAAGAGAGCTCCGAAGGTTAGAGATAGTGTCTCTCATATTCTTGAAGCCAGTATCAGATTTCTTCTCTTTCGCCAAGAGTTGGTCCACCTAGATCTACAACTCCGTAGTTCTCTTCGCAGCAGCCTCTTTCGCCCAGACTAGCTCACCGGTAGCCATGACATCAGTGGATGAATCGGCAGAGGCTGCAAATATGGGTTCTTTCATAGCCAAAAAGTTATTCACTAACTGGAGAAGAATATAGGATATGTAAGAAACACAATGAAAGAAACCAAACACTGAATAGAGAAGAAAGTCTTACCTTGGCAAGGTGAACAGCAGATTCGGCAATAGGACAGGTCCACAGTCCCAGCTATGTTGGCTTCAGTCTTGTTAACAGGAAGTCACGTAGCTTTCAGAACTCCCAGTGCGATATCAACATCTTTAACAGAATGCTTGTTGGTAATAGGTAGTTCGTTAGTTCATCCCCAACGCCTTATCTCCATAATCATCTCCCTCTCAGGGGTATCTGGAGATCTTAGCGAATAGGGAATGTCGTCACTCACCCCTCTCCTATCATTTGATTGAGGAGGGGGGAGAGTGACAGTTATAGTGGTGGTTTCAGCAATACCCTTCCCTTTGCGATTATCAGGGAGGGAGGAGTCAATAGTCAGAAGGACATTATCACTAGTTTGTTCAAAACCTATAAAAGGATCTGGAACTGGTGGGGGTACAACTACATTCTCACAAGACTGAATAGGTGGGGGAATACTAGCAGGAACTTTAAAAAGTGGGTTTTCACTAACAGAAAAAAGGCAAAACTTTGTTTTCTTACCAGAAGGGACAACATCAGAAGCAGTATCATATTTCATCAATTTAGAATAGTTGGACGCATGCACTCCCCTTTTAAAATTGCTGGCCATCAGCAGTTCATGAGGCAGTTCAGGGCCCCTCCCGCCAGTGATCACACAATCATCACTGACAGCAGACTCTTAAACTAAACCCGACATCACAACATTATTGGAAACGGACTCCGAACTCTTCTCTTTACGGTTTCCTCTTCTTCTAGTAATCAAAAAGGATTCATCCTGAACTGGAGGAGGAAAAAGTCTGACATCCTGATCAACTAGAGGAGGAAGGGTTATGTGCCCAGAATCGAACAAGTTGTAGTAGTTCTTCAGTAGACATGTTGAGATACTCAGAAAGACGGGTAGGATCAGGAACTATCACCTAAGGCATCCTCTGTTCCTTGGGGATCTTCTTGATAATGTCCACCGTAGCAGCATCAGTTACAGTCAGTTGATTCTAGGGGAAGAGTCATCTAAGGAATAATAGCAAAAGATATTCAGGCGAAAGACTCTTATATCAAGTTATAAAGTACTTGAGTAGGAAGACTTACTGGTTGGAGCATGGGTGTATTTTCTAGGAATAGGAATTCCCATTGGCTCACCATCAGCATAGGAGGGGTGAACGTCCCACGCATCACCCAACACACAGAGGTGGTGATCAGCCCAGCCTTCGCCACTTTACTTCCCCTAAAAAAGACGATCAGAAAATTCTTGTCTCTAGTCATGAGGTAATAGTACGACTGGTCTCGAATATGCCAGACCTCATAAAAGTAACCGAACACCCAACGGTTTAAAGCAAACCCATGTCTCTTGGCAAGAAGAGCAGAGTACATAAGAGTTCTATAAAACAAGGGTGCTGCTTGACCAAGAGCAAGGTTGAAGTCAATCAGACACTCTCTTAGCAATGGGTGGAGGGGAAGAGTGAGTCCGGCCCTAAGTTGACCAATGGTGATGAGTGCCACCTCCTTGTAGGCTAACTCGTCAGATAACCTCCCCCACTCTAGACCGATATCTTCAGGGATGTGAAATTTCTCGCGGATTAGTTCCAGTGAGGAAAGATCTCTGAAGTTTACAAGTGACCAGTTAGGATTCATGATCGAGAAAGAGAAAAAGTTTTAAGCTTTTGGTTAAACCCTAGCGAGAGATCAAAAGGTTCAGTATGCAGAAAAGGTAGCGGAAGAGATAATGAAAGTTCTCTCACCAGATCCTTTTATACATATAAGATTGACGGTTAAGATGAGCCCAAGCAGTGCGTCTTTTCGGGATGGAACTGTCATCATTACCTTTTTCGAGAAATGGCGTGTCTGTTCGAGCCGTCTTTTCAGAGCCTTAATTAGTTGGATACATCAGCAGTTCCAACAAACAGTTTTGGAAAAGGATTATCGTGCCAAAAGCAGCATCACTTCAAGCACCTACGTGCTAGCTGGCACGAGTGGGGGCATCTGTAGGGGGATTTCCCATCACTGAACAGATGACACGTGTATGAGAAATAACCTAAGACTATAGATGTCCAGAATGAGACGAGAACCATCGGATCAGTTCTATGAGTAAGTGATCTCGTGCTCAGCACGAGTGTTTAGTGGACATGTGCCAAAAACACGTGACTGATCGCCTTTAAGCGTAACAGTTACCGAGTCGTTAGGAACTGATATAGACAGTTCCTAAATAGAAGGAAACTAAAGATGGCGATCTTTGATGATAAGAAAAGAATCGTAATGACATATCTTAAGAGTTTCCTTTTGAGATATAATCTTTCCATACATGATGGGACATTATTATCAACAAGGAAACTTACCTCTGGTAAGATATGGTCTAGATTCATACTTCCATAAGAAGAGGAATCCTAATAGGAAGGCAGAGTCTAAAGATGGAAGGGAACTCACAAGCGGTGAAGACAGCCCTAACCCTAGGACAATCGTAGCTCTTCCTATATAAACGAAAGGGATACGCTCTTAGGAACTATGAAAAATAGGGTTTGATTCTCCAATAGAACAAAGGAGAGACGTAGGCAGCCGTGACACGGTTCAACCTTGAACTCACCATCATCTCATCCCTTCTCCATTCAGCAAAGGATCCAGATCATAAGGCACAGAGGGAGATCAGGGGATACATGAAATATCCCCTACAAATCTTTTACCTAAACTGTTACTGGAACTGCTTATGTATCCATCTAATTAAGGCTCTGAAAAGACGGCTCGAACAAACACGCCGTTTCCCGAAAAAGGTAATGATGGCAGTTCCATCCCGAAAAGATGCAATGCTTAGGCTAATCGTAACCATCCATCTTATATGTATATAAAAGATCTGGTGAGAGAACTCTCATTATCTCTTCTGCTAGTTTTTTCTGCATACTGAACCTTTTGATCTCCCGTTAGGGTTTAACCAAAACTTAAAACTTTCTATCTTTTCTAATCATGAACCCTAACTGGTCACTTGTAAACTTAGGAGATCTTTTCTCCCTGGAACTGATCCTAGAGAAATTTCACATTCCTGATGATATCAGCTTGGAGTGGGGGAGGTTGTCAAATGAATTGGCCTATAAAGAAGTGGCGCTTATCACCATTGGTCAACTCAGGGCCGGACTCACTCTTCCCCTACATCCATTGTTAAGAGAGTGCCTGATTCACTTCAATCTTGCTCTTGATCAAGCAACACCTTTGTTCTACATAACTGTTATGTACTCTGCCATGTTGGCCAAGAGACATGGATTCGTTCTGAATCCCTGGATTTTTGGGTACTTTTACGAGGTCCTGCATATTCGAGACCAATCCTACTACTACCTCATGACCAGAGACAAGAACTCTCTGATCGTCATTTTTGAAGGGAAGCAGAGTGACAAAGGCTGGGCTAATCACCACCTTCGTGTGTTGGGTGATGCATGGAACGTTCGTCTTTCTGATGCTGATGGTGAGCCAATGGGAAATCTTGTTCCTAGAAAACACACCCATGCTCCAACCGGTAAGTCTACTTACTCAAGAACTTTATAATTTAATATAAGAGTCTTTCACCTGAATTTCTTTGTTATTATTCCTTAGATGACTCTTCCCCCTTGAATCAACTATCTGCTACTAATGTTGTAACGGTAGACTTCATCAAGAAGATCCCCAAGGAACAGAGAATACCTTGGGTGATAGTTCTTGATCCCACCCATCTTTTTGAATATTTCAACATGTCTGTTGAAGAACTGCTGGCTCTATCCCCTGGCATATCCCCTTTTGGGATAAATACTGTGAATTCTGGGCACACCGTACTTCCCCCTCCTGTGGATCAGGATGCTGGACTTCTTTCTCCTTCAGTTCAGGACGAATCCTCTTTGATTACTAGAAAAGAGGAGATCGCAAAGAGAAGAGTTATGTGGCCGTCTCTAGTGATGCTGCAACATCGGCCCAGTTCAGGAGCCTGCTGTCAGTGATGATTTTGTGATCACTGGCGGGAGAGGCCCTGAACTACCTCATAAACTGCTGGCGGCTATTTATTTTAAAAGGGAAGTGCGTGCATCCAACCGTCATAAACTGAAGAGAGCTCCTCCTGCTTCTGCTTCTGATGTTGTCCTGTCTGGTAAGAAAATGAAATTTTGCCCTCTCTCTGTTAATGATGAAACACTTTTTAAGGTTCCTGTGACTATTCCTCTTTTTGGTTTTGAGAAAGTAGTTGTACTCCTACCAGTTCCAGATCCTCCTACAGGTTCTGGACGAATTGGTGGCAATGTCCTTCTGATTGTTGACCCTTTCCTCCCTGATAACCGTAAAGGGAAGGGCATTGCTAAAATAACTATTGTAACTGTCACTCTCCCTCCTCCTCGATTCAGTGATAGGAGGGGGGTGAGTGATGACATTCCCTTTTTGCCAAGATCTCCTGATTCCCCTAAAAGGGAGATGATAGTGGAGATGAGGCGTTAGGGATGAACTGATGAACTACCTGTTACCAACAAGCATTTTGTTAATGATGTTGATATCACACTTGGAGTTCTAGAAGCTGTGCAACTTTCTGTTGACAAGGCTAAAGCCAACATGGCGGGGAGCCTGGACCTGTCCTTTTATCTATCTGCTATTCACCTTGCTAAGGTAAGACTTTTCTTCTCTGTTCAATGTTATGTTTCTCTCATTGTGTCACTTACACACTCTGTATTCTTTTCCAGTTAGTGAATAACTTTTTAGCCATGAAAGAGCCCATCTTTGTGGCCTCAACCGGTAAAGCTACTAACGACATGGCTACTGGTGAGCTGATGTGGGCGAAGGAGGTTGCTGAGAAAAGAGCTGAGGAAGTGCAGATCCAGGTTTACCAGCTCTTGGCCAAAGAGAAGAAATCTGATACTGGTTTCAAGAACATGAGAGATATGATCTCCAACCTCCAGGGCTCTCTCGAAAAAGCCCAGAAAAGAGCTGTTGATGCTGCTACTTGGAAAGTGAAGTTCTTGGAACTGTGCGCCCTCTTCACCACCCTGCAAGCAAAACATGACCAGGTCAAAGGAGAACCTTACCGTATGAACACCGAGATGAGGACCCTTGGCTAAGCCATTTCCTATGCAAATGATGTCATGTCAGGCTATGAGAGGGCTCTAAAAGATAAGCGTCTTCGCTCTGTTAAGAAGGCTAGTGACCTCTTAGTTCAATTCTCAAGTGGTGAAGGAGGTGAAGAAAAGGTCAACTAAAAATGCCATTTGCTTTGCTATGAGAGTGCTTGATATTTCTTAAGAGTCCTTCAATACTGCCAGACAAGTTAAGTTTGAGGAGGCTATTGAGGCTACTGGATATGTCTCTCAGTTGGATGATTAGGGGCGAGTACGTGACCAACCCTTTCATCTTGTTTCCTGATCTAGACACCAGTATCTTAGCTATCCAGGATGAACTTATTCTTGATGCCTCCTCATCTTCTGAAAAAGACACCGATGATGACATGTCTCCCGTTCAGCTTCCTTTTTTGCCAGTTCCAGCTTCAAGTCAGTGTTTTGTTCAGCCTTCAACCATTCCAGCTAATCCAACGACATTGTCTATTCTTGAGAGTGAAATAAGAGTTCATGACGATGGTGCAGCAGTAAGCACTGATGGTGAACCAAAGTTTGATTCTACCCCTGCTACATAAGCCTTTCAGTTGATGATTCACATAAACAATTATTTTTAAACAATTATTCTATGGGTCTGTAATATTGAGCTATGTAGCTCACATACTATTTTACTTACTGAGCTCTGCAGCTCTTCTAGTTTATGCATACATATTACTTACTTACTGAGCTCTGCAGCTCTTCTAGTTTATACATACATTTATAGCATTTTATGTTATATGACATATGTTACTATGCATACTCTACCCCTGATGCCCCCAAAGTTTATTTGGAATAGCAATAGGTGACCCTAGTAGGCTAAACATATTAAAATGACACATAACCAGAATCTGATCAGGATATCATGGAAGCCATTCAAGTTAACTGTAATAGAGACAATGTCTTTGTGAAAGTAACTTGGTGCCATGAGCACGACACTGTGTTTCATAACGACAAGTTCTATTTATTTAAAAAATGAATATGTTGTCTTCCCGAATAGCAGTGGGGGATTCTTCCTCAACGCCATCATGCCGATATAGTTCCAGGCCAATGATTGCGTGCTAGGATTTGGATCCACCCAGATCTTCCCAGCAACCCCTATGTTTGATGTATTGAGATCTCTAGGAACTGGCATACAGTTCAGAATCTCAAGAACACTATCTCTTGTTCCAAGTCAAACTGGCATACAGTTTACTAAACAGTTAGTGTGGTCCGATTCCCTAAAAGCTTAACCCATCGAAGATAATCGCAGTTTGAAAGAACTGGTGTACAGTTCCAGTTGCATGGGGATGTGAAAGGAACTGGCATATAGTTCAACTTTCCCATACTCAGTATCACTTGTTCTAAAGCAAATTGGCATACAATATTCTTGAACAGATAGTGAGAAGATAATTCCCTAAAGGCTTAGTCTAGTGTGGATCATAAATAAATAACTTATGCAAGGAAGAAATTCGATGGCAATGTGGAGAACTTTATTGCTGACATGGAAAGGAGTAAACAATGCATAAAGAAGCATAGAATAACAATTTACTTATAGTACTTGCAAAAGTGTTGTGCGTTCCATGGATTGACAAGAATATCTCTTTCAACAGTGCGTAGGTAGTAAAAACTAGTTTGACCAACCTTGTTGATGATGTATGGTCCTTCCTAATTGGGCCCAAGCTTGTCGTTGGGCTCTGGGATCTCGCACAGAACCAGATCCCCAGATTTGAAAGATCAAATCCAAACTCTCTTGTCGTATGATCTTTTTAGAATCTGCTGATTGGCAGATAAGCACAGTGCGGCACCTTCTCTTTTTCATCTAAGAGATCTATTTCTCTATATAACAATTTCTCATTGTCTAGGGTGTGCACAATGTCAGATTTCTGAGTGGGAGCTACCAATTCAAGAGGTATGACAGTTTCAGTTCCATAAGTCAGTGAAAATGGGGACTCACTAGTTGACCGTCTGGGTGTAGTTCGGTTTGCCCATAGGACCTTAGGTAGTTCCTCTACCCATAAACCTTTGGCATCATCTAGTTTACGCTTCATGTTATCCAAAATAACCCTATTAGAGGCTTCAGCTTGGCCATTACCTTGCGGATACCTTGGAGTTGAAAACAGATAGGTAATGTGAAACTCTTCACAGAGTTCAGCGACCAATCTCCCAGCGAACTGTTGCCCATTATCTGAGATGATAACTTTGGGTATGCCAAACCTGCAGATAATGTTGCTCCAAATGAACTTTCTGACATCCTATTCTCGAATGAAGACCAGGGGAACTGCTTCTATCCATTTGGTGAAGGAATCTGTTGCGACCAGTAAGAATCTAACATTGCCAAGAGCCAGTGGTAGAGGTCCTACAATGTCAGTTCCCCACTGTGCAAATGGTCATGAGCTGGCCAATGGGTGCAGTTCTGTTGCTAGAGCATGGATAAGCAGAGCATATCACTGACACTTTTCACATTTGCGAGCGAAAACCTATGTATCCTTTTGCATATAAGGCCAAAATTATCCTTGCCTTAGGATCTTGAGAGCTAGTGTTCTGCCCCCATCGTGGTTGCCACAAATTCCTTCATGAACCTCTCGTATAACCTGTTTAGTGAGGACTAGGGAGAGACATCTGAGATGAGGTCCCAGAAATGATTTCTTGTACATATCATCTTTAATGAGGGTGAATCTTGTATCTTTGCAAGCAAACGCCTTGCTACATTCTTATCCTCAGGGATTGTCCCATCTTTGAGGTAGGACTTGTATGGATCCATCCAATTTGGAGCAATGGCAGGAATAACTATTATAACTGTGAGTGCTTGGATGCTAGATTTCTCTTGGAACTCTATAGGGATGGAACGAGACTCGTTGTTGCCTAACATTGAGGCAACATATGCCAAAGCATCTGTGTGCCAATTTTAGATCGAGGCTGCTGATAAAACTGAATGTTCACAAACTTGCCCTGAATACCCCTCACCAGTTCCAGGTATTTGGCCATTCGTTTATCCCTAGCCTCATATCCTCCATCACCTTGGAACACAACCAGTTGTGAGTCACTAAAAAATGTGAGGTGTGTCAAGACCAGGTCGAGAGCCATTGTGAAACAAGCAAGTGTCGCCTCATATTCTGCCTCATTGTTAGAGGTGTTCCAACCCAACCAGATGGATTTCTCTAGTTGTATGTTATCAGGAGTAACTAACACAGCTCCCACTCCTGCACCTTTATCATTTGAAGACTAATCCATAAACAGTCGTCATCCAGAGCTCGACTCCCATGGGTTTGGATGGGGGTTTGGAGGTTCAGGCAGGATTCCATCATCTGAACTGGGGGTTGTTGAGTCGTACCCAGTGTAGGTTATTAGGAAATCTCCCAAGAATTCTGCTAGTGCCTGACCCCTCTCTGAGATTCGTGGAATATAGATAATATCATATTTTGACGGTTGCACGAACCACTTAGCTAACCTCCCTGACCTGTCCGGTCTTTCCAGAACTAATCATAACTGGTATTATGTGATTACCATGATAGTGTGGGACTGGAAGTACGGTCGTCACTTTTCTACTGTAAAAACAAGAGCTAAAACGACTCTTTCGAGTTTAGGATATCTTGTTTCTGCTGGTAGGAGCGTTCGATTTAAGAAATAGATAGATTTTTCAACCTTCTTTTCATCCACACGTATCAGTACAAAATTGATATCGTAGTAAGATGAACAGAGATAAAGACCCAAAACTTCTCCCTCAATTGGTTTGGAAAGGATTGGTGGTGCCCCAAGGTATGTTTTGAGCTGATTGAATGTTTTTTGGCATTCTTCCATCCATGCAAAGGAGGTATTTTTTCTAAGTAACTGAAATAGAGGTTTTCACTTATTTGAACTCTTGGAGATGAACCTGTTCAGAGCTGCTAACCTGCCTGTAACTTTTTGAACCTCTTTCATATTCTTAGGTGAAGGCATTTCTATGAACTCCCGGATCTAATCTGGGTTTGCCTCAATTCCTCACTTAGTAACCAGATACCCTAAAACCTTCCCTGATGATACAGTGAAAGCACATTTCGCAGGGTTGAGTTTCATACGATACTCTCGGAGAACGTCAAATGCACGTTTCAAGTGGGAAAGATGATCTCCCCATTTTAGACTTTTGATCAGGAGATCGTCTACATACACCTCCACAATGTCTCCTATCAATCTTGTAATCATTTTGTTCACCAAGCGCTGGTACGTGGCCCCCATTTTTTCAGTACGAATGGCATGACCTGATAACAGTACAAGCCATCCTCAATTGTGAAACTTGCATGCTTGTGGTCTTCCTCATGCAATGGGATCTAGTTGTAGCCATATGACCCATCTGTTAAAGATAACAGTTCATGTCCAGCTGTCGCATCTACCAATTTGTCAATCTACGATAAAGGGTGGCATTTCTTCGAATAACCAAGCAAATACTTCTGTGTGTTCTCGAAGGAAATGTATTAGAGCCTGACGCTCTTCAGAACTCAACAAGGTGCCGATGAAAGTGGCTTTTGGCGAACTTCCTCCCACAATTTCCACTTCCTCTAATGGCTCCAGTAAGGGGGGACCCTCCCTCTCTTGGGACCAGATTCAAGAGAGGGGGGGTCCAACTGTAATTGTTATTCGGCGGGTTGCCCCACCTCCATTGGTTCAAAAGGGAGTGGGGACTGCTTCGTTGTCATATCATAGCATGCTTTGGTAGCCACTAGATCCCCTCTAATTGTCTTAATTTTCCCGTTGTGCAGGAACTTCAGACATTGGTGATAGGTGCTTGGAACAGCTCGGAGTCTGTGCAGCCAGGTCCTGCCCAAGATCATATGATAGGGTGTATTAGCTTTTACCATAACAAAGTTTATGATGATAGTTACCGGACCAGTAGCTACGGGTAGTTGGATCTCCCCAACTGTCAGAGCTTTGTCCCCACTGAATCCATATAGGTTGCAATTAGTGGCAACTGTATGGGGGATTTCCCGTCACTGAACAGATGACACGTGTATGGGAAATAACCTAAGACTATAGATTTCCAGAATGAGTTGAGGACCATCGGATCAGTTCTATGAGTAAGTGATCTCGTGCTCAGCATGAGTGTTTAGTGGACATATGCCAAGCACATGGGTGACCACCTTCAAACATAACAGTTACCCAGTTGTTAGGAACTGATATAGACAGTTCCTGAACAGAAGGAAACTGAAGATGCCAATCTTTGATGATAAGGAAGGAATCCTGATGACATATCTTAGGAGTTTCCTTTCGAGATATAATCTTCCCATAAATGATGGGACATTATTATCAACAAGGAAACTTACCTCTCATAAGATATGGTCTAGATTCAGACTTCCATAAGAAGAGGAATCCTAATAGGAAGGCAGAGTCCAAAGATGGAAGGGAACTTACAAGCGGTGAAGACAGCCCTAACCTTAGGACTCTCGTAGCTCTTCCTATATAAATAAAAGGGATTCGCTCTTAGGAATTATACAAAATAGGGTTTAATTCTCCAATAGAACAAATGAGATACATATGCAGCCATCACACGGTTCAACCCTGAACTCACCATCATCTCATCCTTTCTCCATTCAGTAAAGGATTCTAGATCACAAGGCACAAAGGGAGGGAGATCAGGGGATACATGAAATATCCCCTACATCAACCATCTCAGAATCAAGAATCTGCAGCTTCTTGAATACGTCGTAGTATAGGACATCTGTTGAGCTGCCTAGATAAACCAATATGCAATGCAAATCATAATCTCAAAAAGGGAGTGTCAGAACAAGTGCATCTTCATGTGGGCTTTTGATGCTACAACAATCAGCCTCAGTGAAGAGGATAAACGGATATTTATGGGGTACCGCATTGACCTGTGCACCCGTAGTCACTTCGTTGTTCATGATCCTCATTTGCTTGGCGATGCCCATTTGATATCGCGCGCTATTTTCAGTGACCTACCCACTTCGTTTGTTGGCCTTTCCAGAAATCATATTTAGCTGGAGGCGGCTATTGAACTGATGCACTGATCTCCTCAAGTTGTACTGCGTTCGCCTGTTTGCGTGCTACAAACTACTTCAAATACCCCCTTTCAATCAGATCTTGTAGTTCATTTTTCAGGGTCTTGCAGGCTCTAGTGTTGTGACCCTTACTCTTATGGAACTTGCAGTAGGTCTTTTGGTTTTTGGTACCCAAGGAGCCTAGCTTAAGCGGAGCTTGCCATTTGAGGTAACTCTAATTCTTGATGTCCAGGACCTCATCTGGCTTTTTGTTCAAAGGGGCAAAGTTTCTATCCATCGAGGGAAGAGCTTTTTCAGTTCCTTCCACTCGTGGCTTCTTCTGTGGTTTTCCATCTGCGCTACTAGTTAGATTATAGTACTGTCCTCTGGGCATCTATCCCTTTGATGGGGATTCAGCCCTTTGGCAGCCACGATTACAATCTCTTTTCGGCTTTTGAAGGGAAGAGTTCCCTTCTCGAGGGGCCATAAGAGCTGTCCGACTAGCCTTTTTTGTTCCTGACGTCTGTTCAGGACATCCTCCTCCCACCCCGTATGAGTCTCAACCCTGTCTAGGAGGTCCTCTAAACCACGGGGTGGTTTCCTGGAGAGGGATCCGAATAAGGCATTGTTTTCATCCAACCTTTGTTTGAAAGCTATTATGGCAGTCTATTCATCGCAAAACTCTATCTGGATTGAAATTTCCATGAATTGTTGCATGTAAAACCTTAATGCTTCTTCGTCTTTTTTCTTGATGTTGAACAATGCATTGATCCGCTTTGGTTGGTGCTTGTTGCATGAGTACCTATCTATGAAGGTCCTAAACATTTCTTCTGAGGACCTGATCTGCTGCTCTGGTAACCTATGGTACCACTGGAGCATAGATCCAGATAGGGAAGCTTTGAACTCTTGACACATGACGTGGTCATACCTTTTATATTGTCCCATAGTTGCTCGATATCTGAATACATGATCCACCGGATCTGACTTGCCATTGAAGACACTAAACTTCGATTGTCGGTAGTCGAGGAGGTAAGGCTTTCTCAATATTCAAGATGTGAAAGGAGATCTGCCTGCCCCCTTTATGGTGGATTGAACAAGGGAGTCTTGCATTTTTCTCCCCTTGCCTATCATCCAATGCATCTGACGTATCAGGTCATTTTTCTCAGTTTCCCATGCAGCTTCTTTGGTGGAATGCTTCTTGGTCTGAGCTCTTTTCCTGTATCTAGGGTTGACGTCACATTCCTGGTCAGTTGATACTGGTTTGGATGTCGTATCAGAGTCCTCATCTGAGTTGTTGTATTCTGACTCAGATGTCTCACGTTAATCTAGGCCCCCACGCCTTGGGTTCTTTGCACAACCACCTTCTGGAAGGTCGTCATCATCGAGATCGATGAGTGGCTCCTTCCCTGTGTTAGTTTGATACAAATGCCTCAGCAGCTATACTTCTCGTTCAAGATTGCTTCTTTGTTGTTCCAGAGCATGTACTGCCTAAACAAACTCTGGGTTAGTAAGGACAACATTCTCACCATCTTGATGCTCCTCTTGAGTGTTATTCCTGGGGCCTGCACCGGGAGCAGCTGGTCCGTCGGTGCTGGTCATAGGTCTTTGGAGGGGGTTATTTGCATCATGGTGAACGACGTTCTCCCCTCTTCAGGTATCTCATGCTTTTATTCTCTCACGGAGACGCTGCACGTAGTAGCACCACCCTTTGTTTTCTTTGCTCCTACTTTCGTCCCCACAAACGGCGCCACAAGATGTAGGGGAGTTTTCGAGTATCTCCTGATCTTCCTCTGTGCCTTGTGATCTAGAAGCTTTGATTAAGTAGAGAAGGGATGAGATGACTGTGAGTTCAGGGTTGAACCGCCTGGCGGCTGCCTACGTATCTCCTTGTTTATTTAGGAGAATCAAACCCTATTTTGCGTAGTTCATAAGAGCGAATCTTTATGGTTTATATAGGAAGAGCTACGACAGTTCTAGGGTTAAGACTGTCCTCATCACTTGTGAGTTCCCTTCCATCTTTGGACTCTGCCTTCCTATTAGGATTCCTCTCCTTATGGAAGTCTGAATCTAAACCATATCTTATGAGAGGTAAGTTTCCTTGTTGATCATAATATCCCATCGTGTATGGGCATATTATATTAAAAGGTAACTCCTAAGATATGTCATCATGATTCCTTCCTTATCATCAAAGATCGCCATCTTCAGTTTTCTTCTGTTCAAGAACTGTCTATATCAGTTCCTAACGACTTGGAAAAATGTCATACTTAGAGGCGGTCAGCCACGTGCCTAGCATATGTCCACTAAATACTCGTGCTAAGCACGAGATCACTTATTCACAGAACTGATCTGATGGTCCTCGTCTTATTCTAGACATCTATAGTCTTAGATTATTTCCTATACACGTGTCATCTGTTCAATGACAGGAAATCCCCCTTACAGTTAGCATGCCATTTAATTTGTTGGTCTAATGGTCTCATTGAGGTGTTCTTGATCACCAAATCCAAAGCTTTTAAATAATCTGAATTTGTCATCTCAGGAAATGCCCCACATAGTCCGTGCAACAAAGGCCCATAATATTCATAGTGTTTCTAGATGCACAGAAATTATCGTATTAGTGATTTTTTTACTTACTTTTTGGATGATTACATTTATTATCAGGGATGGAGCCAAGAATCTGACCTTGGGGCAGTAATATATAGGGACGGCCGGACGGAGCCAGAAATCTGACCTAGGGGGGAGTGCTTATACTATTTCAGAAAATGAAATAACATGAAGCGTGTTTACTACTTTGACCATGTAATTAACAAGGGATAACAAAATGTATTAGTAGATGAAGTAAAACATTCAAATTATGAACATACCCCATGGATCTCGAAAAGGAACAATCAAGGTAGACTAGGATAAAGCAAAGGCTTGGCCACTTTATACTCCCCACAGTCACTTATATATACTGTTTTAAGAGGTCTATTCCATATATTATGTGCACTCTGAGCTCTTTCATCTCCAAAAAAACTCAGCCAAATCATTGAATTGGCATATCTGATCGGATGGTTTGTAAGTAGGTATAACAGCTATGGTCGTCACCACATCAAAGCCTGAAAACAAAAATTAATAAACAATTTAGCACCACTTATTTTTTTCATTCTTCCAGTACAAATTCACTCACACTACATTATAGTCCAACATATAAATTAAGAACCAGAAAATGACTTGTACATTGTCCATAGTAATGGACAGTAAGTAAACAACAATCAAAATCTTAGAATACACACACCACATTTAGATTGACAGTTTCTGCATACATATATTAGTTATCAAAAAGTATGATTAAAAAATCAAAGAGGATATACAATTAATCATGATCACTTGTATCCACATACCATATTTACAAACAAAAAGGAGTTATTAGTCTGTTAGCATATATCCTCCTATACAAAAAGATTGAACAAGGAGCTCAAATAGTCAAGTCAGACATTTGAAGCCACTTTCGCCAAGTTTTCTTCAAGACATCAAAAACATCTATGATAGAATCTATATCAAATTGTCTAGCAATATCTTTCTCAATAAACACGAGCAAAGAATTTTCTAGATAATCATCTTCCATCTTATTATGCAGCCTAGTCTTTATAATCCTCATTGCTGAAAATGCACGTTCCGATGTAGCAGTTGAAACAGGTAAAGTCAATACAAGATGAATCAGTCTATCTATAAGATGATAAATTGTTGACTTTCCTGTTTCTACCAAAACTGGGCACAACTTGGAAATGGTTGACAAATTTTGAAACTCAGAGTGTACGAGAATGTCATTCTCATAGTTTTGCAACTTGTATCTCAAATGGAAATTTTCTTGCTCGGTGAAATCCATCAGATAATAATTATTTGCAAGATCACAAATATCATTAATTTTGAATGATCTATAATTGTTCCTGGGATATAAAGCCAAGCTAAGAACAAACAATCTCATTACATCCTCCTTAAACCTGTGATTTAATTCTTGCAGCTGTGAATCAATTGTACACATGAAAATTTCAACTTGAAAATGATGCCCATTGGTAAGAGAATCTTGAGTACGACCTCGTCCTCGACCTACCATGTAAATACAAGCCATATCAGGAATGAGTATATGGTGATCTCTACAAAACAACTAAACTTTCGCTAACAAAGTAACCCAACCATCAGCTCGTAATTTTTGAATAAGTGTTTTGGTTGAGGACACCAAGTGCATTGCATTCAATATATCTTGTGACTTGCATTGCAAAGCTTGGCAAAGGTCATCAGTAATCTCCATGATTTCTCTCATAAGATGGAGGATAAATACAAACTCAAAAGTCGTAATTACATCATACACTCCATCCGCCTCTACACGTTGAATTGTTGTCCGCTCCATCATCAATTACCTGACTTAAGACTGTGCATGTTGTGCTAAACAACATTATCAAACTGGAAATGGAACCCAAATGCCACTCCTAGTCATTACTTGGTTTTTCCCACTGCCAGTTTCAAACTTATCATTAATAGCAAGCAAGTGTGCAATTTTAGCAGCTCTAACATCTCTCAACTGATCATTTCTTTTGCAGGAGACACCAACTACATTGACTACAACATGAAAGTGGGAAAAAAATTGCCAAATAGGTTTAACATCTTTAGCTACTGCAATTAGTGCTAACTGGAGACAATGAGCAAAACAATGGACATCGTACGCAAAAGGACACTTAATAGAGAATAAACGTTGCAACCGTCCACTTCACCATGCATATTACTCGCACCATCATATCCTTGCCCATAAATATTTTTCACACTAAGTTCATGGCGAGAAAGGACTTTGCATATTGCTTCTTTCAAAGTTGTCGACATGGTATCTTTCACATGAACTATATCAAAGAAATGCTCCCGTACTAAACCATGTTTATCGACGAATCTCAAAACCATTGCCATCTGCTCCCTTTTTTATTCATCTCGAGCTTCATCCACTATAATACAAAACTTCTCATCACTAATCTCCTAACGAATACACTTGCGTATTTTGTTTGACAAAATAGTAAGAATCTACCTTTGAGTTGTAGGAGAAGTATAGGTACAATTTTTAGGAGCATTATCCAAAATTGTAGCATCAATATCTTTGTTATACGAAGCCAATAACTTTATCATTTTAAGAAGGTTCCCTAGGTTGTTAGAAGTTTTGCTTTCAACGTGGCCTCTAAGAGCAGAACCTTGGAGTGTAAGATATCTAACCACTGCACTTCGTCGTTGTTCCAAGCCACAATCGAGTACTACCAATCTATTTAGAAGTTTGTTTTTCAACAATATTCTCAATATGTTGCTTTTGTTTCATTAGGCTATAGCAACTCTATGTATCGAGTTCGGACCCTTTCTGACGTGAGATAAAATAGCACAATTCTGGCCATCATTGACTTTCTTCCACTAAGAAAATCCGCCAACCATGAACACACTAGCTCCAGTGCGTTGAGATGGCTTTTTAAGAGGAAGCATGGAAGGTAAAAGGCACAATTTTTCAATTCAGAATATTCTAACCAATCTGGAAATGATTTGTACCAACTTTCTTGAAAGCAACGATGATTCTTATCATGAAGAAAATGCTGATTTGTTGGAGGCTTAGGTTGACATGATCTAGCAATGATATAAGCACGTCTAATCTCATCTCGTTCAGAACTTGGATAATCCCATATTTGTTTTTCTCAACCCTAGATCCCTTACTAAAGAAGTGTCAACTTCTTGAGAGTCCACTCTATGAGTTTCAGAAGGACCAACTTTTCCGAATAAAACTCTAGAAGCTTCAGGCAGATGCAGACCAACTTCTTGAGATTCAACACAAGTTGATATGGAAGGTCCAACAATTTCAGGTTCAACTCTAGGAGCATTGGAAGATCCACCATCTTCAAGTTCAACTCTAGGAGCTTTAAAAGGGCATCGAGTAAAGTACGAATCAAGTGTATTTTTCCTCATGAATAACAAGTCCAAATACAGAGGGAACTCCCACAGGTTTTCTGTACTTGGTCAGTTTGCTCAACTAATCAACTGTTCGCCGAAAAACAAACACAAACATCAAAACATAAATACCCAAATGACATAGTACTAGACTTCCAAGCCAATATCACAACAACTCAGCAAGTCAGCGATGTAAATATGTATTTAATTAAAAGATAGCAATATAACATCGTCAACACGTAACGCTAAAATCAGAGTAAGTTAAATATAAATTTCGTTTTTAAACAATACCTTTTGTTTTCCCAAGCTCTGAAGACTTAAGTTCCCAAGTATTGAGCAAGTGAATAGATTCACAGAAGTCAGAAGTGTGGATTTGTCATTTCACTCATTTGGAGGTGAGCTAAAAGCCTAAAACAGTAAAACCAATATTTCTCAGCAAAATAACAAGTGGAACAAACACGTACTCTAACAAAAAAAAAGAATCAAAATCAACAAATTACAAACAAATTGAAAAAAATAGTTTAATATCAGGGTTTTAAAATGCTTACATCTTCTTCTAACATCATTTTTTGACTTCTTTCCATCAAAATTAGCAAATCCTTGCTGTGAATTGAAATAAATTAGTTTAAGTTATGGAAGCATTAAAATGAGCGATTTTCCCCCTTTCTTTCAAAACTCATAAAGGTAAAATGAAAAGTGAAGATAGAATGAGACCTTATTAAAGAAAGGGTATAAATGGTATAATAAGGCTTTACTTTTTTATATTTGGGTAGAGCAAGTAAGCTGTGACTTTGCAAGGATTTTCTGCTCAACTTAATTGTGTGTTACTTGACTTACTTCTATTCTCGGTTCCTATAAAACACTTGGGTTTGATATGGCGCTCCTACACCTACACCTATTATAAGAAGACTATGCTGTAGCTTCATGTTTAAAAAACATAGTCAAAAAGTTTGAAGGGACGGTAGTAAAATATTTGAACTTATTTTGAGGGGGGGCAAACCTCTATGTATTCAGAAATTTTCATATTGATAATAATACATAGAACACAAAGGTTCTTCAAAACCTTTGGGGTCCGTCTCCATCTATGTTTATTATTGTAATTGGCTTATACATGCAAATAAACTAAACATTTTATGCTCTTCTTGCTAATATTAGAAATGGATTTTGTAAACATAACAACATTTTGATAATCATTTAGCCAATATGCTGCCTTGCGTCAAAGATTAATATAGTCAAACTTATTTGATAATCAAATAGAGCACCAAGACATAGAAGTACACCACATTAATGGTTTTTTTAACTTTTGAGCATTGCATAGTACTATGCAATCCAACCCTTCATGATGCTGATCTTAGAAGTTCACATCTCGACTAACCATTTTGGATCATCTTTTGATGGAGTAACTACATCTAATGCATGAGATCCTGAACATTATGCTCAAATCACTAGTCCATTTGATCATTTTAATTTGTCTTCTGTAGTTACTGTTAGTTTAACTGGCATGCCAATTATTGCAACAATAAGGTGCAACTGTGGAAGAGGCATACCATTAGTTGTTAATATGGCTACCACACTATCTGATATGTTATGTAGTACCCTGTTAATCACCCAAAAAAAAAAGTCAAAGAATGCAAGCTGTGGAAAATAGTAGGTAGAGAAGAAAATAGTGAAACTGTATGTGGATTACCCTCCGCCGCTGTAAGGATCCATTAGCCCATTATAAAATATAATGTTGTTACCAAACTTTTTCAGGACGTTTTTTATACCCTACAGTTTTGAATGAAAGTAAACATGTTGTACTTGTAAGGTTGATGATTCAGCCAAGTTCATTCAAGCAACAAATGAATGTACGAGCGGGGCTTGTGTCTCATGTTAAATTCATTGAAATGTATGAACATCATGAACTTAACTTACAGGCCCACCAAACTCAGTTACAATCTAATGTGGTCTTTGTTAAGTATTGTGGATCCTGATCACACGTGGGTATGGGATAACATCTTGGTTTCTAAATTGAATAGGAAACTAAGCATCGCCTAATTGAATACCAAATTGGATACTTGTCCAATACGACTTCGGTTTCCAAAATCAATTTTAGAAACCAAGTTCTCTTACGTTTGTGGTACTTGATGGGAACCTATAAATAGGACCTTAGCCAACGTACTAGGTATTGCTTTTGTAAGGCAACATTGAGTACATAGATCGCCAATATCGGTGAGTAAGCTATAGTGCATAGATTGTGAATTTGTGACTGCATTGTGTAATTGTGAGGGAGAGAAATTTGGTGTTTGTGTGTGGCTTCTTGATATTATAATTCACTCTTTGATATTAGTGGAAATTGGTACGCTTGTGGATTAGGCAACAATTGCCGAACCACGTTAATCTTGGGTTCTTCTTTTCTCCTGTTTATTTCGCTTCTTGTGTTATGTTTGAGTTTTCTTGTTTGTTGGTCGTCGTGTTGTTTGGGTTTAATTAATTCGATCCTAACAAAGTAGTATCAGAGCCATGGGATTTATTGTAGATCTTGGGCGTTGATTGCTCTTGTGGGAACAATGGTGGGCAATGAAGGAAAGCTTAAGATTGAGAAGTTTGACGGAACGAATTTTGGATTCTGGAAGATGCAGATTGAAGACTATTTGTATCAAAATGATATTTATCATCCATTGACAGGAACGAAGCCAACATGGGCAACAGATGAACAATGGGCAGTGCTTGATAGAAAGGCATTTTGCACAATCCGCTTGATGCTGGCAAAGTCAGTAGCTTTTAACATCAAGAATGAGAAGACTATGATGGATCTCATGAAGGCTCTCTCTGCTATGTATGAACAACCCTCTGTCGCTAATAAGGTGCACTTGATAACAAAGTTATTCACGTTGAGGATGGCTGAAGGTACATCATTCAAAGAGCACCTTAACTTGTTCAATGAGATCAAAGACCAACTTGAGTATGTTGAGATCACTTTTAGTAATGAGGTAATGGCTTGCGCAATTCTTTGGCAGATGTCACCGAGTTGGAAAGCCACAGTTTTTGTAATTAGTGCTTATGTTGGTAAATCAAAATTAGAATATGATGATGTTGTTAGTATGATATTAACTAAAGAAACCAGAAGACAAATAGATAGCGTGGCTTCCACTTCAGAGTCTGCACTGAGTTTTGAGAGCAGAGGTAGAAGTTCAGAAAGGGGTAATGGTTAAAGGAAGATATCACAATCTAGAGGAAAATCTAAGGTTGATGTGTCTGAGATTGAGTGCTACAACTGTGGCAAGAAATTATTCATTTGATTGTTGGTCCCCCAAGAAAGAGAATGGTAAAAGACATGGGAAGAAGAAGAAGAAGAAGAAACACCAATAAGTAAATGTGGTCGAGGCATTTGATGATGCGTTGATTTGTTCTATGGAAGAAAGAGACGATTCCTGGTTGCTGGACTCGAGTGTTTCATTCCATGCAACCTCAAATAAGGATGTGTTGCAAAGCTATGTTCCAGGTAATCTTGGTATAATTTATTTGGGTGATAACAAGGCTTGTAGTATTGTTGGTAAAAGTGATGTACAGATTAAGATCGATGGGTCTGTATGGAAGTTGAAAGATGTGAGACTTGTTCCCGATTTGAAGAGAAACCTAATTTCTGTAGGGCAACTAGCAAATGAAAGATACACTACCAGTTTTACAGATGAAAATTGGAGGGTATCGAAAGGTGCATTGCTTATTGCATGTGGAAAAAAAGATGGTACTCTCTATTTGACCATGAATGATTGTGGTTCTGTTGGCATTGTTGAAGGCAAAGATGACCTAAACATGTGGCACCACAGACTTGGCCATATGAGTGAAAAAGGAATGCAAGTCCTTCATTCACAAGGAAAGCTACCGGGTTTGAAGTCAACTGAGATTGACTTATGTGAGAACTGCATTTATGGGAAGCAGAAATATGTTAGCTTTCAGAAAGTGGGAAGAACTCCGAAGCAACAGAAGCTTGAGTTGGTTCATACAGATGTCTTGGTGGCAAGTCATATTTTGTGACTTTCATTCATAACTCTACCAGAAAAGTATAGGTATATTTCTTGAAGCAGAAATCTGAAGTCTTTGATATGTTCAAGAAGTGGAGAGCTATGGTGGAAAATGAGACAGGGTTGAAGGTGAAATGTTTGAGGTCTGATAATTGTGGAGAGTATAATGATAATGGCTTCAAGGAGTATTGTGCTGAAAATAGAATTTGGATAGAGAAAACACTGCCAGGGACACCTCAACAGAATGGGGTGGCTGAGAGAATGAACAGGTCATTGATAGAGCATGCATGGTGCATGCGTCTATAGGCAGGGTTACCAAAATTGTTATAGGCCGAAGCAGTCAGTACACCAACTTTCTTTATTAACCATGGGCCATCAGTTCCATTGGATCACAGGTTGCCTGAGGAGGTTTGGAGCGGCAAGTAGGTGAATCTCTCTTATCTGCAAGTATTTGGATGTGTGTCATATGTGCATATCAGTGATCAATCTAGGGGTAAGCTTGGCCATAAATCACTGAAGTGTGTGTTCATTAGATATGGTGGTGATGAGTTTGGCTATCGGTTTTGGGATTACCAGAATCTAAAAATCATAAGGAGTAGAGATGTTGTATTTAATGAGAAGGTGAGGTACAAAGATAGGAATGACACACAACCCAGTGACGTTGAATATCTTGAGTTGGAAGATCTTGAAGTTAGTCACGGTACAAAGCAACAACAAGTTGTTGAGGTTCCTCGATTAGACACAAATGGTAGTGTTGAGAATGCAACACCATATAGTCCAACTCCAGCCCCTAAACCTAGGAAGACATCTAGGCCACCTGTGCCGAGCACGAAGTACCCTTCATCTACTTATGATGTTAACTTGCTACTTACTGACAGTGGTGAACCCCAGTGCTATGATGAAACATTGGAGGTAGAAGATGCAAGCAAGTGGGAGCTTGCGATGAATGATGAGATGAACTTTCTCATCATAAATGGAACATGGGAGTTGGTTGAGTTACCCATGGGGAAGAAGGCCTTGCAAAATAAGTGGGTATTCCGATTGAAAGAGGAGCATAATAGCTCCAAGAAGCACAAGGCTAGATTAGTAGTCAAAGGATTTCAGCAAAAGCATGGTATTTACTACACTGAGGTATTTTCTCCGGTGGTGAAGCTTACTACTATTAGGACAACTTTAAGTATTATGGCAACTGAGGATCTACATCTAGAGTAGTTAGATGTAAAGATCTCTTTTCTTCATGGTGACCTGGATGAGGAAATTTATATGCATTAGCCACAGGGCTTCATAGTAGATGGTAAGGAGGAAATGGTGTGTAAGCTCAAAAATAGTTTATATGGTTTGAAACATGCACCTCGACAGTGGTACAAGAAGTTTGATTGTTTTATGCAAAACAATGGGTTCTTCAAGTGTAACGCCGATCATTGTTGTTACTTCAAGAATTTTGATTCTAGCTACATTATCTTGTTGCTATATGTCGATGATATGTTGGTAGCTGGATGGATATGAGTGAGATTGAGAATCTGAAGAAACAGTTGGCAGGCTATGAAGAATCTGGGTGCAGCCAAACAAATTCTTGGGATGAGAATCAGTAAAGATAGAGAAAAAGGAATTTTGAAACTATCTCAAGCTGATTATGTTGAACGTGCCCTTAAGATATTCAACATGAATGATGCTAAACCTGTTAGCATGCCCTTGGCTAGTCATTTTCGATTATCTAAGGAACAGTCTTCCAAGTCACAATGAGATAGAGATTTCATGGCTAAGCAAGTACCATATGCCTCAACCATTGGAAGTCTAATGTATGTTATGGTTTGTACGAGGCCAGACATTGCTCAAGTAGTGGGAGTTGTGAGCAAATTTATAAGTGATCCCGAAGCAACACTGGGAGGCAGTAAAATGGATATTGCGTTACTTGAAAGGTACTATCAATGTTTGTTTGTGTTATCACTGGGGTGATCTAAACTTGCAAGGCTAATGCAGACTTTGAAGAAAATGTGGATCGTAGGAGAAGCACAACTGGTTATGTCTTTACAGTGGGTGTGACAGTTGTGAATTGGGTTTCACAGTTGCAAAAGATAGTTGCATTGTCTACCACAGAAGCAGAATATGTTGCAGTCACTGAGGCTAGCAAAGAGATGATATGGTTGCAAGGTTTGCTGGGAGAGTTAGGTTTGAAACAAGAAAGACATGTGTTGATTGTGATAGCCAAAGTGTAATTCATCTAGCAAAGAATTCAGCATTCCATTCAAGGACTAAACATATTGATATATGCTACTATTTCATTAGGTCACTTTTGGAGGATGAGGTGTTAGTACTCGAGAAGATTCAAGGAAGCCAGAACCCAGCGGATATGTTCACTAAGCCTGTGACTACTGAGAAACTGATCTGTTGGTCTGAGAAACTGAAGCTGTTGACTAAGCCTGTGTTAAGCTTCAGTTGGTCTTCTAGCTTGAGGACCGTAAATGAAGCGTGCCATTATGCACCGGATATACATAGATTAGAGTTACTTTGTTTATCAGTCTCCAAGTGGGAGATTGTTAAGTATTGTGGAACTTGATCACATGTGGGTATGGGATAGCATCTTGGTTTCTAAATTGAATAGGAAACTAAGCATCACCTAATTGAATACCAAATTGGATACTTGTCCAGTACGACTTCGGTTTCCAAAATCGATTTTAGAAACCAAGTTCTCTTACGTTTGTGGTACTTGATGGGAGCCTATAAATAGGACTGGGTATTGCTTTTGTGAGACAACATTGAGTGCATAGATCGCCAATATCGGTGAGTGTGCTACAATGCATAGATTGCGAATTTGTGAGTGCATTGTGTAATTGTGAGGGAGAGAGATTTGGTGTTTGTGTGTGGCCGCTTGACATTGTAAATCTCTCTTTGATATTAGTCGAAATTGGTGCGCTTGTGGATTAGGCAACAATTGCTGAACCACGTAAATCTTGGGTTCTTCTTTTCTCTTGTTTATTTCGCTTCATGTGTTCTGTTTGAGTTTTCTTTGATCGTTGGTCGTCGTGTTGGTCGGGTTTAATTAATTCAATCCTAACAGTCTTGGGGTGACATCAACCCTGAAATCTGCTCGGCATGGTTTAGTGAAATCTTTTAGAATGAAAGGTGATATCGGGAACATATTGTTGTCGTTCACGTCCCATTGGAATCACTAGATCAGTACAAGTCTTGAGACACCCAGACAAAATGGTCAGAACACCATCCATAAGTTTGTATAGATATCAAGAGAAAAATAAAGAACTAGGTTGGTATATATATATATATGGCTAGAGTTTTGAAACCCAATCGATTTGTAGGCTTACACAGGTGAATTACAAGCTAATCTTTTGGTCTTAATTCCTATTGTTTTAAATTCTTTACCTTTTGTTTGAAATTAACCATGTTAGAGTCCATTATAGTAATCTTCTACATCTCAAATGACGATTCAGGGGGTAGAGAAGTGAAATAAATTTAAAATAGTCTGTTTTAACGATTCAAGGATAGAGAAAGTTTCTGTTACATTGATTACAAATTACTTGCCAATTCCAACGTATGTCTGCTTCAGTGACTATTTGGTTAAGGTCGTAGCATGTTTTATTCCCCTTAACAGCGGCAACACCAACAAGAATCCTAGCAAGAATATCAGTAGTCCGTTTTGAAGCAACATAAATGTATTCCGAGAAGCGAATTTTGCTGTAGATGCAGCAGCAAAGCCCGAGTTTGTAAGAGTTATAAAATGTCCTCATAGAACTTACTTTAGGTTCACCTGAAGGTTCTAATGTTGTAAAGAGATCCTCCCTACATTCTTCTCTTCTATATAATATACCTTACTTGTGTGCAAAAAAAAAACATCAATGGCATCACATATCATTTTAACAGGATAGATAGGAGGTTTATCATACTAAGCAGCCCCAATATATATCTGTTTCAAGTCATCTTTGAGCTCGGAAGAAGATTTTATGGGGCTTACCAACAAAAGGTTAATCCATTAGTGAGCAAAAGCAAAAGAAAATTAAATTAAAATAACAACTACAGCGCAGCAAGACAAAAAATGGAAAATCTTATGAATGGAATTACTTGCAAATTTTGAACTTCTTGCTAAGGAGTGATAGACCGTATGGTTTGGAAGCAATTTTGTCGATTTTTTACCACGACTGGTGTATGGTATTATAGCAATTCATGCTAGCTTCCTGAAATCTCCATAATATAATTAGCACATTTTAGATCCTAAAAAAATCAGAATAATATGATGCCATCTAAAATGTGACCTTGTACCCCTTTGTGGTAATCAAATAATACTGTTCATGGGGTGTTATATCTTGTAGAATTTAACAACCAATCACAGAGACAAAACACAAGATTTATAGTGGTTCGGTGCCATTACGGCAACCTACGTCCACGGGAGAAGAAAGAGATGTTATTGCTTGATTAATTTTTTAGGTTCCATTACAGAGATATATATAGGCACAACACAAGTGCACAAAATCGTCTCTTGTTTCTAAGAATGGAGTCTTCCCTTTTATAGAAACACCAATATCGGTCCTTGTCATGAACCGACTGAGCGCGCCCACTCCTTCATCATGTGCAACAGAACCACACCCGCACCTTAGCGCCTGTCTCTGATTTCTCTCACACTCCCCCTCAAGTTGGTGCAAAGATATCCACCGAGCCTAACTTGGAGAGTATATCATGGAACTTGGAAGCTGGAAGTCCCTTGGTAAAAATGTCTGCAAGCCGTTGGTCACTTCGAACAAAGGAGGTAGTGACAATGTTAGACTGCACTTTTTCACACACAAAATGACAGTCAACTTCAATATGCTTAGTTCTCTCATGAAACATCGGATTTGTAGCAATGTAGTTGGCAGATGCAAACCAAAACATAAATCCTTCATAAGAGCGCGAAGCCATATGATTTTACTGGTGGTGGAAGCCATAGCTCTGTACTCAGCTTCAGCACTAGAACGAGCCATTACATTCTATTTTTTGCTCTTCCAACTGACCAAATTACCTCCCACAAAGGTACAATAACCAGAAGTAGACCGCTAATCAACTAGACATCCTGCCCAATCAGCATCTGTATAAGTAGTAATAGATGTATGCCCATTTTTCTGCATCCAAATACCTTTGCCTGGTGACCCTTTCAGATACTACAGTATTCTGGAAACTGCATTCATATGTGGAGTTCTTGGAGCATGCATAAAACGACTAACCAAGTTTACTGCATAAGAAATATCTGGTCGGGTAATAGTTAAATATATTAGTTTACCAACTAATCGATGATACTGACTAATGTCAGTAAGAAGATCACCGGTGTTATCCAACTTGACTCCACTGTTAGTTGGAGAATCAAATGGTTTTATCCCCAGCTTTTCTGCTTCACTCAAAAGATCCAACACATACTTTCTTTGATTAAGAAATATGCCTCTTTTTGAATAAGCAATTTCGATCCCAAGAAAGTACTTCATAATACCCAAATCCTTGATGACAAATTTCTGGTGCAGTAAATCCTTGAACTGAGAGATTTTGATATGGTCATTACATGTGATAACTATGTCATCAACATAAATAAGAACAACAACCAAGCCTGACTTGCTAGACTTAACAAATAAGGAAGGATCAACATCACTCCGCTTAAGACCAGTCATAGCTAGAACAGAACTGAGCTTGGCATACCACACTCATGGAGATTGTTTAAGTCCATAGATAGCCTTTTTTAACTTGCATACTAATCCAACCTTAGTCTCCTTCGGATGTCCAGGTGGAATGCTCATATGCACTTCTTCTTTAAGATCACCGTGTAAGAATGCATTTTTAACATCCATCTGAAACAATTTCCAATCTTGATTTACAGCTAGAGATACAAGAACTCTAAACATGTTCATCTTTACAACTGGTGCAAAAGTCTCATTGTAGTCATGACCACATGTTTGGGTGAATCTCCTTGCAACGAGTCGAGCTTTAGACCTCTCTAAGGAACCATCACTGTTGAACTTGTTTATGAACACCCAACGACAATCAACTGTTTTCTTTCCGTAAGGTAGCATAACAATCTCCCAAGTTTTATTCTCGTCTAGATCACGAAGTTCTTCTTACATCGCCTTTCTCCATACTAGACGAGAGTTAGCTTCTCTAAAGTTCTTGGGTTCTTGCACATCATCAACTGTACTCAAAAAAGCATGATGAAATGAAATGATATTAACATACGTTATATACTCCTGTAGAGGATATGAAACGTCATGCAATGAATAAAAATTCTTGTGAATCACTGGGGGATACAGTTCTCTATCAGATTTATAGTAATCCTTGAGAGTTACTGGAGGTCGTCTCTCTCATTTCGATTGTCGGCTGGGAGTCTTTGGAGTATTTTGGAGGAGCTAGAGCGCGCGTGCCCCTTAGTTGCTCAGCATGGAAGTGCACCCGCGCTTTGTCTACTGTAAAGTCATTAGTAGTGAGGGGCGCCCTTTGGTTTGCTCAAGATATCTTGCTACCAAGACTCGCTGTCTTCTATAGAACCTATAACTTCAGTAGGTTCAATAACTTTTGCGGCAGGAACTATATCTTCACCAACCACTAGGATAGGAACTATATCTTCACCAACCACTAGGATAGGAATTATATCTTCACCAACTTGAACTATATCTTCACCAACTCCTGGGAGAGGTGCCAAATATGCCAAACACTCCCCTCTGTGACCAATTCCCAGGCACAGCTGAATCTTGAAAAAAAACTTCAGATTTTACAAATCGTACATCACGAGAGACAACCAGTTTTTTTGTCGCCGGATTGTAACATATGTAGCCTTTCTGTGTGGTAGAATAACCAACAAAAATACATTGAGTAGCCTGAGCATCAAATTTATCTCGATGAATAGCTTGCTGATGCACATAACAAACACACCCAAACACTCGTAGATGAGAGAGATCCAGCGACCTAGATTTGAGCACTTCCAATGGGATTTAAAACCAAGAACCCGACTGGGAAGACAATTAATCAAATAAGCAGCAGTTAAGACGCTATGAGACCAGTATTGCTTAGGAACATTCATGCCCAACATAAGAGCACGAGTGGTCTCCAAAAGGTGTCTGTTTTTTCTTTCAGCCACACCATTCTGCTGAGGTGTGCCAACACAACTAGTTTGATGAATTATCCCCTGGTTACAAAGGTACTCAGGTAACAGACCTTTGCAAAACTCAGTGCCATTGTCAAATCTAAACATCTTGATTTTGCAATAAACTGATTAGTAACCATAGTATGAAAATCTTTGAAAACATTCACAACCTCAATCTTCGATTTCAACAAATATAACCATGTAGCACGAGATTTATCATCAATAAACAACACAAAATACTTATAGCCATCATAAGAATTAATGAAAGCAGGTCCCCATAAATCAGAGTGGATTAACTCAAACAAAATATTAGACATAGTATGCGAGCTTGGAAAAGGGAAACGAGTTTGTTTAGAAAATTGACAAACATCACAAACATCATTAGAGTTTATAGAAACATGCGGAAACAAATTTGACAGGACGTGACTAGATGGATGCCCAAGTCTTTTATGCAAAATGCGACTCTCAAGTAACCCACTAGCTTGACACGCCTTTTTATTCGACTTCAATAAATAGAGCCCATTAGACTAAATTCCTTCACCAATCTTCCTCTTCGACTTTCGATCCTGAAAGACGACAAAGTTAGGAGAAAAAATGACATCATAATTTGAAGAATTTGTAAGTTTTCCAACAGATAGAAGTTGGACAGAGAAGGAAAGAACAACTAGAGCGTCACTCTTGAGACTTTGATTAAAAAATCTACTTGACCACTACCTAGAATGGGAACGATGGATCCATTGGCTATGGAAATATTATGTTTGACGGTTTTGGATACAAAATTATGGACAGAGGCAAGACAATTAGACATATGATCAGTAGCCCCCAAATCAATTATCCATGAGTTACTATTTTCTGGCATAGTAAAATAAACATGTAAATTACCTGACACATGAGTTGAGACATACTGACCTTTGCTAAATGGCATGGACTTAGTGAGTTGTTAGAGAATTTGAATCAACTGATAACTAATATCTGAGTTGGAAATTGATGTCTCGGCTATTGCAGCATGATCTTTCTTAGACAGTTCCTTTTTAAGATGCGGATGTAATTCCCAACAATGGTTCTTGGTGTGCCAGTTTTTTCCACAATGATCACAGTGAGACGGTTCCCTTTTTCCCTTACCTTTTTCAAATCCCTGTGACTTCTTTCGAAAATTATTTTCTACAAGTAATACAATAGATTCAGAGATTGAAGATTTCACCTCGGAGCTCATAGTTTTCTTTCTTGTTTCCTTTATCTGAATAGTTGCACAAATAGCAACAAGTGATGGAAGAGTGCTTTCCATTAGAATATTGTTTTCCAGATTTTCATATTCTGGTTTAAGACTACGAAATACTGTGAAGATTTTATCATCTTCAGCCCGTTTCAAAAGAGTCTTAGCATCTGTGGTGTGTGGACGATATATGTTTAACTCATCCCACAATTTTTTAAGATTCCCAAGGTGTTCTGTAAAAGTCTTCTCACCTTGTTGCAAAGCACCGATTGCAAGTTGAAGTTCAAAAACACGGGCATAATTATTCTGATTTCCGTATAAATCTTCAATTGAATCCCACATCTTCTTTGCAGAATCAGAAAAATTAAAAATTCCAGCAATAGTTGACTCCATCGAATTGAGTAACCAAGATCGAATAAGCTGGTCATTGGAAACCCAATTCTCGTATTCGACATCATTAATGGCAGGACACACTTTTGCACTATTAATGAACCCCGATTTCCTCTTGCCACCCAGAGATAGCGAAACAGTCCTGGACCAAGGTATTTAGTTAGTTCCATTCAAAAGAATTGATGACAGCTTCCAACCGGGATTAGAATCATCCTCTGTTGTTACAACAAACTTAGGGTTTGGTTTTGGATCTGTCATAGTTTATTTGTGTTTGAGTAAGTTGAGATTGATTGAGAGAAGAGATTAAGCGCTCCGCTCTGATACCATGTAGAATTTAACAACCAATCACAGAGAAATACAAGATTTATAGTGGTTCGGTGCCATTGCGGCAACCTACATCCACGGGAGAAGAAAGAGATGTTATTGTTTGATTAATTTTTTAGGGTTCCATTACAGAGATATATATATGCACAACACAAGTGCACAAAATCGTCTCTTGTTTCTAAGAATGGAGTCTTCCTTTTTATAGAAACACCAATATCGATCGAACTTGTCATGAACCAATTGAGCGCGTTCTGGCCTAAGCTCCTGTCTCTGACTTCTCCCACATATCTTCGAAGTAAAGAATAGGTGCTGAAGATGCTAGTTCACCAAAGGCAATATGGGGATATTTTAAGCGAAACCATGATGCCAACACTGTAAAACTGTAAAAGTAGTCAATGATAAATAGTTTAACTAATAACTAATGACTGAAAAAAATTTGTTGGAAAACTCGTAGACACTTCCTCCATAAGATCCTCCAATGACAATGACAGGGCAACTTTCAGCCGATAAGTTTTTCTTTAAACTAACAAGCACTTCCGCATAATCTGCTAGTGCTTGAGCAGAGTTAAACTATCCAAGGGTGCTTGTGTTACTATAAGCCTCCTCAAACGATCCAAAGGGCATTGATTTTCCGTAGTAACGACGCTGTAAAATGGCAGTAAATTGGACAAGATTGTAAGTATAGTATCATCAGATCACTGCCATATCCAACTGAAGATTTGCTAATTATCTCATTGAAACTTTTCATATTAGGTTATACCTCTATAAAAACTTTGAGTGCTTTTAGTTCAGGTGCATAACTATTGAGGAACCCGATACTTTCTACATCACTGTCTATAGGAGCTTCTGCTCCAAAATAGACCAAGATTGGTGAACTAGTATTTGCCCCTGGTCTACATACCGTTGTGTTAATGCGCATACTAATGCACTGTTGTGTCTCTCTTTCAATTTTGATGTTAGTCAAATGAGGCGTTCTACCTTGTAATCATCTTATTATGTACGTCATATGTGGAATCAGTTTTTGTTTTTCGTTTTGTTTTCACAAGCTTGAACTTTACTAATGTATGTTGTAGGAAATAGGAGGGCAGGCCGGTTTCACACTTAATACTTATGTGTGAGAGAGGGACTCACAATAAGCAAAAAGTCCAAATGAGAAAATTACAGTTGCTAAAGCTGTACAAATATGAGGCAATGCAACTTGGGCAAAGTTTAGAAGCGCAACCCCAGGGAGGCAGGGACCTCTAATCTGGGTCAGTTGATCGAGCTTTGCACACCCAAAGCTCTCCATAACCATGATGTACGTACTCTCCACTAACAATCATTTTACTCCAATTAGCCTTTTTATACATCTTAACTAGCATCATGCACGTGCTACACACGCCACACAACAGTTGCAGAAATTGTCTAAAAAAAACAACACTGATTTTTTTAGCATTCAGGTTCTGAAAGAAATATTCAAGTACAGGGAAGGACAGTATGAAAACAACTATTTCCCTGAACATAATGCAACATCTAAGTTTTCTATGTCTGCATGCTCCTTGATCCTCCTCTCAAGCTCAGGTTTTAAATGTATGATGGACACTGCAACAGCCTAGCAGTAACATTGCCTAATGCACAAATGGTGTGCCCCTCAATTAGATTAGTCAATCTTTCAATTATCGTCTATAGCCATTTGGCCTGTCCCCTCTCTGTAAAGTGTGCACTGCCCACAACTCTCATGCTTGTAAAAATAAGAAAGGCTTGCAATTGTATCCACAATGTCTGTCGACTTGTTGACCACAGTATCTGCAGTAGTTCCCAGCCCAGATGTAATGCCTTGAGAGCACCGTATTCCATAAGTATATCGTCGCATATGTGCTTAGGAAGCAGACGTAACGGCTTTATCCCTGTCTCATCAGCTTGTAGTCATGCAGGTTTAGTTGCTAGGTCTTCCAGAAAGAGAAGATTATGGAGTTGAGCAGTGGGCAGAACACTAAGCTTGCATGGTGGGTCTTTTGGGTCAAGCTCATTAAGAGCATTCGTCCATTGTCCATTACAAATTAGTCTAGTTTAACATTATTTCAAAACCCTCAAAACTAAAACACTTCTTAAAAAATGAAATCGAAATCGACCCGGAGCTTAGTTTAACATACCTTACCTTACCACCATGTTTCTTAAGTTCCGCAATATCAGCAAAATACCCTCTCTATTGATTTCATCAGTACTGCTCTACAAGTCTACATAGTACAAAATATCGTGTTATATCATGATATCTATTGAAAATTTGACTGCATATATAAAAATCATCGACATATCTTGATATATCGTGATAAATTCCTAAAAACGTGATAAATTGAAAATATCCACAATATATTCAATGTATTATTAGTCAACAAAATTATTGATGCCCCTAAAGCTAGCCAAATTTACAATAAAACCAAGTGACTTTATCTTACTTTTGGCATAGCAAAAACCTATTTATACCCAGTTTTGACAATTTTTTTTTACACTTAACAAACACCTCAATTTACTACAAGTACTGGTGTGATGAAGTACATGTGTACTGCTACAACCTCCACACGTGGTTGTGGGTCAGTCACTCTCCTTACGTTTTTTTTTATGGGAACACATTCTCCTTATGGAGAAATATCTGATATCTTGAATTCAATTTGTAATAGAGTATATATAATATTAGAATTAGATTATCAAATTCTTTATATATATATATATATATATATATATATATATATATATATATGAACACACTCTCCTTATGGAGAAATATCTGATATCTTGAATTCAATTTGTAATAGAGTATATATAATATTAGAATTAGATTATCAAATTCTTTATATATATATATATATATATCAAATTTATACATCTTTTGTTTTATATTTTTTTTTCTATCTCTCTTTTGCTCAAATTAAAAATTAAATGCAAAAATATCTACATTTAATAAAAGCTCAAACAAAGCAAAACTAATTTGATTGGTTGGAAAAAGTAAAACGTTAATTATGACTAGTACCTACACTTAAGGTTTGGTTTGGTTTTGTTTTGTTTTTTTTTTTTTTTTTGTTTTTTTTTTGGGACTCTTTCTTTTATTCACGTAAATATGACGCTCATCGAGAGTGCTACAATTTAAAGAAAAATAAATTGACTAGTACTTTTTAGAGACGGAAAAAAATGGTGAGGTGATTTTATGGTGATGATTTTTTTATTTCTTTTTTATCATGAAAATAGTGATAAATTACAACTAATTAAGAATTAAAGTACTTCGTGGGTAAGATTTTAACTTGTAAGAGGAAATGAATTATGGAATTGGTGCTTCATTAGGCATAGTCATACTATTGATATTCATAGATATTTATCGATATATCGTAATATATCTACGATATTTGCAGTAAGAAATACCCACACACAATTTGTTGATTTTTGTAGTTATTTATCGATATATTGCTATATATCTACGATATTTACAAATTCCCTAATGTAAAATATCCCCACATAGAGAGATATATCCACGATGCATATCCATAAATCACGGATCGACATATAGCCATATCCTGATATTTTGTACTATGCTACTCTAAACCATAAAAACACTTGGGACCAAATTATGTTTGAAAAAATGCCTAAAAGAAACGAAAAACAAGTAAGTCACTTACAGTCTAGCTCGTTCTTTCTTTATAGCATCTTTATCCCCCAGCTGAAAGTTCAAAAACAATGTGAGTAATTTAAGTAATAAGAAAAAAGTTACAGTGAAAAAAATGTGATTAACCTTGTAAAAGTCGAGAAATCAATAAGTGGTGGTTCTGTATAACGGGTGAAATTTATTGGTTTTATTTAGTAAAAATTTGATTCAAACAAATTGGTTGGGTTTGAGAAATAAAGATTTGTCAAACGCTTGAATTTCAACATTTTTGAGTGTGTCAATGTCGGTAGAGAAGGAAGAATAGTGGGAGTTTTATTGGGCATGTTACTGGGCTATTGGACGGATATTTGTATGGGCTTTTGGGCTTTATTGGTTTTTGTTTTTGCTAAATTCTTTTAGTGATACTAATAATAGATATAGAATAATTTTAAAGAAAATGTTGAAATCAGAGGGAATTGGAAAGTGTGGTGTACAATAGGGTGCCAATGGGTACCCGATTACCCGAAACCGAAATCGAATGTTTTGGTTCTGGGTTTTAAAAAATTAGACCCATTTAAAATGGGTCATTATAAACCGAACCGATAAAGAACCGAAACTGTTGAACCGAATAGTAAAAAACCCATAGGTACCCAAACCGAAACCGAAACCGATTATTATGATTTCGATATATAAAATTTAATATTATATTACATTTAAAATAATCAAACTCATACATCATAATATAAAATATATTTTTTACGTGTAAAAGTCTATTAAATATATATAGCATAATAGTGAATGTGTGTTGTTAAATGTATATTTTATAATTATACGTTAAACAAGTGTATCATAGATTGTTAATAATAATGTCAACGTGTATATTATAAATTAACTAATACATTTTATATTTATTAACTTATGCACGTGTATATTTAAATAGGATACACATGTTTGATATATTGTGGTACACACACTTATTATAAACCAATATATAATATTCATGTTAAAAATTAGTGATGAGATGTAATTGTAAGATGCATGTACTCGCATCTTCGATTTAAAATGCGAGTTAATACTCATGTACAAATATATGTGTATACACGTAAAATATATCAATATAACAAATATATGTGATTGTACGTGTACACGATCGAGTTAATACAAGAAAACAAATATATGTGTATGTACGTAAAAAAAAAATCAAAATTATAAGGTTAGATATTTTAATATTTTAATTTCTATATCAAAAGTTTAAATTATCACATGAATAGTAAATGTTTTAACGTGTATGATTGATATATATTCATAAATTGATGTAAATATGATTGTTGATACATCACTAATTATATATAAAATATTATCATGTAGGAAAATAAAAAAAATAAAAATAAAAACAATGCAAGTTTTAGTATTTAAATTATTGAAATTGTTTAATAATCATAATAAATAATAAAGACCCGAATTAGAACCGAAACCGATAAAAACTCATGGGTTTTTATGGTTTTGAGCTGGGTTTTATAATTCTCATATTAAAACCGCTGAGAACCGAAACCAATAAAACTGCAAATAGTAAAACCCAAACCGAAACCGCTAAGACCCAACCCAAAACCGACCCGTTGGCACCCCTACTGTACAATGTAATATTATATTATGTCATAATAATCGTCGGGCAAACTGTATGAATAATTGAATGTCGATAAAATCGTTAGTCGTTAGACTACGAAATTAATAATGTTTCAGTTTTCTTTTCCTCAATAAGTGTGCAATATGTGCCATTTGGTCAATGATAATCACTTTGTGTAATAAATTGGATTAATTTGCATTATCAATAAGAGGTGTAGCCCATAACTTGGTAATGTAGAATGCTTTCGGCCCTAAGCTTTTCTTCACCCAGGACGATCAGGGTTTGAATCCTTGCATCTCCATTTTTTTTTTTTTTTACATATAGATGAGAGTACGGAACTCTCTTTCGCCCTCTTACTTCTTGTTTAAGCATGTACTATGTTGTGCTGTGTTATAAGAGTTGTCATACGGTCCATTCACTTCCACATATCCTTTTCACCTTTTTGAAAACTTTGTTTCATGTTGTTATACTTCCAGAAAGACTGGATGAGTATGGGGAGTGATTTTTTGCTCCCAACGGGATTTGCTCCAAGAGCTCCAAGCGAAACAGGAATCAGCCACGTGTCTACTAAAAAAGATTGACAGTTATCAAATTCCTTCCTTAGAAAAAAACTTTCTGATTTGTCCTCACTAAAAATAGAAATAAATAAAAAGAAAAATAATTAAAAAAATCTCATTGTAAAATATATAGGAGTTCTTCCCATCATTAGCTAAAGATTTTTTTTATCTTTTTTAGTTTGAAAGAAGTGTCACTAGTTCAGCACTTCAAGTTTTTTATTCTTTTTTTTTCCCAACAATTAAGACCAAAAACTAGATTTTGTAACTGGTTAAGTTTTTTTCTTTTATTTTTTTAAGGTTGGGGGTAAATCAGGAAGCATATATTAAGGTGTAAATTTGATAACTGTTGACCCCTTTTCAGTGGACACTTGGTTGGTTCTTGTTTCCCTTGGAGCTCTTGGAGCAAATCTCGCTGGGAGCAAAAAATCACTCGAGTATGGGGGTATGACTTATTCTTTAATTTAGTTGGCCATATGGATTGAATGCAACCTCCATTCTTCACAAAATTAAATCCACACATACAGTCTCCACCTTAGCCTCATTCACTACCATTGCCATGTAGTGCGGAAGCGGAAATGCCATCCCATCAAATCACATTTAGCTAGGACAAATTTAACCAAAATACTATACACCACTCACTTCATTGCTATCTAATGCAAAAGTTAGCATGTCATTTAATTTGGGGTAAATTCTTGATTCGGCCATGATAATGTCATTTTGTTCTTAATCCGGCCATTGTCAGCAACTCAGTGCAAAAAGTTGCTGACAAAATGCGCTGAGTTGCATTTTGTGGCCGAATTGGGAACACATTGACATTATCATGGCCGAATCAGAAATTTACCCTTTAATTTGTTGGTCTCATGCAGGTGTTCTTGATCACCAAATCCAAAGCTAATAAATAATTTGAAATTGTTAACTCAACTAATGCCCCCACATAGTCCGTGCAACAAACACCCATAATATTCATAGTGTTTCTAAAGATGCACAAAAATTATCGTATTAGTGAATTTTTTTTATTTACTTTTGTTGGATGCAAATAAAGAAAACAATAAAGAGACGAGGACAACAGTAACAAGAGACAACCAAGGCGTCTTCTCCTCACATGATACAATGGTTACAGTAGTCTGATTTGCACTCGAACAGACTACTCTCTAGAACGACGATATAACTCTCTCTGGCGGCTAACAGTAAGAAGATAAGAAGAAGAAGCAGCAGTGGCTAGGTTTAGAAGTGTGCGAGATCTATTTCTCTATTGAGTATTGGTGTCTCCATATGGACGCACAATCTTGTTTATAGGTCAGTTTCCAAAACAGGGAAGGAAGCCTATCATCGGGCGGGTGCGTGTGTGTGAGTCCTCCCTCCTAACACAAAAGCATTTGTACCATAAGGGCACGCCCTTATGGTAGAGGAAGTCAGCTCATATACTTGTTATGTTAGTGGTGGATAACCAATGTGAGACTATCTTCTATGCACAAAAGTGGATAAAAGACTCTATGTTCTTCTCCTCCACTTTGCACACACTCACTAGTAATTTGAAATACACAAGAGATTCCAACACTTTTTAGATGATTACATTTATTATTGTAATTGGTTTATATATGCAAATAAACTAAACGTCTTATGCTCTTCTTGCTGATATTAGGCCTTGTTGGTTAAATTTTAACTAATGGAAATGAAAGGAAATAAGTGGTCCACTATGGAAAGGAAAGAAATGGGATGGAATGGAAACAATTTTAAAATTATGTCTGTTTGGTAAACTGTGGAAAGGAAAATAAATTGTGTTGTTTTTTTTTTTTTTTTTCCTTTCCTTTTCCTAAATTTTTTAGGTCTGGACCATGGACTCAAAACCATTTCCATTTCCCTAGTTTTGTTTCCGCACGGAAAGCAGTATTTCATTTTCAAGGGAAAACAAACAACAAAAAAACTATGAAAAAGATGGACCACACCTCTTTTCCTTTTCTTTTCTTAGCATTTCTTTCAGAACAAACAGGCCATTAGAAACGAATTTTGTAAACATAGCAACATTTTGATAATCGTCTAGCCAATATGCCGCCTTGTGTCAAAGATTAATATATTCAAACTTATTTGATAATCAAATAGAGCACCAAGACACAAAACTACACCATTAATCGTTTTTCTCAACTTCTGAGCATTGCATAGTACTCTGCAATCCAACCCTTCACGATGCTGATCTCAGAAGCTCGCATCCCGACTAACCATTTTGGATCATCTTTTGATGGAGTAAGTAAATCTAATGTGTGAGATCCTGAACATTATGCTCAAATTATTAGTCCATTTGATCATTTTGTCTTCTGTAGCTACTGTCAGTTTAACTGACATGCAAATTATTGCAATCATAAGGTGCAACTGTGGAAGAGACATACCATTAGTTGTTAGTATGGCTACCACACTATTTGATATGTTCTGTAATACCCTGTTAACCAAAAAAAAAAAAAAAAAAACAGTCAAAGAATGCAAGCTGTAGAAAACAGTGGATAGAGAAGAAAATAGTGAAATTGTATGTATGTGGATTACCCTCCGCCGCTGTAAGGATCCCTCAGTCCATTTGAAAATATAATGTTGCTACCAAATTTTTTCAGGACGTTTTTTATACCCTGCAGTTTTGATTGAAAGTAAACATGTTGTACTTTCATTCAAACAACAAATGAATGATTGAATGTACGAGTGGGGCTTGCGTCTAATGTTAATTCATTCATAAAAATGTATGAACATCAGGAATTTAACTTACATGCCCACCAAACTCAGTTACAATCCAATGTGGTCTTGGGGTGACATCAACCCCGAAAACTGCTTGGCATGATTCAGTCAAATCTTTTAGAATGAAGGGTGATATCGGGAACATAGTGTTGTCGTGCTCACGTCCCATTGGAATCACTAAATCAGTACAAGTCTTAATTGAGACACCCAAACAAAATGGTTAGAACACCATCCATAAGTTTGTATAGATATCAAGAGAATATAAAGAACTAGATTACTATGTGGCTGGAGTCTTGGAATCCATTCGATTCGTAGGCTTATACAGGGTGAATTACAAGCTAATATTTGTTCTTAATTACTAATGTTTCATTTAAATAAATTCTTTTCAGCTTTTGTTTGAAATTAATGTTATAGTCCATTGTAGGAATCTTCTATACATCTCAAATGACGATTCAGGTGTAGTGAAAGTTTAAACCGAAAAATTCGTCGGTTTTTGAGAAAGTAAACTTTTTCGGTTTTTGAGAAATGAAGATTGAGATTTCGGAATCTCTGGAATTCCGAAAAAGTCAAAATAAAAAAATTGGAATTCCGGATCTTATTCGGCTATATTCCGAATACATTCCAAAATTGATGTATTTTCGACTTTTAATCTGGAATTTCAAATTTCTCAAAAACCGAAATATTCGACAGAATTATGAAAATTCCGTCGAAATCACAAACTATGAGTGAAACACATTTAAAATATTCTACTTTAACCATCACGAATAGAGCGTATTATTTACAAATTACCTGCCATCTCCAACCTAGGTCTGCTTCAGTGATTATTTGGTTAAGGTCGTAGCACTTTTTATTCCCCTTAAAGGCGACAACACCAGCAAGAATCCTAGAAAGAATATCAGTAGTCCGTTTTGAAGCTACATCGATGGCGTCGCATATCATTTTAACGGGATAGATAGGAGGTTTATCATACTGAGCAGCACTAGTATACATACGTTCCAACTGATCTTTGAGCTCAGAAGAAGCATTTATGGGGCTTAACAACAAAATGTAACTCAAAAGGTTAATCAATCAGTGACCAAAAGCAAAATAACAACTACATCAAGACAAAAAATGGAAAATCTGATGAATGGAATTACTTGCAAATTTTGAACTTCTGGCTAAGGAGTGAAAGACCGTCTGATTTGGAAGCAATTTTGTCAATTTTTGACCACGACTGTCGTATGGTATTATAGCAATTCATGCTAGCTTCCTGAATTCTCCATATATAATTAGCACATTTTAGATCCTAAAAAAAATCAGAATAATATGATGCAACTAAAATGTGCCATACCTTGTAGTCCTTTGTCGCAATCAAATAATATTGTTCATGGGGTGTTAAACCTTCGAAGTAAAGAATAGGTGCTGAAGATGCTAGTGCACCCAAGCCAATATGGGGATATTTTAAGCGAAACCATGATGCCAACACTGTAAAAGTAGTCAATGATAAATAGTAATAATTAACTAATAACTAATGTTACTGAAAATATTTTGTTGGAAAACTCGTAGACACTTACTTCCACCGTAAGATCCTCCAATGACAATGACAGGGGAACTTTCAGCTGATAAGTTTTTCTTTAAACTTACAAGCACTTCGGCATAATCTGCTAGTGCTTGAGCAGAGTTAAAGTATCCAAGGGTGCTTGTGTTACTATAAGCCTCCTCAAACGATCCAAAGGGCATTGATTTTCCGTAGTAACGATGCTGTAAAATAGAAGTAATTTGGATATGATTGGAAGTGCCATCACTGCCATATCCAACTGAATAATATATACTATTTATCTCATTGAAACTTTTCATATTTGTTTTGAAATTTATACCTCTATAAAAACTATGAGTGCATTGAGTTCAGGTGCATAACTATTGAGGAACCCGACATTTTCTACATCATTGTCTATAGGAGCTTCTGCTCCGAAATAGACTAAGATTGGGGAACTAGTATTTGCCCCTGCCCAATGTTTTGAGTTCATCATGTACCTCTGCTGAAATGTAGTGTAGCTATCTGGTCTGTAGTTGAAGTGATCAAGTGTTTGCGCGTAGTAAAAGGTCTTAAGACGACCCTTGGAAGCACGAGCAAGTTTAGCATTGAGATTTTTCGTTGGTGTTCGCTCAACGACACCAAGTCTTGGTGTTATGGTTGCATACACACAACTTACAAGGAACATGAGCAGCCATGGAAGGCTTAGTATTGAAAACTTAAATTTGTATTCTGTCATTTGAACACAATTTTTTTTGAAATTTGAGAGTTTGTATGAGGATTGGCGAGCAAAAAATAAAATGGACGACCTAGTATTTATAGACCCTTGACCATGTACAGACAGAGTACCCCTAGTCAGTGGCGGAGCCAGGGGGGCCCAGGGTACACCCTGGCGTACCCTCACCTTAACCAAAAAAAAAAAAAACGTAGCTATTAGTGACCATCCGAAGTTCATAAAGTCTCGCCACCATCCGAAGTTCCAAGGGGGGCAGACAAAGCAACATGTTTATGACGACTAACAAATCGGAGTGAAAAATGGAAAGACAAAAAAAATATATAAACAACAAAGAAAAAATACAAAAAGAACTGTAGATTGTTCTAATTTTATCAGCTCAAATGTCAAGAAGTTGGGTGGTGCGATATGGATGAGACAAGAATGTTACTGTTGAGAATGATATTTTTTATATATCATACAGTTGATACTTGATAGCCTCAACCAGAAGATGATTTCGCAGCAAGATGAACGAGTGCCTGCTTGTGATACGCCCTTTCGAAGCTTCTTGTGCTTTTGTAGAAACACATTCATGTCAATCTCCTTCTCAAGAAGCTGCTTGTGAAGAGTCTCAGATTCCTCTTTGATTTTTCAAAGAGAAATCATCACAAATTAGGAATCTCAAGGAAGAACCTAAAAGCAACTGTACAAAGGAGCTATCTGAAGTGATCAACCAAGTGATAAGGAAGCAAAAAAAAATAGGTGGCATGTGCTGAGGGAAACAAAAAGGAAGAAGCTGCTTGTGAAGAGTCTCAGATTCCTCTTTGATTTTTCAAAGAGAAATCATCACAAATTAGGAATCTCAAGGAAGAACCTAAAAGCAACTGTACAAAGGAGCTATCTGAAGTGATCAATCAAGTGATAAGGAAGCAAAAAAAAATAGGTGGCATGTGCTGAGGGAAACAAAAAGGATGTGTTAGATGTCATGTGATGGGTGTTGTACTTGATGTACAGATTTGACTTGTTTATTTGGTTTGCGAAAAAAACAACAGTACCAAAAAAGCTAATAGAAAACCCAATAGTATTTGTGCTCCTATTTATCTCGTTTTTATCAACCCATATATAAACCCAAACAGAATTCATCTTGTATCTATTTAAAAAAAACAACTAGAAAAAAAAACCCCTAACATACTCTACTTCTCCTCTCCTCCACTCTCTATTACTTTATATTAAAATTTAAGTCTTATACTCTTCTACCAAAACAACAACAATCGGATGGTGGATGAATGGTTGAATGATTGTTTAATAATATACATTGAAAATGAAGTTTTGATAAAGATTGATATCGAGTTGATCTTGTAACGCCCAAAAGATGAAGAAAGATGACAAAAAGAAGCCGTAGAGAACAACTATGAATAAGTATTTGTTTAGATTGAATTATTTTTTCTTTTCTTATTTTTTTATATATTATACTTATTGTAATTATTTTATATGATTTTTTTATGTTCGAAATATACTTGTTTTGTGATCGGGTTTGAATTTTTAGTTAAAAAAAAATTAGTGTATTGTTTTTTTTTATACTTGGTTTATGGGTGGCTC